>NC_135614.1:60296250-60955312 GCF_053574225.1 Canis aureus | reverse complement strand
TTGCAAACTCATAGAACAAAGATAAGATGGGTCTGAATTTTCATCTGTTGGGGACCAGTCTTTCCTTTTCTTCCAGGAGTTCCTATGCTCTCAGTGTTTTCTTAATCTAGGTCAGGGGCCCGGAATAGTTTAGGCGCCAGCCATCCTGGCCTCAGGAACCTGTGAGTGGGATGGAGAGTGGAATGGAAGCTATGATCTTCCCTGGATTTGTCTGGCAACAAACAGTTAAGTTGGAGGATCAGATGGCACTGTGTGACTGGAGACTCTCCCTTAGTTGTACTTGCTTATGGTTTAGTTTTTTCTAAAACAATCTTAAGCCTATTTCTGTATTCATAAAAGGCAAAAAAAAGTAAAATATTAATTGCTTAGTAGGAAAATAATTAAAGAGTGTAACAGACCAGAAGATGTAGTAAGATAATACATAATCATTTATCAAATGAATAATATCTGAAACCTTCTCAGAAACCTTTAGGGATGCTGTACTGCCTGCAGATTAAAGTCTACCTTTTTAACCTGGCATATAGGACCCTTCAGAATCTCTCCCAGGTACCTTGGCAGCTCCTTCTTCTACCAGTTCCCCATGTACATCTGGTGCTTTAAACATTCTAATTTCTGATTCTTTTCTAACCTCAGAACTATCTCTGAGTTTTCTTCTCCCTTCTACATTTTCCAAGTCCTCTCCTTTCAATTCTGACCTAGAGTTTAGAGCCCAGGTAAGACATGAGACAGGTTCTTCCCTTGAAGCATTTCTAAACTAGTCCAGCTCTTGGAGATATCTCCCCTGTGTAGATGCTGTGATCATAGTAGTCGGCAATTTCAGTTTTATGTAGCAGTAAGTTGTGGCACGCACATACAGGTCAAACAAAGCGTTAACTACGGAACCATAATGTTTCAGAGGTAGACTCTACTTTTGTCCTCTGAAAACAATTGTCCCCTGAAAAGGCATTTCGGTTTCACAAATTGCAAAACTGCTATATAAGCACCATTAGTTAAAATGATATGCTATAATTACCAAAAGTAGACATTGTTTTGCTTATAACCAAATCTTCAAAAAAAAGTTGGCTGACCACTCTTGGGCATATATGGAAGAGATGCAACCTCTTGGGGCGTCTGGGTGGCTCAGTGGTTGAGCGTCTGCCTTTGGCTAAGGTCGTGATCCTGAAGTCCTGGGATCGAATTCTGCATCGGGCTCTCCTCAGGGAGCCTGCCTCTCCCTCTGCCTATGTCTCTGATGAATAGGTAGATAAAATCTTAAAAAAAAAAAAAAGAGGAAGAAGAAGAAGAGATGCAACTTCTCTTCTAGTCCAGTGCTCTAGCTTCTCATTCACATGGGAATGATGCCAGTGCTGCTGGTTACTCATATGGATCGGTCCACTTTCTAGATAGTCAAAGAAGAAAGGACAGAATATCTTTCCTTTTTGTGCTGCTTGACCTACTGTTGTACTTTATGTATGAATATGTAAATGTATTTTTCAAATGTTATGTTTTTTTCTGCAAAGTAATGTGGAAAGTCCAAGTGTCTTCCCCTTGAGCCTTTCCTTTTCTCACTCTCGGTTATCAGTGTTAATAAAGGGAGAAACTACCCTAGACAATCAATACAGTAGAATTGCCTTTATTGAACTTCATGGGATGAATAGTTTGTATTTCAGTCTCCTTAAAATGGATGTCTGGATGTAGGCTTTATTCCAAGAATAAACACTGTCATCTCTTAATTTTCATGAAATAATTGATGAATACTGTAATTAAAAGCAGTAACTGGTTTGGGAAGTAAGAGGATTTTTGTGCAGAAAGGAATATTTGGAAAATATGTTCTGAAGTAGATATTTCCACTTGAAAATAAATACTGCTTTGCATCCTACTTTTTCTGTATTTGAGTTATTTGCTTAGCAGATGTTGTAGTTCCTACTTTAGAAAGCACATACCTGGACATTTTGGGGGATACAAAGATGAATGAGAGTGGAGCTTGCTCTCAAAGAAATTCGTTATTATGAAGGTCATACCTACAATTTAGTTTAAGGCACTTTTAAGTGTAGTTTTATGTTGCTTTGGGTTTTAAGATATGTGTGAAAAAGAAATATAGTGTTGAGAATTTTAGAAGGTGAATAGGACAGATAAAGGAGACTAGATGACTTTTGGGTTCAGACTGATGGCTGTGTCAGTTCTACTTCTAGGATTGTTTGTGGATGAATACCTAAATTTTTGAAAGCTTGAAGTAGAAAAGGACCATGGCCAAGAGTATAGCAAATGGAGAGGGCACAAGTTTATGGTTGTCAGTGTAAGTTTATGGTAGCAGGGAGGTAATAGTGAGATGTGAAGGATAGCTGAATTCTAAAGTGTTTGGAAGTATCTGAAGTTAGAGAAAGCTAATTAGATAGGTGATAGGAATAGTGCCATGCTCTAACAGAGCTATGCTTAGAGTCCTAAAATCTGGATTTTATTACTTGGCTCAGTCACTTACAAGCTAAATAAATTACTATATTGAGCAAGTCCTTTCACTTTAATAATCTGTTTTTAAAGTGGGTTTCTTAGGATACCTAAGTGGCACAGTTGGTTAAGTGTCTGATTCTTAAGACAGAGAATGATTTCGGCTCAGGTCATGATCTCAGGGTCGTGAGATCTAGCCCAGTGTCAGGCTCCACACTGGGTGTGGAACCTGCTTTAAGATTCTCTCTTTCTCTCTCTGCCTCTACCCCTGCCCCCAGCTCTCTCAGATAAGGAAGGAAGGAAGGAAGGAAGGAAGGAAGGAAGAAAGGAAGGAAGGAAGGTTGGTTGAGTTTCTTATAGATAGCATATAGCTGAATCTTATTTTTTTAATCTAATCTGACATTTGCTACCTTTTAATTGACATGTTTAGACCATTCAATTGATGTAATTATTTTTATGTTTGTTTTAAATTTTACTGTCTTGCAAGCTGTTTTCAATGTGTTCCATTGACTTTTGGTCCCTTTTTTCCTTTCTTTGCTTTCTTTGGATTGAGAATTTTTTATGATCCCACTGTATCTCTACAATTGACTTACTATTTATACCTTTAAAAAATTAGTGATTACTCTTGGATTTATAATATACATCTTTACATTTTTTAAAGATTTTATTTACAATCTTAAATTTTATTTATTCATTCATGAGAGACACACAGAGAGAGGCAGAAACATAGGCAGAGGGAGAAGTAGGCTCCCTGCAGGAGCCTGATGTGGGATTCAATCTCAGGACCCTGGGATCACGACCTGAGCTAAAGGTGATGCTCAACCACTGAGCCACCCAGGTGCCCCTACAATATACATCTTTAATCAGAGCCTGCCTTCAAATAATAATCTATCACTTCACATCTAGTTTAAGACCTTACAATTCCCAATTCCTCCACCCACTTTTTGTGCTATTTTTATATATTTTATTTTGCTTATGCTATAAACAAAATACATTCCTATTTTTGCTTAGATGTTTATCTTTTAAAGCAATTAAATATATTTTAAATTAAAAAATGAATTGTATGTAATTTCCATGTTTTCCATTCCTGGACTTTATTTCTTTGTTGTGTATTGTGTAGACATAGTTTCTGATATATATGTATCTATGTGTATATATATGTCCTTTGTATATATGTATATATAGTAGTGATGGTCTACTAGAAATTCTCTTAGTGTTTGTCTGAGAAAGTTTTTATTTCTCCTTTATCTCCTTCAAAGATATTTTCTATGGGTAAAGAATTCTGGGTTGACAGTTATTTTTCTGTGATAAAGGTATTACTCTGTTATCTTCTGATGTTTCAAATAAGTCTGCTATAATTTTTGTCTTTATTCCTGTGTGTTTTGTTTGTTTGTTTTTTAAAGATTTTATTTACTTATTTGAGAGAGAGAGTGAGCACAAGTCGGGGCATGGGGGCAGAGGGAGAAACAAGCTCCCAGCTGAGCAGGGAGCCCCACATGGCGCTCAATCCTAAGACCCTGGGATCATCATCTGAGCTGAAGGCAGATGCTTAACTGACTGAACTACTACCTAGGTGCCCTGTTTAATGTGTGTGTCCGAGCCAAAGGCAGACAACCACTGAGCCACCCAGGTGCCCCTTAATGTGTGTTTTTAATTTGGTTGTCATCAGGATGTTATCTTTGTCTTCAGGATTTTATTTTCATTTTCCATAGCTTGAATATATGTGTAGGTGTGGGGTTTTGTTTGGTTTTCGTTTCTATATTTTTGTTTTTTGGTATTCTCTGAGATTCTTGGATCTATAGTTTGGTGTCTGTGTTTAATTTTGAAAAATTCTTGGCTACTATGTCTTCAAATATTTTTTCTGACCACTGTTTGTCCTTTCCTTTTGGGATTCCAATTAAACATAAGTTAGATTGTTTAATATGTCCATAGCTCTTGAATGTTCTCTTACATTGTTGTCATTGATTTTTTTTAATTTTGTGTTTCTCTTTCTTTTTCAGTTTGGGTAATTTCTATTGACCTGTCCTCAATTTCATGGATTCTTTCTATGGCTCTGTTAAGCATGTTGATGATCCTGTCAGAGGCATTCATTCTTCATCTGTTACTGTCTTTTTCACTTTTAGTATTTCAATTCAATTCTTTCTTACAGTTTCCATCACTGTTAGACTTTCTAGCATTAATTTTTATCTTTTTCTGTCCCAGATAGCAGCCATGTAGGGCAAGATTTGGATTTTGTTTTTTTCTTATGCCTCTTTTGCATATCTTAGGTTTGGAAAAGCCTTTTGACCCAGGAATCACTAAAAGCTGTTCCAAAATAGAAGGACATAAGAAATGTATTCAAACTAGCTTGGCCTGAGTAGGAAGTAAGAAGAGAGTTATAGACGAGTTGCATTGAGGAATGAAGAGTTGCTCTGTGTAGCCACAAATTTGATTGACTTGTTCAGGGTAAGTGGTCATCTAAATCTGTTCTTTTCTTCTTTATGTACTTAATAAGACCATCAAGTAACATTACTTTACTCTTATTAAAATTAATGTGGGTTAATTTTACAGTAAAGGGTGTATTTTTCTATCAATTCCAAAATAGGAAATTTTCTGAGTCTTCCATCTAATATATCTTATCTGTATTTGGCTAAAGTCATAAAGTTGTGTGTTAATTTATTCTTCGATTCATTCAAATATTTTGTAAGCCTCCTATCTCAGAGTCGTTATACATTTGTTGGTGATTACAACGATGAACAAGATATCCTTTCCTCTAGGAGCTGGAGAGACTCTTACTTAACTAACACAAGATGGAGAAAAATTCTTCATGGTTTATACTTTTGGGAAATCCTATACCCAGTGACTTATTTGCTTTGACTGGCTAATTATGGTTTGTTGGTTTTGTTTTGTTTTGTTTTTTTGGTTTTGTTTTCCCATCAAGACATATGAGGGTCAAATAAAGAAAGTAAATATGAGATAACTACCTCCAAACTGAACTCCTCTTAATTCTCATGAATGACTAATAGAACCGTTAAAATGTGTGAACACTGAGAATTACTTGGTTAATTCTGGTGTTTTTTTTCAGGGTAGAGGCTGAAGTGTCTATCTCCAGAAATGTCTTTGGAAAGTAAACAACAACATGATCTGTCACTCAAGAATTCAGTTGAAGGAAATGACCAACACAGTCCTCTGTCTAATATGCATGCAGAGCTTGGAAAGCAATCAAGTACTGACTTCAAGCAATTTGAAGCCAATGATCAATGCACACTTTATCGTAGGATCCATATGGAGCCTCGAGAGAAATCAAGTACTAACTTCAAGCAATTTGTCATTAGAAAACTGCAGAAGAGTTGCCAGTGCAGTCCAGCCAAAGCCAAAAATATGATTTTTGATTTCCTTCCTGTTTTGCGATGGCTCCCAAAATATGATCTGAAGAAAAACATTTTAGGGGATGTGATGTCTGGTTTGATTGTGGGCATCTTATTAGTGCCCCAGTCCATTGCTTATTCCCTCTTGGCTGGCCAAGAACCTATCTATGGTCTGTACACATCATTTTTTGCCAGCATCATTTATTTCCTGTTGGGTACCTCCCGTCACATTTCTGTGGGCATTTTTGGAATATTGTGCCTTATGATTGGTGAGGTAGTTGACCGAGAACTACACAAAGCTGGCTATGACACTGCCGATAATGCGCCTTCTGATTTAGGACTGGTGTTGAATGGGAGCACATTATTAAACCAGACATCAGACTGGATATGTGACAGAAGTTGCTATGCAATTGCAGTTGGCAGCACTGTGACCTTTATGGCTGGAGTTTATCAGGTAAGAAACGAACAAGTGGTTATTGCTAGCAAAAGAAATCACTGTAAAAAAAAAAATCACTGTACATGAAATCTCAGGTCTGCAAGGGATGTCTGAGATCATAATAATCAAAGCTATCATTTACTGACTGTTTAGGATATATGAAGGATAGAGCCAAAATTCTAACCCTGATTTGGCTTTACAGGTAAGATAAGGCTGCTTCTCTTTTCTCAACTTTAGGCTACCTCTTAGCCAATCAATTTCAGTCAGCCAGATTGTAATTATTTGCTTGTAAAAATGTTGACCAGAAAGGGACCTTAGATCATTTAGTACAACTCCTTAATCTTATATGCTGAGAAACATTGGGTTTGCTTGAGTTTATTTGTGGTTGGTTATTGGCAGAGTCAGCATTAACAAGCAGGAGAAGGGTAACAGGATAAAGGATGGCAAAGGGAGGAGTGGAGGAGGTCTCAAACTATAGGTGTCTCCCCTCCATACTTCACCCCGCCTCCTGCCTGCCTTTAGGTTTGTTGCTCTAGTGAGTGACCCTCGCCAAAGAGAGCAATTTTCTTGGACTTCTGGGGAACAAGTTGAGAACCACAATTTCATATTAATCAGCCAAAAGAAAGGATTAGAAAATGAGATTCTCTTCGAGTCTCTCATAGAATCCACTAACCCGCCATTATTATCATGCCCCTGTCTTTGGCATCCAGGAGTCATTGCCAGCATTAAACCTCTTCTCTGTTCCAATATGGGCATTTGGTTCCAATATGGGCAGAGGAAGAGTAGCTCACTTTATATGGTGCCTGGTGAAGAGGAAAAGGAGAAGTGGGGGATGTGCAGAAGACTGGTGTTCTGCAGGATCTCTTGTTCTTTTTTTATTAGTATGTCTCATCAAGAATGAGGAAGGGCTCAGCAGAGTTCTGAGGAATCATTGGAAAAAGGAAAAAATAAAAAAAAGTTCTCTTTGAGGATACAGAATTAGTATGGGAAGTAGTTTGGCATAATAAGCACATATACCCTGAATGAGAAGAGTTTCTCTGCGTGAGGCTAAAGAAGTGTGTTCTATAATAATTTTAAATGTGATTCTTTGATATGAATCCAGTTCTGTTTATCAGTTAAAACTTCACTTTATTATAGTAATGATTTGTAATTTAATGAAAATACATGGTTTTTTAATTAGGAGAATTTTTCCAATTTGAGTTTCTATAATTTCTTGTGGGTCTTTAAGAATTCTTTTCTTTTCAAAAAGGTCTGAACTTTATCCACATTTAAGAAAGATTGTATAAGACAGTAGGAATCCTAACTACTTGTCTTATCCAGGCGGAGTAATAGTGTGACTTTGGGCTAGTTGCTTAGCCCTCTGAGTGTCAGTGAAATGAGCCCTCCCTTTGTAAAATGAGAGCCCTCTTTGTAAAACTGATGTACAATTGTGTTTTTTCTACCTCCGACATTTTGCGATGCTCTGATGGTATGCCTCCACACAAAGCAATGCCAGGGTATTTATTAGAGTGTTTGGAAGCTCTTTTCCATTTATATTTAACACTTGTATATCCTTCTTTCCAGGTAGCGATGGGCTTCTTTCAAGTGGGCTTTGTTTCTGTCTACCTCTCAGATGCCTTGCTGAGTGGATTTGTCACTGGTGCCTCCTTCACTATTCTTACATCTCAGGCCAAGTATCTCCTTGGGCTCAGCCTTCCTCGGAGTAATGGTGTGGGCTCGCTCATCACTACGTGGATACATATCTTCAAAAACATCCATAAGACCAATATCTGTGATCTCATCACCAGCCTTTTGTGCCTTTTGGTTCTTTTGCCAACCAAAGAACTCAATGAGCACTTCAAGTCCAAGCTTAAGGCACCAATTCCTACTGAACTCATTGTTGTTGTGGCAGCCACATTAGCCTCTCATTTTGGAAAACTAAATGAGAAATATAATACCAGTATTGCTGGGTCTATTCCCACAGGGTTTATGCCACCCACAGCACCGGACTGGAACCTAATACCTAGTTTGGCCGTAGATGCAATAGCTATTTCAATCATTGGTTTTGCTATTACTGTATCACTTTCTGAGATGTTTGCCAAAAAACATGGCTACTCAGTCAAAGCTAATCAGGAAATGTATGCCATTGGCTTTTGCAATATCATCCCTTCCTTCTTCCACTGCTTTACTACTAGTGCAGCTCTTGCAAAGACCTTGGTTAAAGAATCAACAGGCTGCCAAACTCAGCTTTCTGGTGTGATAACAGCCTTGGTTCTTCTGTTGGTCCTCCTAGTAATAGCTCCTTTATTCTATTCCCTTCAGAAAAGTGTCCTTGGTGTAATCACCATTGTAAATCTCCGGGGAGCCCTACGTAAGTTTAAGGATCTGCCCAAAATGTGGAAGGTTAGCAGAATGGATACGGTTATCTGGTTTGTTACCATGCTGTCCTCTGCACTGATAAGTACTGAAATAGGCCTGCTTATTGGGGTTTGTTTTTCTATGTTTTGTGTCATTCTCCGTACTCAGAAGCCAAAGACTTCATTGCTTGGTTTGGTGGAAGAGTCTGAAATCTTTGAATCCATGTCTGCTTACAAGAATCTGCAGACTAAGCCGGGAATCAAGATATTCCGTTTTGTAGCCCCTCTCTACTACATAAACAAAGAATGTTTTAAATCTGCTTTATACAAAAAAACACTCAACCCAGTCTTAGTAAAGGCAGCTCAGAAGAAGGCCGCAAAGAGAAAGATCACAAAGGAAACAGTGATTCTCAGTGGAGTCCAGGATGAAGTTTCAGTGCAACTTTCCCATGATCCCTTGGAGCTTCAAACCATAGTGATTGACTGCAGTGCAATACAGTTTTTAGATACAGCGGGGATTCATACGCTGAAAGAGGTTCGTAGAGATTATGAAGCCATCGGCATCCAGGTTCTGCTGGCTCAGTGCAATCCCTCTGTGAGGGATTCCCTGGCACGTGGAGAGTATTGCAAAAAGGAAGAAGAAAACCTTCTCTTTTATAGTGTGTATGAAGCAATGGCCTTTGCAGAAGAATCTCAGAATCAGAAAGGAGTGTGTATTCCCAATGGTCTAAGCCTTTCCAGTGATTGACTGAGAAAGTAGATGGAAAGAAGAATGATGTCTAGCCAATAGCTTAAGATTTGAAGTATGTAATATTTTCTGGTTCCACAGTGGAAAATGTTGTACTTGAAAATTTAACCTATGGAGAGATATTATTCCTTTGAAGTTGATGGCCTTTGTAGAGACACAAATGCAGTAGAGCTTATAGTTAGGCAGAATCAAAAAGAAGACAATTTTGTGGTTTTAGGCCTTTTTGCAGATATGAGGTATTCTTGAAATTAAATAAATACCTATTGAATTGAACTGTAAAGTAGGCTTCAAACTCAATTACCATGCTGTTTTAGAAGATAAAGCATTTGGACTCTTCCTTCTCCTGGAGGTAAAGTTGACATTGACGTGAGAAGTGCTAGAGGCTACTTGATGTGACTCTTAGGAGAGAATAGAAAGGAGGCAGGGAAATAGTGTTGTACCTGCTCTGATACCAGCAGGTCAGGGGACTTCTGTGGCAAAAGGTTTGTTCTTACTTGTACTTCTCCGGGCCCAGTCTTTGCTCCCCTATGGCAGAAGGATCTCTGGCTTTTAGTAGGAGAGCACCATTCCTTTCCTAGGGCTAGGAACTCCACAGGCATAGTCTTATTAGGAATTTGATGGCTGGGTGGGCTGATAGGTGAAATCCTATCAGCCAGCCTCATGTTACTTAGAACATTCTTTGTAATACATTTGATGTTTTTATTCATGCCTCTTTATTTAGAGTAAGTAAGCAAAGAGCTCTTCTTCATAATCGGCCAAATACTAGGACACCTCCATGTCTTTCCTGTGATCTCAGTCTGTCCCTGTCACTGAGTATTTCTCTACTCTTCTCTACTATTACCTCTGTTGTAGCTTTCGTTCATTTAGTGTTTCCCACAGAATCTGTCTTATACTGCTACACATTACCTGCTACAAGATTGCTCGGTAAAGGGCAGAATGCTGACTACACAATTCTAGACAGCATTTTAAATGAGCTTGAGGCTACTGTAAGGATGGATTGAAAAAAAGAGATGATTGACGGTTTCCCTTAAGAATTTGTTTACTGGGCAGCCCCGGTGGCGCAGCGGTTTGGCGCCACCTGCAGCCCGGGGTGTGATCCTGGAGACCCTGGATCGAGTCCCATGTCAGGCTCCCCGCGTGGAGCCTGCTTCTCCCTCTGCCTGTGTCTCTGCCTCTCTGTCTCTATGAGTAAATAAATAAAAATCTTAAAAAAATAAAAAACTAAAAAAAAAAAAAAAGAATTTGTTTACTTAGCAGTGAATTTTTTTTCCTTTCCATGGCATTTTAGCAAGGGTCCACTGGGGATTGACAGTCTTTCTCAAATAGAAGCTACTATTCATCTTTACTCAGTTCCTTTTGAAAAGCAAGAATGTCCCACATTAAAAGCTTATTCTGTATGTGGACCTTGATAGTCAAGGAAAAAAAAAAAGTTTTCCAAAGTTAGGACTAGGAGAATAATTTTTCAAGATTGAAACATTGCATCCCTGGGTGGCGCAGCGGTTTGGCGCCTGCCTTTGGCCCAGGGCGCGATCCCGGAGACCCAGGATCGAGTCCCACATCGGGCTCCTGGTGCATGGAGCCTGCTTCTCCCTCTGCCTGTGTCTCTGCCTCTCTCTCTCTATCATAAATAAATAAAAAATTTCAAGATTGAAACATTTACCCACACTATTTAAAGCAAGCAAAATAATAATTACAGAAATGTGAATAATTTTTTAACTTGTTACTACATTCTAAACAACTTAAATATTTATGAGAAGCAAGCCGTATCTGTTGGGCATCTATTGGAGTTGGACACTTTTAAATATATTTAACTTTCTTTTTGGTTCCAAAACCTTCAAGTGTTGCTTTTCTACTGATAGAACTCTGTCCATCTGTTTACATGGAAAATGCCTTTCTATTAAAACAAAGCAGTTGCTCAATAGAAAAGCTGGATTTCTGTCTTGAAGGTGATTGACTTCATGATTAAGTATAATAGTACTAAATTTTGACATCCTTTTAGAATTTAAATCTAGAATTTCAGAAATATTAGCTGCTGTTTGTATTTGTGGGTTTTTTTCCTTTTGTTTTTAGCCACTATTTGCCCTTTCTATCCAATTTTAGGAATAGTAATAGTACAATTATAGTGTCTTGGTTAGTTATTTTTAATCCCTCTTATCCACCCCCTCACTCTCCAGGTTTGAATCCAGATGTCGAATGCCATGTGAGAAAGTAAATGAGTACATATTAAAGATGACCCTATAATTTAGCAAACACTAGCACAGAAAAAATAAAAAAAGGATCCAAAAAATTTAGAAAATGCCTTAGAATGGAGTAACAGGATCTTTTACCTGACATTTCTGTCCATATATGGATATTAACAATTCTGGAGTTTTATGCAATTAAGCAAATTCTTGAATTATGTTCTGGTTTGTTCCTCTTCTACCCAGACAAACATACAGGAGATTCTGCTTTTGGCAGCCACTTGTAAAAACATTTAAGATTCACAGAAATTTATATCTCACTTCTCTGCTCAGGTTGCGGTCCACCTTTTGTGACACGTTGTTGGTTGCTAGTATTTAAAGAAATCAACCTAAAGCCAAAATCTAACTCACCAACAAAACTATTTTCATTTTCTTTCTTGCTCAAGGCTTGGACTTTAGTTCAAAAGCTGATACTTTACACACTTTATTGATACAAAAATATCTTGCTTATGCTACACTTTAGAGTCTAAAGCATTTTCTCATTGCTTATTGACATGTATAAAATTCTAAATATCTTAAAATAGTCATTTAATTGAAACATAGTGTATATATTCTTGATGGTTAAAAACTTAGAGCCAGAGACAGAGTATGCTAATGTGCAGAGTAAGGATAACATTCAAGAGAAGTGAAAGGAATATACTGTTGAAAACAACTCTTGGGGATGCCTGGGTGGCTCAGGGCATGATTCCCGGGTCCCGGCATAGAGTCCCACATTGGGCTTCCTGCACGGAGCCTTCTTTTCTCTCTCTGCCTTTCTCTCTGTGTCTCTCATGAATAAATAAATAAAATGTTTTAAAAGAAAAAAACCTCTTTGACCAAAAGAGGGCTAAAGGAGAGGACTAAGTTGAACAGGATACAATCCCTTTTTAGCCCCATGTAGCAGTAGGGAGATCAGAAATAGGAGCCACACCTTAGTTTGACAGCAGGGTCAGAACTGGTTTTGGTTTCTAGAAAGGGAGGGTGGATTCACCAAAGATGAAAGAGCTGAGGAGCATGTGGAACCCCAGAGTTGGGGCAAAGGCCCGGTTGACCTAATCTGGAGCATAGACTGAGTGACTGTAGCCTCTGATGGTGGTAAAAGGGACAAATGTCTAGTTGACAATTATTATTTTTTTTTTTTTAGTGGAACCAAAGGAAAATCTGAATAGTCCAACTTAGCTTTGAAACAGTAGTAGTCATTGAAGCCAGAATTTGTTGGTAAATTTACAGTATGATAAATGGTGATCTTTAAACATGTATCAAGATGTTAGATGAGTTCATTAGACTATTCTAATGCTAATGAACATGTTTTAACAGGAACAGTTATTCTCTGCAGGTGTATACTTAAATAGTTTGTCACTGAAGAACAAACACATTGTCTGGGTGTTAGCCCTGATCTTATAAAAATGAGAAAAAGGCAGTGAATTTCTTGGGAACTAAAATTGAGTCTAGAAGTTACAATGATCAATTTCAGCTCTATGGTCTTTGTTACTGTTCTTAATGAATTGTTTTCCTCTATATATTGCTATAGATGAGCTATAGGATCTTTTTTGCACCAGTGTAGATAATACCTCACTACTTACTGAGGACCCATGCAGGGGTCTAGAGTCCTGGGCCAGGTGCTGGGACTATGGTACCAAATCTAGTAGATGGGCCATATGGTAACTCTCCTAGGTAACACCGGGGCACTTGGAGGAGCTTTCTGGAGGAGCCAAGCTGAGCCTGGACCGAGGTCTGAACAGGAGACAGGCAACTGAGGCAAACAAGGAGGCATGGATGCCCCTGATCTATTTAGGGAATGATTCTACAGTGAGATCGCAAAAACCCAGTCAACAGAGTTTAGGCTTTTTGCTTAGTTTTTCTGTTCTTTGATGTTTTTCTTTTCTCCCCCTGTTTTCTTTATCTATTCTAGTGATGCCTTAATTTGAAGCTGGGTTTAAAAAACTGGAAGGAGGAGGAAATTAGATCTAGGAACCTTTTCAGTTTTGAACTAACTTGGCTTTTTCCCCCTTTTGTATTAAGATTTTATTAGATAATCAAGATTGGAATCATCAAGTGTTAATACAAAAATGAAAAATAGAATGGGGGTCTCCTGGGTAGCTTAGTCAAGTGTCTGCCTTCGGCTCAGGTCATGATCTCAGGGTCCTGGGATCAATTCCCCTGTCAGGCTCCCTGCTCAAGGGGAAGCCAGCTTCTCCCTCTGCCCCTCCCCCTGCTTGTGCTCGCTCTTTGAAATAAAATCTTAAAAAAAGAAAAAGAAAAATATAATGAAACAGGCCAAAATAATAAATCTACTGCTTTGTTATCATAGCCTACTATTAAAGTAAAATATTATTGAAATACTGTAAGTTAAAGGTACATTTTAGTTGTGTGTGTGTGCTGTTTGTTTTTTTTTTTTTAACATTAGTAACTCTAGGGAAGGAGAATTTAGATGTGGGAGTAGGGGAAGATTTATTTTTATAAGGTCATTTTTATCCTGACAAGGACTATTGTTTTTAAAAGTGTTTTGCACCTATTTTTTAAGTAAACGTGTTAAATACAGTTAGGAAAGTTAAATAAGCAATATACTAACTAGTGGATTTTTTTGGTGTGTATTCTATTTTTCTCTTAGTGATATAAAAGAAGGAGGAGAATTGTGAAAACTAGAATAATGAAGGACACTAAATGCCCTTATTTGAGATACCATGTTTGCAAGTCTACACTGGAACCTTGTACCTTTCTTGGACTTGAATTATGGCTCTGAAAAAGGCCAAATAATTATAATCTTATTTTGAAATACCAATGACAGAATTTCTAACTGAAGGTTTTTTAGTTGGCAGATAGATAAGCAGCCTTAGCCAGAAGAGATTTTTAACGGCAGCTTTAATAAACTTACTTTAGGGAAGTTCTCTCCCCCTCTTTCCCATCCCCTAACCCTAAAATAATAAGAAACCGGGAATCAAAAAGCTCATGTCTTTTTCATTCAAATCAGGTGGGAAATTACTATTTAAGTTCTGATGCTACTATGATTTCTCAAAAATTGGTGGGAACAAATCAATTTATATGAAATGCTACCCTTTTTGTCTCTGCAATTTTATATACAAAACAAGACATTATCAGGTGACAGGTGAAAGAACATAAAGTCTCAGTTCTGTGTACTCAGTATACTGCCCGTTTTTTCAATTATTCACAGCTAATGACTTTTAGGAACATATTTTATACCACATATATCTTTTTTAATTAAAGCAAGTGCCTTGATGCCATTCCATATAAATCAGGCTTAACCCTTTATGGGATGAGGATGAGTTGATGGATTGCAGCTTGTTGCAGGAGAGGGGGGAGTTGGTTAATAAGCAGGTCTTTTTCTTCTGGAAGGATATGTTTGTGTTGTTTATTATGTAAGATCCAACATGTGTTGAGATCTAGAGGTGTCATTTTAATTTCTGCTAATAAATTGTTATGCTAATAAAATATTGCTCTGTGTCGAAATTATTTAAGTGCAACTAAGAAACACATTCAGGTCACCAGTAAGCTTTGAAATACCATCTCTTTATATTTGCAGAGTGATTCAGTTATTAATTTTTCCCAACTCTAACAAGAGGATCTGTCCTTCTAGAAAGACATAATGCACAAAGACACACATTTCTTTCCTTTTTGCTTTGTGGTTCTGAGTAAATACATTAACCCTTTGGGGACTCATCAGTGAAGAGGGGAGGAGCTTTAGATTGAGGACCTTTCCAGTTCTCATGTTGCATGACTACTATTCTATACCATGTTGGAATCAGAAAACCCCAAACTGTCTAATGATTTACTACTCCTAACTCTGAGTTTTGATAAGTGAATTTTGAGCCACTTTTCCCCCCATGAATAGGTTGAGGCTACCTACCTGATAGAATGAAGGAGTTGGACTGAATGGTCTTCTAAGGGCCTTTCCAATTTTACCATCCTATATATTCCCCCTGTGTGCATGCGGCACCTGGGATCCAGAGCTTTGTGATGTGCCTCACAGTCTCTGGCATCTCTCCAGCTACCTTGGAAGGCTCTGCTTCCCCACCTGTCCTTTCAGTGCTTGTGTCTTTGGCCTCTTTTCTCCTCAGCATCATTGCTTAAGTTTTGAATTTTCAGATCTGATTGAGACTGATGAAAGTATGGCTCTTCTTAGAGAAATGCCACATGTGCATGTATATACACACGATTATAAAAAAGGCTGGTTCATGGACCCCCGTGTCATGAATACTTTGCATATAAGCTCTCTCTAGATGACTACATCCACATCTATGGCTTCAATTGCTTTATTATTGGTGTGCTGATGGCAGCCAAACATTTCTAGTCTTTCTAGAACACCAGTGTATCTATATATAAATCTTCAAAGCTGTCCAATAACAGGTGGATGCCCAGAGGCACCTCAAATGCAACACATCCTCAAACTCATCTTCTCTTTCTCCGTTAACCTGTCTTGATCATGGCATGACCCAGCAACTCAAGCCAAAAACCTAGAAAATTTTAGAATATTCCTCTTCAACTCCATCACCAAGTCCATCTACCTGGTAAGAGTCTGAAATCTAACATCTCTTTCTTGCCCTCAATGTTCATTTATCTTCAGGACAATTCCACAGCCTTACTAGTTAATCTATTTATCTATAACCCAGCCCACACTATCAATTATTTTCTTAAAGGAAAAAAAAAGACCTTTGTTACTTCTAAGTGGTTCTACAGTGTTTTCAGAGTAAGTTCAGAATCAATACTATAGCCAACAAGACCTTAAAAACTCTGGCCTTGCTTACATCTTTAATCTTTTGTCCTGTCACACATCCCTTTGCTCAACCTTGGATGATCCCAAATGGGCCATTTAAAAATATCCCAGGCCTTTATATATATATATCCTGTTCCTTCTGCCAGGGGTAGCCTTCCAGCCCTGTATGTGTAACTTTTTACTCCTCTTCCAAATACTTCTTACTAAATGTCCCTTTGCTCTTGCAATATTTCCTATTGAATTCCTCTTCTCATGCAAAGTCTCGTTTGGACTTCATCTCTCCATATTCTCTAAAATGGCATTTACCACTCTATTATTTTTTCCTTTCTATCTCACCTACTAACTGGACTCGCTGAAGATGGGCCCCTGTATTTCATCCTTAAAACCTCTATGGCCGGCAGTGGGTATAAGGTCCAAGCATAGATATTTTTGGTGGATAGTTAGTGCTCTAACATTGGTTCATCTGCAGAGCATGTCTATCTTTCCAGGGTCAATTACATGGCCTGTGGTTATCAATAGGTTGGAAAAATTCCCCGTTCCCCGGTGGAGGGATAGGTGTGTAATGGGGTAGATTAGATAGTCCAAGCTACGATTATTTCTTAGTTGCCTGAACAAGCCTCACATCCTATCTTTTCTATCTTTCCTTGTTTTCCTTTTCAATCTCTACCATGTCAGAGAAATTCCACGCGGCTGTTTCCAAGGGTTCTGGAGTTGGCTAAGTGGCCTCCATTATATAGTCTCCCTCTGCCCTCTGGTGGCCAGAATATGCTACCACATTCCACTTCAAAGAACTATGTGGCTTCTGGTAGCCTGAACAATTCTTTAATTGTTATGCAACTTTGGAATTCATTATCTGAGCCCATTCGTCCTTTTGCATTACAATTTTCTGGAAAGATTGAATGACAAGGAGTAAAATGGTGGTTGGCATGTAATAGGCAACAATTCTCAGCTTTCTTCTTTTTTAATGAAAGAGCCCATCTTAAGAACAGGGCAAAGAAAACTTGAGTTTTATCTAATAATCAGGCTTGCTGGTTCTGGAACACTAAACCCCAAAATCTGTTAGTGAAAGGAAAGTCTGGTAAGGGAGGGCCCTGCCTTTAGATAGTACTTGTAAAGTTCCAAATAAGGATGGATAGTAATGACATAACATTTGTAGAATACTGCTTGTTGCCAGATATACTTTCTTTTCCTCATAATAGCTCAATTGAGGTAGATGCCTAGTTCCAGAATGTTGGCCTACCGAGTGAATTGGTCAACTGGGGCGAAATAAATCAAGTGGGGAAGGAGGGACCAGAGAGTCAGGGAGAAGCTATACAGGCCTGATGAAACAGCTGATTCAGAAGGGATAATAGCAACCTCTTTTAGTTTAAAAAACAAAGTATCAAACAAAACCATAATGTACCAACAGAATCAAAGTAAAACGTTTAGCCAGTGTAAACCAGACTACAGAAGCTCTCTCTTTTGGCTATAATTTCCACCTACAAGGGTTTAATTCATTATGATATATTAAATGAATCAAGAACATGGTATTTTTTTTAAGCAAGTTTAAGCACATATTTACTGAGTACTACTATGTGCAAGGCACTTAAAGCTTTCGCCCCCAAAGTCTTATGTGTGTAAATCCTGCAATGACTTTATGTGGAAGGAAATAGGCTTAACTTTATATATTGGAACTATTCACTATCAAAAAACAGATGATAATCTGGACTGGAATACTATTTGAGGCAATAATATCCATGGAAAATTTTTGCAAATTCTTTCAAATAGAGGACAGCCTTACCCTATCTTCAAGTCATTTTCTAATAGAATCAGTGCTTCATGCAGTTTTATAAAAAGGTGGCATTGACGCATTATATGTATATATCAATTTATACACAAATGTTTATTGAAGTGCCTGTGATGGGCCCAGCACAGTGCTAGGCACCATTAAGGTTATAACCAAAGGTCCCTGCTTCCATGGAGCTTACAGTCTAGTCCAAGAGCCACGAAACATTGATAAAAAAATATTTTTTCATTGATAAAAATTGGTAGAGACTGTAAGTGCCAAGGAGTTGAGAAAAGGGTAAAACAGGTACTGAATCTTCAAAAAAGGCTATGAAAGAGAACTCCAGTTCTTGAAGGGGTTTTGTGGAGGACCTACGTTGGTAGAGAGCAGGGGGAGGCATTCAAGTGAAATCATGCCAGCACACGTGGGTACAGAGTGAAAGAAAACCGCCTATCGGGGGCAGTGCCCGCACTGAATTGTACTGAGCAAGCAAGCTGGAAATGTAGGTTGTAGCCAACTCTAGAGGGTGCTAAAACTCAACTGAATAATTAGTCTTGTATTTATTTATTTATTTTAGGCATTTGAGAATTACTACAGACACTCAGGCAGGGGAAATGGCAGGATGTCAATAGATCTAACATTATGTGCCAAACAGAAGAAAGGTGAAGAAAGGAATTTGAAATTGTGTCAGTAATCCTGACACAAAACGATGACACAGCAACGTAGTGAAGTTGCTGTCAATAAGTGGAACCACAGGACTTAGCCAGAAGACACTATTTTCCTTTCTGAAGTGTTAGGGATTTAAAATATGTGTAGTACTTTTAATTAAAATTATACTTGTTAAAAGGAAAAATATACAAAATAAGGTTTCAAAAATCCATTTAAATATGCTTTTTGTGATTGTTGTTTTGTTCAACATGGAAGCCGTACTTTTTTTTTTTTTTTAGATTTTATTTATTAATGAGAGACAGAGAGAGAGAGAGAGAGGCAGAGACACAGGCAGAGGGAGAAGCAGGCTCCATGCAGGGAGCCCGACATGGGACTCGATCCTGGGTCTCCAGGATCATGACCTGGGCCAAAGGCAGCGCTAAACCGCTGAGCCACCCGGGCTGCCCCATACATTCTATGATATATCTGCCTTATATATGTTTTGATTAAATGATTACAGAAAGAAAAATAACTGAATTGCAATGGGTTCCTGAAGTAACCACAAAATTAACCTGTATGGAAGGAAAAACTATACTACAACACTGACAGGTATTTGTATGTATCTTCTAAAAATGAAAGAGACACTTATCTTCCATATTAGGAACAGATACTAGGGTTATAAAGGATATTAAGAATGACTTCTTTATAGGAGAAAAACTTTAATATAAATCTGATTATAAATTTATGTAGTTCTAAATAATTTAAAATCAACTCTGCTCTTGCAGACGTCTATGCAGAACAAACATAAAGGAATTAAAGGTGAAGTGATTTTAACAAAGGCAAACAGTGTGCCTTCATCTTAATCACAAAATCTGGGCTGGATTATCCACAGGTGTGGAGAGCAGCGTGAATAATCCAAACAGGGACCAATCCAAATCCTGTCACACGTGTCCTCTCTCCCACAAACTTCCCTCTCACCTTGTCTGGAAAGTCAGAGAGGTACACAAAGCTGTATGTTCTCTCCCAGGATTCTGATATACAAGGCCCCCCACATTGTATCATACCTTCTCCTTAATTCTCAAATTCTCCTGTGCCCCAGCTCCCTCTGGGTAACAAGCCTCAAGCATTACGAGATGCGTTAATATGCTCGGTGGCTCCTGTCAATGCTTTGGGCACAGACAGATGTACCTCTACTCACTACTTGGTTAGCTGGTGGGGCATCCAAGAGAAAAGCTAAGAAGATTCTAGAGTTACCAAATCAGTAGAAAGGAGTTAGTGGATCCGGAATAAGAACAGCTAATGCTCCCCTCTTTTTCTTTTGCTAGTGAGTGTGAGTATTCAGTTGGTTGGCTGAAGGGAGAAGTACTAGAATCCAGCTAGACCAGTGGTTCTCAAAGTAGGGATCCTGGACCACATTAGCATCAGCATGACCTGGGAACTGGTTAGAAATGCAAATTTTGGGGCCCCATCTAAGACCCACTGAATCAGAAGACTGGAGGTAGAGCCCAGCAATCTGGGTTTTAGCAAACCTTCCAAGTGAGCTAACATTTGGAAACCACTGAGCTCCAGACCCACAGTGTGCTTGATTTTCCTGTGGTCAGCACAGTAATTTCCAAACTTTTCTGGACATTGGAATCACCTGGGGAGTTTTACAAACTACTAAGGCTTGTGACCCAGCACCATAGATTGTGATTTCATTGGTCTGGGATAAGGCCTGTGCTTTGGAAATTTTTTAAAGATCCTCAAGAGATCCTTAGGTGCAGACAACTTTGGGAACCACTTGATTAATCAAAAGATAACACACATTAGTCAAATTTCATTTACAGATTCCACTCAAGGAAGTTTCCTGATTATTTCAGAGGACTGGAATGTTGTCATTATAATATTGCTTACATTTTAAGTTCAATAGCCTATCTTAAAAGAAAAAAAACTTTATTCTCGTAAACTACATTTTCAAAATGAATAGAGGTAGGAAATGCCTATGTTATTTTGTTTCAAGGAAATCTGCAATTTTGGAATCAACAAGAGTTTGTGTCATTTTTCTCATTAAGTATTCATCAATACCATTCAGCTGTCCAAAAATGGCATCAGGAACCCCTATGCAAGTGGAAAGGAACTGTCTAAGTTTCTGTACACTTGAGATGGCCTCTGTGATGGTGATTTTTGGCTGCTGTGCTAAAGATGCCTCCTCTTCCTCTTCACTTCCGGCTTCATCTGTATTTTCACCAACCTCCATGCCTGGGATGACCTCTGCGTCTATCAGCTCTTGCGAGATGATGAGGTCATCATCTGCAGTGATAAAGTCCTGGACATTGATTTCATTGGGGACACAAGTGGCAATAGCCACGGAGTGCCACAACTTCTCAATGGCTACCTCTGGTTCACTGACTGCTGCTTCTGTGTCAGAATCCATCAGTTCCATAGGGATGATGCCTGCCTTCTGCCAGCATCTCACCACCGTGGACTGCTTGACTGACCACCATGCTGCAGCAATCATGTCAATGGCCTGCCTAATGTCCACCTCTTTGTGATCTTCACTGCTGCGGAGCTTGAGGAGGATCTGTTTCAGGAGGTGGCTTCGGTACAGCACTTTCGTGGTGTGAATTATGCCGAGATTCAGTGGCTGCAGGACGGCAGTACAGTTAGAGGGCAGGTAGCCCACCTGAATCCTTTCCAAGCGGGGCAGCATGTTGTGAGCAGAGCAGTTGTCGATGAGCAGGAGGATGCGGCGCTCTGCCTGCTTCATCCTGGCATCCACTTGCATCAGCCACTCATTGAACAGATCCTGCGTCATCCATGCCCACTGGTTGGCTCGATAATCACATGGGAGGGAATGGACGTTCCTGAGACAGTGTGGGTTGGCTGACCTACCAACAATCAATGGTCTCATTTTTTCAGTCCCGGAAGCATTGCAACAAAAGAGTGCTGTCAACCGCTGCTTTGCTTTCTTGCCTCCTCTACAATGGTCCCCTTTAGCAGCAAGCGTGTGCTGGGGAAGCAACTGGAAAAACACTCCTGTCTCGTCAGCATTAAAGATATCATCTGGGCTGTAGTCTGCAATCAGTTTTATAATTTCCCCTGCATGCCACTCATTAACCTTATCTATTCCTAGACCATTCATTAATCTGTCACTATCCTCTCTACAGACTGCTTTCAAAGCAATTCCGTGGCGGTCCCTAAATCTGTTCAGCCAGCCCACACTTGCTTGGAAATTGTCATAGCCAAGCATGTTGGCCAAGTTTAGTGCTTTTTTCCGAATGACAGAACCAGTCACAAGAATGTTTTTGGCATGGATTTCCTGAAACCAAGCAAAAACAGCCTTATCAATGTCGTCATAGAGAGCGTTCCTCATCCTTTTCCGCTGGGGTCCTACAGATGCCTCCCGTACCTTCTCTTCAAATTTGGCCCTATCCTTTAAGAACGTAGACAAAGTAGAAGGAGTGATACCGAATTCTTTTGCCACATCACCTTTCCTCTTTCCCGAGTCTACAGCTTCCACAACTTTCATTTTCTCCTCCAGGGAGAACTGCCGACGTTTCTTGTTCCCCTTGTTTGCCATATTCACAGAATGAGTGCTGGGTTACAACTACCAGGGCTGAGTGTGTTCCTCCTCTTGGCTTGTTTTGCTGCAAGTGTAGAAAACTGAGGAGACAAAATGTGGCGTACGTGTCAGGAACCAAAGATAATGAATTCCCCCTAAAAGATGTCATATTTTTCAAAATCCTACTAGGAAATGATAACATAAGGCCAAAGCCAAGAGAAAATAGGATTTATACAACTGACTTTTTGTAAGGATTACTTATATAGGCTCAAGGAGTGTTTGAAATAGAAGAGATCTTACAGAGGATCTAGTTCACTTAAACTTTTGGAGCTTCTATAAAAATAATGTCAGTTCTATTGTGGGAATAGATTGAAATGATATATGGTAAAAGAGGTTTACAAACAGCAGTGCACTGTATAAATTCAAAGTGTTATTACCTGGGTCATTTTATAACAGAAACTGAGGCTCAGAGAAGGGACTTACTCAAGTTCATACAGCTCAGATTTCGTGACTCAATTAGTGCCTTTTCTGCAATTCCATAATCCTGCTGGATATTCCACCCAAATCAGATCTTCAAAGCTCTATCACTATTTGGCTTGGATGGATTTTCAGTGAGGGAATGTTTCTGGTAGCCACACATTCATTTAGTGAATATTTATAGGTGCCAAGTGGTAAGGATACAGTGATGAACAACACAGTCAAGGTCCCTGCCCTTATGAAACATACAATATGCTGGAGTAAGATAAACAAAATAAGAACAGATAAATAAGATAATTATAGAGTCTTATATGACCATGAAGGAAGTAAACATAATCAGGCAGTAGCAGTTTTGGTAACTGCCTGTGAAGACATTTTATCATGAGAGTCCTCAAAGGACAAGAGAAGCTGCTGTGACTGCCCCTTTGCAAGGGCTGACTCCTACCACCACCTCCACACAAGTATCTATCCATTCTTGGCATCCTCTGTGTGCAAAGCACTGTGCTCGATGCCAGCCAACCAAAGACGGAAGGAGCATACTGCTCACCATTGAGAAGCCTATCCGGGAAGCAGGGAAGATGAACACTGGAGTGCATGAAAACTATAAGAGGTTACAGAGTCCTTATGAACTAGAATACGGAAATGAGGATGATCAACTGGGTGGGACACGGATGGGTAGTGTGCTTCAAAGAAGAAATGATACTGATGTCGGACCTTAAAGTATAAACAAGTGGGAGTTCATGTGATAGAAGGAAATATGTGTAAAGGCAACAAAGTAGTATAGAAAACAAGATGGAATGGTCCGGGGAAAAAAGTCTTTGGAGAAAACACAAGAGCCAGATCATAGAAATTCTAGCTTGATCCTGGGACAATAGAGGCCATAGAGGTCTGTTTATTTAAATGATGCCATCAGATTTGCACTTTAGAAGAGTCCTTTGGTTGCAAAATGGAGAACCTAATGGGTAAAATCCATTTTCCTACGAGGTGGCCCTAAATCTGAAGATAAAGGCAAGCTAGGTTAGTAGGCCACAGACAGTTGGGATACAGTACTTTGAATGCAAAGGGAAGCTACTGAAGGATTTTAAGAAAGAAGAAAGACAACTACTAGGTAAAGAATGGAATTGAGAGAAATAGCAGGGGACTAGTTAGGAGGCTGCTGCAGGAGTCCAGATGTGCGATAATGGTGGCTTGGACTACAGTAATCGTGGATATGGTAAGAAGCAGTTGGTTAGGGACTATGTTTTTTGCAGATCTTGCTAATGGACTAGATGTCAACTGCAAGAGGAGTTCAGGATAACTGCCAGATTTCTGGCCGGAGCACTGAGCCATCAATGGTTGGTCGTGCCATTTTTACAGAGATTGGGAACCAACTGAAGGGATGGAAACCAGTTATTGAAGATCTACTTCGTAATCAGAATTTGTTACTTTACATGCTTTAATACAGCTGACACAACGGCAGGACTTGGGATTTTCAAATCCAGGGAGACTCAGCACGAAGCCAGCGTTCTGAACATACAGTACTACACACCTTGTTCTGGGAACTACCAATATGGAGCGGTGACCTGAGAAGAGAATGACGTAAGAGCCAGGCCAGCGTCTGGTAAGTCAAGCGAAGTTCGAATTTTATTCTACGTGAATGAAAAGACACTGGAAGGTTTTGAGCAGGGACTGACTGAATCAGTTACGGCGCAAAAAAGATGCAAAAAGATCAATCGGCCTGTTGCGTGGAGAATGGACTGCAGAGCGCCAAGAGGGGAGGTGGGAAGACACTGCATCGATCCAGGAGGGGGGATAGTGGTGACTAGGAGACTGGGGACAGTGGTCCAAGGAGGAAAGTATGCAGGTTGGAAATACACTTGCAAGACAGTGGGGGTGGGGTGGGGTCGTGCAAGGACTTGTCCAAACGTAGAACAGTCTGCGACGCTGGCGGGAGAAACGTACAGCATCCTTGTCTGATTGCAGAGCCTCTCCACTTGGTCACTGGGCGCGGTTTCAATCACTCGAGGAACTCCCCACCTAAGTGTGTGTGTGGGACGGTGGGGGGGACGGCGCGATGCGGCACTAAGCTGCGAGAGCCGCATCCTGAACGCGCAGGGGCGAGCTGGGCGGGGCCGGGGTCGGGGTCGGGCCTCCAACACCGCGCTGACCGGGTGCTGCGGGGGCTCCCCGGGGCCCGACGCGGCCCGGAGAGGCGAGGCGGGGCCTCGACCTCCCGCGCTCGGCACAGCCCCGCCCCGGTTACCTGAGCGCCCCACGGCAACGCCCGGGGCTAAGCGGCCTGCGCGTCCCACCGCGGGCGGCCGCAGCTTCCTCCTCGTCCCGGAACCTCTAGCCGGAAACAGTCCGTCCGCCTCATCAGCCCCCTTCGGGCGTCTAGGCAGTGCCCGGGGGCCCGTCCCTCCACGAGGGCCGCACTGTCGCGCATGCGCCAGGGGACGCACGCAGTCACGCGCGGCCGGCCGCTTCCGGTGCGCCGCGAGGGCCGCCGGGAAGGGTCTCCCTGGCGATCCGAGGTGTGCTGCCGCCGCCGCTGCTGCCGCCGCCGCCGCCGCTGCCGCCGCCGCCGAACCGGTGCTGCGGGGACGCCCGTGGTCCTGCCGTCTCCCTCGGGCTCCCCGGGGCTTGACCCCCGGGGCCCTCGGCAGGCGTCGGCGAAGAGCCTGCGGGGCGAACCCGTGCCCCACACGCGCCCTCCGCGACCCCACGTCGCGACTCCGACGAGGGGGAGCGAGAGGAGCTGTCGCGACTCCGCGCCGTGTGTCGCCGGGCGGGGCCGCGGGGCCGGGGCTCCTCCAGCCCCCGGGATGCGCGCGCGAGCCCTCGCCTCCACTTCCTTGTTGCCGCTGTCACGACCGGAGCCGCCTCTCGCCGACAGCGGGGAGCGCGAGCGCGAGCGCGCCGGCCAGCCCCCTCGTCCAGCCCCCGGGCCGGGCGCCTCCGGGAATGTGAGCCGCGCGGCTCGCACGCTCCTCCGGGTAAGGCCCGCCCTCGAGCGCCGCACGGTGCCGCCGACCTGCCGGGCGACCTCGGGCGGCTGCCGCGGCGCTCCGAGCCCTGTGCTGTCGCCCCTGCCACGGACGCGAGCGGCCGCCTAGTCGGCTACTCCCGCGCTCGGTACGTGCGGGACATCCGGGACCCGGGCCGCGACAGGAGCTCGCCCAGAGGCCAGCCCGGGCCCCCGCCGGCCCGACTGTCAAAGGCCACCTCCCGAGGTTTGGAGGAGCCTCTGCTGGAACAGCGGAAGCGCCTCAGATTTCATGTACTGCCCTTAATCCTGTTTTACAGATGAGAAAACCGAGGCTTAGAGCAAATAGGTTGCTCAAGGTCATAGAGCTCTGTGTGGGTGTTCTAGAAACGTGCAACTTAAATCCTCAGCTTTCGCCTTTCAAAGCCCTCGGTTGGTTTCAACCTCTGTATTATTCTGCCTTCTTGGGCATTGCTGTACTGAGGCCTAGGGTTTGAAAAATAATCTCATAACCAGGCTGAAAATGGGGGTAGTCAAACAAGCAGAAATCCAGAGTCGTCCCTTCCTGCCCCCCACCCCCACCCCAAGGCGGTTGTAATGACCATGTTTCCTAAATTATTTTGCTCTGGGTGGTAAAACCGAGATGTCATCCCTTACAGATGCGCTCCTGCAGTTAACTGTTTCCCTGCAAGACTGTTAGGGGCAGAGAAAAAGCACAGATCCCGCCCTGGATAGCCTTGATTTGAACTCTAGCCCTTCCCCTGTGAAGGCACTGGCCTATGGCTTACCCAACCAAGTTGTGGGCTATGTTCTCTTCTTGGGTTGCACCCTGGCGGAATGCAGGATTTATTTGTCTTAAATGGGAAGGAAAATCATGAAGAGATGACGCAGAACAAGAAAGAACCTTAGGAATAACGTGTTTTTAACTGGGAGAGATCTTTAAAACTGTAGGTCACGTTATTGTTTGTCTGCATTTGCTAGGGGAGAGTTTTTGGCTTTCCCAACATTCTCAGAGGTATTCTTGCCTCCCCCAGATTTAGGAGCTACTGATTTCAGCCTTCTGGTCTCACATGAGGAACAATTGAAATTCAGGGTGGGATGTAGACATGTCTGAGATCACATGGTTAGAGTTGAGCCTTGGAGCCGGGTCTCCCGAGTTATCAAGCAGTGCTCTTTTTCTCATTTCACCTTACCAGATACCTCATTTGTAGAGTGAGGTTTAAATGAGGTGTGAGTGGGTTTGTAATACACAGATCTATCCTGTGTTTATTGCCGCAACTCTGTCTTTCCAGAATCCTAAGTTCTTTTCTTACAGATCCTAAGAGCAACTGCAGTGTATCATTTCTGTCTCATAAAATTGAAGTGGTTTCTGGAAACCTTTCTCCCTTCAAGGATTGAGTCTTTTGGGTAAAACCCCAACTAAGAATGTGGCCACAAATAGACTAACTGTTCTTGAACTAGTCATTCAGGGTTTTTTTGTGTGTGTGCCTTCCTTTTCCTAGGAAAAGCTGTTGTTAGATTTTCTGTTTCTGAAGCCAGAGAACTAATGCTGGTCTGTCAGATTACTGTTTAGACCTAAGCTGTCCAGTACCATTATCACTAGTCATATGTGGCTAATTTAAATTAATTACGATTAAAACAATTCAGTTTCTCAATCACACTAACCACATTTCAGGTGTTTAATAGCTGTATTGGAGAACGCAGATACAGAACATTTCCATCATTGCAGAAAGTTTATTGAACAGTGCTGGTTTAGAGGGTTGCCAGTGGAAATAGGGAGCAGTGTAGTATAACAAAAGAAGGCTTAGAGAGTTGGCTTTTTGAATTAAAAAAAAAAAAAAAATCTTGTCTTTCAAGTCCCTGTTTGGGTGTGGTGGCCTTAGGCGGGTCATTAAGCACCTCAGCCTCAGCCATAAGTTATTAATCTTTACTGGTGAACCCTTTCTTTTGTGTAGCACTTGACTGTTCTCAAATAGAGTTATATCTATAATATCTTTTGAGCCTTGTCACCATAAATCTGTACTAAGATGGGTGAGATACCTATCTTTTTATATGTGAAAAAATTGAACCTGAAATAGCTAAAGGACCTGTTCAAAGTCACACAAGCTGGCAGGGTGTAAAGAAATGTCTTACATATAGGCACTTCATATCTTATGAATAACTGAATGAATCAGTGAGGCAGTTTGCTTAAGGTAATTAAACATGAGAGAAGGTCCAGAACTTCTGACTACTGGCCAAGTATTCCTTTCACCCGTTACCATGTGGAATTCTTGTACTGTGGGCCTAATCTTTGAGTTGAAGAATTACTATATCTCATGAGTGAATATAAGCAAATGAGCTGTCAAAGCTAGTGATCCTAAATTTGCCTGGTCAGAGAAATCACCGGAGGTACTTAAGCATATAGAGTTCCATACCCTCTGGAGATTCTGATTCAGAAGAGCTGAGGTGGAACCCTGGGTTCTGTATGTTTCTTAAGTACTCCCAGTGCTTTTTAGGATCTGCTGAGTTTGGGAGATGACAACCTTGAGGCCCTAGCAGGGATAGGGGATCATTGGATCAAGTGGCTGCCACCTTTAGGATAAATTCTTGAAACCTGTTTGTATTTGACTTTTCCTCTAGCCATGGATGCATCATATGATGGTACTGAGGTAACTGTCGTGATGGAGGAAATTGAGGAAGCCTACTGTTATACCTCCCCTGGGCCACCCAAGAAGAAGAAAAAGTATAAAATACATGGAGAAAAGGCCAAGAAACCCAGGTTAGCCAACACCTTTTGGTAGCTGACATTTATAAACACAAGCTGCTTGGAGAACTGTGTTGAGGAAGACTTTAGGCTGTGTCTGGATTCACCGAGGGTGCCGTGTCTGTTGTTGAAGTCTCTGGATGGGCATTGGTGTTGTGGGGAGAGGGAGATGGGGAATAGGAAGTGGTTGATTGATACCATCAGTTGCCATTCCTGGGCTGGATCTTGATCATGTTTTCAGGCTCTCATAGGAAATTGTACAATACAAATGGTGGAAGCTGTGTACAAATGAAGTATGTTATTTATTATTAACATTGTCAACATTTAAGGATTGGAAATAGAGAATTAATGAAAGTACAGCGTTATGAGTAGTACCAGTGATATGTGTAAAGATTATCCATGTTCTAGCTCTAATCTCCCTCTTAACTGGACACTCCAACTTCTTGCTGAGGTCACCACTTTTGGGTTACTTTGGTAGTTAATTTACTTCCGTTTCTCAGCTCTCGGGAGGTGCTGTTGACCCGTGAGGTGATCAGAGGCTGTGTAGAGGAGTAAAGCTTGTGTGGGGGGGGGGGGCCATAACCAGACTGATTAGCTCCATGAGTAACCTTTTCTGATAGTGGGATGACAGGGCACATGTGTATCTGCTCATACTGACCTTTAAAGCCAATCATTCCTGCAGAAAAAGTAGTCCATGGAAAAGTAAATCAGACAAGCTTTTGCTTCCAGGTTTCTGGAGGGAGAAACCTCCTATATACTATCTGGGGCTTTTCTTTGTTTGCTTCAGCCCATATTTAGATAAGTGCTTTGAAATGAAAAGCTAGGTTTTTGCCTCTTCACTCTCAGACCTGACCATTGAACTACTTACTGGTTGAATGAAGGAAAATCTTAAGAAATCCTTGTTTCCTTTAGGTCGGCTTACCTTCTATACTATTACGACATCTACTTGAAAGTGCAGCAGGAACTCCCCCACCTCCCTCAGTCTGAGATCAATAAGAAGATTAGTGAAAGTTGGAGGCTCCTCAGCGTGGCGGAAAGGAGTTATTACCTGGAGAAAGCCAAACTAGAGAAAGAAGGCTTGGATCCTGTAAGTAATTTTTTTCCCAGCTAATTTCTCCATTGGGTCAGTAGGGAAGGCCTTGGGAAGCCCCCACCCCCTGTTTTCCTTTTTCCTTTTCTCTTCTTGAGCAAACTTTGAGTTGAGTCAGTGTTACCTATCTTAATGGAGTAGCTTATGTAGGCATTTCTCCTGCACCATGGGTTCATGTTATTCATTGAAGGTCATGAGTATGTGTTCTACTGATTGGTGTCAGTTTTAAAAATGTAATCAGCAATTGGGCTGGGGAGCTTGGAAGTAGATACAGCTGCCTTGTATAATGTGATGTTCTTCAGTTACCACTGGTGGTTATGCACTATGCCAGAAGCCGAAGATGATGGAGGAGACAGGCTTGAAATAAAGAATGCATGAGGAGGTGTTCCAGTTTGTCAGCCATTTTGTATTTCTAGTTAATAGTAACATAACACTGACAACTATTTGTACCGCTGGTTTTTTGTTAGACTGAGATTCCTGCAGGAAAAACAATCTTGTTATTGCAAGGTTAACCTTAACTCCTCTTTTCATTTAAAATATTATTTCTGATTTCTTTTTTTTTTTTAATTTATTTATTTATAATAGTCACAGAGAGAGAGAGAGAGAGAGAGAGGGACAGAGGCAGAGACGCAGGCAGAGGGAGAAGCAGGCTCCATGCACCGGGAGCCCGATGTGGGACTCGATCCCGGGTCTCCAGGATCACGCCCTGGGCCAAAGGCAGGCGCCAAACCGCTGCGCTACCCAGGGATCCCTCTGATTTCTTTTTTGATAATATAGAGCACAGATTCTTTAGGAATGCAACAGCTATGTTATAGCAGAAGAGGTTGTGTTTTCCCTTAGTGGAGGCCATCTGCCACTGCCATTTAAATGACTTGCTCTTATTGGCTTGGCATTCCTCTTCTGGAAAAGTTTTGTGTTATCTAAAGTCTTGGAGATACCAGTCCATACCCCTTCCTTTAGATGATTTGTTTCTTTTTCTTTTTTTTTTTTTTTTAAAGATTTTATTTATTTATTATTGAGAGAGAGAGAGAGAGGCAGAGACACAGGCAGAGGGAGGAGCAGGCTCCCTGCATGGAGCTTGACATGGGACTCGATTCCGGATCTCCAGGATCAGGCCCTGGGCTGAAGGCAGGTGCTAAACCGCTGAGCCACCCAGGCTGCCCAGATGATTTGTTTCTAAACTGAATCTGGGGGACAGTTTAGAGGGGAGGAGAAGTGAAGTCTAGGAAAAGTGCACTTACTCTCTGTGGTTTCCCCATCATAAAGTCAGCAACCTTCTGCCCTGGTACAAGAAAATGTTACATTTTCCCAGAGGGATAACCGTTTTAAAGCTAGACACTAATGTAGGTTAATACTTATAAGACGTTTTTTATATAAATCATCTACAATGATTTTTTTCTTGTCTGGGACTTTATAGCTACTATTATCTCTACTGCTATTATCAAGACATGAATTAATTAGCTCTGATATTTACTAACTGTGACCTTGGAAGAATCATTTAACCTTTGAGTCTTCATTTCCTCATCTGAAAGTGGGGAATAATAGTATCACAATGTTTAAAATAGATAATATAAGGGACCTAGCTGAGCCCTTGGCACATAATGCCTTGGTCAGTAAATATCACTCTTTAGTAGGTTAAGTGTCCAGTGACCATATAATAAGAAAAGGCGTGATTTAATGAGCGTCTGAATATGCCAAGACTAGGTAAGGCTTTGGGGTGCCGTGTTTGACCTCTCTCAGATTGCCTGGTATGAAGGTGAGACCCTCTAGCCTGCATACTTTGGGAGCCTGTCAGAGACCTACTGGCAGCCTGGTTTCTCGGCAGCCCTTCTAGTCTCTTGCTGGACCAGTGGTTCCATGTCATTCAGGCCGCCGTGGTGTCTAGGTGCCTGGATTTGTTGATTAAGTCCAGATCATTCTATGCATTTGCTACCATTTAATCTTGTTCTGACCTGTCTGCTTCAAAGGGTGACTTGAGAATGTCATTTCTCCATTATCTCTTCAGTAAAGGCTCCATAAAGGATTTGGCCTGTCTGCTTTTATGTTTCATCTGAGTGCTTCTTTCAACTTTCATCTCTGAGTGCTTCCTTTGTACCTTAAGTAGTCTCATCGACTTCTTGCTTTTGATGTATTTAAGGATCCTTTTGTAATGGACTTAGTGTTCCTTTTAAAAGATGCATCTGAAATGATTTCCATTTAATTTCAGCTTTCATTTAACTTGACTTTGAACTTTTCTGTTTTCCTTATTGGGTAACTTGCAGCTTAATTTGAAAAAAATAAAAAACAAAAGTACCTTTTCCTTAGCCATGAAAGGTTGCACTTCTAGTACCTGGTTTCCTTGCTCCTTAGAAGACCTGGCTTGGAATCCTAGCTTTACGACGTACTGATTTTGTATTTGGAGAAGGTTTATCTCTCTGAGCTTCAATAGGAATAGTAATATTACCCAACTTAATAGCATTGTTAAGGTCAGGACAGTATTTTCTAAACTTTAAGATCCTAGTCAGTGTTAATATTTGTATCCCCCAGTATATTCAGGTCCTTGTCAGATATCCCCATCCATACATACTTTCTCTCGTGAAGAGATCAGTTCATTTTCTGCTCTGTAAGTCTGGGAGAAACCAGTGTTATCAGAACCCTTGCTTTCTGTCTTGAGGTCCAGTATGGCCTATTGGCTTGTATTTTATGCTTTTGGGGGTTTTACTGAACAGTATACATTCTACTACCTTGGAATTCTAAAGTATCAGAGCTGGAAAGGAGCTCATAAATAACTATATTCCGATAGGGCAGCAAGACATAAAAGTGGAAAGTATTTGCTCAAGGCTGTGCAGATTTGGGATTCCAGCTCCCAGTTTCGAATGCCGAGATCATTGCCCTTTCCAGAGTCTGATCCCTGTTATGAGCTCGTGTGTGATTGAGCAAGTAAGCTACATGGGCTTAAGTGTGGTTCAGAGGAAGACAGCGTTGCTGTTGGCAGAGGCTGACCCTCTCAAAATCTTAGGTCAAGAGAGGAGTCTTTCTGGTCCCTTTTGCAGAAAATAATCCAAAAACTGAAAAATGTAATCATAAATATATGTGCATGTGGTCTTAACTACATTTATCTCTGCTTGTCTCCCCCTCACTGGCTTCCTGGCCCTCAGAACTCCAAGCTCTCTGCACTGACTGCTGTTGTTCCGGACATCCCAGGTTTCCGCAAGATCCTCCCCCGCTCAGATTATATCATCATCCCCAAGAGCAGCCTGCAGGAGGACCGCAACTGCCCTCAGCTAGAGCTTTGTGTGGCCCAGAACCAGATGTCCCCTAAAGGACCATCGCTTGTGTCCAACACTGCCCCGGAGGCAGTGCCCAGCCATGCGGGCATGGCAGAGCAGTGCCTGGCTGTGGAGGCCCTAGCTGAGGAGGTGGGAGCCCTTGCCCAGCCGGGTGTCGTACAAGAGATCACCACCTCAGAGATCCTCAGCCAGGATGTGCTCCTGGAGGAGGCTTCCCTGGAGGTAGGGGAGAGCCACCAACCATACCAGACAAGCCTGGTAATTGAAGAGACCTTAGTGAATGGCTCACCAGACCTCCCCTCTGGAAGCCTGGCTGTGCCCCACCCCCAAGTTGGGGAGAGCATGTCAGTGGTAACTGTCATGAGGGTAAGTGACTTTGTACTGATGTCTCTTTTGGTTTATCTGGAACTACTACAAAGGCAGCTAGCACTGTGCAGTGGTGATTAAGAGTACTGGTGTGGACTTCTAGTAGGACTACAGTCCTCTTGAACCTTTTGCCCCTGGGCTTACTTAAAGTTCTCCTCAGTTTCTTAAGCACTCAACCAACTCCTTTTGCCCAGCATAGCCAGGACTTTCTTCACATGAGAGTACCTGAAGTATGTAACAGCATTTAAATAATACAGGCTATCCATGAATCAAAGCCAGGATCTCTCAGGCTATTAGGATTTTATGTTCCCTGAAGATTGTGTCAGCAGACACAATGGCACCTTGAACTGTTTAGTAGGAGAATTTCCAAATAGTCTTCCTGGGTGCAGAGTGGGTAGGAAAAAGAAAGCTCTCTTCAAGGCCAGGTTGATAAGAACGATAGTTAAGAGGGAAGTCTCTCCAGTGGCATAAGTCCAGCCATTCCCGGTTGAAGGGAAAGAGCAGTTTCAGCAATCCCACAGCCTGGTCCCCCCAGAAGCAGGGGAGCTACCACCACGCCTTCTATTACCCTGGGTAGTGTGGCATCCTCAGAGAGGAGGAGTTCTGCCCCGGTCAAGAGGAATATAGGATGGCCTATAAGTACGAGAGCATTGTAGCCCCATGCAAAGGAATCTGTGTTAGACCTAAATCCATTTTATTGTTCCTGCCTTAGTGCTACTTATGATAATGAAGCATGCCACCTGCCTAGTTAAGCTAGATCAATAGGATGTTAAGAACACTTGGCAGGGTCAGAACAGTTGGGTTCTTTCACTAACTGCTTATGTGATTTTTAGGAGTCTTAAGTTTCTTAAGACCTCAGTTTTCTCATCTTTAAAATGAGGATAGTCCGCATTCTCTGCGATAACAGTTTACTCTGTCTTATTTTTGTTCTTAAAGTTTTGAGATAGATTCATCTTTTTGGATAAGCACATTGTTTGTGATTATTGAACTCGATCAGTCTGTGTTGTGGGCGGCCCTGGGTGTTCTTCATTCCATAACTGTCCTTCTCTCCGTTGTGCCCACAGGATTCCAGTGAGAGTAGCTCCTCTGTGCCAGCCACACAGTTCATCATGTTGCCTCTTCCTGCCTACTCAGTTGTGGAGAACCCCACCTCCATCAAACTGGTCAGTGTGTGGAGAGTTAATGGAGATAAGGGCTCTGTAAGAATTCTCCCCCTCGTAATTTTCTAAAAGTCTTGATGACGTTGAGGGAGATAGGACTGCCAAAGGTCTCAAATCACCTGCTCCAGGTATTCTTTAGTGGGTGTGGGGGTGGTGAGGAGAGTCTTTGAATGGAGCTCTGCAGGATCTTAAACTCCTCAAGATACATACAAATTTTTCTCTTTAAGAACATTTACCTGGGATAGATTCAGTGCCTCTTACCAAATTTTCAGAAGTATATGTGGTATAGAAAAATTGAGGGCCACTGATCTGATTCAATCCTATTATTGTACAGATTAGAAAAAAGGCCTAGAGAAGGAGAAGGACTCTATGATTCAAAGACACTGAGCTGCAAAACAGGCCAGAACCAGGACTCTGGTCTTTTGATTCTCAGTTAATGGTTTTCCTCATCACATACTGCAGCATCTGAGCTGAAATTTCTCCCTAAATATTTTAAGGTTTTTTGTGCTGTTATAATTGGTAGTTCAAAACTTTTCAATATCTGATTATTCACTACTAATATATAATAACATAGTTGACTTTTTTTTGCATATTAAACTTACATTCTACAACTTTTATTTTGCATATTAAACTTGTGTTCACAACTTTAACATTTGTAGTTTCTGTTGTATTTTCTACATAGTTTTGTTTGTGAATAAAGACAGTTTTATTTCTTCCTTTCTCATCTGGATTCCTTATTTCTTTTTTCTTACTGTACTGTTTGGGATCTCTAGTACAATATTGACTAGAAATGGTCAGAGCAGATATTGTCATCTTGTTCCTCATCTTAGGAGGAAGACATTCAGTCTTTCACCAATCATTAGGTGTAATATTAGCTATAGGTTTTTCATAGATATCCTCCTCAAGTTTAGGAAATTCTCTAATGTTCCTAATTTGCTGGGAGCTTTTATCAGGAATGGATGTTGGATTTTGTCAAATGTTTTTCCTAGGTCTGTTGAGATGGTTGTAGGAATTTTCTTTTTTAGTTTGTTAATATGGTTAATTTCATTGTTTTTCAAATGTTAAATCAATCCTGCATTCCTGGAATAAATGCCACTTAGCAATCATGTATTATCCTTTTAGCATATTGTTGGATTTAATTTGCTAAAACTTTTCTCAGAAGTTTTGTGTGTATATTCTAGACACAAAATGAGGGATGTTGGTCTCTAATTTTCTTTCTATAATGTTTGTCTGGTTTTAGTATCAGGTTTTAGTATCTACTATTACCTAGTAGAAAGAGTCAGGAAATACTTTATCCTCTTTACTTTTCAGGAAGAGTTGTGTAGTATTGGTATTATTGCTTCCTTAAATGTTTGAGGTCAAATCTGGGCCTGGAGATTTCTTGTGGGGAGATTTTTAATTGCAAGTCCAATTTTTAAAATATATATAGGACTATTTAGATTATATGTTTTTAAATAATTTTATATAGATTTAAATTATCTGTTTTTGAGTGAGCGTTCGTAGTTTGTCTTTCAGGGAATTTGTCCATTCCTCTAGGTTGTCAAATTTATTGACATAAAATTGTTCAAAACATTCCCTTATTTTTAAAATTGTGATGAAATATACATAACATAAGTTTACCATTTTAACCATTTTTTTAAGTGTGCAATTCAGGGTCATTAAGTATATTCACAGTGTTGTGGGGTCATTACCAATACCTATTTCCAGAAGTTTTCACCATCCCAGACAAAAACCTTATGCCCATTAAACTGTAACTCTATTCTTCTCCCCCAGCTCCTGGTAACATCTGTTTTACTTTCTGTCTTTGAATTTGCATATTTTAGGTACCTCATGTAAATGGAATCATGCGAATATCCTTATGGTCTCATTTTTTTCACTTAGCATACTATCTGTCTTGTGCCATGTATCAGATCATTACTTTTTGTGGCTGAATAATATTCCATTGTGTGTGTATACTACATTTTGTTTATCCATTCATAGACATTGATGGACATTGAGTTTGTTTTCATCTTTGGGCTATTGTGCATATTGCTGCTGTGAACTTTAGTGGATACGTGTCTGAGTCCCTGATTTCAGTTTTTCAGGAGATACCTAAGAGTGGAATTGCTGGATCATACGATAATGCTGGGTTTTAAAATTCTAATAAATGCTTATCTTATAATATTTGTAGACTGTAGTGATTTTACCTCTCTCATTACTGATAGTGGTAATTTGGTCTCATTTCTATTTTTCCTGACAAGCTTGGCTAGAAGTTATCGATTATATTGACCTTCAAAGAACCAACTTTTGGTTTCATTGATTGTCTCTATTGTTTTTCTGTGTTGTAGTCACTGATATTTGCCCAGATCTTTATTATCTCTCTTCTGTTTCCTTTGGGCTTAATTTATTCTTTCCTAGTTGTTTTTTTTATTTTTTTTTTATTTTTTAAGATTTTATTTATTTGAGAGAGCTTGAGAGCAAGCACGAGTGGGAGGGAGTGGCAGAAGGAGAGGGAGAAGCAGATTCCCTGCAGAGCAGAGAGCCCAGTGTGTGCAGGCCTTGGTCCCAACACCCTGAGATCATAACATAAGCCAACAGCAGACACTTAACTGACTAAGCCACCTAGGCACTCCTCTTCTCTAGTTTCTTAAGACAGAAGCTGAGGTCATTGATTCAAGACCTTTCTTTCCTAATACAGCTGCTTAGTACTATAAATTTCCCTCTAAGCACTACTTTGGTGGCATCTCACAAATTTTAATATGGTATGTTTTCATTTTCATTTTGTTCAAAGTACTTTCTGATTTATTCTTTGACCCATACGTTATTTAAAAGTACATTATTTGCTTTCTAAATATCTGGGATTTTCCAGATATCTCTCTCTCTCTTTTTTTTTTTTTTTAAGATACTCCCTTTTATTGATTTCTGATTTAATTCCATTATAGTCAGAACTCTGCAGTTTATAAAACTTGAATCCTCTTGAATTTATTGAAACCTATTTTATGGCCCAGAATGTGGTGTGTCCTGATAAATGTTCTGTGTGCCCTGAAAAAGAATGTATCTTCTGCTGTTGAGTAGTGTGTTCTATGTATGTCAAGTTAGGTCATGTTGATTGATAGTGGTCAGCTCTTTTATATCCTGACTGATTTTCTGTCTGTTTCTTCCGTCAGTTATTGAGAGAAGGCATCCACCTATCACTATTAATAAGTTTTATCTTTTTTTTCATTTTTATTAGTTTTTTTGTCATGTATTTATTTTGACTCTGTTAAGTACCTAAACATTTAGGATTGTTATGTCTTTTTTTTTTTTAATTTTAATTTTGCTTATTTGAGAGAGAGCACAAGCAGAGGGAGGGGCATAGGGAGAGGGAGAAGCAGACTCAACTCTTCATGGGCAGGGAGCCCAATAGGCAGGACCCTAAGATCATGACCTGAGCCAAAGGCAGATGCTTAACCAACTGAGCTACCCATGCGTTTCAGGATTGTTATGTCTTCATGATGAATCGACTCCTCCATCATCATGAGATGACCACTTTTTTTATCTGGCAGTATTGCCTGCTATCTCATTTACTTTGATAATGAGCTTTCTTTTGATTATTGTTATTAGGAAGTTGTATCTTTTTCCAGCGTTTTACTTTTCCAGCTTATCTTTGTATTTATTTATTTTTTTTGTAGGCAGTAATACAGTTTAGATCTAAAAGCAAGACCTATCTGACAATCTCTTTTTTAATTGTGGTATTTAGGCCATATATATTTAATGTATAAACACATAGTTAGGTTTAAATCTGTCATTTTACTCTTTGTTTTCTCTTTGTCCTGTTTTATTTTACTTTCTTTGGAATTGAATGTTTCTTATGAATCCATATTATTAATAACTCCCTTCTTGGCTTTTTAGCTTTTAACTTTGTTTTAGTTATTGTGGTTTTTTGGGGGTTTATAGTGTACATCCTTAACTTGCAATAGATTATCTTCTAAAACCTGTGGATAAACAGTATATTTTTAGATGAGAAAGTTGTCATATCTTGAACAGGAACAGCCACTGCATTCTCATTCATGGAGAAATTACATGTTTCTCCTGAGCCTTTGCTTTCCTGGAAATTATTATTGTTCTTTCATGATTTAATAAGTGTCAGCCAGACTTTTCCAGAAGGCTTTTATAAATAATACTTAAGAATGAAACATCAGCCTGGAACACTGACATTTTTTTTTTTTCTAAAGCTATTTCTATAAGCTGCTATTTAGGAGTCTTTCCAAGTTCATGGTAATTTATTGATAGAACTGACCTAACTTAAATTTTTACTCTGCTTTCTGGTGGTGTTCAGAATGAATATTCTATATGGAGCCACAGTGAACAAAGATAGAGATGTTTTATATCCTAGCAATAATTTCTCACAAACCTATAGAATCTTGTACAGTTTAAGTGACATGGTTCCTAATTTCTTACCTTGTTTGCTCTTCAGGATACATCCATGAAATAGGAAGGGCAGATGATTTTACAGAGGAGGAAACCCAGGGCCCAAGAGCTAAAGTGACATACCTCCAGGTCATCTAGTGTGTCTGTGGTAGAGTTGGAACTCAAAGCCCAATCTCTTTCCTCAGTGCCACACCATTTCACCCTCATCCTTGACTTGCTGCTGCTATTACCATCACCTTTTCCCTAGGCATTCTGGCAGGGATAGCCTACTAGTAGCTTGGTGTTTCCCTAAGAGAGGCTTTTGCTTTTTGGCCAGGCTAGGGAAGGTGGGATTAATATCTGATAAAGCATTCATAAGTGACAGAACAAATCTGAGACGGAAATGTTTTCTTTGCAGCATTAATCAAGAAATGGAGCATGGCTAATTTCTGTTTGTAGCTGAAATGTAATAACCTGTTGTAATCATTAAGTTCAAAGAGAAGTCATTGGAGGGAATGAGAGCCACTAGCTGAATATATTCATATGCAAATAAATTATTGAGGTCTATTGGAATTCCCTTTTTTTTTTTTTTTAAAGTGGCCATGATCTATTTTTATCTCTCTGAACCCTAAGTCCTTGGTTTTCAAGTAGTGGAGTATGTGGAAGGAATCTTGGACCAAGAAGCAAAGACTTCAGGTTCTAGGTCTACGTGTGCCCTTGATTCACTGTAAAATTTGAGCCAAAGTGTTTAACCACTTTGAATCGCAATAATTATATCTACTTGATAGCATTGCTGAGAGTGCTAAATGAGATACTGGTAAAGCCTTTAGCACTGTGTGGTCCTTGGTTTAATTAGTAGTGGTTGTTGCTATCTTTATTCTTCCTATACCTATCTGTGTAACCTTGAGCAGCTGTCTTCTCTCATTTGAACTCAATTTCTCTATTTCTGAAAAGTGAATTAACTGTATCTTAGTACCTTTCCAATTCTGACCTTTTGAGATGTCATGAATGGACGATTCTTCTGCAAGCTGGCATCCTCCTGGCATTGTTGGGGTTATAATGGTCATCAGGATCTGAGAGGGGTTATACTGTGGTGTTGATTCTGACTTGCTTTTTTCCTTACAGACCACTACATACACCCGCCGGGGCCATGGGACGTGCACCAGCCCAGGTTGCTCCTTTACATATGTTACCAGGCACAAACCACCTAAGTGCCCTACCTGTGGTAACTTCCTAGGAGGGAAGTGGATCCCAAAGGTAAGGTCCATTGGCCATTGCTGCTTTCAAAGCCCCACAAAGTAGGCTCCCTGTTCCCCTTTAGAACAGAGGACTTAAATATTTGTTTTTATTTTTTGACTATACGAGTTAGTTTTATTGTAGACTGTTTAAAAACGAGAATAAAATATTACCTATAATGTTATACCATCCAGAGAAAAGCAATTATTGTCATTTTGGTGTATTTTCTTCCAGTCTTTCTTTCTTTGAATTTACAAGTTCTGTAGCTTGCCCTTTTTTTTTTAACTTAACGTAATTAAATACTCTTCAAGACCATTATCTTTAATTGCTCTATAACTTCTGTGAATGACTACACCATTTTGATTTACTCATTTCCTGTTAGGGTTAAATTTTTAATAATCTACCCTCTACACTGTTTAGTTTTATTTAGATACATAATTCACATCTGTTCACTTTTTAGCTGAGTCCTTTCAGTATCCTATAGTTCCTATTAAAAGCAAAGGTCCTTAACCTGATATTTAGGTCTTTCATTATTAACTTTCCAAATGTATACCTCTGTCTCTGTTTCTAAGTAAATGATGCTTGATAAATAAATGAGTACCAGAGCTACGCCCTGTAAAATTCAGTTCAACATGTTGTTACTTATTTTATGCTTTGCACTGATTATATAAATCATACATACTTGCCACATTTTTTGTTTAAGACTAAATTATTAGGGTCAAAAGAACTAGAGTAGTCAAGGTTGGGTTATAAAGCAGATGATCTTGAAAGATCAGTAGAATTTAGGTAGGTAGAAAAAAAGAGGGCATTGTTTTTGTGAAAATAACTTAGACTAGGTTTGTGTTTGTTAGGTGTCTAACTCAGCATGGTCCAGACTTAGCTGTGTGGAGAAAACTTATATAGTGGCATATCTATTAAGTTCCTCAGAGGCAGTTTCCATAGAACATCTCTGTAAAATACTAGGGTGGTGACTTTTTTTCCCCTCTGGTTGTGTGTTGGGAGTTTAGAGCATCACTAATTCCAGGAGACAGAATAGGTTCATAATTAAGAATACACCCCTGGGGAAGCCTGGCTGGCTCAGTTGGGAGAGTATGAGACTCTTGATCTTGGGGTCATGAGTTCGAGCCCCATGTGTGGAGATTACATACATACAGACATAAACAAACATGAAAGAAAAAAAGAAAATGTATTTGGTGTCTGCACCAGGTTCCTGGCACTGAGTTCCTAAAACCCTAGAAATTTCGAGTGATAAAAAGAGAGGGGAGCATCTTTGGGGGCGGGGGGAAGCTTTTGGAGTCAGCTTTCCTCAGTTTAAACTTCGGCCTCCCAAGGATGTTAGCTGTGAAACCTTGGACAAGTCACTTTATGTCTATTTATTTGGTTTATCTTTCATTTGTAAATGGAAATTAATAGTTGTGCCTGCTTCATGAGGATTGACAGAGGGATCAAATGAGATTATCTCTCTAAAGTGGATGGCATATTCCTAGTATAGAAATCCTTCAGTAGGGGGGTCACTGCTGTGACTATTGGCACCAATGTAATTGTCTCTATTACTGCTTTTCACACTATCTCTTCAAGGGCAGGAAGGACCTAGTGGCAGTGTGTTTGAGGAGATTTTGTTGAGTTTCTTGTGCTCACCGTCTCTGTTGTGCTGCTGTACAACACTTGGTTTCCTCCTACCCTAATTATTTTCCCCAACCTCATCTGCAGTAGAGAGATTGACTAGGATAGTCGGGATTCTCCTTGGCCCTTCTTCACAGGTGCTCAGCAGGTCTGTCAGATGACCTTATTTCTTGTGCTTTTGTATGGAAGGGTTCTAACTGATCCTGTGGCTGTGTCTCCTTCAGGTTCTGTTTTTACTTTGACTTTTTTGTTTATGTCTTTTTTTCCCCCTTTGACTGAAATAACTTTTGAGCCATGGTTCTGAGATCAAACTCATGATGTGAAACCAGTTTTTTTCTTAGCTACTTGTCCCTCATCTTGACTTGTTAAGCCAGATTTTTTTCTCCAAAGGTTTTTTAAAAATTACTGGTAGGAGGGCAGCCCGGGTGGCTCAGCAGTTTAGCGCCGCCTTCAGTCCAGGGCCTGATCCTGGAGACCTGGGATCGAGTCCCACATCGGGCTCCCTACATGGAGTCTGCTTCTCCCTCTCCCTGTGTCTCTGCCTCTCCCTCTCTCTCTCTCTCTCTCTCTCTCTCTCTATCTCTGTGTGTCTCATGAAAAACAAAATCTTAAAAAAGAAAATTACTGGTAGGAGCACCTGGGTGGCCCGCAATGGGCTCCCTGCTCAGTGGGGAACCTGCTTCTCTCTCCCTTTTCCCCTCCTCCTCTGCTCCTGTTCTTGTCTCTCCCTTCCTCTCTCTCAGATAAATAAAATCTTGAAAAAAACAAAAAAGAATTACCCTGTAAAGAGTAGATGCCCTACTTACTAAATCTCATAGGATCAGAATAGGTGAGCGTAAGAAGAAAAAGTGTAACATTTAGCATTAGTGCACTTAGAATTTTAGAGATAGGGACGCCTGGGTGGCTCAGCAGTTGAACATCTACCTTCGGCCCAGGGCATGATCCTGGAGTCCCGGGATCGAGTCCCACATCAGGCTCTCTGCATGGAGCCTGCTTCTCCCTCTGCCTGTGTCTCTGCCTCTCCTTCTGTGTCTCTCATAAATAAATAAAATCTTAAAAAAAAAAAAAAAAAAGAATTTTAGAGATAAAAGTAACTTTGGTTATCAGATAGTTCAAGTCCAGATCTCTAGCTGAGGAAAAATAGATTCAAGAGAAGTGACTTGTTAAGGTCACATAGCTAATTATGTCAGTGCTTTTCCACTAAATCACACTTCTCAGGCATTGCTGTGCTGTTTAGCTGCAGAATCTTAAGATTTCTTGTCTGATTTTTGAAGCAGCAAGTATAAATAGTTTCTAAAAGCTCCAAATGTGTTCATGCCCGTCAGGAAATGACTCACCTTTTCTTGCATTGTTCCAGAGTTCATACTGGCTAAAATTAACCCAAGAAACGTTCGGCACAGTTCCCAATGAATTGGATGGAACAAAAGATGGCATATAAAGTTCTTTAGCTCAAGGCCTTACTCCTTTAGCTCTCTAATAATGGTAATTGAGGTCTCTGTAAGCGGGCAACTGGTAGCATTTACCTTCCATCTTGAAAGAAAGTGACATCTAAAAAGGGTAGGTTGAGTTAAGGAAATGTTAGCTCACTGGCTAATTTTTTTGCTGTGATTTCTTAAATTATTCAGTCTCCCTGCAAAGGATTTTTATCTAAAATAGCCTCCTTAGTGGGCCGTGCTTTGCTCAGAGATTTCTTTACAGGGATTTAGTTTAACTTGTCTCCTGTTTTTCTGATGACTTTTCCCTTCTCCAGTGGTCAGTAGGCTCTGTGCGGTTTACTGGGAATTTTTCTCTGTATTACTTATTCTCATGGATTATTATTGTGTGTTAGAATCTGAGAATGCTTTCCTGGAGGTTTTTTTTTTTTTTTTAAGATTTTATTTATTTATTCATGAGAGACCCAGAAATAGAGAGGCAGAGACACAGGCAGAGGGAGAAGCAGGCTCCATGCAGGGACCCCGATGTGGGACTCGATCCCAGGACTCCAGGATCATGTCCTGAGCTGAAGGCAGATGCTCAACCGCTGAGCTACTCAGGCGTCCCTTTACTGGAGATTTCTTAAAGGTCATCCTTATTTGTTCTTAACTAGAAGCACTGTCCTGCCCAGGTGGCTTTGGAAATATAAGGGGTTTTGGTAGTCAGTGACTGGGTGAGAATACGGACATTTAATTTCAGTAGCCACAGATCTTAATCTAATGCAGTGTCAGGGGAATCCTGCACCACAAGTTGGGCCACCCAAAAGGCTATTGCACTGTTGTTGATGAACTCTGAGAGCCTGTCTCCTATTTCATGGTGGCAGAATGGGGGGTTCTAATGACGTTTGTCTTGTGTGACATAAGTAGTTAGAGGTGAAGCACCACCTAGGTAGAACTCAGCTTTTATGTTTTATACCTCCTTGTTTATAGTGCCTTTTGCTATTCACATGGAATTTAAAAACCTTTCTGAGACGTATTCTTGAGACAACTACAGACTTTAAAAAATTTTCTATATATATGTATTTAAATATATGTGTATGTGTACAGGTATATGTATAAATAATAGTATATTTCCACAGCAGAGCTGATGGAATGAAAGCTACCATACCAAGGAATTTTTTAAAATAGGTTGTTCTGAAATAGCAGCTGGTATTTTTAGTGAGTTTGAATATTTTCTAGCAAGTAATTAATATGTATGGATTAATTTGACCAAGGGAGAAGTTTGTGGTATGTGTGTAAGTTAGCCTTAAGACTCACCTGAAAAGAATCTGGAACGAAAAATAGAAGTTTTCCCAAAAGAATTGGAGGCTTTGAGTCTCCCTATGTGAGAGTTGACTACATTGGGATTAACTGAATCTCATAAAGGGACCACCAAGATGACAATTTAGGATTTCTAGACCCAGTATGGCAACATGTCAGCTTCTTTCTAGATGTGGAGAAGCAGGCTTTGAACAAAGATCAGGCTCAAAATATCAGCATTTATTTGCTGGAAACTTAAAGAGAAATTTTTAAAAAATATTTTCTTTATTTATTCATGAGAGACAGAGAGAGAAGCAGAGACACAGGCAGAGGGAGAAGCAGGCTCCATGCAGGGAGCCTGATGTGGGACTTGATCCCGGGGCTCCAGGATCATGTCCTGCGCGGAAGGCAGGTGCTAAACCACTGAGCCACCCAGGGATTCCCACTTAAAGAGAAATTTGATGAGAAATTTGTTAGGGGAAGAACAGCTTTATCCTATCCTGCGTGTTGAATACTGTAGTAGAAGGGACCTGTAGTCAGAAGACTTAGATTCAGGCCAGTTTTGTACTTGGCCCTTACATTAGCCTGTTGCTCTCTCTTGGTCTTCATCTCTTAATCTGTTGTCCATACATAGCTGTGAGGATCGAATAAGAGAATATTTGTGATGTGTTGTTTGCTGTAAAACGGTGTGTGCATACAAGCAGTCTTATTTTTTCTAGGAAAAGCCATCCAAAGTCAAAGTGGAATTGGCTCCTGGTATCTCCTCCAAAGGTTCGGTGGTTAAAAGAAATCATCAGCCTGTCAACACTGAGCAAAATTCCCCAAAGGAAAATGCCTCCAAACTGACTCTGGAGAACTCGGAAGCTGTAAGCCAGCTCCTAAGTGTAGCTCCTCCAAGAGAAGTGGGTGAGGAGAATGAGTGGGAGGAAGTGATCATCTCAGATGCCCATGTTTTGGTCAAGGAAGCTCCTCGGAATCGTGGTACAACAGCCATGAAGACGTCGGTGGTCAAGAGTGGTGTGCAGCCTGAGGTCTCTCTGGGGACAACCGAGAACGATAGTCCTGGACCAGACTTACCACCACCAGCTGAGAGGACTAGCACTTCCAGTCCTCTCCCTGCTCCTAAGAAGCCTACAGGGTAAACTAATATGTTCATATATTATAGGACTGTATTTAGAATGGCAGGTTGGGAAATGAGCCATGTTTTGTCCTATGTCCTTACAGCATTCTTGAGAGACAGGAGACCCCAAATAATGGTTCTTATTTTAGAGATAAAGAAACCAAGGCCTAGAACCATGGGATGATTTGCCTTTCCTCTTACACTCTGCTGTCTGTGCATTGCTATTACATTCCTGTACATCTCTTTTTGTCATTTTCCCTAAAACAATTATTAGAGTCCATTTGGTACACGCTGAGGGTGGTGTTACAAACTAGCATCGTGGTTACTAGATTTGGAAAGAAAAGTTTTATTAAGTCATCTTACAGAATGACTCTTGTCCTGGTGGTCAGAGAATTCAATTGTAGTTGTGATCAGTCTCTTGATTTTTTTTTTTTTTTTTTAAGATTTTATTTATTTACTCATGAGATACCCAGAGAGAGAGGCAGAGACACAGGCAGAGGGAGAAGCAGGTTCCATGCAGGGAGCCCAATGTGAGACTCGATCCTAGGACTCCAGGATCACGCCCTGGGCTGAAGACAGGTGCTAAACCGCTGAGCCACCCAAGATCCCCTTGATTTCTGTTTGACCTTGGACATTGTCCCTTCATATCCATTCTCTCCTCTGAAAAATCTTGAGTTGGGTATTGAAAAAATCTAATCTTAAATGGCTGACCTTACAGACTTACAATCTTACAGAAAAGATTATGTGTAAAGCTTGCACAGCCCAGTACCTTGCAGATAGGAGGAGGCCCATAAATGTGGACTATTTTTCCTCCTACTTCCCTCCTTAAAGGCCTGACTGGATTTTTCATGTGGCCCTTTCTCAGCGTCCGTTGTGGTCTTATGACTAATGGCCCTTATTTGTTTATATCAGTGGTTCTCAACAGGGAACACTTGTGCCCCCAGGAGACATTGAGGCAATGTTTAGGGACCTTTTGAGATTGTGACAACTGTGGGGGAGGAGGTGCTGCAGGTATCTAGTTGGCAGAGGCCAGATGTGCTTCTAAACATCCTAAAGTGCACAGGACAGGCCTTTGGGAACAGAATTATCTAGGCCAAAATGTCAGTAGTGCCAAGACTTAGAAATTCTGGTGTATATTATTTGATTTAAAATGTTTTGTTGAATAGGAAATAAATTCACATGGTTCAAACTCAAAGGATATAAACTGAAACAAATCTGTATTCTAGCCTGTCCTTCACTCATCCATTTCCATTTTTCTGACACAGTCAATATTCTACCTTCCTGGGCAGTCCGGGTGGCTCAGCAATTTAGCACCACCTTCAGCCCAGGGCGTGATCCTGGAGACCCGGGATCGAGTCTCACTTTGGGCTCCCTGCAGGGAGCCTGCTTCTCCTTCTGCTTGTGTCTCTGCCTCTCTCTCTCTCTGTCTCTCTCATGAATAAATAAACAAAATCTTAAAAAAAATATTCCACCTTTCTGCTTTCTAGACATAATTTTACACACATACATGTATACATATGTGGAGATGTGTATTTGTAGGTATAAATTTTTCCTACCCTTTTTACACAAATGGTAGCATAACTTACATACTTCTACGTCTTTCCTGTTTTTATTTAATGTATACTTTGGGATGGTTCTGAATCTTTAGAGAATGAAGCCATGCAGTTCAGACCTTTTGTTTTGGGTAACTGAGTCACTTGGCAAATGTGTATTGAGGCCTTCTGTCATGTAGACTCTGCTACAAAGAAAGCTGCAAAGAAAACATGGATTTTGTTCTGCGGGGTCTTTTAGCTGTCCTCTTGTGGGAGACTGATATACTTGAAATACTAATTTGAGGCAGGTCAGGTCGTATAGCTATGATAACTATTGGTATTCTACATTGTGGGCACTATTTTGTGCTTTTTTAATCTTCATAATGATCCCGTGAAATGTATGGCTAAAGCCCGACGGTTTACTATACTATTCCTCTACTAAAATGCTATTTGGATATTGTACTTTCGTTTTCTTTCCCTTGGTCTGAAATTTTTAGATTTGCCTTCTTGTTTTTTTCAGAGTTGAGCTGCTCACTCCCGGGGCCAGAGCCCCAGAGCTTAAAGGCAAAGCTCGGGGCAAGCCCTCATTACTGGCTGCAGCAAGACCCATGAGAGCAATTCTCCCAGCCCCATCTAACGTGGGCCGAGGCAGCAGCATGGGACTGCCCAGGGCCAGGCAGCCCTTCCCCTTGAGTGGTAAGGGCTGGGACAAACCTGGGAGTGGGGGACTGTCCAATGGGAAAGGGACAGGAATGTGAATTGTTGAGGATGGAGACTCAGTGCACTTAAGTCACCAGTTTGGTTCCTGATTGTCTCAGATAAAACCCCCTCTGTGAGGACTTGTGGCCTGAAGCCAAGCACGCTGAAGCAGCTGGGCCAGCCGCTCCAACAGCCATCTAACACCAGTGAGGTGAAGGTAAGATCTACTACTGTCCAGAGGTGGGCCTTTTTGCGGGTCTACTGCTCTGAGAACAGAGCTTCTATTTAGTGTATCAAAGCTATAAGCAAAAAGCCTGTTCTTATACTGGTAGACCTCTGAAATGAAGCTGAGCATGAGTGAGTCACTCATTTTTAGTTAATTTTTTTTTCTTGTTATAAAATGAATGCATGTTTTTAAACTTTGGCTTTCGAAATAATTTTGAGGGGTGCTTGGATGGCTCAGTCAGTTAAGCATCCCACTCTTGATTTTGGCTCAGGTCATGATCTCAGGGTCCTGGGATAGCCCTTTGGTGGGCTTCCTGCTCAGTAGGGTGCCTGGTTCTCCCTCTCTGCCCCTCCCCCCCACTTTTTTCTCTCTCTTTCATTCTCTCAAATAAATAAAACCTTAAAAAATAATAATTTTGAAACTTAGGAAACGAGTTAGTAGCATAAAGATTGTACAAAGAGCAGCCATGTACTTTTTACCTGTAGTCATTTTCTCTTATTGTCCATTTTGTCGTTTGTTATCACTTTGTCATTTGTGCTCCAATGTACTTCTAAAATACATGTAATTTAAGGGGAGGTTACATGGCCTATTGCTTCTTAATATTTCAGTGTGTATTTCATAAGAATCAGGATATTCTGTTGCTGAAACATTGATACAATACTTCAGTCTGTCATTTGCATTCCCATTTCATCAGTTTTACCCAGTTATGTTTTTTATAGCATTTTTCCACTTTAGTACAGGATTCAGTCTAGGACTAGATATTGCATTTAGTTATATTGTTCCTTTAGCCTCTTTTGAAACAAATGAATGCATGGCTATTGTAGAAAATACAGAAAATTTAGGTTAAGGCAGAAAGAAAATAAATCCCATGAAATCCTGCTGCCCAGAACTACTGTTGGCATTCTGTGCCCATTCTGAGCATCCTGAGTCCTTTCCTATATTTGTGTTTTTTAAAGATTTTATTTAAGAGAGAGAGTCAGAGCATGAACAGGGTGGGGAGAGGGAGAAGCGGGCTCCTTGCTCAGCGGGATGAGGGACTCAATCCCAGGACCCTGGAATCGTGACCCAAACCAAAGACAGACACTTAACCAACTGAGCCACTCAGGCACCCCTTGTGTGTGTATTTTGTATTGTATGTTTTATTTATTTGTGTTTTAATAGAAATTTTTAAAACCAAAAAACAGCTCTTACTCTGCATTCTAGTTTATAGCCAGTATAATTCATTCAACTTTAATGATAGAGTTTTTAGAGGTTTCCCAGGTGCCAAAAATTCAGTGTTCTAGCACACTTACTCTTAGATTTTTATTTCTTAGTTCTTTTTCCATTTGTGACTAGAATAATTATCAAAATTCCCTAAATCAGCATTTTTTACTAGACCTCTTTTTTTTTTTTTAGATCATGACCCTCAATAGTATATTTCACATCACAGCCCAGTAAACTTATCCATATTCCTACATATGTAAGAAGTATAAGGAAGTTATGCCTTGATTATAGCCAGTCATTTTGGTATTTTCCATTTTTGTAGAATGCTGGCTTTAACTCATTAAATTAATTTCATGACCCCTCAAGTGGATTGTGACCTGTAGTTCAAAAACCCTGTTAGACCAAATTGGAATAGGAAAATCAGGCTGGCCTTTTCCCTTGCTGTGTGCTCTACCAGGCAATGTAGAGCAGATTTCCCTTGTTCCAGATTTGCCCCAAGAAGAACATCAAGTGGCTTTTACTTTGAAGTCTGATCTATTTGTTACCCAGAGGTGGTGTCAGCACTGGGACTGTATGGGATTTCTAGGTGTAGAGGCTGGTGATCTAGTCAGCTTTCCACTGCTTTGTAGATTTCCAGCCCTGAGATTCCCTTTACTTCTGTAAACTCTCAGTCTTCTCTGTAAATAGTTTCCTTTTGACTGACAACATTGGGTTGTTAAAAGCCATAGTCCTTTTGCTAGTCCTTTTTTTTTTTTTTAAAGATTTTTTATTTATTTATTTTATTTTTATTTATAAATAAAAATAAACTCGATCCCAGGTCCTCAGGATCACACTCTGGGCTGAAGGTGGTGCTAAACCACTGCGCCACCAGGGCTGCCCTCCTTTGCTAGTCTTAAGCCAGTTAAGTTACGTGAGATTTTATATTTAGTGAACAATCTTTCCGATGTTTTTTTGTGCCAACATTATTCAACCACATATTTACATGTATAACTATTATGAGCTTTTCTCACTTGGTAGTGGTTATAAATCTGATTCACAATATTTCTAATATACTGTGTTAGAAGCTGCACAGAAGAGTGTGGCAACCCTGGACTTGGAAGTGATACTCAACCTGTGGTGGGCTGGTGATGCTGACTAGCACCTTAGAGGGTTCTCATGGTGCATAGCTCCACTCATTCCCTGGGAAACTATTTCCTCAAGCTGTTTCAGGACACAGCACCTCAGCAGTTTGAGGTTTTATATAAAAACACTAAATCACTTGTTCTGATCCACAGCTACCAAATGGCCCAGCCAGTAGGACGTCTCAGGTGAAAGTTGTAGAGGTCAAGCCTGATATGTTTCCTCCATACAAGTACAGTTGCACTGTAACACTGGTAAGTGCAGCCACAGGTGATGGTGAGTTGACATGGAGGTGGTTTTGGTTTTCGGGCAGAGGGTGAGTAGAAGTGTGAGGGAGGTGGGGAGTGGTAGTTGGGAGTGAGAGTAGGGTCAGGGACAGATCATTGGTTCTGAAGATTCTATTACTAAAAAATGATAGTTGCTGGGTAAATCAGCTATATTTTTCCCAGATGAGATCTACAGAGTGTAGGCCAACTGAGCCATGGAAGGTTCTTGGAGAGTAATTGGAGATGAGAATCCAGTCCAGCTTTAGCATTCAACAATCTTTGGAACTTTCAGCCTCAAAAGTGTTTTCCACAGATAAGCTTGAGAAAGTTATATTTTTCCTCCTTAAAACAGTGTCACATTCGGTACTGATGTATCAAAGGATTTGAGAAGTACTTTGGTAAAGCAACTTTGTTTCACTTGGCATTTCTTACCAAGGTTTTCCCTCCCTACCCACCTTTTATTTTTGTGTGACTCTGGGGCATTCTTCAGCAAGGTAAGCCACATGGAGCAGTGGGATAAACACTCGAAGGACTTAGTCCTAAAGTGGTTCTGGCTCTGTTGGTTGCCAGCATGCCATGTGACCTTGGCCAAGGCTCTTTGCTTCTCTGGTCCTCAGTTTTCACCATCTGTAAAATGCTGCATTGTTTTAGATATCATATTGGGGGGGGGGGGTGGTTTTGTTTTGTTTGCTCTTAATATCCTCTAATTTTGTTGGTCCTTTAGGTATCAGGTAGGCGGTTCTCTGAGTTGAGTAAGATACACAGGTTTTGAGAGAGCAGCTGGATTTTTGAAAATTCTTATCTGATGAAGGCAGACAGATGGAGAACCATTCATTCATTCAAAAAATATTTCCTGAGCACCTACTCTGGCCAGGCCCTGTGCTGATGCTTCCACAGTAGCAAGACAGCACAGAATGGTGGATTAGTGCATAGTCTGCGCTGATCCTTAAGAATATCTCCTTTAGGGATGCCTGGGTGGCTCAGCGGTTGAGCACCTGCCCCTGGCTTAGGGCGTGATCCGCGTCTCAGGATCGAGTCCCACATCAGGCTCCCTGCCTGGAGCCTGCTTCTCCATCTGCCTACATCTCTGTCTTTCCCTCTCTGTCTTTCATTAATCAATAAATAAAATCTTTAAAAAAAAAAAAAAAAAGAATATCTCCTTTACCCTGGATGTCTGCTCAGGTTTCTTTTTCCCAGAGACCTAATTACTACCTTCTCCGTGCCATCTGTACTTTTACTTCCCTGTCCCTTGGCTACAGGAGGCTACTAGGGTTACCATGCGGGGCAACTTTCAGGACCTTTCTTTTTGGTTGATTAGATAGCTGTTTGTCATAGAAGCCTAGATCCCTGAGATTTGAGCTTAGGTTGTACAAAGGTCACGATTGTCTTCAGGCAGGGTGCACACTCTTTAGTTCACCACAGTGACCAGCCTGCTGTTAGAACAGGCGTACTTCACTCTACCAATGGCCTTGAATACCTGACTCTTAAGAGTCCACTCATCACTTGTTTCTTTCACAAATGGAGGAGAAGGACTTGCCAAAATTACGCAGGCTGCATTAAGTCGAAAGGGGGTAACTTTCAACTTAATACAGGAAAAGGATCTTGCTTCAAGGCCCTTTGGAAGTTAGTCCACATCGGCTTTTGCAGTTGTCACTCTCTTTGATTGACTGATAGCTGGTCATCCTGGTTTTGATTCTGCTCAGGTGTCACTTTTGTAAAATTGAATATTGTTTTTTGTTGTTGTTGTTGTTGTTTTTTTTTTAGGATTTGGGCCTGGCTACTTCAAGAGGCCGGGGAAAATGCAAGAATCCCTCTTGTAACTATGTCTACACCAACAGACATAAGCCGAGGATTTGTCCCAGCTGCGGTTTTAACCTTGCCAAAGACCGGACTGAAAAAACCACCAAGGCTCTCGTGAGTTCTTTCCCTGGACACACTCCCTAGCCCTGTGTTGAGCTCTTAGTGCACCTGTTTTAGTAGAAGTAAGATGATTTCTTAGTACGTGATGATAGTTAGAACACCAGAATTAGAACCAGTTAAGTTCTGAGCCTAGCCACCTTCTCTCCAGATTTGCTTATCTTTATTGTTAAGTTTGGTTTAGGTTGCCTAGGTACCCTAATCTCTGAGAACTTTCTAGCCCAGTGGACCAAGAGTTCATTCTCCAAAGAGAATGGAATACAGGCTGTAAGGAGGGTTCTGAAGAAGAGAGGGATAGAAGGGTTACATTCTTTAGCTCAGAGACTATTTTGGGAATTGGAGAAGGCTGACCCAAAGACTTTGTAGATTAGATCACTGCTTCTCAGGTTCCTTGCAGAGCTTGTGGCTTAACACAGAGCTTTACTTCTAGCAGTCTTGGCAAATCTCTCTGAAGTTGGACCAAGCTGTTTGTGGATAGTAAAACACATTCCACTTGGCTCCTTAGGGCTGGTGTTTTATTTATCAGAACCAGGAAAAATGGGTGTTTTCAGAGGTCCTGTGACTTTCATGAACTGAACAGAAAAATGTAGCACCTGAGACAGCAGATAGAATGAGTAGGATGGGGGTGAGAAGACAGTCTTCCCCATCTGCCTTGGAGCAACACAGGATGGCATCCAGACCAGGTCAGGTTCCAAGGTGGAGCCTGGCCACTCCACATCTAAGCTGGACTTTGCACGGTGGGCAGGATTTGGATGGAAGGGGAGGGCATGCCATACTCCGGGTTAAGCAAGGTTAAAAGTAAAGAGCTAGAGAGGGTGGTCCAGTCACCTAAAAGAGAAGGATATTTAGGGAGGAGTATGGAAAATAAGGCTCAGAAGGCATGTTGGGGTCATATTGTGGAAGATCCTTAGTGCTAGACCAGGCAATTTGGTTTTTAGGCAATAGGGTCACATTGAATGTCCTTGAGCCAGAGTGAGGCCCAGATGTTATGTCAGGAGAGAGACTTCTGGGGGTTTGGGAGTGGACAGGACTACTGAGGTGGTGAGGAACTATTTCAAGCTGTTTTCAATACATGTGGAGGGGTGGGGCAGGGGGAACTCCTGACTGATGAATCTCATCCCCCTGGTCCTGGCTTTGTTTCCATGCTCAAGGTGGTGGTCTGAGGTTGTCCTTGTGAGAAAGTGAAGTGGAGGTAAAGTATGTGGGCACTGATGGCCTAGTAGAAGAAACACAGGGACCAGGAATTGAGAGACCTGGCCCTGAGCTGGATGCCTTCCCTCTTCAGAGTTTTAGTTTCTCCATTGACAAAAAAGGCAGGCAAGGTAGATTCCGTCTGGATATTTTATTCTCAGGGCCATCAGACCCAGAGAAGACTCAGAATTGAGCCTTAAGGAGTCTGTAGACCCTGAGGCGCCTGGGTGGCACAGTTGGGCATCAGACTCTTGGTTTCAGTGCAGGTCTTGATCTCATGGTCGTGGAATTGGGCTCTGCGCTGAGCACGGAATCTGCTTGAGATTCTCTGTCCCTCTCCCACTTGTGCTCATGCAAGCACACCCTCTTTCTCAAATAGGTAAATCTTTAAAAAAAAAAAAAGTGTAAATCCCTGAAATAGCATGTAAAATAGATCCATAGCTTCCATTAGATTTCTCTTGCTCCATTGGCTGTCCCTTGCTGGCAATGAGCTTCCTGGATCTTCCATGCTCTAATGTGGTACTCTTCACTTAAGGTTGACCACATTGTGTCTTGACTTCCTCTTAGCTCCTTGTGACATCATAATCTCTTTTACGGCAAGTATATCTATTTTCCCAGACCTTCTTCTTCTTCTTCTTTTTTTTTTTTAATTCATGAGAGACACAGAGAGGCAGAGACATGGGCAAAGGGAGAAGCAGGCTACCTGCAGGGTAGCCGATGCGGGACTCAATCCCAGGACCCCAGGATCACACCCTGAGCCACCCAGGCATCCCTTCATTGTACCTTCTGACCCTGGAATGTGCATACTCAATGTGTGGATCAGTGATTATAGAATGGAATTGAGTTCTGTATAAGTAGAGGCTCTGAACATTCCTTTCTCCTATTTGATTGTAGCTGTTGATGTGGTATGCAGAATGGAAATGAATGATGGTCCCTAGATCTGGGGTAATGAGATGACCTACCTTTCCAGGTCAGATGGGAATGGTCAGGACTTCTGGCCATTTGATTTCAAATCCTACTTTATGAGATTTGTATCTATATTCTTGTCTTCGGCTAATAGCTGCCTACCCGCAGGACACTTATTTTCTGACATTCTGTCTCTTTTCAGCTTACTAAATTTTAGAGAAATAAAATGTAAGTCCTGTTTTTCATAAACTAAAACACTGGTCAGAGACCCCGGATCCTTTGTCATGCTCTTTGGAGTCCCCTGGTGGCCATACATTTTCCTGTGCATGGCCCATGCTGTAATTGGAGGCTGTAATTAAGACTTTGGACAGGAATGATATTCATCCCTTTCCATCTTGGATCTGTGACTCCGAGCAAAGGGATACAGTATTCCTGCTAACTCTTCTTCCAGTCCATGGTTCACATAGTCATGACTGGGAACACACTATCTTCCGGGGCAACTCCTCGTGTCAACTCTCTGCAGCCATTCATTCTTTCTTTCAGCAAGCATACATTGAATGCCTACTATAGGTCAGGCATTTGGAGATACAGAGATAAATAGGAGGTGGTCCCTTCTCTTGAGTTTACAGTCTAGTGTGGGAATAAAGATAGGTAGCCAAACTTATAATGAGGTAAGAGTTCTTGTAGGTGTGCAGAGTTAATAGAAAGTTCCTTCTTGTTATTAAGCAATTAATTTCTGCAAAGCAACATGTAATATGTCCAGCAGGTATGAATTAGCATTTTTGTGTGCTCTTATGCTGGTATCGAGAATGTGTAAACAAGCACGGAAAAGATGCTTATACTCACCAAAGATGAGGGAATAGTCTCACCAACTGTGTGAGTCAGTGAATTCTGCAGTAAAAGAATGGATGCTGGGAGTATCCGGGAGGGAGTGATTCCTACTGCATTTGTACAAGGGATTAGGGAGGAACCTCCATTAAAAAGGACCTATTTTTATGAGCATTTCAGAACCTTGTTCCTGAAAGCCTCTGACTAGTATTTAAAATAGTTCCCTTGTACCTGCAAGATAAAGGTGTTAGAGAAATACTTGAAGCAATGCAGCTACTTATTTACATATTGAAACTGTTGTTCATAGAGCTTTCCTTGTTTCCCCGGTACTATCCCAAGTACTTTACTTGCAATATTTTATTTACTCTGTACAACTATAGGAGATAACTAGTATTTCATCCTTCATTTCATAGGTAAGGAAATTGAGGCTCAGAAAGATTTAAGTATATTGCTTTGGGTCACACAGGTGTAGCTCTTAGGTGGCATGTCCAGAAGTGAGACCTGGGTGTGTTCTTTTCCAAACCCTATCCCTGGTGAATGGAAGCTGACTCTTAGAACTGTTACTAAGCAGTGTGTGTCATCCTCTTGTTTCACTGAGAGAGAACCAGCGCCAGAGAGAGAAAGCACCTGCTTTGAGTCACAAAGCAAATTACTAACTGAGCTGGTTTGAAGCCTTGGTTTCCTCCCCTCCACCATGGCCAGGCCCGTCCCTCTGTTACCTGTAGCCTCTCTGATTGAGTCTCGGTGCTGGCTGATCGTTCAGTCTGCTCTTTTCCCAGGAGGTCAGCTCCCCCCTCCCAGATGTGCTGAGTGCCACAGAGCCGCTGAGCCTGGCCCAAAGGGAGATCCAGCGCCAGTCCACGCTGCAGCTGCTGCGCAAAGTCCTGCAGATTCCTGAGAACGAGTCAGAGCTGGCCGAGGTCTTCGCCCTGATTCACGAACTCAACAGCTCTCGACTCATTCTGTCCAACGTGAGTGAGGAGACAGTCACCATCGAGCAAACGTCTTGGTCGAATTATTATGAGTCTCCGTCCACGCAGTGCCTACTCTGTAGCAGCCCATTATTCAAAGGGGGACAAAAGTAAGCACCCCTTTCAGAATTACCCTGTCTGTAGTGCCCGGTCTTCCTCGGCCCATATTGTACCTTATTTCAGACAGCTGTAAAACTATAGCCTTTGAAGGTGTTATTCTCTGCTTCTCTTAAGTTTCCTTTGCTTTTGAATTGCTAAAGTAAAATAATAGTAATTATCTATTATTTCTATTGGAAAATGCCTGAAAGTTACTGTCACCAAGTTAGGATTTTATTTACATCTGGACTATCCAGCACAAAGCTTGGATTTGGGAGTTCAAGGGGATTGGTTAAATTGGGTAATAAATCCAGAGTTACGTTAACTTTAGGGGTGATTTCACAGACCTTGTTCCAACAGAGTGGGAATACCCGCCTAGAAAACCCTGGAACACAAGCCCCACTCAGCACCTTCATTTGCCTACCTCATTAGAGTCTTGAGAATTTTGCCATTGATCCCTGAGCCCAGGAACTGCATCATGTTGATTTCCCTTCTGTTCTTCTGTTGGTGATGTTTTGGTACTAGCTCCCTGGCTGGGCCGCAGGAGTGCTGGCTGCTGACAGCCAGCCGGCTGCAGGTGGTGACTGCCCAGGTGAAGGTGTGTCTGAATCCTCATTGTCTGGCCCTGCACAGTTTCATGGACATCTATACAGGTGGGTGTCAGCCTTTCTTCCTCAAAGGTCCCAAAGCAGGCTTGGGAACAGCCTCTGTGGGTCACACCTCTGCTCCTTTGAGCACTGGACCTTCTCTCAGATGGGGCTTCTGAGGGAGAGGGAATTTTTCCTCCTGGGTATCTCAGCCCCAGTAGATGATATTTATTTCTCAAGTGTTAGGACTCTTAATCTGGGATCTTTAAACAAAGTTCATTCCTAAATAACATCTCCATTGTGGAAAAAATGGGACATGCTGACAATCTAAAAAAGAAACTAAAATCACTAGTAATTGTGCTGCTATGAGATAAACACTTAACATTATGCTCTTTAATCTTTCAGATGTGTTATTTTCATCTATAGAGAATATAAGGAAGTATGAGATTAATGGGTTTATAGTTTTTGTTTCAACAAAAGTGGGATTGTGCTATTCATCATTTTGGAATATTCTTTTTAAGTTTAGCGGTGACATGCATAGGCATCTTCCTATGCCAGCAAGTAGAGAAATCCATGACCATTTTTAAGGGCTGTGTGGGACTCCATTTTAGAATTCTCACTCATGGTGTGTAGGCCTTAATTATTTCCTTTGGATAAGTGCTCCAAATGGAATTGCTATGTGTTCACCCATTCCCCCTATACATTCATCAGTGTCAAACATCTATGGAACATTCACCATGTACCAACACTGTCAGAATTTGGATCTTGAATTTTACATGTAGAATTGAGCGCTGAAGATGAAAGAATATTTTTCTATTTGTCTTCAGAACCTTATGGTGCCTTATTTTGAATTCATGCTCTTAATTAATGTCTTGTGTTGCTCTATTTAGTTTGTACTATTTTATGCTCTTGCCAGCAGTTAATGAGAGCACCATTTCCCTTCAGTCTGTCTAGTGCAGTAGTACACAGGATTATGTTTTTTAAATTTTAGCTTTACTTTTAAATTTACATACAGTGAAGTTTACTTCGTCGTTTGACAGTTGCGTGAGTTCTGACAAATGCACCTAGATGTGTAACTGCCAACGCCATAAGTAGATAGAAGAGTTGTATTGCCCAGAACCCTCCTGTACTGTGCTTTTGATAATCATACCTACCCCTCCCCCTGAGCCCTCCCCCTGAGCCTCTAGCAACCAGTTGATAATGTTCTTCATTCCTATAGCTCCATCTTTTCTGAATGGCATTTATCATAATATGTAGCATTTTTTAAAAATGATTTTTAAAAATGACAAAATTTTTAAGTATAGTTAATATACAACGTAAGTAGCATTTTAAGTGAATCTGGCTTCTTTGATTAAACATCATGCCTTTGAAAGTCATCCATGTTGGGGCCACTTGAGTGGCTTACTCAGTTGAGTATCTCTTAGTTTCAGCCCAAGTCATGATCTCAGGGTCCTGGAATCGAGCCCCCACATCAGGTTCCACATTCAGAATAGAGTCTTCTGGAATTCTCTGCTACTCTACATGTTCATGCACACTCTCAAAAAGAGAGCCATCTATATTATATTGTTTAAATGTATCAATAGTTCCTTCTTCATTGTTGAGTAGTTTTCCACAGTGTGGAATACCACAATTTGTTTATCTGTTCACTTGTTGAAAGACATCTATGTTGTTACCAGATTTTGACACTTAACCAATATAGCTGCTATAAACATTCACATACCAGCTTTTGTGAACACAAATTTTCATTTCTCTTGGGTGAATACCAAGGAGTCAAATTGCTGAGCTATATGCTAAGTGTAGGTTTAATTTTTTTAAAGGAATTGCCGAACTATTTACCTAAATGTTTGTACCATTTTGCATTACCCCAACAGTTAGTGAGAGTTCTGGTTTGCTCCATTTGTGAGCACTTGGTATTGTCCATTTTTTGGTTCTTGTTTTTAAGCCACTCTGATAGTTGTGTGAAGTGGAATCTCACTATGGTTCTGATTTGTATTTCCTCAATGACTAATGAAATTGAGCATCATTTCATGGTTTTATTAGCCATCCATGTGTCTCCTTTGGTGAAGTATCTATTCCATCTTTGGCCTGTTGAATTGGATTGTTTTCTTACTATCAAATTTTGAAAATTCTTTTTTTTTTTTTTGGAGAATTCTTTATATATCCTGGATCCATAAGTCTTTTGTCAGATAAGTGATTTACAAATGTTGTCTTATGGTCTCTGGCTTGACTTCTCATTCTCTTAATGGAATTTTCCACAGGACAGTTCTTAGTCATAACAAAGACCACTTCATCAAGTGTTTCTTTTAGGGATTATGCTTTTAATGATCTAAGGTCTCTCTGTGTAGGTAAAGATTATCATAAATATTTTTTTCTATGTTTTCTTCTGGTGGTTTTATTATTTTGTAGTTTGTGTTTAGGTCTGTAATTCATTTTGAGTTAATTGTTAGTGGGAGACCCAGATTGAGTTCTTTATTTTCTTCTTTTGCATGTGGACATACAGTTGTACCACCGTTTGTTGAAAGGTAGTCTTTTCTGCATTGAGTGAGTTTCATGTTTTTTAAAAAATGAGTTTCTTATGGAATGTAGTTGGGTCATTTTTTTCCACTTTTTTTTATTGTGTTATGATTTATATAGTGTTAAACTCATTTTAAGTGTACAATTCAGTGACTCGTAAATTAACAGAGTTGGTCAGCCATCTCTGGATTGCTTTGGCTCCTTTGTTGAAAAACAGTTGATCATATATGTGTGGGTCTATTTCTATGGTCTGTTCTGTTCTTTTGGTTCATGTTGTCTATTCTTTTGCCAATACCACACTGGTCTTTATCACTACGGCCATGTAGTAGATCTTAGAATCAGTGTGGGACCTCCAGCCTTCTTCTTACTGAATTGTTGTTTCCTGAATTATTTTGGCTATTTTAGTTCCTTTGCATTTCTGTATAAATCTTAAAATCGGCTTCTCAGTATCTGCAGAATCCTGTTAGAATTTTAATTGGGATTACGTTGAATCCGTTGATCAATTTGTGAAAACTTGACATGCTTAAAAATATTGAGTCTTCTAATCCCTAAAAACTTATCCCTTTCCATTTTATTAGAGTTTCTTTTATTTCTTCCATTAGTGTTTTGTAGTTTTCAGCATGTAGATCCTGTACATGTTTTGTTTTATTTAAGTTACTGTGTTCAATGCTAAATGATGTGGTTCAGTTTCTAACTGTTCAGTATCAGTGTAGAAACACAGTGGGTTTTGTCTATTGAATTTTTATCTGGTGATCATGCTAAACTCACTTAGCAGCTTTAGGAACTTTTTGTAGATCAATATTTTTTGAAATTTGCCATATTGATGGGTAAAACCTGGGGTATCATATCTTAATTTGTTGCATTTCTTTGATTACAAGGAGGATTATATGGGGTTTTTTTGTTTTTTGTTTTTTTTAATTTCTTTGAATTTTGTAAATATTTCCATTCATTGGAATATTTTGTTGACTGAGTTCTTTCCCATTTTATCAATCATCTTTTAACTTGTTTGTGGGTTTTTTTTTTTTTTTTTTTTTGGACACAAAGTGTTTTTGTCTTTTGGGGATTTTATTTGCTTTTTGTTTTTGTTTTAATTTTTATGTAATCAGATTTGATCTTCTTTATGGTTTCAGCATTTGGTATCATTCCCAGAAAGGCTTTCCCCACTCCTCCATACTCTTCTTTCATGGTTGCACATTCCAGAACCTGATTTTGTGCAAATTTGTGCATTGTACTTTGTGCAAAAAAAATTTGTATTTATAAAATCATCCTCTTTTATTTGTCTTAAATTGACTGCATATAAATCCCTCTGAGTCTTTTATCTTGGGATTTGTTTGGTTAGGGGTGATTTTGTAGCTTTTTTATATCTCCTACACATCTCTGGGCTTGGAGTGTGCTCCTGGCCTTTACCCACAGTGCAGTCATTAAGAAATAGAGGAAGAGTGGGCCCTGGTGGTCGTGAGGGCTAAGGTGGCCCATAGAGAGGATTTTTGTTCTTGTTTTTTAAATTTCTCTACAGATTTCATGGCTGGCTTTTTTCATTTAACAGTGTATTATGGACAACTCCATGTCAGAGCAATTAGGTCTATGTTATTTTTATTATTTTATTTAAAGATTTTATTTGTTCATGAAAGACACAGAGTTGGGCAGAAACATAGGCAGAGGGAGAAGTAGGCTTCCTACAGGAAGCGCGATGTGGGACTGGATCCCAGCACTTTGGGATTATGCCCTGAGCCAAAGGCAGATGCTCAACCATTGAGCCACCCAGGCGTCCCTATTCTTTTTTAACGAGGCATAATTTTCTGTTTTAGGAATGTATCATAATTAATGTAACTGTTCCCCTATTACTGGGTATTTAGTTTATTTCTAATTTTTTGCCATTGTGGATGTTTTACAGTGAGTTTCTCTGTTGCTTCTTTTTAACTTTGCAGGTCTCTTTAATGTGGGGAACAAGCTACTAGTGAGCTTGGACTTGCTTTTTGCAATCCGGAACCAGATCAAGCTGGGAGAGGACCCCAGGGTGTCCATCAGTGCTGTTCTGAAGTCGGTGCAGGAACAGACAGGTACAGGTTGGCTTCCTCCCTTTCCCGTACTAGTCCTGAGTTCCCTGGGAACTTTTAGTGATGGGCTTTGGTTGAATCACCTTAGAGAAGAGTCTAATAGTTTGAAAAGGAGACATTCTTGGCTTCCCTGGTACACTCCTCCTTTTGAATTTTACAAATACCCAAAGTGTGAGTCTTTCCATCCATCCAGAGACCCTGAGCACAAAAGTAAGCTGACTCTATGATCAAAGGATCATAAGTAGAGTTGGCCTTGCTGCATGTTATATTGAGACCTGAAGGTGGAGACCACCCTCCTTAATATTAGAAATTGTTTTTCTACTTGCTTTCCTTCTTTTGATACTTTTCCCTCCTAACCCTGTAGACTTCAGTTCCCTTGCACCTTGCCTGCTATGAGCTCAGATGGAGTAGGGCAAAGGTTCTAGGGTCAGACAGCCATGTGTTTGAGTCTTGGCTCTGCCACTTAGTGGCAGTATGATTTTTGAGCCAATTATTCTCTGTGCCTCAATTTCTCCGATTATAAATTGAGAATGAGAATAGCTTGTTTTGTAAAGGTGTGAGGTAAGTGAAATAACGTATCTGAAGCTGTCAGCACAGTCTGGTGCCTGATAGGTGTTAGTGCAAGACAATTATATAACTGACTGGAATTGCCCTTAGGGGTTGCCACCCAAGCCCTTGAAGGCCAGGGTGTTTGACCCTTGGGGTGGTTGGTGCTCTTGAGTGTCCTTAGAGGAGCACTCTTGAAGAGTCGCTATTCTTGCTGGCCTGGCCCCTCGCTCATCCCCAGTGACCTAGGGGTCTTTTTTGTGACCTTCTCAGAGCTCTTGCTCTCCTTGCAGAAAAGACTCTGACTTCAGACGAGCTGAGCCAGCTGCAGGAGCTGCTATGCAATGGCTACTGGGCTTTCGAGTGCCTCACTGTCCGAGACTATAATGACATGATCTGTGGCATCTGTGGTGTTGCCCCCAAAGTGGAAATGGCCCAGAGGAATGAAGAAAACGTGTTGGCACTGAAGAGTGTGGAAGTAAGTGCCTCCTGGCCACCTTTAGAACTGTCTTCACACTCACTCGGCAGCCACCTTCCTACATGCTGTCCCAGGAGCAGATGGCTCTAGTCCTGCCTGGGGGAGGCGAATGGCTTTTTCATCTAAGGAAGGCTGGATGGAAATAGAGGCATTTGTTACTTTCCAACGAATTATTAAACATGAACCAGGTGCATTTTTTAGATGCTTGTACATGCCAGTAAGAAACCCTTAAAGTTTCTGTGTTCATGGGGCTCAAATTCTGATTTGGGGAGACAGGAAACAAACATTATTAATAATTGTATATATTATATTAATGTCTATTGTATAAACAGTATGTAGTAATTAAAAGTAGCATAGTAATAGTAAAGGAGGTAAGGAGAAGAGAATAGTGTGGTAAAGAGGGGGATTCCTGTTTTCTAGAGGGTAATCAAGGAGGCCCTCTCTGATACGGTGGCATTTGAGGAGAAATTTGAAGTCCAAGTAGCTTTCAGGGGAGGAATATTCTAGGCAGAGAAAGAAGTGAAACAGTCTGAGTTGGGCTTGCTGTGCATGGTTGAGGAACAGCAAGGAGGCCATGTGGCTGGAGCACGTGACTGGCAGAGAAAACAGTAGGACGTGTGAGGTTCAAGAGACTGCGGGAAGCCAGACTCTCCATGGGGGCATGTGGGCCACTGTGAGGACTTAGACCGAGTGAGATGGAGAACTGTGGATAGATTTTGATCTGTGACTTGGTTCTTAACTAAAAAATGCTCACATAAAGATAATACCAGATTTATATGGTTTCATACATTAATTCTAACAGTTACCCGAGAAATATGATTCTAATCATAGATGACAAAAGCAGATATATTTCCCCACCTCATTGTATAAGGCTAGATAACCTTGAAAATAAAGCCAGACTTTTAATATAAGAAAACAAATTGGAGCTGCTTGTATTCATGAATATAGATGCCACAGTGCTGAATAGGATAATAGCCGATCATATCTAACAGTGAAGGAAGTAACCCATCATGACAGGCTTATCCAAGGAAAGCAGCATTGTTTCAACATGAGAAAATATACAAATATAATTTGCTTTTGTACAGTTTATTTTTATTTTTTAAAGATTTTATTTATTCATGAGAGACACAGAGAGAGAGAGAGAGAGAGAGAGGCAAAGACACAGGCAGAGGGAGAAGCAGGCTCCATGCAGGGAACCTGACTCGATCCGGGGTCTCCAGGAGTATACCCTGGGCTGAAGGCGGTGCTAAACCACTGAGCCACCTGGGCTGCCCTGCTCTTGTACAGTTTAAAAGAAAAAAACCCATATGATTATTTCAGTAGATGTAAAAAAGGCTTTCGTTCTCATTCAACACCATCTATGATAAAACTTACTAAACTGAGGGATCCCTGGGTGGCGCAGCGGTTTGGCGCCTGCCTTTGGCCCAGGGCGCGATCCTGGAGACCCAGGATCGGGTCCCACGTCGGGCTCCCGGTGCATGGAGCCTGCTTCTCCCTCTGCCTGTGTCTCTGCCTCTCTCTCTCTCTCTCTGTGACTATCATGAATAAATAAAATCTTTTAAAAAAAAAAAAACTTACTAAACTGAGAATAATAGAAATCTTTCTTGACCTGGTACATGGTGTTTTTTAAAAAATTGCATAGATTGCTGAACTTTCTCCCATGATCATGCTCAGGAGGTCTGGTCTGCCTGCATAGGGATGGAGTACCTGTGAGTGTGCTAGTAGTAGCAGGTGTGAGGGATGGGGGTGAGTTTTCCATCCCAGAAGGAGCACTGCAACATGAAGTGTCTGTTTAGGCACTGGACCTGCAGCTCACCTGTTCACCACCAGGGGTGCTGTGAGCCCTCTAGAGAAAAGCTTGGATGCGTTTTGGCATAGCCAGCTGAGGCTCTTAGAGATTTAATGTATATTCCTCCTTTTCTTCCCAATTAAAAAAAAAAGTCTATATCTTGTTCACATATCCCATTTGAAGGATGCTGGTGCATAACAAGACATATGAAAGTAAGTATAATGCTTTCTGGAGTCTTCTAAGTGTTCTTCATAGATAAAATGAACTATAAAAAATTTTGCTTTTTTATGTTATCTCACCAAGAGTCTATTTTCAAACTCTTTTGGATGTGCTTGTCAAATGGCAATCTAATGGCAGTGTTAATAGTGACACAGCTAGGATTCATTGAGCATATTACTACATATGCCAGTTCTTTTTTTTTTATATATAATTTATTTTTTATTGGTGTTCAATTTACCAACATACAGAATAACACCCAGTGCTCATCCCGTCAAGTGCCCCCCTCAGTGCCCATCACCCATTCACCCCCACCCTACATGTGCCAGTTCTTATGCTGTGCTCAGGGCTTGACTCACTTCTCACCTCAGCCCTGTGAATTTTTGTAGATGAAAGGACCAAAGCCCAGGGGTTTTATTCAAGCTTACTCAGCCAGGAGGGGTGGAGCTGGGACTTGACCTTTGTCTGACTCCAGAGTCTGAGCTCCTGAGCATTGCCATCATGCTCACTAGCATTTCCTGGGACTCTGAACCCAAGTTTTATTTTATTTTATTTATTTTATTTTTTTTTTTAAACTTTTTTAATTTATGATAGTCACACAGAGAGAGAGAGGCAGAGACGCAGGCAGAGGGAGAAGCAGGCTCCATGCACCGGGAGCCCGACGTGGGACTCGATCCCGGGTCTCCAGGATCGCGCCCTGGGCCAAAGGCAGGCGCTAAACCGCTGCGCCACCCAGGGATCCCCCAAGTTTTATTTTAAAAACACATCTAGCTATAGAGACCACAGATGCCCACCTCCCTGCAAAAACTCCTCTCCTAGTCCTAACTGGCATCTGCCTCTGCCTTTCTGATCAAGGCTCTTTCCCACAGAATCGAGTAGAATTCCCTTCACTTTCAGTATGCATGTCTCTTCTCTACGGTACTGGCTATATCTCTCTAGAGATCAGGGTCTACTCTATTTCTCCCTTTTGTATGTTGCAAGTGATGTGGTGCCTGTGTGGAAAAGCAGGTAAAGGGTATTCTGAAGTCAGTGAGGTGAAACAAGTTTCTGAACTAAACTCAAATTGGCAGTTGTCCACGAGGAGACTGTCTGGTGGCCTCTCCCCTCAGGGACTGCATAGAGAAGGACCCCCTAGACTGATGATAGTCACACATCAGTTTGTGCACACAGCAGTACGCTCAGTTGGCATTCCTTGCCCCCTTGTTTTATGGAGAGGATGGCTCAGTGACTGCGAAGTGTGGTGGGAGACTTGTGTAGTTACAGTGTGCACTAGCCCTGTAGGTGGTGGGGAACAGGGGGCTTGGCCTTTGGAACTAGACCTTCAGTCACATTCTCTTTCAACCCCTTGCTGTGGTAGTCTCACCTCAGACAGCCCCCAGACTTGTGCAGTAGTTAATCAGACAGACAGTGTCCAACATGTAACAGGTATTTGGTGGTAGCTCCCCTTTCCTTGCAGGTCAGGGAAAGGACTTGAACAAAGGCAGATGCAGAAGGGCCTGAGAGCTGTTCAAGTATTGGGGAGAGCTATGGTATGGGGGAGATGAATGTGGCCAAAAGGCAGTTAGGTACTAAGATATCAGATTTGGGGGCGCCCAGCAGTGCATGGCTGGCTGACACCTTCCACCTTTGTTGTCTTGAGTGGATCAAGATGGTGGACTCTTGTGTTACTGATACTCTGTGGCTCCTATAGTTTGATCTTTTTATCCTGACCTTTTAGTTCACCTGGCCCGAGTTCTTGGGCCCCAGTGAGGTAAACGTGGAGGACTTTTGGGCCACGATGGAGACAGAGGTGATTGAGCAGGTGGCCTTCCCTGCCAGCATCCCTATCACCAAGTTTGATGCCTCTGTTATTGCCCCCTTCTTCCCACCACTCATGAGAGGCGCTGTGGTCGTCAACACCGAGAAGGACAAAAACCTGGATGTGCAGCCGGTACCTGGTAAGATCACCTGGTGGCTCACTCGGGTCAGGGAAGGGCCCAGTCCAGAGGCTGGAACATTTCCATGGCCAGATAGCATCAGTGGCAGAAGGGGGTGGAGGAAGGCCCACTTAGAGGGCTCTTAATAGAAAGATCATGACAAGGGGTCATGAAATTCCCTAGAGGTTAAAGTCAGGTGTAGAATTTTGAAGAGCCGCAGCCACCTTTCACAAAACAGTACTTTTCCTTACAAAGTGGAATGTATTTTCTGTTCTATTTCATTTTTAAAATTCTGGATATGACCCACTGAGGTGATTTTATAAGTATTGAGTATGTTGTGATCCACTAGTTCTCAAACAGTACTTCCTAACTTTAGATGCTGAGGTCCCACCTCATACTTGATGTTTTAGGGCCTAAAATTCATTTTCCTTTTTAACATCTCCACATAGTTCACTGTTGGTTAGGCGGTACAGTTTTGAAATGAGACCCACTGCTCATCGTGTTGCTGCCCTTGTGGTAATCCTCTGAGATCTTGGTTCTGAAAAACCTTAAAAGATGAAAAGCCATACCGATTTTCGAGTTCTTTGCAAGGGCACTCTGCTGGATCTCTATCCTAGACGTTCAAGGTCAAAAAGCCAGTTCTGAGAGACTTGAAATATCTGCAGAAGTTAGAAGACCCACCTGGAGTCCACCTCCCTCAGCACCGAGGGCAGTGCTCAGGGCAGAGCCTGCTTCTACTGCTTGCCGGATTTAGGCCTCGTTCCCTGGTTCTCATCCTCACACTTGAGGGACTCCCTGTAACCCCTGTTGCCTGGTGGCAGTGTCCTCCCTTCAGCAGGGTCGTCTCTTACAGGCCATGGTAGTGCCCTGGTGAGGCTGCTCCACGAGGGCACTTGCAAGCTGGAGGAGATCGGCTCCTACAGTGAGGAGGAGCTCCGGCACCTGCTGAGGCAGTGTGGCATCCCCTTTGGGACAGAGGACTCCAAGGTGAGTGGTGGGGGCTTCCGTGCAGACAGGGACTTAGGGAGCAGACTGGTGGTTTGCTTTCTGAGCAAGGAGATGAGCATCTGCAACAAGTGCCTCTTGTGGTACACAAGGTGCTTGGCTGGCAGTCAGGGAGACCTGGGGGATCATTTGCAGCCAGGTCATGACAGGTATGCAAGGCCTTTCCCTCCAATCAGTTCTTCTGGCCAAGGTAATGGGTCCAGACTCTGGGGTCAGGAATACTGGTTTTCCCGCTGTCTAGGTATGACCTTGGATAAGTTATCTTTCATCTCAGCCTCATTTTCCTGGTTTACAAAGTGGAAATAACCAAAATACTGACCTGACAAGGTTGTGAGGAAGGCGTTTTGCAGTGTGTGGTTATCGCCTCTCCAGGCCCTTTGTGAATGAGCATTGTTATATCCAGAGAGAGGGGTAGGGAGAAAGGGACGGAGGCTATGTGTGTGTGCATTATCCATTCATTATTTACTTTTCTTCAAACTAATGTTCTTTTGAACATTTTATGCTTCCTTCAAGTTCAGATTCAAATATTAGCTTCTTTTTGAAGCATTCCCTACCCTGTGAAAAGTAGGAAGACCCCCAGGCCTCAAAGACTCTGGCACCTTGATCACTCTGGCTGGCTTTCTCTGGGACCTGGTCCTTTCAGGGCGTCAGAGTCCCCATCTGTACCTAAGACATTAAGCTAGTAAGGCTCCAAGGCATACTCTGACCTTGACAGTTTATTCTCTTGCTTTGGGTATTGAAGTGAGCATTTGGTGCTGCACACCAAGCCTGGTCCCTTAGCATTTACTACTTTGTTTTTAATCTTGTCCTGCTCCAGGAACAGCTCTGCTTCTCCTTGTTGGCTCTCTATGAATCTGTACAGAATGGAACCAGAGCTAGACAGCCCCCACCTCATCTCACGGGGGGTAAAATCTACAAGGTGTGCCCCCATCAGGTAAGTGGATAACGAGGAGCTTGGGGTGAATTTGTCCATGACAGATTGCCCACACAGAATCTGGTTGATCAGCTTATCCTGTGGGAGCTGGCACTTAGGTCACTGGACAGCCTGTGGAATAGCTCATTTTGGGTCAGATGCCACCCTTTGGACTAGGAAGGGAGCTTGGGTCATCATCAGTGAATATTAAGCACCCTTTCGGATGCTAGCCCTGTGTCAGTTGTTGAAGGTACAGAGGTGACTAGTGAAGATGTCATTCCTCTCTAGTTGACCTCACTTAGAGAAGAAATAGAGCTACCATGGCCTAGGGGGCTAGCTCTGAAGGAACAAGATAAAGCCCTGAGATAGAAGGCAACAGGGAGCTCCTGTCTGGCGCAGCCAGAGAAGGTTGAAAGCCCAATGATGAGCTATGGAAAGAATGTTCCAGCAGAGGGAAGGGTGACCACTAAGTCCTTAGTAGGGAAACATGGTGAGCCCAGAAGAGGAAGACTGGAGAGGTAACCAGAGACCAGATCATGTAGTGCTTTGTAGGCCGCAATAGCAGTCTGGGTTTCCTTCTGAGGGTGGTGAGGGACCCACTGGACTCTTCTGAGTAGGAATTGGGGAAGAGGTAGTTCTGATTTGGTTTAAGGAGGGCACACCTCAAGTCTGTGGAGCGTGGACAGGGTAAGGCACTGGGATAGCTCTGGGAAGGTTTCGCACTGTATGACAAAGCAGGTTCAGGAAGATACTGGGGTTGAAGACCCACTGAACAGGTACCAAATGGGGGAGGGATTCCTAGCAGAGCCCTCAGTTCACTCAGCTGCATGAGTGGGCATGGCAACTGGCTGTCAAGAAAGAATCTGATTATCAACTTCTTCAACAAAAGCCGTGTTTGAGGGGCAGGCTTGATGCCTTTCCCCTGGCAGAACAGACCCTGAGCAGAGGACTGTGTTTGTTGACTAGGGACTGGCTCATGAGAAGCACATGACCACACAGCTGTGAGAGCTACAGAGCTCAGGGCTGTGATGGGCGAGCGGTAGCACTAAGAGGTTATAACTAAGACTGGTGGGGGTGAAGGAAAGGAGGTGGAGGGAGACACTGGGTCCCCACTGCACACACAGCTCCTCCTCCCCAGCAATGAAGTGGCTCCTGGGAAGCACAATCAGTGGAGGTGTTTACTAGTTTACATGGGGTTCCCATCTGGGCGACATATCCGGGTCTGGAGGGGAGCTGCTCAAAAGCCCAGATGCTGAGACCCCATCCCCAAAGGCTGATTCCTTAGGTTTGGGATAGGGTCCAGGAACCCCCACGTCTAACCAGCTGTTAGCTGCTGGGGCTGTGTGGCTAGGAATTGGAGCCTGTGGACTAGATGGTACTTAGTAGGGCAGTGTGGAGGGTGGGGTTGGGGACCTCTTGGCCTCGATTGAAGACCAGATGCTCCCAGCTGTACTCTCTCAGGAAGTCAGGGATGAGTTGGCAACTTTATTTAGGGACAGAAATAGGAAGCAGAATGTGATGGGCTCTGGCAGGACAGCCATGGCTTTAGTCATGAAACCTGATTATTCATCTTTCTGGGAAGAAGACTCAACTCTGTCTGCTGATTTCTTAACTCTGTGCTATGCCCTCCATCTCCCTGCTCAGGTGATCTGTGGCTCCAAGTATCTTGTGCGAGGTGAGAGTGCCCGCGACCACGTGGATCTGCTTGTCTCTTCCCGCCATTGGCCACCTGTCTACGTGGTAGACATGGCCACACCAGTGGCCCTGTGTGCTGACCTCTGCTACCCCGAGCTGACCAACCAAATGTGGGGGAGGAACCAGGGCTGTTTCTCTAGCCCCGCAGAGCCACCTGTGGTAAGTTCCCTTCTGAGAAGCTAGAATAAGTCCCACAGACTGACCATGTCTCACCTCCTGGTTATTTGGGAAGGCCTTCTGGGAACCATCTCTAGCATCCTTTGTCTCAACTAATATTTTGTCTTGATGCTCTGAGCCAGCATTTACTGCACAGATTTTTACTGACCAAGCCCTGTATGTGTGTGTGAGTCCCCTACATATCACTTAAGAGTGCCCAAGGTGTCCCAAGCACAGATATTTTGGGTCAAAGGGGTTGCCTTCCAAGTACTGATAAGCCTTTAACAGTACTGCCTCTGGGAGATGTCATGCACATTGGCATACTAAAGGCCTGGATCAATCAGGTCTTGGGTCTGACTGAATATAATGCATGGCATACCGGTTGTGATCTAGAGGCCCAGAGGCTTAGAAAATGCCACTCTAGCCAACCCTCTCCTTTTAGGAAAATGTAAAGTAAGGTCCAGAGAGGGGAGATGGACTTTGTCCAGTGTTACATAGCAGATAAGTGGCAGGACCCTCATCTCAGTATTTTAGTGCTTTGTACCAGGCAGTGATTCCTACCAGACATACGTGCACTTTGCTGGAAGAGCCGTTAGGACTGGCAACAGGAAGAAGGGGACGTTATCATCACTTACCTTCTCCTTATTCCCAGGGACTCACTGGCTCTGGGAGGTTGTGCCAGGCACTGCTGAAAAGCACCTGAGCCTCAGTGAGAGCCCCGCTCTCCACTCCCCTGCAGCCCAGCCTGAAGTGACTAGGCATGGTAATAAGCAATAGCAGCTCAGGTAATCTAACATCTGTTCTGGGAAGTGGCCTCTGTGACTGTCACTGTCCTCCCAAGGGGACGGAAGCCCAGGAAGAGGAGAGGGGACTTGCCCCAGGAGATGTGAGCATATGTGGTAACTTGAGGGTTTCAGTAGGGCTGACTGACACCACCCCCCTTCACTCTCACCCACCATACAGCTTTTACCATAGTCATTCTCTCATGTCAGAGTGGTTTCTTATCTCTAGAGCGTATCCTGCCCAGAACTCTTGGACCAGCATTATACCGTGGACATGATGGAGGCTGAGCACTCTGTCCAGCACCCAGTCACCAAGACTGCCACACGTCACATCGTCCACGTAGACACACAGCCCAGTCCTGGTGACCCCAGCACTGGGCACCACTCTTCAGCCCTGTGCCCTGAGTTGGCACCCTATGCGACCATCCTGGCCTCCATAGCAGACAGCAAACCAAACAGTGTCCGCCAGCGGCCCATTGCCTTTGACAATGCCACCCACTATTACCTCTACAACCGCCTCATGGACTTCCTCACCAGCCGTGAAATTGTCAACCGGCAGATCCATGATATTGTGCAGAGCTGCCAGCCTGGCGAGGTGGTCATCCGAGATACCCTCTACCGCCTTGGGGTTGCTCAGATCAAGACAGAGGCAGAGGAGGAGGGTGAAGAAGAAGAGGTGGCCGCAGTGACAGTATAAGCTGGGCTCTTGCACAGGGACTGCACCGTCTCAAGCCATAGTGAGGCCCTTGCCCAAGGCAGATCCATCCAGGGGACTGACGGGAACGTTCACCTTTGGGGAGGCCTCTGATGCTGGGACTGACCAAAGAGCTTCCATTTCCTGAGCACGGTGGGGCCTGGGGTCCGTGGTTCTCAACCTTCTGGGGGTCAGGAGAAGCACCAGGACACTCCTTACTAGCCCTGAGAGAACACTTGGGGGACATCGTATGCTCAGCGGAGAGGAAGGGAGGGCTGAGGGAGTGCTGGTAGCTGGTGGCTTCCCTGGAGCCTCCTGTGGGTCAGGGTGGAGAACCTGGGGTAGGCTAAGGCGGCGGAGTCCGGCGCTAGGTGGGGAGGCTGCTGCGGTCTCTCTTGCCACCCCTGGGGAATGTTCTTTCCAGCCCCTGCAGCCACATGACTTCCTTAGCCTGTTGCCTTTGACTTGGGGCCTTGGGGGCCTCATTAGCTCTAGGGGTCCCTTTGGGCTCTTGATTTTCCCAGAGGAGGGATGCATTTTCCTCCTCCTCTTCCTCCACCCAAGTTTAGGGGAAGCTGAGGAGGGAGAAACAGCCACAGCTCTCTTCCAGGACTGTCTTCTCTGCCCTGAGCTTTGAGGAAGAGGATCCCCTTCCTCCTTTCCCTGGCCACTGCTGCTGCATCCTACATCCTTTCTGGGCCCTGGACCCTCACCACAGAGGGGATGTGGCCCGTTGGCATGACATAACCTGGCGGCAGTAGGAAAAACTCCCTTCTGTGAAGGGGAAGCAGACTGGGCCATAAGGAAACAGCGGGACTGGCTCAAGTGCCTAAGGTTTGCTTAGGGCACGGGAATTGGCCGTGTGTTATTTAATTTATTGAGAGGAGTGGAGTAGGTGGCTTTTTTCCCCTCCTTCTTCCCCTGCCAAGAATAAAATTTATTAAATTATCTGTTTTGGTGAAGCAAGAGTCAATTCCATGCTCATTGTGTGGGGTGCAGTGTGGTTGAGCATCTGAGGTGCCAAGCTGGTCACTTGACATGGAGGGTGGAAGAGACCCTGGGGAATCCACAGGCCCCCCAGGGACACAGAGAACTGGAGGCCAGCTGTGTTAATGCTGTTAGTTTAATGACTGAGACATCCCGCAGGGCAACTGTTAGTTACGGGGAGTCAGCTTGGAGTGCATGCTGCTTGCTTGGTGTGGCCAGCCACACGGGCCCCTGCCTTCCAGCTCAGAATGATAGGGGACTGGTCAGAACCCCGAACTTTTAGCTGCCACCTGGCTCATTGTAGCGACCAGATCCAGAGCGAGTGGGGCTGTAGAGACCAGGTTAGAGGGCGCGGACTAGGAGGTCCAATTCATTCTTAGGAGCCACCCTGCTCTGAGGCGCCCGAGCCAGGCACAAGTCTCTGAGCACCCTTCTGCTCTTGCCATTGCACTCAGCTGCAGGAGGCGTCCTACTCTGACAAAGCCCAAGAAGCCTGGTTTTCCCAAAGTTGATAGGCACAAAACCGGTCCGTTTCCAATGAGATAAGAGGGAGAGTAGGGAAGGGGGTTCCTGGGAGTGGGAACAAGGTTAAGAGGGTGAGCTGGGGGTTCTCCCCTTTGGCATAGCAAGCATGAGGCCATAGCATTGAGAACAGTGGGCGGGGGGCTCAGCCCTAGCCCCTGACTGGCAGTGATGGCCCAGGTCCCGGAAGGGTTCTTCCCAAACTCCTGTGGATCTCACATTCCTGAGATTCAGAGCTGGGCCGAGCTGTTGAGTGAAATGACCAAGGGCAGAGTCCGTAGGCTCCCCGCCGTGGTGCCCCATCCACAGTGGAGTTGAAGCTTGGAGGAAGGGAAAAGCAGTGCTTCCCGGTCGTCTCCTCAGCAGAACTGGTAGTTGTTGGGCTGCAGCAGGGGCTGGGCAATATCCCCCTGTTCACAGCAGGCCAGGTGCTCGCTAGAGCTCTCCTCCTCTGGCTCACTACTGCTGCCACTGCTACTGCTGCTGCTTGGCAGATTGGTGTAGTCCTGGGTTGGAGAGGCCAGGGGTGGTCAGTCCTGATGGTTCAGGCCCAGCCTGGCCTGCTGGATCCACCCACCCACCCTGAGGCTGACCCCACTCACTGGCTCTCTCCTGTCTGCTTGGGCCTGCTCCTGGAGGAGGGAGCAGATCTGCTGGAAGGTGGGTCTTCGGGTGGGCTCCAGGGCCCAGCAGGCCTGCATGACGCTGTATCTGATGGGACAGAAACTGCTTATGGATCTGGGGATCGTGACACAGCTGTGCGCGGCAAGCAGGCACACACACACCCCCCCCACACCTTGCAGTCTTGCCCAGCAGAGGTCCTGAAACCTAGTGAGAACGGGCCTGACGCAAGACCTGTGCCAAGCCCTTGACATGCATTATCTTAATCTCCCCAGTAGCCCTTGGGAGGTATTTATTTCATGCCCATTTGACAACTGAAAGGAGAAAAAGCTCAGAAGTGTTCTCTTGCCCAAGCTCCCAGAGCTAAGAAGGGGCGCTCTTGCTGCCGGCAGGTGGTTTGAGGGCTGGGCTGAGAGATGAGTAAGTGGCTAACGGGAGACTTAAGGGCAGGCGGGCTGCAGGGGCTTGGGGCTGGTGAACCCGATGGGGCACGGGGAGCGGCTGTGCTGAGTGGCCAGGGAGGAGTGCAGTGGGTGGATTCATGGCCGGCTGGCCTGTGCAGAGGCCGCGGTGCGGTGGGGGGTCAGCAGCTCCTGGTGGGCCAGCTGTGCTGAGGCAGTGGAGAGGCCGCAGTGGCTGCAGGCTGTGCAGTGAAAGGCTGGCTGACACTATGGTTTGCCAGGACAGAAGAAATGACAGGAGCCCGCCTTGAGGTCATGATAAGAGTCTGATTTAAAAATCATTTGTGTAACCAGTCCCAGTTAGGAGACCTCTGAGAACACCCTCTAGGCTACCTGGGAAACCAGTGCAAACCCTGAACTCGCTCTGAAACAGGTTTGGTTTGGCCCACTGTGGGGGAGGTAAAGCCTGGCCCTGGACCACCCGATAGGGAGACTGGGACCAGGCGCACTTCTAGCCCCTTCAGCCAAAGCCTGGGGTGTCTTCTTTCCTTCCTGGGGTCCCTCACTTACATGTTCTTGGGGGCGAATGCAGGCTGGGCCATTTGGTATCCATCCTTCACTAGTTTATAGAACTTGCTGTTCACCAGGATGCCAGGGTAGGGGTTCAGCCCTGCAAAGGCCAAGATCGCGTAGGAGACCATGCTCAGTGCTCACCTTCATCTCCCCACACCCACATACATCTTGGGAAGGCTGGGGTGCGCATTACAAAGGCTGTAGGCTTCAATAGAACTGGGGGGTTTTCACGCAGGCCTCGCAGTTACACCCAGAATTCCAGCACAGGCTTTGGAATAAGATGTTAGAGGAGCTTGTTGAAGGGCTTAGCCCAAGTCCCTGGGCCTAGTGCTCCAAAAGCAAGATAGGCACATTACAAGAGAAAACTGCATCGAGGAAGTGGCAACTGCATGGGCAGGCAAGTGAGGGAAAAGGTTGGAGAGGATGCCTGGTGGCGTGAGCTTCTGCTCAGCCCTCACGGGAGCTGCACTGCTTGGTTTTCAGACTCTTTGCCCATCATTTCACTCCCATCAGCCTTTGCTCCGCCCTGGGCACCAGGTATCCTTGAGTGGCATCCTCCATGAGTTATCGGACACCATGGTAACAACACGAGTCAGCCCCAGGCCGATCCTGCACTGGGCCAGTGGCTTACCGAGTGAGAAGATTTCCCAGAGCAGGATGCCGTAGGACCAGACGTCACTCTGAACCGTGTAGACACAGTCAAAGATGCTCTCTGGAGCCATCCACTTCACGGGCAGGCGGGCCTGGCACAGCAGACACCGGTCATCTCGGACCCTGGCTCACCCCCGCTCCCCAGCCTGGCCCACCCTCACATCCCCGCACTCACATTGCCTTTGACGATGTAGTTGGAGTCATTCATGATGTCCCTGGCCAGCCCAAAGTCCCCAATCTTGGCCACACGCCCACTGGTCAGCAAGACGTTTCGGGCTGCCACGTCCCGGTGGATGCACTGAAGGGAAGCGCTTGCAGGGTTAGTCTCAGCCCCTCCCCTACTTGAGCCTGAGGTGCTGGGGGGGGACCAGCCAGGGCCCCAGAAGGCCTTGGGCTCCTCATTGAGGGGGTGGGCATCAGTCATGGTCCTCTACTCTGGCTCCTGTCCCTACCTTCTACTGAGACCCAGGTCGGAGGAAATTTAATGCTGTCAGATAGTTTAGTATTTAAAAACCACCAATTGCTGTGGCCCTCTGGCCCTGAGCACCAGGTCTTGACTTGGAGCTAAGCAATCTGCTCGGGCAGAGAAGTAGTGAGCCCTGGCACTGGGAACAGCCTCTGCCCCCCTCGCTGGTTACTAACAACAGCACCTGCCACCTCTAGGGCTCTACCAAGCCAGGCTCTTCTCTAAGCATCAACCCACATTATAACCCTGTGACTATGCCCATTTTTATAGATGTAGAAACTGAGGCTCAGAGAATCGCAATAGTTGCTCAAAGTCGCACAGCAAATGGCAGAGCCAATAATCAAACTCTGGACTCCCAGATCTGCTGTAAGGAGGACGGTCACAGCTCCCACTCACTGGGCCCTTCTTGGGTTGAGTGTGTTGTACACATACCCTCACAACACCTTCTCATACTCTCACAACAACTCAGGGAGTTCCCTTTATCAGCCCCACGAGACCGTGTGCTTCACAAGGGGACACATGGGTTGTCCTGTTCACACTGTTGACCCAAACCAAGGAATGAAGCCTGTTCTTGGAAATGGGGTCCTCTGCAGCCTGCTGCACACCAGGGAAACGGGGCTGCGCAGGCTGGGGCTCTCCCTGTCCTGCGGAGGAGGAACTCGCAGGCACAGGTTTCTCCCACTCACTCCTAGAGGCAGTGTGGCCGCTGCCCACTTGCTCTCTGCCACTCTGGCTCCTCCTTAGCTCCATCACATGCTCCCCTTTCCTCCCCTTCATCCTCAGTCATCCAGCCTCATCGGGGTAGGGGTGGGGGAGAGGTTCAGCCATCCCCCCTGCCCAACCTGATCATGCTCAGACCCAGTTTATGACTCACGTTCTTGGATGCAAGGAAGGCCATGCCCTGAGCCACCTGGCTCGAGAAATGGAGCAGGTCCCGCAGCTCTAGTGGTCGCCCATCCTCTTTGTCCAGGTCTGGTGTGGGGAGAGATGTCACAGCAGCCCCATCGCACCCCTGCCCCTCCCTGCCCAGACCCCAGCAGCCCTTCTCTGCACAGCAACCCCACCCCCACCCCACCCTGCAGCCCAGCACCTCCTCACCTTGTTCAGAAAAGGAGTCGTTTGACGAAGAAGTAGAGACAGGCCTCATTTCCACGTAGGTGTCTACACCCTGGCTGGAGAAGCCGCTGTCCCTGTACAGGAGAAAAGGTTGGGGACGGCGGGTGAGTTCTTATTGCTACACCACTCAGCTCAGGCCTTGGCCTCACCAATGGGCAGGGAAGGACAGTGACCTCAAGGTCAACTTGAACATCCTTTTCTGACCGGGAATCCCATGCCACGTTCTATGTGAGTAAACATTGATCTCTGCTTGGCCTTCCATGAGGAAGCTGACAATTTGTTCTATCTCTGGGCAGCTCTCTGCCTGCTAGAAAGCTCTTCACTGTCCCTCATGCCGGTCTGCCCCCTGGGATTTTCCTCCCGCTGGTTCTTGCTCAAGGGCCATAGACAATTAAGCTCCCTTTCCCCATAACAGCTCTGCAGGCATTTGAGCATATTCTAGGGCCCCTTCTTTGAGCCTTCTCTGTCTGGACAGTGTCTCTCACCCACTTGGGGAGTTGTCAACTCTCCCTGTGCCCAGACCACCTCCAAAACTAGGGGCAAAACCCAGTCATTCACACTTTGAAATCTGGCCAGGTGATTCCAGGGTGCAGCCTGAGTTGAGACCACAACTAATTTGTGAGCCTATGAATAGCGATCTTATTACTCAGCAGGTCTGGTGGCCTGAGCTCCTACATTTCTAAAAGTCTCAGGTGACGCCTATGAGCTCATGCTTTGAGTTGGCAGTTGAAGAAAGCACTTCTTTAGATTGAATAGTCACTACTGCTTCTAATATTCCAACTAGGTATGATTTCTGGACTCTCTCCACCCCCTCCTGTTCCCTCTGTGATGAAGATGTGCACCTTGACAATACCCATACTCTAGTGTTCCCAGAAAGAGAAGGGAGTGTCTTATTTATGCTGTGACCATGGCAAAGCCATCCCCTCCCTTGGGTTAGAAACTATACTTCCATTAATGTGGCCTGGGAACCCACTGGCAAGATGGGTTCACATGCCATTTGCCCTTGAAGTTGCTCCACTGAGCACTTTCCCCACCTGTATGTTTGAAGATAAGAAGTTAATACTTTACTTTAGTTCTCATTTTGATTTGACCTGGCCTGAGGTTCCAGCCTGCAGGGGCCCAGCGTGAGCTGCCCTCTCAGAGGGGCAACAGAGAATAGAAGAGGAAGCAGATCCTGCCAGCCCTCATATTCGAGGATACTGGGTGGAATGAAATGGCCTCCTTCCCCTTTCGCCTCCCCAGGCTTGGCAGCTGACAGTGGCTAAGTTAGGAACCCAATGTATACCCTTCTCGTTCTGCTCCTGTCTCGGCAGCCTGACCCTGAGGCCCCACACGCCCCAAGACTGAGACTTCAGGACAGTGGTGTGGGCTTAGGTGAGTACTGGACCAGGAGTTCAGGGAACAGAGTTCTAGCCCAGGCTCCGCCTCTGCCCCTGACTCATGTGTGACAGGGAACTGGCCACTTCCTCTCTCTGGTTCCCCATGTGGCTTTGTCCATCTGCGTCCGGGTGGCTTCCAGGAATCACAGCATCATAGGATAACAGAGTAGGAAAGACTCTGAGAGGTTCAACCCCCTGAAAGCTCACCCCAGGGAAACTGAGGCCCAAGTAGATCAGGGACCTGGCCACAGTCACATTGTTTTGCACCTTCTCACCCAACAAACAGCAGACTCTGTCCAGGTGCTGTGCAGCCAGCCCCTGACAGCATCAGCCCCTGACAGTATGGGAGAAATAGGGCAGTTGCCCCCAAGATCTGCCCATCTCTGCCCAGAGCCCTGAATGGATCTTGTTTGATCTTTTATATACATTAAAGTGATGATTTTATTAATGCCTGTCTCCACCAGACTCTGAGCTGCACATCTTTGCCCTCAATACTCCTAGAACATAGTAGATGCCCCAGTATTTGTTGGATGATAGGAACAAGTAGTAGAAAAGCTGAGTTGGCCCATATAATCTGGGGTGACTTCTCCCCATGGCAGAGATAGGAATGCGAAGGCCACACAGCCACCCAAGCCTGAGTTAGCTTTACGGCCACACCCAGGGCTTACCCCTGCTCCTGTCCTTTGCCAGGATCTTACCTGCGGACATATTTCTTCTCCAGGTGGATGTTCTTGTAGCCAGCACCTGCCCCGGGGTCCTGGCCCACACTCACACTGGGTCCCAGCATGGCCTCAGCCTTCCTTCGCAGAAAGTTGAGCAGGTCACCATAGCAACAGTACTCGGTGATGACCAGAACCGGGCCTACAGCAGCCAAGACAGTGGGGTAAGGGCACATGGACAGGAATATGAGGTGGGGCAACATGGCCCCCTGGAATGGGACTCGGGAGTCCTAGATTCTAATCCTGTCTGTGAACAGCTTTTTCTGCTCTCTGCATCTCAGTAATCCCATCTGTCTAAAGCAGAGGAATCTCAAAAACTGTAGCTGAAGAATTCTTTCTTCAAAGGAAGTCTATGGTAGTTCCATGGGTTCCATGGGTCAAGGCTGCTCTGGAAGAGGAAGGGAGAGACTGGAAGTCCTGACGGGCCTTGAGGCCCATCTGTGGTGTGTCCAAGTGTCTTTGGATGGGAGCTTCACTCTAGATCCCCAGAATCAGACTTTCTGCACTCTAGGGATCTGCACTCTATCCCCTCTCTGGCTGACTCAGACACCCACCAAGGTCAGAACCACTGATCAGAGCACACAGAACTGTCAATCCGTCATAAACAGCTTCTGACCAATCCAGGCACCTGGTCCAGGAATTTGAGGAACTCTGAGGTCTATAGAAATCCTACAGTCACTTGGAGGAGATGGGAAGGAGAGGATGGAGTGAGGTGGCCCTGGGCCCTGAGACACTCAAGAGGCTCCAACACCATGGGCTCCACTGCCTGCCAGGACCCCTCACCTCCATGGGTACAGGCTCCCAGAAGGTTGACTATGTTCTCGTGCTGGCCCAGGTGACTCATGATCTTCAGTTCCGACATGAGGGCCTCCTTCTCGTCTGCGTGAGCTGTGGCTGGAAGATGGAACCACAGGTCCCATAGATCGGGAGAAAGCAGGACATAGAGAGTCACACAGACAGACGGGAGACACCCAGGAGAGCAAGCAGGTGCACCCAGTGCCCCAAAGTGATTAGTGACCAAAAAAGGGAAAAGGAAAAATGCAGACACACAGATGGCACTTAGGGAGAGAAGAGAGGTGGCTCATCCCTGAACTGCTCTTAAGTGGCAGAAAACCAAGCTGTGGCCAGACCATGGCCCAGGGTGGCCTCTGTGTGCCTGGCCTCTTTCAGGCTCCATCAGAAGCCTCTCCTGACCCAGGAGTTAGCGGGAGGCTGGAGCTCACAAAAGAGGCCAAGAGTCCTTGCCCCCAATCTCAGGCCCTGTCCCCCAGGCTCTGATAGGCCAAAAATGTGGGTGGTGCCTCTTGTGAGGCCAGGGCAGGCCCTCCCCTAGCATACCCACCTTCTCCTGACTCCCCCAAATTCCCGAAGCCCCTGCCCCTCACTCACACTTCAGCATCTTCACAGCCACCTTCAGGACAGCATCCTCCTTGCCCAAACCAAAGGCTGTGGCCTCTACCACCTTCCCAAAGGCACCGGCTCCGAGAGTCTTCCCTGTGACACACACACAGACACACACACGTAGCCTACTTAGAGCCCTGGACAACAAAGGGCCCTTCATCTGAGGGCCCACAGGCTCCCTGCAGTGCACCATGACGGGAGGGCATGGTGGGTGCTGAGATCCCATCTCACCAAACTGCAGGTTGTTTCGTGGAAACTCCCACTTCTCATTGTAGGGCAGCTGGGTGGGGTCAATGAACGTGTAGCTGTTGCCCTCGTAGCTCTCGATGATCTTCCAGCGCACCTGGTACTTGGGCTTCTGCAGGGGAGAGGGGAGGCATATGTCAGCTGGACCCACAGGTGGATCTGGGATCTCATCCCTGACCCCTGAGAACAGGGGTGTGGGCAGTTCCAAGGCAGGCGGGAGGAGGCAGGGGTGGCCTGAGATGCGGGTGGGAGGGGCTGGCACTGAGAGCCCTGTCCCTGCCTGGATTGGCCTCACCATGTGACCTTCCCTTGGGCAAGCCTTTGTTTCCCCATCCCTGTATTGAAATGCGTGGACAGGGTCACCTCTGAGAGCCTTGGCAGCTCTGACAACTTGGTAATTCTTGAGCCAGGAGGGAGGGGAAGATCTTGAGCTCTACCCATTCATCCATCCATCCTCCCATCCAAATGTTGTCTGGTTTTATTCTTAATTGTGGTAAGCTACATACAACATAAAATTTACCATCTCAACCAGTTTTGAGTAGACCCTTCACTAGTTCATTCACACTCTTGTGCAACCCGTCTCCAGAATTCTTTTCATCTTGCAAAACTCATTAAGTGACTCATTAAGCGTCTCATTAAGCGACTGTACTCATTAAGTGACTCCCCATTCCTCTCTCCCCTGAGCCCCTGGCCACTTATCTCCTGAATCCGACAACTCTAGGTACCTCATTTATTTGGAATCGTGCAGTATTTGTCCTTTTGTGACTGGCTTATTTTCCTGAGCCTAATGTCTTCAAGGGTCATCTGAGTGTCAGAATTTCTTTCCTTTTTAAGGCTGAATAACATTTCCAGACAAATATTTCACCGGGTTCCTATTAGTGCCAGACACCATGGATTCAGACCTGAAGAAGATAAAGCCCCTGCCCCCACGGAGTTTGCATGCAAGGGGCTAAGACAGGCCTTCACCTCAACCAAATGTATATGTCTGACATTTTCGTATAGTGCTGTGGAGAAAATAAAACCGGGTAATGGGCTAGAGAGTGCTGGTCCGAGGGCAGGTCAGGGAAGGCCCCAGAGGAGGTGCGAAGCCGGTCGGATGACCGTCGCAGGCTCAGTAGGTAGCAGGTGCAGAGGCCTGCAGTGGGCAAAGTCCTAGCCAGTGTGCGGGGCTGGAAGCTGCCGTGGGCTGCAGGGAGGTGGGGATTGTTCCAGAGGCGGCAAATCTTGAGCACTGGGATAGGTGAATGGATTCCCTCCTACCTGCACCGAGGAGCCCTTGAGGGTGGGATGGAAGTGAGGGAGACGTCGGACTTTATATCGGTAAAGCAGGAGGGAGAGGCCAGAGCCAGATCTGGGGAAGAGAATGGCTGCCTCCCCTTCCTGCCCAGGGTGGCAGCTGCCTGGGGGCATCATGCCAGGGGGGGTGCCCATGAGAAGTGCTGATGGAAGAGGGACTTTAGGGGGAAAGTGGAAGCTGGGCTTGGATGGTAGAGGACACTGAGGCCTTGGGTCAGCAGTCCCACTCTTTCCGGTCGGCCCCAGGGGACAGGGACCAGCTGGGCTGTGCTTAGCAGCTGGGCTCCTTCTCCAGGCACCCAGCCTGGGGGAGCTAAAGGGTACGTGAATGGGTGTTGGGGAGGCAGGCAGCCGGGGGCTGCAAGTTGCACCAGATGAAAAGACTCCAGAGAGCCGTAGGGAAGAACTTCCTGATGGCAGTTTGGGAGAGGAGACTGTGGTTAGACACAAAGAAGAACTTCTGGGTTCTGACTCTGGAGGGAGCCTGCGGGCAAACTTAACATCCATGCCATGGTTTGGGGAGGAGAGTCGGAAGCAGGAGCAAAGGAGGAGGCTCCCGAGTCACAGAGGACTCCAGCCTCGTGTGGGGTGACTTCCCCAGCTCAAAACATGGAGAGAAAGCCCTGGGGGGGTGGAGGGGACTCTCTGACCTCCCCCAGGCCACTTCCATCTCCAGGGGCTCCTGTGGCCAGAGCTGTTTTTCCTCCTCGCCACTTCTCCTTCTGGCCCCTGCAGCTGAGTCAGCCCCCTCCCCAGCGCTGCCTCGCCCCCAGCCAGGCAGGGGTGTTGGGGAAAGGGGGGGCTCCAAGGAGGAAGATGTCCTCTGGCTGGATCTCTGGTCTCTGAATCTCAGACTCTACCTGGAGGAAGACGCAGCTCGCCCCCCCCCCACCTCCCCCTCCACGTCTCTGGCATCCCGACCCCTTCCTGGGAGGCAGCCTGCAGCTCGGCTTCTGTGCCCTTGGCCGCCCAGGGCTTCTCCCTTGGGGTGCCCGCCTGACGGAGAGCCCTTCCAGGGAAGTCGGGACGGGCCACCTGGGCCAGGTTTCCTAATGGCAGTAGTTGTCCCTAATGGCAGCGTGCTCCCTGAGCAGCCCCTGTGGCAGCACACTGGGTGTGCGTCATCTCACATCTCACTTACTCCGTAGGACAGGCCCAGGCCCAGGCCTCACCCCACTTCCCCTCAGTGACTAAGCTGGGCAGGCCGACCTCCAAGTCCTGTGACCCTCCCCATCTAGGCCTGCCGGTTCTGGGCTGCTGGATGTTCTCTGTCTTAGGAAAAGGTAGGACCTCAACACTTCCCACTGGAAACCCTGGGGACCCTCCAGTACTGCCCCAGTTGGCCTCCAGGCCCCAGAGCTCAGTTCTGACTCCAGGATCCCAACCCTTCCTGCCTCCCTGCCTCATCCTTTCCTCCTTGCCTCCTTCCTCCTTCCAGCCTGCTGACTCCTGCCTTTTTCTCCCCCCCACCCCCAGCCCCACCCCCGTGGTCTCTCTAGGGGCCAGAAAGGTGATGACTCAGGCCTGAGGCAGAACCAACCCTTCCCCCTCACTGCAGGCACAGGCAGGGAGGCCGGGGCCAGGCTGGGTCCCCAGTGCAGACGCAAAGCTCAGAACCCCATGGGGCAAAGCAGAGGGGACTTAGACGGAAGGGCCTAGAGGCAAGAGCATGACCATCTTGACCCCTTGAGGTTTTGTCCCATGGGATGCCCTCCTTTTCTTGGCCTTAGATTGATTGGTTCAGGGGGGCAGTTACATTTCCTGGATGGGAAACAAGGTGGCTGGGACCACATGTTCCAAAAATGGTCCCATGGAGAAGAGGGTAAGGTGTCCCCAAGCCAATGCTGGCCCGGGGAGCTGGGCACCTCAAGGTAGAAAGGGCTGGAGAGGGAACTGGGCCCTACTCTGGAATCTCTGCAGGAGTGTCCTGGGCTGAGGAGGCAGTTCTAGGAGGGGCAGTGGGAGGCAGTTTTCAGCTCCATAAAAGGAAGAAGTTTGCAACAATTGGAGCTGCTCAGAGAAGGAAGAGGTGGCCACAGGAGTGAGTTAAGGCCTGTCCTCAGAGGTGGGCGAGCAGGGCCCAACAACCACTGTGGGTGTGTGGTCAAGGAGATGCCCAATCTGGGACACTCCTACAATCCCAAGATGCATGAGCTAACATGGGTTCCCCGGGCCACTTCCTCCTGGCACAAGGGCGTGCAGCTTCTGTCCTGAGCACTGTCTGTGCCCAGCGCCTTGCTAAGTCCCCTACATGCAGTCCCTTGTTAAATCCTCATGACAACCTGGTGGGGCGGCCACCATTATTAAACCCATTGCAAGATGGAGAAACAGAGACACCTCCAGCTTCCCCTGAGTTACCATAGTTGGAGACTGGCAGAGGCAGGATCCACATCCATCCAACTCCCAACCCCTGGCTCTTAAACCAGACTATCAGTAGGCTCTTGGAGTGTCAGAGGAGGAAGACTGGTAACCAGTCCCATGGTACAGGTGGGGAAACTGAGGACTAGAGTGGGCAGTGAGTCAGCCAAGGTCACACGGCAAATAAGAGTTTCAGAGCGGGACCCAGATCCTTCAAGTCTTGACCCGGCAGCTTTGCTTCTTGGAGGCTGTGGTCAAAGCTGCCTCTTCAGGCTGGGTGTTGGCATGAGCATGAGAGCTGAACCCATGGGCCCCCATGGGCCCCCTCATCCCATCCACACTAAGTCCTCTTCTCATACTAAAACCCCCAAGGCAGGGGTGCAGAAGAGAAGGCCCAGAGGAGGCCCGCAACGTGGGTTATTCACCCCTAAATCACATTGCTCCCTTATTCGAACCCACTGATGGCTCTGAGCCTACAGGATGGATCCCAACTCCTTGGACTCCCCAACCTGCCTCCTCTTCTAGGCACCAACATTTCTAAATCTTGCCTTGGTGGTCCCCACCCCACCCTACCCTCCCCCGGGTACACATTGCCCTCTCCCCCAGAGATACCGTTTCCATCCCTTACCGTCCCCCTGCTACACCCTGCATTCTCCAAGATCTGTCCCACTCATGACAACCACCTTCTCCAAGCAGTCTCCCTTCCCCACTAGGGGAAGACATCCATCCCGCTCTGACCTGGCCTCAGCCACTGTTGCAGGGGACACCACTTTTTGTGTAGGAAGGCAGCGAGGCGGGGTGGCAGGAGGCCTCGGGCTGCCATGTGGGAGGCACCTGGGACCCTTGGGCCGGTTCTTCAACCTCGCCAGCCCTCAGCGCCTTTAACTCTAAAATACCGACTGCCAAAAAAATGAAATAAAATACTGACTGCCAGACAGTCCCTGCTCCCAGCTTGTCGGGAGGGGAAGATAAGATGATTCAGTGTTTCACATGATGACTAGGAACATGGTTTCTTAAAACCCAGCCTCTGCCACCGACCAGCCGTAGACTGGGGCAGCTGCCTCCACCTCTCGGAATCTCAGCTTCCAACTCTGTAAAACAGGCCTAGCGATGCTATCCGCGCGCTGTTGTTGTCAAGGACATTCAGTGAGAGGAAGTAAGTAACAGGCTTCACAACATTGCCCCTAAAATTGCCATCGCTGACTGAGAGCTCTGGGTGACAGGCAGTGCGCTAAACGTCAATGTGCCGTCCAGGGCAGCTTCCGTTAGCAGTAACTAACGAAGGGGATGATGATGGTCAAGCCTTCCTCCTCCACTAGACCGCCCACCACCCGACGTGAGACACAGACCCGGCCCCGTGAGGCCCTCTCTGTGTGCTTGAATCCCCCAGGGGGACAGACCCCCATGTTCCTGCTCGCCCGGAACACCATTCCTCTCCCCACTGCATCCTTGGCTCTGTAATCCTCACCCTCCCTTTTCTGGTTGTTTGACAGGCAACCACCTCTTACTCTAGACAGTGAACCCCTCGAGGGAAGAGCCTCAGAGGCTCTGAGTTTTGGCTCACTCAGCACCCGGCTGCTCATGTTAGCATACAGTTGGTGCCCACTAAAGAGCTGTTGGCTGAATGGCTGACAGAATGAGGGAGCTTTTAGGGGGGCTACAGGGTGGATTCTCGCAACCTGGTGGCACCGTCCCAGGGTCTGGCTCATTCTGGCGCCCGGATGCACCCTCTCCCCGCCACTGCCCTGCCCAGGCTCACCTGCTTATATTTGTAGAAAAGCAGCAAGAGCAGCAAAAGCAGCAAGACCATGATGGACATGCAGGTGACCAACACAGGCGTGAAGAGCGGCTCGTCAGGAGGCTGGATGTGGGCTCCTGGAAGGGGTGGAGCAGAGGAGTAAGCCGGCAGAGGGGGCCTCCGAGACCTCCTGCCACCACTGAGATCAGGCCACTGCACTGCCTGGAACACAGTAGGTGCTCAATAAATGCCTGTTGACTGAACAAAGTGTCTTCTCACCCAGAAGGCCCCAGAGCCTCAGGGAGTATTCCTATAGACCTTCCCCCAGCCAGGAGCAGGGAGGACAGCCCCTCCAGTTCTGCTCATGCCCAGCCCCAAATCCTGCTCAGTCACAGCCTCTGTGGCTGGGGAGCCCCTCAGGTCGCTGCAGTACCCCCTCCTGCCAGTACAAGGAGCCTCTGCAGCAGGCTGGCCTAGTGCCCAGCTGTGGCTTCTGTGTGTACACATGCACGCATGCACACACTCATGCACACCATGCACACTCCCACCCACCCCCACCCCCAGGGATGGGCGTTCACCACCCACACCTCCGGACAGCTCACACAGAAAGACCTAGCGCTTGGACTAATCTGCCGTCCCAGCATTTCCCCCACTGCTTTCTCGAACATCCCTTGGAACCACAGCCTTTCTGAGGGTCTGAAAGCTTGGCTTATGGCCCCTGGGCCTCCTCTTCCCAGATCAATAACCTTACTTCTTTCAATACGTTTGAAGGACACAGTGTCCATCATCTTGCCCAGATCAATAGTGTGGGGGTCTGAGGCCAAATCTCCCCTCTGCCTCTCAAGAGGCATGTGACGTCGAGTCTGTGACTTCTCCCTAAGCCTCTGGTTCATCGTCTCCCAGGTGGGAAGGAAAATAGTGCTCACCTCCCAGGCTTGTGTGAGCTGAGACAATGACCGTAAGGTGCTCAGCACGACGCCTGGCACAGCGTAAGCACTCAGCGCACCATCCGTTTAGATTTGTCCACATACGCCCCCCAGCAGTGAGGCAGAGCAGCCGCAGGCAGCTGCGTGTGGAGTCTGGGCCTAGTCGCAGCTGCTCCGAGGCCCCCGCAGGGCCCCCGCTGAGCTGGGCACAGGCTCGCCCTGCGCTGTCCGCCCAGAGAGCCCCGCCAGGGCCAGGCACACAGTGGTGCTGAGTCCTGCTTGGCCGAAGTCTGAAGGTGCGGCGGGTGTCTGCGGCTGCAGGCCTCTCACTCACACTCAGCCCGAGCCCTTGTGTGACAGGGAAAGGCACCCCTTCCTCTAAGCAGACGCGGCCTGCGTCAGTGCCCGGCTAGCCATCAGCACCCCTGGACAGTGGCCCGGAGTGAAGGAGACTGTATCTGGAGGGAAGAGTGTCTGAGAGGGAAGGAGGAGGCTGAGGGGGCTGGCCCTGAGGTGTGGTTGGGCTGTGTCCACCTGTTGCCTGTCTCTGTCCCCGTGCTCGGAGCTGCATGGATGGCCCGTCCCCCTGTGCATCCCTGAGTGCCTGGCACACAGCTCATGCTAAATACATACTTGCGAAGCCACGCTTCAGGCTGCTTTCTCTCCGGACCTCATGGCTTCCTGCCCTCCGCTCTTCCTCCCCGCCCCCTGTGCTTCTAGTCCTATGGGTTCTGGACTCCTCCACCTGCCTCTTCAGGAGACCTTTGTTCAGGAGGTGGCTGGAGTCGGACCCAGAGAGGTGGAACTCGGTAGGGCTGGGATCTGCTCCACTTTGGCCCTCCGGCTCCGGCTCCCTGGCTCCCTGGCTCCCTGGGGCTGGGGCAGTTTCTTGGGCCCAGCTCCCACGCTGGCCTGGGAGGGGTGAGGGCTCACCTATGGGGATGGGCCTGAAGGCCTGGGAGCTGTTCCCCACGCTGTTGAGGGCCCTGCACTCATAAGTCATGTTGTGTTCCATGGTCCCCATGGCCAGCAGGCTGTGGACGATCACCTTGTGGAAGGGCTCCTGGCTCAGGACCTCCGAGTAGGAGTCCTCTAGGACCAGCGCTTGGGCCTCATCACATCTGAGAAGAGCAGAGTGTGGCTTAGAGTTTCAGGATGCCCAGTCCCTCGGCCCCTCGGCCCCTCAGCCCCTCGGCCTGGGGTGAAGAAGGTGAGCAGAGCCGCTTACCTATCTGTGTGGCCTCTGCACTGCAGCCATGTCACATTGGGCTGGGGATACCCAGAGGCTTCACAGAGCAGTGCGTCAGAGCCGTTGACAGTGGTCCATGTGATCCTGACCTCTGGGGGGTCTGAGGAGAAAAAGAGGAGTGGAAGAGGGAAGGATCAGCCCCAGACGCCCCGAGTCCCCTGCACTGAGCTGCTTTCCCTCCATCGTCCATCTGCAAGCCCCAGGGACCTACAGGCAGCCCAGGGACCTTACTCCCCAGCCCCCTAACTGAACTCCCGCTCCCACCCCCACGCACCTGCCCCATCACTCACATCGTAGGGTGAGCTCAAAGGTCAGAGAATCCCCGCCTCTAGTGTTTCTGGCCAGGAAGGAATAGCGACCGGCCTCTGAAGGCTTCAAGCGAGGCAGGGAGAGGGTGGAGGTATACCTGCAAAGAGGGGCAAGCTGTCTGGAGTGAACCCCAGTCCTGGTACTTGGACAACCTTCCTAAAGGGCTTTTTTATTTTTGGTAAACTGTCCAGGACACAAAGGCCTTGGCTGAGCCAGGCACAGGCTGAGTGCCATTGAGACATGGGAAAATCAGCAAACCTAATCAGCAACCCAATTCCTTAATTGCTTCTCTCATTTGCAAAGTAGTTTTGTCCTGAGATTTCTTCTTTTTTTTTTTTTTTTTTTTGTCCTGAGATTTCATAGAAATGATGTCTGTGAAGTGCCGACCCTGGAAAGCACATCAAAGCCCTCCCCCCAGCCCCCGAATGTATCTACTTACACCACCATCACTGGGTTAAGCAGTCCCTGCTCAAAACACCAGCACCCAGGTTAGCTGCAGCCCCGAAAGCACCAACCCTGCCAAGAGGGACTGTGAGAGGGATGAGAGGCAGGATGTAGCCCCAGGGCTGCAGAAACCAGGGTTCAAGTTCTTGTGCTGTTGTTTCTTAGCTGTGTGATCTTAGACAAGGTACTCAACGTCTGATCCTTTGCTTCCCTTTCTGTGAGGGTTACACTGATGGTTATTAATTCACAGGCTTGGCCTGGGGACGAAAGGGGCATATATTCGGGGTACTTGACTCAGAGCCCAACTCAATGTAGATTGCGGTTATATACCAATTTAATGGTGCCTTTTGTTACAGAAAAGACCCAGAAGCAAATGCAAATAACAGAAGTTATCCTCAGCTGATTCCAGATAATTTTTCCTTTTTTTTTTTCTTTTCTTAAGCTCTATTTTAGCATTTGTCCATTATGGACATGCACTGTTTAGGTAACAGATATGTTTTTTAAAAATAAACTACAGCATATCATTATAAATTACACTGGGCTAATACCCATGGTATTCAAAGGGCAATCTCATTCAGCTAGACCTTAGGCATACAGAACCCCTCTACACACCTGCCTCTTAAGCTGGAAGAATTTAACTTTTTTGTGTGACTCAAAGTCACCATCATGAATGAACACATCCATCACATGAGCTCAGTTTGGTGGCTGTTTGGTGACCAAGTTTTTCTGCCCTGTGCTGGATGACCCCACACTACCGTGTTTGGGGGATCTCCAGAGTTTCTTTTTTGCAATGTCCCTGTTGTCTATGGATCCCTGAAACCTGTCCATGGACCACCCCCTCCCAGGGGTCTATAGACTCTAGATTCAGAACTTCTGCTTTAGACAAGGAGAAGCTAGAAATCCTGACCAGAATAGATGAGAAAGGAACTGGGAGGAGAAAAATGAGGAGGACAAGGAAACATTTTTGTCCTGCTGAACATTTTGTTCTGTTTTGATTCTGAAATTTGGCAAGCTGGAAGCCAGGCATTCATGAAGTCTGGGCTTCAGAAGCTAGAAAAAGAACTCCGGAGAGTTCTGGAGTTAGAAGTTGGCTAAGGGAGTATCTAGCAAACATCTAGCAAATCCCTAAATAATGGCAAACATGTCTCCTCTCCTAAGTCAATTAATGATGAAAATACTGGCTGGAGATGGTGTCAAGGACTCCCAGGCTGCATGGGGACCCTGAGGGAAAGAGCTCGACAGTAGAATAGAGATGTCTGTCAAGAGCGTGGGATAGGAATGGGTTGCATGCACAGCGCATGCTTGCTGTTCTTGAGCGCCGTACTCTTGTTCAGACACAAGTGGGTAAAGAAGCTATTGTTTTAACACCTGCTACTGGTGTTCCTCCTATAGACGAGACTCTTATGTAGTAGACAACCTGGTTACACCACTTTGGATGGGAAAGTGACACCCTGAGGTCGTAAGGAGACAGAAAATAGACTTCTAACATGTTGTGTGTGGGAGATAAGCCAGATTCTAGAAGTGGAAAGAAGGGGGAAAAGGAGTCAGATGGCACTTTATGAGAAGCATTTTGAGCCTGTAGAGAAGAATGAGCCCTTTAAAGAACTTTTGATGTATATGTGATTGTGTGATGCTAGTTCTGTCTACCCCCTAAACCCATGTATGCGGTAGATTGCCTGTGTAGTCATTATTAGGAGGGTGTCTAGGAGTAGAAATCATGAAGCATGGGGCAGCCCGGGGGGCTCAGCAGTTTAGCGCTGCCTTCAACCCAGGGCGTGATCCTGGAGACCCGGGATCAAGTCCCACATCGTCGGGGTCCCTGCATGGAGCCTACTTCTCCCTCTGCCTGTGTCTCTGTGTCTCTCTCTGTGTCTCTCATGAATAAATAAATAAAATCTTAAAAAAAAAAAAGAAAAAGAAAAGAAATCATGAAGCACTGTCTTCTATATTTGGATTGGCCACAAAAGAAGAGAATTAATGGGATTAAGAATTATTCAGTGAAAAAAAAAAAAAGAATCTTCAGTGAGCCTGAGAATACACACCCCAAGAAATAGTAGAACTCTTGAGGAGGGCATTGGATTTTCCAAGGATGTGGGACAGAGGGGCAAGCCAATTTTATCAAAGTCTCAAACACAGATGACTGATATTGAGGTTCTATAGTCAGGAAAAGTGAGACCCGGAAAAGGGAAGGGATTTATTTGTTCCAGGTCACTAGCAAGGCTGAGATATGACCCAGTCAGTGTCCTGCTTCCTGGCTGAAGTGTTCCCCTTCTGGCTGTGGGGCCATCCAGATTTGAGCTGACAGGTGGTACCTGTATGTGTCCTTCGTGATGACAAACTTGAGCTTGGCCTGCTGGTCGGAGAAAGGTCCCAGATAGGTCCAGTTATAACCTTCCAGGCTTGGGTAGGCCTCCACCTTGACTTGGAGATCGACCTTCTCACCCACAGTCACTTCCTGGAGGAGGCTCTGCTCAGAGGTCAAGTTCAAGTAGGCACTCTCTGGAAAGCGGAACACGTAAAGATCTGGCATTGCTGGGAAGATGTCTCAGTTTATTTGCTCATTTGGTGATCCACCCATTGACTCAGCCATTTAGCTGGACCCTTCCTGTGTGCACCAGGTGTGCAGCCCCCACCCCTAACCAAGACTCATGCTCTGGCATCTCCCTTCCCACCACAGCCCCACAGAAACCCAAACACTTCGCTGAGCCCCTGGGAGAACTCGGACAAATTCTTATCCTCTTTGCTACCTCTGCCTCCTTATTTATATAACCAAGAGATTGAATATTTTGTGTTGGTATAACCTTTGAAAGTTTTTCAGTGGCAAAAAAATCAAAGTGGCAAAATGCAAAGACACCCTCACTCATTTCCCCTTCTTCTGGTTATAGTTCAGGCAGTGAAGCTTCCACATCTAGCTCTAAGGAGGGCATGTGACTTAGGCCAGCCAGTCAAAGTAGTGTGTCCCCTTTGGACCAGTGAGTGGTTTAGAGTAGGCACATGAGCCCTTGGGTCCTTTGACACTTACTTCCATGATTTTTGTTGGAGCTCTGGGAAAGGAGAAGCCCTAACTCCAGGGGGTTGTCAAGCCTGATACTTGAAGGAGTCCACAAGAAAAATGTTGAGCTGAGAGGCAAGAAGCAACAGGTTCTTGTCCATATCAACTGAACACCAAGATCCAGTTCACCTGAAGCTCAGATCCATGGGCTTTTTAGCTATAAGGCCAATAAAATCCTCTTGTGATCAGGCTAGCTCAAGTTGATTTCTGTTACCTATGCCTGAAAAAGTCCTGACTTGTCTCTTCTAATTAAATCTTGCATGAATTAAAATCAAGTTGCTTTGGTTGAATCTCAGGCAGAGGAGCTATGGCAAGAATCCCCACTTACTCACCCTCTCCATGCCTCTCACGGAAGCTCCTGAAATACTTTTTCAAATCCCCCAAGACTTTACAAAAAGCCTGGAACTAGATGATCTCTAAAGGTTCTTCTCCTTACTCGTCTATGAAATCTAAAACTCACTCTTTTACCTGCCTGCTCCTAAGTCCCTTTGGCTCCCCTTGGAGCCATACAGATTGGCATTCAAGGCTCTCCTCAATCAGGTCTCTCTTTATGCCCGTCTAGCTGTCGCCCCTCTTCCTACACACACACACACACACACACACACACACACACACACACACACACACACATATATTGCTCCACCCATCTGGGCGTTCTCATAGGCCCTGAATACACCACAGTCATTCCTACCGTGGAGGTTTCTATCAAGCCAGTTTCTCCACCAGGAGCCCCCTCCACTTCCTCTTTTCTATTTCAATCCTTCTCATCCTTCCAGGCTCATCCCTATCAGGGGGTCCCCATCCACCACTTCAGGCCACAGGGGGCTCTTCCTCCTCAGGACTCCTGCTGCCCTTCTAGACTACACATCCATTAGGCACCACATCTATTCTACTTCATACATCTTCTCCCTTCAGATAGCCATCCTCTCTAACTAATCTGGGAGCTTTTAGGGCAAGGCTTCTGTCTTCTTCTCTCTCTCCCCTCAGCCATCTATCTGAGGAGGATGAGTCTCTCCATCCTCCATCCATCCTCCCACCACCTCCACCACCACCACCCTAATCAAGCCTAATCAAGCCACCACCACCTCTAGCTTGGACAATCACAGTAGCCTCCTACCTCGTCTCCCTTCTTCTACTCTCCACAAAGCACCATGTTAAATCTTATTACATGCAAGTCGGATTGTGTCACACCGCTTTACTCAGATCCTCCAATGGCATCCCATCTCTCTCAAGGGGAAAAGAACCAAGTCCTTATATCAGCTTACAGGGCCCTGTGGAATTGGATACTATACGTCTTGGCTCACTTTGTACCATTCTTCCTCCCGAGCTCCACCCCAGCCACACTGGCTGACTTATTCCTCGCACGTGGCCAGCACAGTCCTGCCAAGGACATCGCTTGCCCTCTGCCTGGAGCTCTGTTCGGCAGTACATCTGCATGGCTTACCCCCTCACCAACTTCAAGTCATTGCTCAAATGTGAGCTGGCCAGTGAGACCTTCCTTGAGGACACACTCTACTTTAAATGGCAAACTCTAGAACTGATTCAGTTTTCAGAATTTGTGTTTCTCATCACTTGTCTTTTCCCAGCTCGAGCACAAACTTCATGTGGGCAGGGGCCTCCATGTATGTTTCCTTTGCAGCCGCACCCTCAGCATCGAGAGCAGTGTCTGCCCAGAAGTGTGCACGAACACGAACATTGAGTGACTGTGGTACCCGTACACTAGGAAACACACAGGCTCAGAACCCGTAACTGGGGAACAATGCTATGAGCTCCTCCCCTCTTTCACCCCACACAGCTCCCAGCAATGGGGCCTAGGGGAGTGCAGGTGCTATAAGGGTGGTGATGGTCATGCTTGGTCTCCCCAATACCCCTCTATCTCCCATAACATTGAACACATGAGGTGTGGCCAGACCAAAGTCATTCAGCCTGTCCTGACCTTGAGAAACTCCCACTTAGCCTGCCCAGACTCCCATCTCCCATCTAATGCACAGGACATCTGACTGGCCTTCTGAGATCACAGCTCCTATGCACACGAGGCAGCATTTAGTCTGTGCCAGAGTGATTAGATAGATAGATAGATAGATAGATAGATAGATAGATAGATGATAATGATAAATAGATTCACTCAATTCCCACAACAAACCTATGAGACAGTGACTCCTAGTACTGTTAGTATCCCTGTTTTTTAGAGAAGCAATGTGCTGTCATTGGCGGAGCCAGGTTGGGATGCTGCCTTGGGAGTATGGGCTGCAGGCCACCACCACGTACCCCTCCACACAGTCTCATCCCATCACTCCCCTCTTAGACTCTCAATGACTTCCCAACAGGATATGATGCAAACCTCCCACCCATTTTACTATCTGGATGGTGCCTCCGTCTCTGCTTCTCTTGGGCCACTTGTCACACCACTCACATCCTAGCCATGGGCAACTTCTCTCCACGTCTCAAATGCTCTCTGATCTCTTTCCCTTTAGGCCTTCCACATGCTGTGCTGTTACCCTTCTGCCTTGCTAACCTGCCTCGATTTTTCTGAGCCTAACGTAGGCCACTTTGTTCAAGTCAGGGTTGGGGGGTCCCCTTGGTGTCCTCAGGACACTCCATACTTCCTGCATGGATCACACTGGGTGAGCATCGTCTGCTCCCATGTCCACGTGATGTGGGTGTTCCAGGCATGAAGGGATGAATGATGGAGTGAACGGCAATCCAACAGGGAGTTACTGGACATCAGTCACAAAACAAAAAAGCACGATAGGAGCCCTAGGAAGGGAGTGAGGGATTCTGGGGAAGGACCTGGGAAGGACCTGGGAAGGATCCCAGTGGTGTGGCTCCCTAGCCAGGCCCAGGATAAGGGGAGTCTAGTGCAGGTGTTCTCAACAGTGTCTCTTCATTCTGTGCCATGAACTCCCTCCTTCTCAATCCCTTCACACACTCTCTCTGCACCCCCCCGCCCAGCTGGGATCTCTGTCAGCCTTCCCCCATCACCCTGATGCTTACCTACCACCCGGAAGATCATGGAGGTGGAGCTGATGCCTCGAACATTGGTGGCCACGCAGGTGTAGTTGCCAGCATCTTGGAAGCCTACGTGATCGAGCTCGAGGGTCAGGACTTTTTGGTACTGGTTACCTTGGAAGTCAGATTGTTGAGGGATTGTGAGCTGTAGCCAGAAAGAATGAAAATGGGATACCAATATTGTTTAGGGATTAGAAAACCCTGCGTTCAAATCATCAACCCTTAAAGATTACCATCTGCCTTTCCTTGGGCAAAAGACTGAACTCTGAGCCTTGGTGTCTTCATCTGCAAAATGGGACTAATACTAGCCCATACTCCTAGGGTTGTAGGGAAGAACAATGAGCTATTGCTTGTAAATGTGGGTAGGATTGTGCCTGGCACACAGTAGGCACAGTGGGACAGCAAGGGGCTCTTCGAAGCAGCCCAGTGCCGTTCTCCTTTGGAGATGCTCTCTGCTTCCCTCTCTCCAATCTTTTTGAAATGGCCTTTATATTCCTGGGCTTTGAGGTGGCCTAGGAACCCCTCACTAAGTCAGAAGTGAACTGACCTCTGGCTCTTGTCTACAGACTGGGGCAAACAAAGGTCATGGGTCAAGGTGGTAGAGTATCACCTCCTTCCCCCCACAAGATTCAGTGGCGTGAGCCTGAGTCCTGGTTCTGAATCAGCCATTGACGGGCAGTGAGATCTTAGGGCCTGGGCCGTGCCCTCAGTCCAGAGAGCCAGCTCGTAGGAGGACTGGGGCTCCGTCCTGCAGGGCCTGGTGTGCTGGGACGATGGGCACACCTAATCCCACTGTCACCCCAGGGACTGACCTTGGTGTCTTCGTGTTGCAGGAAGACGTCAAAGTTAACATCAACATTGCTGGCCGAGCACTCGATGTTGGCGGCCTCTCCCTGAATCCGTACCAGCTCTGCAGGCTTCAGCGTCAAGGTCGGGGGCCCTGGGATGACTGAGGCCAGGGAAAGCGACCCATAAACACCCAGGCCTGAGCTGTCACTCTGCTCCCTGCCACAGGGAGAAACTTGCTGAGGCCCCCACCCCACTCCTATCACAAAACCCAGGAGGCAGCCTTGGAGGCCTCAGACAGTAGGTCCTGTTTTTTAAACGGACTCTGAGAAGCCTACTCCCCTGCATCGCCAACCTCTCCCCAGTCTCACCCTGGTCTCTGCTCTGGGTGCCTGCAACAGCCACCTGGAAGGCCCCCACTTCTCTTCTGACCCCTGCACAACACAGATTGCTTGCAGCAGCCCAAGGATCTCTTAAGAATGTGGACTGGATCACATGCAACTCCTGGGCTGGGATCTGGTGGCTTCCCATCACTCATGGGATGCTAGCCCAGGCCCGTTACTGACCATCCAAGTGCCTGCTACCTCTCGCTCACCGCTCTGCAGCCACACCGGCCTCCTGGCCACACAGACTGCACACTTGCCCACCCTCCTGGAGTGCTTTTTCCTTCCACATTGTGAGTGGGTGGTTGCTCTCATCCTCTAGATCTTTCATTCTGAGAAGCCTTCTGTGACCAGTCAGCTGAATGAGCCTCCCCATCCCACACACACCTAGCTTTCTCCAGCTTGGTTTCTTGTTGATCACCGTCAGCATGTTATTTGCTCTCTCTAGTCTGTCTCCCCTACCCCTGGTGGACAGCAGTATCCCCGGTGGCTAGCGCGGTGCCTGAGACAGAGTAGACACTGAATTCAAGTTCAATGAATTGAGTGGGAAACCCAGGTCTGAGGATGTGGGACAGCTTCTGGCTCTCCTCCCGTTCCTGGAACAGTCAGAACCTGTTCCCACCTCATGCCTTTGTACCTGCTGTTTCCTCTGCTGAAGCAGAGCTTTGCACGGCCACCTGCTTCCCATCATTCACAGTTCAGCTCCAATAAAATGTCACTCTCTCAGAGCGCCTCCCCTCCCCACTCTCTCCTATCCCCTTGTGGAATGATATGCATAGTGTGTCTCATGAGCTGAGATTATCTTTGGGCTGCCTCTGGGCCCAACACTTTGCTTCTCTTGCCCCAAAGGTCCCCTTATAGATGACCATGATGCAATTAGAAGGAAGAAGTGAAAGAAGAGGGACACCCCATTACTCCCCATCAGGCCCAAGCCCTGCCACGGCTCGCAAGTCACCGACTCTCTGTCCCTGCCCTCCACGGTGGCCTGTCCCTCCCAGCCCCACACACCTTTCTGCACTTTAAGCCAGATGCCCATCGACGTTACCATCCTGCCGCCTACTCGAGCGCTGCATTGGTAGCCCTGGGTCTCGGTGAACTGGGCCTTGTGGATGGTGAAGCCATACCAGGGCGAGAAGGAATAGTTGGTTTGGCGCAAGACAGGCCGGCCACGCACCCGCATCAGCGAGACGCCTGCCTCCAACGCTGGGTCGGTAAGCAGGCAGGGCAGCAGCGCATCCTGCCCCTCCAACACCGTCACTTCCTGGGTCAGCACCTTCCAAGGCCGAACAGGGTCTGGGGTAGAGCGGATATGGGGTTACAACTGTCTCCCTCTACCAGGCCAAGTGGTCTCTGAACACTGGTGACAGGGAGGCTCAGAGAAGCTGATCGTTTGCCAGAGGTCACACAACACCTGAGAAGCTCAGCCGATGCTTCAGAGTGGGGGCGCTGGAACCAGGTTCAGCCCTACTCCTTGGTGCTGTGTGACCTTGGGCAAATGACTCAACTCATCTGAGCCTCTGGGAAATGAGCATAGTCATGGAACCTACCTCCAGGGTTATTATGAGGACTACATGAAATTGGAAGCACTGCCACTGGTCTTTGTCAATGGCAGGCGCTCAATAAATGTAGAGCTGGCTTGTTATGGTTATTAATATTAGGGCTCAGCCCTCCTGCCCGTTCCTGGCGGGGCCTGTTGGGCCAGGCCTCTTGGGAGTGGGCTCAGAGTCCTCACCTTTGACATAGATGTGGATGGTGGCACTGCCCCCCAGGGGGCTTCCAGGCTCAGTGCAGCGATAGGTCCCGGTGTTCAGGAAGGTGGCATTATTCGTGCTCAGGATGCTGCTGGGGGAATCAGGGTCCAGGTTCCAGTGTGGGGAGATGGGGCCTTCCCATTCCACGCTGCCGTTGCCCACACATCGCAGGGTCACTGCTGTGCCTGGCTCCACGACCAGCTCTGGGCCTCTGGGTTCTATCACTGGGACTCCTCGAACTGGTGGGGCAAAGAGGGGATAGAGGTGAGCCCTGAGGAGGCACTCCCTGATCTGCTGACCCTAGCCTCTGAGATGGGTGGTGCCCTGGCAGGGGAAGTATGGGGCTGGGGTTCAGCTGTGACTTGGGGTCACCTTGAGCAGTCCTGTCCCCTTTGTCATTTGCTTGGGCCCTCCTCCCCGCCACCCTCCCTTCCCCGCACCTCAAATCTACTCAGGTGAGGGACTGATGTCCAGCAGGCCCCTCCTCTGAGAAACAGAGGCCTGGGAGCTTTCTCAGCTCCCAGTCAGCTGCTGTCCCACGGAGTCTCCCCCAGCCTCAGCCTTCCCAGCTGTGATGCAACTTTCTCCCTAGGGGCGGACCCCTTTAGCCTCATGTATAAAATGTGCTGTATCCCTTGTGCGAGACCCAGGACCTGGCTCAGAGCAGGGGGCGCAAACAAGCAACAGAAAAAACAAATAAGTGGAATGTTCATAGCAAAGTCCTCCAACATAATTTGTATGGGGAAGAAGAGAAAGGCCATAGGATCTTGGCACAGCAGATTTAGAAGGGTTCCAGGAGACTTGTGTCATGCCCACCCCCACCATTGGACATCTGCTCTGCAGCACCATGGGACGGTTCAGAGGCTCTGTGTCTCACTTGCCCCACCTATAAAATGGGAGCAATAATTATATGCATTTCTTGGGATGCCAGGAGGTTTAAGTGCATGGAGAAAGCCTTTGGAACCTCACCTATCTCCAAATAAATAGTAAGAGTTGGTCATCACTCTAGCCAAGTACACCAGCACTGCTATGTTTACTAGGAAGCCAATCTCTTTTAAGGAAAATTTTCTTGAAGGAGAAAAGAGAACTTGAAACCCATATCAGGCCCTCCGGGAAGAAGGCCCGTTGCCTCTGCAGTGTCAGCATTTTTCCAGGCCTAAAATAGGGGTAAAGGAGGGAAGTGAGAGCTGATTCAAGGCCTTGGAGGGGCGGCCAGGCACCCTTGAGCCTGTGTGGGCGGAAGCACATTGCTGGCATCCAGCCTGGCCCCCAGTTTCCGCTCAGCCTGCAGCCCTTGTCCCAGGGATGTTCTCACTTCTGTTTCCTGGCCCTCCTGGCTACTGTCCCCTCTCCAGTGGAGAGACCCCCAGGAGATGGAGTGCCACCTGCTGCACATTGGAACATGCTGGGCTGTAGGGCCTGGCTCTGCCACTGACCACCTGGGTGTCTCTAATGAATCCAACCCCTCTACTCCGGTGACAGGGCCATGGACAGTGCTGCCCCCCGAGTATCGGCTGAATTCAGGGTTCTCCGCTCTCCTGCACAAAAGTTCTCTGGGTGGGTATTTCCACCCCATCCCCACCGTGGACTCCAGAATTGGGAAGATCTCCTCTGTCGAAGTATTTCAGGATGGCTTCATTAAATGTTTTGACTTTATATCCATCTAGAGGTGAGTTGCCTCACTGCCTGAGCTTCTGAGCAGCATAAAAAAATGGAGTGAACTGGTGAATACTGCCACAGCCAACACGGGGGTTGTATCCCTCCTGGGCCACATGACCACCAGGCAGAGGAGCAAGCGCCATTTCTGGGAGCCTGTGCTCCCCCATTATAGCTGCAGCTATGCAGGGCCCCAGCTGGGGTTTTACTGCAGGGAAGAGCTTGGATGGTAGGGTCACACCCCCATGGGCTGAAACTTGGTTCTCCCTTGTGCTGGGTAGCTTGCTTAACCTCTCTGACTTTTAGGCTACTCTTCCATCCAATGGGAACAGTGTGTTTCCACCTCTGAGGTCTTGGGAGAATTCAATGAAACTATAGCAGTCCCAGGCTCATTCAACTGCTCTTGTCCTGGGCTACAGTTTCAGTTATGACATTTCTAACCCCCCGTTCTGATCCTGACACTTTAACGCCTAAAGTTTTTAACTTGTTTTAAAAAAATTTTTTTAAAGTAGATTCCATGCCAGCCATGAAGTCCAACATGGGGCTTGAACTCACAACCCCGAGATCACAACCCCTTAATCTAGGGGGTTGTGAGTTCAAGCCCTGAGCAGAGATCAAGAGTTGGACACTTAACTGACTTTGCCCAGGTGTCCCTAAAATTTTTAACTTTTATTTATTTATTTATTTTTAATTGTATTTATTTGTTCATGAGAGACATAGAGAGAGAGAGAGGCAGAGACACAGGCAGAGGGAGAAGCAGGCTCCATGCAGGGAGCCTGACGCGGGACTCGATCCCGGGTCTCCAGGATCATGCCCTGGGCCAAAGGGAGGCGCTTAACCGCTGAGCTACCCAGGAGTCCCAATTTTTAACTTTTAAAGGTCACAGCCTGTGACTGTACCATCCGCTGTCTTGAATTCTGTAATTCTCTTTGTGTTCCTCTTCTGCACCCGCCTGGTCTCAGTGGCGCCTTCTCCTTCCCCTCCCCTGCCCTGTCCCTCTAGCCCCTGTCTCGGTCTCCTGGAAATGTGGTCAGAGAAATGTGTCCTGTTTTGTCCTGTCCTGTTGTCCCGGATATTCATGCAGGGCCAGGCTGACACCCTCAACTTCTGCCCTTCACTTCCCCCTGCTGGTTTGGCTGGCGGGAAAGGAAAGCCTGCTCAGGCTCATCCTCCTTGGGGTGGGGGCTGGGGCCTTGGTGGACACTGATCAAGGTCCTCTTCTGTCTTGTTTCCCATCTCGGCTTCCAGGATGTGCCTCGACCTCCACACCTCTCCCTCAACACCTCCCCCACACTGCACACCAAGGCCTAGGACATCGCGGTCTCCTCAGCGCAGGATCTTAGTGAGCCTCTCCTCATCACTAGGGTGTTCAGAGCCCGGGCCTTGACTCCCTCACAGCAACCCCTGCACCCCTACTCACTCACCTCTCACTCATAAGTCTCCTGGGCTGAAAGCTGAGACTCCTGGCCTGCTGCCTTCCATTTTTTCTTTTTCTGGGTCTAGATACTGAACAACCCTTCCACCCCCCAGTAGTGAGAATCTGGACAGGAAGATAGGACAAGGAAGTGAAATAAAACCCAAGGGGCTTTCTGGAGAGAGGGGAATCGTTTCCATCTTAATTGGGATGCCGTGTCCACAAGCATATGCATTTGTCAAACCCCATCAGGCTGTATACTTAAGAATCTGCATTCTCTTGTATGTAAACTACATCTCAGTAACAAAGAACAGACGCTCAGGCCCAGAGAGCCTGGGCCACCAAAAGACCCTCGGTGGGCTATCTCCTCATGGGGACCAGCTGCACCTACTCCTCAGGTCCTGCTATGGGGAGGCCAGAGCTGAGTCTGCCTTCCCAACCCCACACCATCACCATCCTGTCCCAAGGTCCCTCCAAACAAGCATGTGATAAAACAGAACTGTAGCTACAAGCCAAGCCGCCAGCCCCTCACCTCCAGTTGGGCACCCACCTGGGATGAGAGTTTCTGCATCAATGCTGCTGCTACCAGAAGGTTAGAGGTGGGACAGGGTCTGTCACAGAGCTACCTGTCCTGAGGCCAGGCAGCCTGTGTCTGGGAACGTGCTGGCCAGGGCCACCTGCACTGTCCTCTCCACAGGCCCTACTCGAGTCCTCCTCTAGTAGCCTCCCAAATTTGCCTCACCTGAGCCCTGGACCAGAGAGGCTAACCTCTTATTTCCGAACTTCCCAGCCCCTTATCCAAGCCTCCCCAGAGTAACCCCTGCCTCTTCGGCCCTTTCCAAGTCAGGTCCTGCCTACTTTGTGGCTCACAGGCTGGCAGAGCTGGAGGGCCATTCGGAGCTCTCTAGGGCCTCCCAATGAGCTGTAGGTCTGGATCAGCAGCATTGGCATTTCCTAGGAGCTTGTAAGAAATGCAGAATCTCGTACCTGGGACCTACTGACCTACTGAGTGAGAAAGTGTAACAACATCCCCAGGTAATCTGTGCAGAGCTGAGTTTGAAAAGCATTCTTTCGCCTAGCTCACCACTGCCCCCCAACAACCTGCCATTGAATAGATGGGCACACAGAAGCCCTGGGGCATCAGGGGCTTGTTCAGGACACACAGTGAGTCAACATCTGAGCTGGGACAGATTTGCAACCCTGGCTGGCCTGGTCCCACCCCACTCACACTTTCTTTTTCCCTCCATTGCCTCTCGAAAGCAGATACCCACAAACCTGCAGTCCAGGCTAAGGAGATGGAGGCATATAGTGGGGACACTCAGGGAGAGGCAGGAGTTTACGAGGTCCTTACACAGGGGCTTTCTCTGTCACTCATCTCCGCCCCCCAACCCGAAGAGTTCCCGATTTTGCTCTTACCATGCCAAGCTGTGGCCACCAGCAGAACCAGTGGAGCCCCTAGGCCCATGGCCTCAGTGGGGAGGCGGCAGGTTGATGCGGGGCTGAGGGATAGACAAGGCACTGGGGTCTCAGCTGCTAGCTCCGCAGGGACCAGGGCTGCTGGACACACACTCCTCTCTGCTGTACTGGCTGTTTCTCTTGTTTTCCTCTTCCTCCTCCTTGGGCTGATCCTCTTCTTCCCCTTTTAGCAAGGCAAGGCAACCACAGAGTTTGGAAATCTTGGGTCTTCAGAAGAAAACAAAGCCATGACCCCCAGGGGGAGGAGTTGGAGTCTGGGACAGGGCCAGCCTGTGCTTGGGGGAGCTAGCTAAGTTTAGGGCCCTTCTGAAGTTGCCTCCAAAGGATCCTAGGAGAAGAGACACACTGAAGGTCAAGTAGTCAGTCAGTAACACAAGTAGGGGGTCTTTAGAGTGACCAGACAGTTCTGGTTTAGTCAAAAGGAAAGTTAGTTTGGTCTGAGACAGCCTGATGTAGAAGAAGCTTCTATTTCCAGGACACTCCCCAGCTAAGCCCTTCACATTCACTGTTTCCTCCAGTTCCCATAGATCCTTTATATGTTGGGTACCATTGCCATTACCATTTTGCAAATGGAAAACCTGAGGCTCTGAGAGATCAGACACCTTGAACTTGCCCATAATTACACGGCTACTGAATGGCAAGGTGGGATTTAGATCTAGACAGCCTGATTGTAGAACTCTTGTTACATCACCTATTATTTGTTTGTTATTTTTACAAAGAGTCTAATTGTGCAGCTATATTTCTTCAGAAAAATAGCATTCCTCTGCCACTTCCTTTCCTGAAGTCAATTGCTTTTATCCCTTTCAATGGATTCCCTTAGTATTTTCCTTCTTATTTCTAAATAACATGGTTATGAAGTTACTTCTTGAAACTAAAAAAATTCCAACATAAAAAAAATTCCAATGATTAGTCTTTCCATGTACTTAAGTATATGCAATATATTTTATATATACCTTTTTTTCAGAAAGGTGTTTTGAGGAGCACTTGGGTGGTCAGTTGAGTGCCTGCCTTCAGTTTAGGTCATGATCCCAGAGTCCTGGAATCGAGTCGAGTCCCACATTGGGCTCCCTGCTCAGCAGGGATTCTATTTCTCCCTCTCCCTCTGCTTCTCCCCCTGCTTGTGCTCGCTCTCTTTCTGTCAGATAAATGAATAAAATCTTTAAAAAAAAAAGAAAGTGTTTTTAACATCGAGTAACCATGAATACCAACCAAAACTGACTCAAGAAGAAATAGAAAATCTGAATAGATTTATAACTAGTACAGAGGTTAAATCAGTAAACAAAAATGTCCCAACAAAGAAAAACCCACAACCAGATGGCTTCACTGATCAATTCTACAAAATACTCAAATAATTCACCCCAATTCTTCTCAAACTCATTCAAAAAATAGAAGAGAAAGGAACCCTTCTTAACTCATTCTATGAAAGCAGCATTATCTTGATACTAAAGCTAGACAAAGACATCACAAGAAAATAAAACTACAGACAAATGTCCTTGATGAACATAGATGCAAACATATTCAGCAAAATACTAGCAAAAAACACCTTAAAAGCTGTTTATATCTAAAAGTTTATATCTATAGTTAACTGATTTTCAACAAAGGTGCCCAGACCATTAATGTGGAAAGAAACAGCACATTACAGTGATTGTACACCATGACCAAGTGGGATTTATCCTAGAAATGAGAAGATGGTTCAACATATGAAAGCCAATCTAACATATTACATTGCTAGAGTGAAAAAAAAACCCACATGATCATCCCAAGTGATGCAGAGAAAACCTTTGCCAAAATTTATGATTTAAAAAAAGAAACCAACAAACTAGGAATATAAGGCAACATCTTTAACATGATTAAAACCGTAGATAAAAAACTCACAGTTAACCCAAGGTGAAAGATTGAAAGTTTCTCCCCTTAAATCAGGAACAAACAAGGACATCACTTTCACTGCTTCTGTTCAACACTGTACTGGTAGTTCTAGGCAGAGCAATCACAAAGAAAAATAAGTACCCAAATTCAAAAGGAAGAAGTAAAATGATCTCTCTTCACAGATGACATAATCCTATGTATAGAAAAATCCTAAAGAATGTATGGTAAAAAAAACAAAAACAAAAACAAAAACAAAAAACCTATTAGAGCTAATAAATTCAACCAGGTTGAAAGGTACAAGATCAACACACAAAATCCAATTTTATTTCTATACAATTACCATGAGCAATCCAAAAAAGGAGGTTTAAAAAATTATTTTATTTGCAATAACACCAAAATGAATAAAAATAATTGGGAATAACTTTAACCAAAAAAGTTGCAAGACATATACCCTGAAAACCACAAAACACTGCTGAAAGAAGTTAAGAAGACCAAGTAAATGGAAAGACATCTCATGTTCATAGACTGTAATATTTAATATCATAGAGATAGCAGTAACTCCCCAAGGTGATCTGCAGATTCAATGCAGTCCCTTATTAAAAGTCCACTGGCCATTTTCTCAGAAATGGAAAAGCTGATTCTCAAATCCACATGGAGTTTGAAGAGACTCCACGTAGACAATACAATCTTTAAAAAGAACAAAGTTGGAAAAGTCACACTTCCTAGCTTTAGAACTTAGTATAAAGCTACAGATATAAAAACAGTGTGGTATTGGCATAAGGAAAGGCATATTAGATCAACAGAAGAAAATTGAAAGTCCCAAAAGAAAACTTTATATCTATAGTTAACTGATTTTCAACAAAGGTGCCCAGACCATTAATGTGGAAAGAAAACTCTGCAACAAATGATGTTAAAACAATTGGATGTCCACGTACAAAAGAAAGAAGTCAGACCCTTCACACCATATATAAAAATTATAAAGGATCAAAGACTTAAATACAAAGCTAAAACTGAAAAACTCTTAGAAGAAAACATAAGGGTAAATATTCATGATCTGGGTGTGGAAATCTCTTAGATATGTTACCTGAAGTGCAAGCAACAAAAGAGTCAATAAGTTGAACTCCATCAAAATGAAACATTTTAGTGCATCAAAGGACAATATCAAGGGAATAAAAAGACAATATACAGAACGGGAGAAAATATTTGCAAATCACATATATGATAAGGATTAGTCTCTATAATATATGTATCTCTTCTAACTCATGAATCAAAAGGTCAACAATTCAATTAAAAGTGAGCAAAAAAGTTGAGTAGATATTTCTCCAGAAAAGATGTATAGGGGATCCCTGGGTGGCTCAGCGGTTTAGCGCCACCTTCAGCCCAGGGCGTGATCCTGGAGACCCGAGATCGAGTCCCACATTAGGCATCCTGCATGGAGCCTGCTTCTCCCTCTGCCTGTGTCTCTGCCCCTCTCTCCTTCTGTGTCTCTCATGAATAAGTAAATAAAATCTTAAAAAAAAAATGATGTATAAATGACCAAAAAGCACGAAAAGATGCTCAACATTATTAGTCATCAGGGAAATGCAAATCAAAACCACAATGAGATACTGCCTCATACCAACTAGGTTGTCCATAACTTTAAAATCAGAAAATAACAAGTGCATGATGGGGAGAAAATTGAACCCTTGTGCATTGCTGGTGAGAACATAAAATGATGTAGCTGCTGTGGTAATCAGTTTGATAGTTCCTCAAAAAGTTAAACACAGGAGCGCCTGGGTGGCTCAGTCAGTTGAGTGGCCCACTCTTGATTTTGGCTCAGGTCATGATTTCAGGGTTCTGGGATCAAGCCTTGTGCTCACTGGGAGTCTGCTTAAGGATTATCTCTCTCTCTCTCCCTCTGGCGCTTCCCCAGCTCATGCATGCTCTCTTTCTCTCTCAAATAAGTAAATCTTAATAAAAAAGAAGAAGAAGAAGAAGAAGAAGAAGAAGAAGAAGAAGAAGAAGAAGAAGAAGAAGAAGAAGAAGAAGAAGAAGAAGAAGAAGAAGAAGAAGAAGAAGAAGAAGAAGAAGAAGAAGAAGAAGAAGAAGAAGAAGAAAGAAAAGTTAAACAGAATTACTATATGACCCAGCAATTCCACTCCTAGGTATATCCAAAAGAATTAAAAACAGAGACTCAAGCAAATACCTTAGCACAAATGTTTAATGCAGCACCATTTACAATAAGTGAAAGGTGGAAACAACTGATAAATGGATAGACAAAAACATTTCATCTCCATACAATGGAAGGTTATTCAGTCATAAAGAGAATTAGGGACACCTGGTTGGTTCTGTCAGAAGAGCATGCAACTCTTGATACCAGGGTCGTGAGTTTGAGTCACATGTTGGGTGTAGAGATTACTAAAAAACAAAATAAATAATACAAAAAAAAAGAAAGAATAAAGTGCTGATAAATGTCACAACATGAATGTACTTCAAAAACATTATGCCAAGTGAAGGTAGTCAGGTGCAAAACTCACATATTGTATGACTACATTTGTATGAAACATCCAGAATACATACATAAGTCCACAGAGACAGAAAGCTGACTGGTGGTTGCCAGGAGGAGGTTGGGGGGGGGTGGGGGATGAGGAGTGACTGCTCCATGGGGACAATGTTCCCTTTTGGGGTGATGAGAATGAACTAGACATTCGGACGCCTGGGTGGCTCAGCGGTTGAGCATCTGCCTTTGACTCAGGGCGTGACCCCAGAGTCCGGGCATGAAGTCCCGCATGGGGTTCCCTGCAGGGAGCCTGCTTCTCCCTCTGCCTATGTCTCTGCCTCTCTTTCTGTGTCTCTCATGAATAAATAAATAAAACCTTTAATTAAAAAAAAAAAAACAGCAAACTCCAGCTATTTGCTTTCTACAAGAACCCCACTTTATTTATTTATTTTTAAAGAGACACAGAAAGAGAGAGTGCTGGCGTGCTGCATTGATATCAAACAAAGTAGACTTCTGAACAAGGAATACATCTAAGGATAATGAAGGACATTACAGAATGACAAAGGAGTCAATTATCCAAGATGACGTAACAATTCTAAATATTTATGCACCTCAATTAGAGCAGAGCTTCAAACTATAGCAGACAAGACCAATAGAACTAAACAAATAGACAAATCTCTGGCAACACTTCTCTCTCAATAATAAATAGTACAGGTAGAGAGAAAACAGTAAGGATATAGACCTGAACAAAACTATAAACCAACTCGACCTAATTGATATTTATAGAATAATCCACTTAATGGTAGCAGAATACACATTCTTTTTTAGGGCACATGGGAAATCACCAAAATTACTATATTCTGGCTCACAAAAAATAAAAATAAAAAACACCGATAACTAAATTTTACAAATTATTTCAGCCCCACAACAGAATTGAACTTGAATTCATTAACAGAAAGATCTCTGGGAAATCACAAATATTTGAAAATTGAATAACACACTTATAAACAACTCATGAGCCAATGAGGAAATCACAAAGGAAATCAGAAAATATTTTAAACTGAAAGAAAAAAATAATCAATGATCTGAACTTCTATCTTAAGCAACTAGAAAAAAAACAAATTAAACCCAAAGCAACTATAAGGAAGAAGCTAAAGATACTACCAGAAATCAATGATATCCAGAACAAAAATGTTGGAGAAAAACCAGTAAAACTCTTGAAAAAAATCAATAAAATATCCAAGAAAAAACAAACAAACAAGAAAGACACAAATTACTGATATCAAGAATGAAAGTGTGGATAATACTACCAGCCCTATGGACACTAAAAGGCTGGTAAGAAAATACTACAAACAACCCTAGTCCCATAAATTCCTTAGATTAGAGAAAATGGACTACTCCTTTGAAAGACACGATGTGCCAATCTCACGTGAATGGTCCTATATTTATATAAAACCTTCTAACAATAACAACAGACCCCTAGAAAACAAAACAAAACAAAATTCCAGGCCCAGATATTTTTGCTGGCAAACTCTACAAAACAAGGAAGAGATAATACCAACTTTACACAAATTTTTCCACAATGTAGCAGAGAGAACACTTTCCAACCATTGTGTTATGCCAGCACTGCCCTGATAGCACAACTCTACAAAGACACAAGGAAATAAAACTACAGGCCAATATCACTGATGAACACAGAGGCAAAAAATCCTCAGAAATATTAGCAAACCAAGTCCAACAATACATTTTTAAAAATCACTCACCACGATCAAGTGGAATTTATTCCAGGGATGCAGGATGGTTAAAGTGTTTGCAAATCAATCAAGGTCCTACATCTCATTAACGGGAGAAAATATAAAAGCCATATGATCATCTCAACAGAATGCAGAAAGGCATTTGACAAAATATAACATCCATTCATGATAAAAACTCTCAACAAAGTAGGTTTAGAAGGAACATACTTCAACGTAATAAAGGCCGTATATGAAAAACCACAGCTAACATCATACTCAATAGGGAGAGCTTTTCTCCTAAGATCAGGAACAAGACAAGGATATCCACTCTCATTACTTTTATTCAACATAGTACTGGAAGTCCTAGCCACAGCAGTTAGATAAGAAAAAGAAATAAGATACATCCAGATTGGCAAGGAAGAAGTAAAACCTTCACTATTTGCAGATAGCATGATATAATATATAGAAAACCCTGAAGACTCTACCAAAAAATTACTAGGACTGATAAATGAATTAAGCAAAGTCACAGGATACAAAATTAATGTACAGAAATTTGTTGCATTTCTATACACTAACAATGAAGTAGCAGAAGCAAAACAATCCCACTTATAATTGCACCAAAAAATGATACAATACCTAGGAATAAAATCAAACAAGGAGGTGAAAGACCTGTACTCCAAAAACTATAAAACACTGATGAAATAAATTGAGGATGACACAAATGAAAAGGCATTTTATGCTCATTGATTGGAAGAACCAATATTATTAAAATTTCCATACTGCCCAAAGCAATCCACAGATTTAACACAATCTCTATCAGAATACCAACAACATTTTTTTGTAGAACTAGGATAAACAACACTAAAATGTGTATGGAATGTGTATGGACCCTGAATAGCCAAGGCAATCTTGAGAAAGAAGAACAAAGCTTGAGGTTTCTGGAGTACTCAGATTTCAGGAATACTAGAAAGCTGTAATTATCAAAACAGTATGGTACTGGCACAAAAACAGACACATAGAACAACGAACAGAATAGAGAGCCAAGAAATAAGCCCATACTTGTATGGTCAGTAAACCGATGACAAAGGAGACAAGAATATGCAACGGGGAAAAGACAGTCTCTTCAACAAATGGTGTTGGCAGAACTGGACAGCTACATGCAGAGGAATGAAACTGGACCCCTGTCTCACCCCATACCCAAAAATAAACTCCAAATGGATTAAAGACCTAAATGTAAGGCCTGAAACCATAAAAATCCTAGAAGAAAACACAGGCAGTAATTTCTTTGACATTGGCCGTAGAAACGCTTTTCTAGATATAGCTCCTCAGGCAAGGGAAACAAAAGCAAAACTAAACTATTTGGACCACACCAAAATAAAAAGCTTTTGTGCAACAAAGTAAACCATCAACAAAACGAAAAGGCAACCTACTGCATGGGAGAAGATCTTCGCAAATGATCCATCCGATGAGGGGTGATGGAACTATATCTTACTTGTGGTAGTGATAACATGACTATATACCTTTGTCAAAAGTAGCACCATAGGGGTGTCCTCAGGCCAAAGAGCATGCACCTCTTGAGCTCCAGGTGTTGAGTCCGAGACCTAAGCTGGGTGCAGAGATTACACAAAACAAAACAGAAGCAGCACTATAGACTACTATAAAGAACTGTAGATTAATAGGGCGAGTTTTCCTCTGTATTATTTAACTCTTAACAAAGAAAACGAGAACTAAAAGCATAGGGCTAGGAATAGCCAAGACAGTTCTAAAGAAGATGAAAGAAATGGAAGGTCTTGTTCTACTAGATATGAAGAAATACTGTGATAAAGTGTGGTTGAGTTTGCTCTTGACCCACAGGCAGACAAATGGTACAGAATAAAGATCCTAGAAACAGATCTCTACATGCAGGCATTTGATAAATGATGGACGTGGCACTGCAAGGTTGCAGGGTGGGGAAGGACATTGGACGGATCATTGGCTATCTACACGTTTTTTAAAGTGTATTTCTTCTAGATCTCCTTTGTCCATGTTTCTATTTGCTTTTGTCTTTTGCTGATTTGTTGGGACTATTTGTATTCTGCATTATGTCTATCAACCCTACCATCACATATGTTGAGGTATTTTCCACTAGTCTACCGTTTTAACTCTCTTTGTTGATGTCTTTAGGTACACAGAAGTTTTTACTCTATATGTAGTCAAATCTGTTGGGCTTTTCATTTCTGGCTTCTGGGTTTCATGTCGGTCGTAGGCAGGGCGAGCCATTTATTGTTTACCAGGCACTTTCATTTCCACGTTCTCATACAGGCCTGAGCCACAGGCACGAAGCGAAGTGCACACTATCTCCACCGTAAAGATAAGAAAACAGGAAGGTCAAAGAGGGTAAGTGACTTATCTCAGGTCAGGGCTACTTTGGGGAAAACTCAGAGCCAGTTTGGGATTCTCAGCTTAAGCCAAGGTCACCACTCCCTGCTTCTGGAGGCATTGGGCCAATACCATTCCCCTCCCTGTCCCCTGGCAGGTCACCCGCGTGCCTCCTGATGTTGGAAAGCTGTAGCCCATGCTTCCCTACCAAGGAACAGACTGCCTCTCTGGGGCACCTCTTGTCGCTTCTGCTTCTGCCTTCTGGACCCCCAGACAACTGTGTTCCTTGCCTCTCGATAAGCCTCCCGTGATGTGGAGGCAGCCCTGTGTTCCCTGAAGACACCACATCTCTGGGTTGGGCACTCTGATCCCTTAATAGTCCTCCTCCGACCTGGTCTCCAAAAGCATCTGGTCATCTTCACTTTCATCAGATCTTTAACATACGTGAGGTCATCAATGTGACATTAACTTTTTCAAGTCCAACACATTTAGAGGGAGCTCCTTCATGTGGTGACAGAGGTCCAAAGGGGTGCAGATGTCATAAGGGGAAAGAGGACCGATCATCTGGGAGGCCTTTAGAGTGGGCCGTGGAGGGGTACTCCAGGCAGAGAGGTTATTTAGTAGAAGGACTAATGTAGGGGCAGAGAGGGTGAGAAATCCAGGCCAGCCAGAGGGAGGGAGCAGAGGTGGAGGTAGGAAGCAAAGAGTCCCTGACAACCTGGCCTGGAGCTCCGACTTTACCCTGTAGGCCATGGACTTTTAATGGGAGCCTCCAAGGTAGTCTGGGGACTCCAGCCTCAGACTCATAGAAGTACCTGTTAAAATGCAAAATCTAAGGCCATCCCAGGCCTGCTGAATTAGGGGTGCACAGGAAACACGCTCCCTACGGGACTCCGATGCTCACTCATGGTGGTGGCTGCTGCTCTCAAGAGCCCACAGATAGCCTCAAGGAAACCTGAGAACCCCTAACATATCAGTAAAGTTTGTTTCTGAGCCCAGGATCGGATGCCCAGCTTCCATGCCATTCTCACAAAGTCCCTGACCCAGTCTGGCAGAGACCACTCCCAGGTGGAAGTTGTTGAGGTAGAGAAGGGGCGCGGCTGGCCTGGGGGTCGGAGGCCACGGTGGGTGGCCCTGAGGGGTGGCTTAGGCCACCTCAGCAGAACCTGTCTCTGTCCCCAGATCAGAAGAAGCTGCTCCCTCTGTCATTTCTGTCCACCTAGCAAACCCCTATCGCTCCTCCCACCCCCTACCTCCAGGAGGCCTTCCTAGCCCTGACAGACTGGTAAGTGTCCTTATGCATCCCAGGCCATTCCGGTACTTTCCTCACTTAGCAGATGAGGTTTAGCAAAGGTTTATCAGGTGCTTACTACGCATCAGCAGCACACCACGTGCTCTTTGAAGTTTTCTCATTGAATCCTCAACCCTAGAGGCAGGTATTGTTATTATTCCAAAGCTCAGGGAAGTTAAGTCACTTTCCCAAGATCACACAGCTAGTGAAGGTATTTCTGCCTCCTGAGCCTATGGTGTCCGTGACCATTCTGATCCACTGACTTTAGATATTTGAAGAATGAATGAGTCCCTGGATAAAGGCTGTGTTCTGAAACTCCAAGCAGGAAAGTACTCTCCTCTCCTGTGAACATGGTCTCTGGAGGCCTAACATGCTCTGATTGTCATTTATGTGGCAGGCACCACGTCAGGCTCTTTGCATATTTATCTCATTTCATCCGCTCAGCCATGAGTCTGGTTCTAGTAATTATTCCCATTTTGCAGATGAGGAAACTTAGGCTCAGGGAGGTTAGGTCACTTGCCTGAGGTCCCAGAGCCAGCAGGTGACACAGCTGGGGTTGGAACGAGGCAGCCTGGCTGCAGAGCCTGTGCCAGTGACCACCACACTCACTGCACAGAGTGCTGCTGAGTCCTCCCCAGCAGCAAGCCTGCTGACCACCAGCGGCCATGGGATGGAGGTGGCCTGCGGTCCAGTGGGTTGATGCCCAGCAGAAGCCTCAATGATGCAGCCGGGAGGCTGATGAGCAGGAATTCTGGATTGACATCACTCCTTCCTGCAGCAGAGGAACTTTAGAAAGGGTTTGCACGTCAGCCCGAGGATTAGGAAATCCCAGAGTAACTGTGTGAGCCTTGTCATGCTTCTGCACATACTAAGGGCCTGAAATTCATCTCCCTGCCTGGCTCCTGGCTCTTGGCACCTCCAGACCTCATGGCAGGGACAACTTGGCCCCCACCGTGCAGATTTCTCAACCCCAGCCCCAACCCATACCTTCGAATCTGGAAAGTTCCCCCATCTCAGAGCGGAGGAGCCTGAGCCAGGAGCCAGGGACCAGGAGAGCTGGCTACTGGTCCTGCTTTGACCCCAGGCCAGAGAGGTCCCACTGGCCCTCCCTCCAGGCTGGAGGATCTGGTAGGCACTAGCAGCTGGTGTAGGATACCATGGGACCCTATTTCAGCCCAGTAGTGCAGCTCACATCCCTACTCAAGCAGGGCCTCTGGGAGCCCTGTGATCTCCTCCATGCTGGTCTCTCCTCTCTCAGTCCGCCCTCTCCCTGCACTGCATGCTGGGTTTTCAGCTGCTGATCTCACTTGGCTCCTTCTTGCTGTGGATGTGCCCTGCCTCTGTCTGGTCTGAGCTCGGCCTGTCTCACCCTCTCCCTGGCCCCTGAGTTCACAGCACCCAGCACAAGTGCTGTTCCAAGGGGGTTGCTGACTGACTCCACCCCCAAAGCAAGCTCCTTGGTGGGGCCCACGTGTCTCCTCATCATTTCCTGTTCACCCAGCGCTGGGCCCACGTCTGGCAGAAGACAGTGGAGGGAATTCTGGGCTCTCAGAAGCCACTACACAGGGTACTTCATGCATCTGGCTCTGCTCTTTGCCTGGGAAGGAGAAGGCTCAGGGCTCTTCCTGCCTGCAGGGCCCTGCCCGTCTCAGTGGGAGGTAACATGAGCACTAAGCAGCCGCAGGATCTGTGCTGCCATGTCCATCATCCAAATGGGGGCCTTTGAGACCAAGAGGGTTGCTATGCATAATTTCACCAACACAGGGGCATGAGGAGGGATCATTCTCCATCACCCTGCTTGTTGGGCACTCCCCTTGTGTCAGTCTCTGCACAGACCAGCTCATCTTATCCTCACCACCACATCTGGAGACAGCTATAATTATCCCACTTCACAGATGCGGAAAGACAGGCTCAGAGGTGGCAAGCGACCTGCCCAGGGCCATATAGCTAGTAAGTAGCAGAACTGCATTTGAATCCAAGAACTTGGCTCCAGAACCCATCTGCTTAACCATCTGCCTTCAGCAATGGCAGGGGCTCTCAGAAAGGCAAGGCTAGAGGGGAATGACCTGAGCCTTAGAGCCAGAGAGACCAGGAATGCTCCACTCCTAGCTGTGTGACCCCAGCCAGGTTCCTGGCCTCCCTAGGCCTCAGTTTCTTCACTGGTGAAGTGCGGGAGGGATCATTGACTTAGATCTGGTGAGATAATAACACAGGCTAGTGTACGCCCCAAATATTTACCTAGCATTTATTCTGTCCTGGCCCTGGGAACACAGTGGTGAACATGGCTGTCATCATCCCCTGTCCCTGCTCTGGAGCTCACAGCCTGGTGGCAGAGCCAGGAGAGGAACCAGGAACTCAGGGGGTGGTAGGACTTCCTGGGAACACTGAAGAGGGGAGTCAAAAGGAGTCTGCCTAAGCTGACCAGGAGTTGGAGGGAGGTGCAGGGAAGAGTAGGGAATATCCCAGAAAAGAGAGATAGCATGGAACAGACCAAGAGATAAAGACATTCAGAGACTGAGGCTGTCAAAGGGCTGGGAAGAAAAACCACTTCCCACTGAGTGATCAGGAAGGCTTCTTGGAGGAGATTGCTTTGATCTGGGCCCATTTGCCCTTAGCCATAGTGGGCTGGGCACCCTCAGTGGCAAGGACTACACCGATAAAAGTACACAGGTCACACTTCTGCAACAGCAGAAGAAACAGTCAACAAAATGAAAAATCAACCTACTAAATGAGAAAAAAAGATCTGCAAACCATCTACCTGATAAGAGGTTGACAACCAAAATATATTAAGGAACTCATATAACTCAACAGCAAAAAACAAAAACAACAATAAACCAAAGAATCTGAGTTAAAAATGGGTGGAAGTGGAGCACCCAGCTGGTTCAGTCAGTGGAACTCAGAGTTGGAAGTTGGGATCAGAGTTGGGATCAGAGCTGGCTCTTGATCTCAGAGTTGGGAGCTCGGGCCCCACACTGAGTATAGAGATTACTTAAAAGTGAAATCTTTAAAAAAAAAAAAGGGTGCCTAGACATTTTCTAAAGAACACATTTAAATGGCCAACAGGTACATGAAAAGATGCTCAACGTCACTCATCATCAGGGAAATGCAAATGAAAATCACATGAGATGTCACCTCACACCTGTCAGGATGGCTAGTATTCCAAAGACAAGAGGTAGCAAGTGTGGGCAAGCCTGAGGAGAAAAGAAGGCTGTTATGCACAGTTGGAGGGTTGGAAAGCTTGTGGTCCATAGGGGGGTAGACAGTCCTTGGAGGGTCAATGACGGGGGGAGACGTTGGAACCAGGTCGAGGATGGCCTTGAAGACCACTCTAGGGTGCCTAGATTTTGTTTGTTGGGCCATGGGGAGCCATTGAAGATGTCTGAGTGAAAGAGAGTCAAGATCATGGTATGCTTCAGGATCATCAATAACAAAGAAGAGAAACTCTCAGGCATGGAAGCTTCCACCTTGTGCCTTCAGAAGGGGAACAAGCACCCTTGAGAATTCAGTGATTTTCCAGAAGCTCTGTTACTTCCCCTGTTTATGACTTTTCTAGTTCCTTGCAGTGATTACCATGAAACCCCAAACCAGAAAGAGACTATGGAACTGCCCCCACGCCTATGAAGAGAAGAACCCTAAGGGGGTGTAAGGAGCTATTGGAGAGGGCAAGCGTGGTACCACCCAGGGCCCAGAGAGAAGGGCCAGGGGCTAAGCCAGTGAGAGGAAGTCACAGGGAGACAGTCTGGTTTCTGTGGTATCCCTATGTCACTGCTGGATCCTGAGAAGAGCCAGCCCCCTGCCCAGGCTGCGATCCTCTCATCAGGCCGTTGTGGCAGCCGTGGCAGATTTTATTCTGAGCTGTGGGAGTCTGTCTTAGCTCAGAGAAGCTCCTGGATCCCACTCCAAGAAGAAACCACCCAGGGATTCCAGGAGCCCCACTGAGCGGCAGCCAGCACCCTGATGCCAGGGCTCAGTCTGCTGCTCCCTGTGAGTCCAGGAAGTGGCCTTAGAAACTCCTTGAAGAAGGCAGTAGAAAGACACCAGACTGGCAGGAAAGAGCCTTGCTGTGTGTGACCTTGGGCCGGCATTGGATGGCTCTAAGCCTCAGCTTCGTCATCTGGGACTGAGCCCTTAGCTTGTCTCACAGGCTGACTATGAGCTTCACATGTGGCCACTGTCAGGGACACACTCTCTAAACAGCAAGGGGCCCTGCGCAGGGCCCGGGTGGCCAGGGCAAGCTGGGTTTCCCAACAAGTGGGGTTCCTCTGGATGTGGGCTGATGGCCAACCTATGGGAGCACTGAATAGAGTCGCAGGCAAGTTCCTGCCTTGGCGGGTCACTCCAGGGGGAAGATCTCCACTCACTGCACTCTGTCTTGAACTCTGTTCCACCACTTGTTTGTGGCTTTTTCCAACAAATGGAAGAGGCTCCAGACTTCTTTCAGGAGGTCAGAGCACCTAGCTAGAATTAAATAATGTTGTTTTCATCACTTGCATGCTTGATCTTCTTAGCTTCTCGGAAGCTTAATGATTTTGCATATTTTAAAGGCAACTTTTAGACTCCAGTAACCTTTTAAATGCTTATTTTGTTTACTAAGCAACTCTGTGTCTAGGAATTTAACCTATGGAAACAGATACTTACCAAAGTGTGCAAATATACATATACTTTATGAGGGCACCTGGGTTACATGTCTGACTCTTGATCTCATGGGGCTCAGGTCTTGATCTCAGGGTCATGAGTTCAAGCCCCGCATTGGGCTCCACCCTGGCTGTGGGGCCTACTTTAAAAATAATAAACAAACAAACAAACTTGATGAACAATGGTCATTCCAGCATAATTTAGAACTTGGAACCACTAAATGCCCATCATCAATAGGGGACTGGTCAAATAATGAATGGCACAGGCATGCTTTAAATTATGCATGACTCTCAAAATGAACGCATTGCTATCTACATGTACCACTGACCTGGAAACACGTGTGGCCATGACATGTTCTTAAGTGAAAAACAAAAATGTTGCAAAATGGTAGCAGTCATTTTATTTAAAATTGTAATTATATATTTACACAGATAGGTACAGAAAATACATAGATGTAACGGGGCCGGGGGAGGGAAGCCCTGGAAGGATATAACTAAACTGTTAACAGTGAGAAGCAGGATTTCCATAAGATAAATTCCTATACTCAGAGCTGCTGAGTGAAGAAAAGACGCATTTACAATGTTACTGGAGTCTAAGATGCAAAATACACAAAGGAAAGACCTTCTAGATTATTTATTTTGATGACGGATTGTTTTTAATACACGTGTATGGTACATAAATACTTTTATAAAAGCAATTTTTAATCCTTATGACATCGAACAAAGAAATCAAAGAGGCTGTTAGACTGTGTGCCCTGGTGCAGAGGGGGTTGCGAGCCGTGTGTCAGCTGAGACGCAGAGCCCCTCAAGCAATAGCTCCTTCTAGTCTTTCCCTCTTTTTCCAGGAACAAGGCTCCTTGCTGTGAATGGGGTGGTGGAAGAATTGTACAGCCCAGGTGGCTCATCCGTCTGGGAGGAAAATTCTAGCTCACCAGTTCCCTTGGCCCCGCCTGAGAGGAGAGGCAGGAGCCAGCTGCAGAGGTGACCTATGGTCCTCCCCTCCCCCGACTCCTGCACGCCCTCTGTTGGGGGTGGGGAGCGTGGGGTCCAAGCCCTCTGCTAGCCCTCAGGTTCACTTAGTCCCTCCTTGGTCTGGGCACCAGACAGGTCCAGAGTCTGGAGACAGGGGTTGGGACTCAGGCTTCCCCTGTCTCCAGCTCTGCAACCTTGGCTGCGTGCTTTCCCTCCCTGAGCACTGACTTGGGAGTCTGCTGGGCCCATGCTCCTATCCTGTCCCTGCCGCTCTGACCGGAGGGCCTTGGGAGGTCGCCTCAAAACCTTCCTGAACTGGTTTCAAATGTAATATGGGGACAGTAGTGGTACCTGGATCCTAGGGTTGGTGTGAGGGTGAAATGAGAAAACGGGACAGGACCACCATGGCCCAGAGTAACTGTTCAGTGAGTGCTCACCAGGGTTTCATCATCCTTCCTCCCTTTGTGACATCAGTAGCTCCATTTACTGCTGGGGAAATTGAGGCCTGATGTGGTGTAATCTAGTCAAGGTCCCAAAAGGAGTAGGCCTGCGATGGAGGGATCCCAAGTCTCCTGACCTCCAGACGGAGGCTTTTCCCATGAGCAAGGATAATCCCCGTCTGGAATGTGGGTTGTTTATTCTCTTCACAGGGCAGATCCGAGTACTGGCTTATTCATCTCTACTACCAGGAAAGAGAAGGTCATAGGCTCTGGGTGTTCTCTGAAGCCAGGACCCCCAGGAGGGTGGGCTTTGTGCAGCCAGGCCATGCAGCGGGCGGGATTTCCCCTGGCATAGCTCAGCTGCCCTTGCGTTGGCGGCCGGGCCTGTGAGTCAGAGCTGCCCCACGTCTCCCCATGGGCAGCCACAGCCCCAGACCCCTGGCGGCAGTCCAGGGAGGCGTGTGCTTCCAAAGAGAGGTGCCTGCCCCCCAGAAACAAACGGAGATGCCCCCTCCCCCACATCAGAGAGAGCAAAGGATGGCCGAGATCACACAGTGAAGTGTGACAGATCTTGGGTGACCCCTGCCAAAAGGCCCAAGTGAGGAGGTCAGGAAGCCACAGCCTGGGTCTAAGACCCTTGCACTCCGGCGCTTGCCCTGTTTGGCTCTATGGCCCTGGCCCCGCACTGCTAGGGTCTGTCGGGCCCGGGGTGGGTGGATGTCTGTAGTCTATAGTCACGGAGCCTATAGTCAGGATGGAGTTGGCTAGCAGGCGCCCAGATGCTCGGCTCAGGCCAGCCCCGAACCACCGAGCAGCTGCGGCTGTGAGGGGCCTGGGGCCTGCTGGGTCTGCACCCCCCTGAGCAGCCTAGCCACCCTGCCCTCAGAGACACAGCTGGGCCCCCGTTCCTGCCCTGGCCTCACCCCAGGGCCTCACCCTGGCCGCACCCACCCCCTCCCCGCCCACCTTCCTCTCTCTCTTCCCCTTCTCCTCTCTCACTTGCCCTCTCTCCTTGCGTCTTGCCGCTCTCTGGCCCCCATGGGTGCTCTGTCTGCCCTGCTGCTGCTTGCACCCCAGCCGCTACTCACCGGGGCCTGGGATCTGGGCTGGAGCGGCGGCCTGTCACAAGCCACGTTAGCCTCCATCTGGCCCGCGGGCAGCACGCAGGGGAGGGCAGGGGGTGTCCCAGCTTACCAGCCAAAGCCAAAGCACGTGGTGGGGCAGGGTGGGGGCCGCAGGAGGGGCTCGGGCTCCTCAGCAGGAGCCTGCGAACAGTCCGGCCTGTCCCAGGGCCCAGCACTGCAGAGTCGCAAGGGCCTTTCCATTCCACACCTTGGAAAGCCCGAAGCCCAAGGTACAGGCCATCCAGCTGCTAAGCAGGGGGTGGAGGGAGGGCGCAAACCCCATTTTACAGATGGAACCGAGACTCGGAGCTCAAGGACCCTGTGTGGGGGCACTGTGGCCGGGGCTCAGCCCCCACCTGCCCCACTCCACCTCTGGCACCTCCCAGGCACAGGACCCTAATCCCACCAGAGACCACGAAGTCCATGAGGGAGAAGCACCAGGTTTAATATTAACATCTTTCCCTTAAAAAAAAGTACACAGGCAAATTTGATGGCATATAAAATAGCACTTCGGCTGTATAAATGTGAGTTAATGTGAGTCCTAAAAATACTTGTAAACCTAGGTGATTACATCTTTGGTACCGTAGTGAGAACCCCCTCCCTCTCCTGGACCAGCACAGGGGGCTGGTGCCCATCCCAGCTCTCCCCCTGCCAGCAGTCTTGGCCATGACCCTCACTCCCCTGGCACCTCCAATGCCCACTGAGCTGGGGTGCAGTTGGCAGAGAGAGTGCAGCGAGCAGGCCTGAGCAAGTGACCAAGCCGTACCCCGCGGGCACCAGGCAGCTGGTGGGTGAGAGGGCGCCCCCTCAAAGTACCTGCCTCTTGCATCCCTCTCAGGTTCCCTAGAAAGGCTTCTTGTCCTTTCTGGGGGCCCCCAGGAGCCATCAAAAGTCCACAATGCCTGTGGCACAGATGTGGACAGCAGGTGCTGGAGAGCAAACTGTACGAGGGAGTCTGATTTGCCCTCTCTGCCTCGTCTGCTCAGGGTGGCTCCAGAGGTCATCGCTGGGTCTGAAAGGGGTCCCATAGTCTTCCCACGGGGCAGCTGCTGGGGGCTTTCCAAGACACTGGCTGTCACTCCAAGTCAAGACCTGGGCAGCTGGCCTTCTGGAACTTGCTGGGGTTCTGGGGAAGGGGCACGGTTCCTGAATGCCCAGAGTGTGTGATGCATGGTCTGGAATCTCCCCAGACCCCAACTGACCCCTAGCTCAGAGGTTTAGAGTGTTTGGCTTTGCTTCATCTGGGCAAGTGTGCTACCCTCTGGAATATTCTAGAATGTTAGTACTGGCAGGGCACCAGAAGTCAACGAGTCCACCTTGCTCATTTTTCAACAGGGCAAACAGGCCTGGAGAGGGTGAGGGATTCCTCCAAGGTCCCGTATCAGGTCCAGTGCGCAACTTGATCCACACATGTGGACATTTCCCGTGGGCACATCCACACTCCCGTCACAGATGTGGGGCCCGCCTGGCCCTGGAGACTCTGGTGGGTGGAGTAAGACTGGCAGTGATAAGGAAAAAGACCCCGGCACTTATGGGGCCAGGAAGACATGGACACAGGCACTTGTGTGGTGAGGTGTGCCCCAAGCGCCTGGGACGGGGGCTGTGGGCCAGAGTGTCCTGTACTTGGCTCAGCCCCCAGCAAGAAGCATGGATGGCCCCAGACCAGCTCGGGCCTGGGAAAGTGGAGACTGGCATCCGGGGGAAGGGGCTTCCGGACAGACACCACTGCTGAGGCCAGGGCCCCACGCAGCCAGGAGCCAGAGATGCCAGGGTCCCTTCCCCAGCTCCTGGGGGGATGAAAGTGCGAGGAGAAAGCTACAGCTCCTTGAGGAGTAGCTGGCTGAACCGAAGAGCATGAATTCATGCCTCCTGAGCCTCAAAAATCTCTCTAGGGGTTCCAACCTCCCCGCCTGGGAGCCGGGGAAGGAAGCCCAGATTCTGTGTCACCGGGCCCTGCACTCCCATCCTATAGATGGAGAAACTAAGTGCCCTGGGAGAACCCGGGCTCCCAGTCACATGGCCTCCCCAGAGGCAGAGGGTGGTCACGGCCTCTGTAGTCCTCTTGCCTCCTAGGCCAGCCCCAGTGGCTGGGGTGTCACATGGCAGGGACAAAAGCTTTCTAGAAAGTGACAGCTGATGGGAGACCAGGCCAGGCCAGGAGGCGCTGGGTGCTGGGAGGTAGAGGGGAGCTTCAGGCAGGGCAGGGTGGGGCCAGCCCCCTACAGGAAGCTGTCCTCTGCCTCAGCCCGAGGCCCAGGGCAGCTTGAATCCAGCGGTGGCTCCGGCACCACCTGGGGCTCGGGCTGGGGCTCTGGCTCTGGTTCTGGCTCCTCTTGGGGTTCCAGGGGGCTGTCACAGGAGATGGTAGAGGAGGTGTTGACTTCATTCAGGGTGGAGCTAGGAGGAGAAGGCACACGAGTGAGTGAGGGGCTGGGAGGGAACCACAGTGAAACAATAGCAGTCATCGAGAGCTTTCTGTGTGTTCAACCTTGAACACCTTACACCCTTTAGTGCATTTAATCCCTGTAAGGACGACACCAGGCAGGCGCCATGAGGGGAGGGCCCCTCGGGGAGGTGATGTCAGTGGCCTGCGTCACAGGGAGACTTCAGGGCAGCACCCCCACTCAGCTCCGAAGCTGTTCCTCACCCATCAGCATCTCCACGCCCGGCACTCCCGTACGTGTCTGCCATCACACCGAATCCTCCAACAGCCCGCACACTGGGGGCGCCACGGTTTGCATTTCAGAGAGGATGAACCGCAGGCTCAGGGCACGGAGGCAGCTTGCATGAGGGCACAGAACAGGCCAGCGACCACACCTCAAGCTGTCCGAGCCCTGAGCTGAGCTCCTCCGCACGCTGGCTACCTGGAGCCTTGCAGCATTAGCTCCTTAGGGAGCTTAGGTGGAGAGGGCCGTCTAGTCCAAGGCCTCGTGGAGAGATGGAAGCCCGCAGAGAAGGGGCCTGGCCAGGCCTCAAGGCAGCTGGCGGCACAGCTGGAGCTGGAGCCCTGCCTGTGGCTGCTGCCGCTTCACCATAGAGTGGATCTGGTTTAGGAAGCAGGGTGTGGGGGGTGTCTGGCTTCGTGGGGGACTCTCCTCTTCCGCTCAGGGAAGATCCTGTCTGAACATGAAGTCCTGGCGACGGCTGGGCCTTCTTCCCACTTTCTTCCACCCACTGTAACTTCATCACATCCCAAAGGCAAAAGAAAAGCACGAATCTCCTTCCCAGTCTGAATTCTGGCCTGAATTCCTGTGGGCACCATGCCTCCTACAACCTCGCCAGGCTCCCGGGGGTCCTGGTGCTGGAGAACAGAGCACAGGCCAGGGCTGGTGATACACGGGTATGGGGAGTAATACACGGGGTGCTGGGGATGCTCGTTAGATTTCCTACTTCTCCTTAGGGCCTGGATAGATGGCCTATGGGGGCCACTTTCCAGGAAACAGCTACCTTGCAAGTAAGTCCCAGCCATTCTGTCTCTTACCAGCCTGCTCTTTCCCCCTGGGGTCATTAAAGGTCAAATGAGTTCAATTCTCTCTTCTGCTCACTGGCAGGAACAAATACTCACCCCAAGTAACTTACTTTTAGGGCAAGCCTGGAGGTAGGAAGACACACAGACACACAGACACACATACACAGACACACACACAGACACGATGCACACTTGTCTTGGGCCTCGGGCCAGAGTGGCTACCTGGCAAGGCTGGGAGAACTCTCCAGTGGGCCGTCATCAGCAACCTCAGGCTTGGGGTCCGGCAGGGGGATGATGTAGTCGTTGTCACCCTCGTTGGGCTGCACAGCAGTGTACAGGACAGAGCTGGTGTCCAGAGGGGATCGGAGGCCAGGGAAGCCAGGCAAGCGGGCTTGGGACCGAAGGACTGCTGGGTGGTCGCTCCTCAGAAACTCCTCATCCACCTGCTGGTACTTCTGCTCCACAGGGCAGGAGAAGCAGGGATAGTCAGACCAGAAACGCCCGTGGGGGTCACCTAACATTAGACTCTGACCTGGCCCCCCCTGCCTTGTGTGAATAAGGCTCAGAGAGGAAGGAGAATGACCCAAAGCCACACAACTGAGTGGCTCTCCTACCTGGCACCTCGTAAGAACAGGTGAGCTCAGGGCCTCCCAGAGAGGGGACAGTCAGCAGACTGGTGCCCGTGACCCTAACACTTTCCCTACATCAGAGGAGACTGGCGTGGGCTTTCACCTTGCCTCAACGTCCTTCAGTGGGGCTTCTGTTTCCTTAACTGCTGAATGGTGACAACCCAATCTATCTCCCTGGGCACTGAGCTGTGATGGAAGGTGGGTGGGAGTGTGGTTAGGAATGGGTCAGGGGAAAGAGGACGAGTGTCACCCCTCCCTGTAACTCCCTCTGGTGGACAGGCTGGGTTTTAAGGCCCTACTTGCTCCATTTGCCTAGAATGAGCCAGCAACAGGCTCAAGTGGCCAGGCCCTTAGCAGACATGTAGCCTGGGGTTGTTCAGACTTCTGAAGGAGCCCCAGGCCGTGGCGTGGGTGCAAAGGCATGGTGAGGGATGCAGGGTGAAGGCGGCTGTGGGCATCGGCTTCCACACAGCATTTCATTTCAACAAATTCTGTGCTGCTAAAATAAACTCAACTCACAGCTCCAGCCCACCCCTTACTAGTACCGGCAGGGAAACTGAGGCCCAAGAAGGTATAGGGTGGTCCCTTAAAAACCAGCATGACACACAGAGCCTTGCACCGAGTGTCTGACTTCTGAACCAGAACTCTCCATTTCGTTGCCTCAACATACCTTTTTGTACCCCTCACCCAGCAGCCTCTCGAGAAGCAGCACCAGCTGGGAGAAGGGAGGCCGGATCTCAAACTTCTCTTCCCAGCACTTCTGCATGATCTCATAACTGGGGAGAGACACAGACGGGGTCAGGGTCTCTGGCTGGGGGTCTGCTGCCTTCCAGAACCAGGTGAGCAATAAAGGGAGTTGGGGAGGACAGGTGGAGAGGGATTTTTCCCTCATTCCCTTAGCAGGCCCTCCCTCCACCAGTGGTCCCACAGGATCTACCACACCTGGGTGAGCACATGGCCCCCAGGTCTGGCCGGTAGGACTTTTCATGCTCCCTGCTCAATGGCTGGCTCTGGGTGTGCATGTGACCCCTGCTGTGCCCTGACAGTCAGCTTGGGGCCTTTTGCCCAGACTATGGTGAAAGCAGCGGGCAGGTAGCCATTTGGCCTGAAAAACGAGGCCAGCACAGAAGAAAGCAGACCCGGGTAGAACAAGAGATTCCTGATGACAGCATCTGAACACCTACTTGCAGCTATACCAAGGTTTTTCTAGATCTCTGAACTGATCTATTTTTGCCTTAAGTGGGTTAAGTTGGATACCTATTGGGACACCTGGGTGGCTCAGCAGTTGAGCATCTGCCTTTGGCTCAGGGTGTGATCCTGCAATCCCAGGATCGAGTCTCATGTCGGGCTCCCTGCATGGAGCCTGCTTCTCCCTCTTGCCTGTGTCTCTACCTCTCTCTCTGTGTTTCTCATGAATAAATAAATAAAGTCATTTTTTAGAAAGTTGGATATCTATTGTTTGCACACACACACACACACACACACACACACAAATCCTCCCAAAGGATCTACTCACATCTCGTCAGAGGCGTGGGCAGGCTGAGCCATGCGGTAGCCCCGCTTGATGGCATTATAGAACTGTTCGTTCATGGGCAGCTCTGGGTAAGGTGTGCCACCTGTCAGGGAGCAGAGACAAGAGATACACAGACTCAGAGGTGTTGGAAAAGTGGCAAATTATCTATGGGACAGAGAGAGACCCACCAGCCCTAGAATGGGCAAGGGTGTAATGCCCTTGGAGTGTAATGCCATTGGGAAATATGAGCTCCTTTGGAGGCTCTGGACAGAGACTGCAACCCTCCCCAAAATCAGAGAACCAGAGAACACCAGAATCAAGTAGGCTTTTTGATGTCACTTCCAAATTCCTCCATAATCAGATGGGGAGATAAAGAGACCCAGAGAAGACAAGGGACTTGCCAAGGTCACACAGCAGTGAGAAAGCAGCAGAGAGCTGTGACTTGGATCAGAGCCCTGTGCCCTGTTCTAGAGCCTGTTCCACAGCCCCAGCAGGCCAGAGGTGTGAGTGGTCAGGGGGGAGGCTGTGCTGTGCCCCTGAGAGAGAAGGAAAAAGGAAGCGTACCCAGGGTGAAGATCTCCCAGAGCAGGATCCCGAAGGACCACACGTCGCTCAGGGTGGTATAGAGGCTGTTGAAGATGCTCTCGGGAGCCATCCACTTCAGAGGCAGGAAGGTCTGTGAGAGGGCAGGATGGCATTAAGTGTGAGGAGGGCCGAGCTCCACTCTGTACCTGGCGTGGCAAGGAGGCCTGGCAGGTCCTGCGCTAGCACCTGACTCCCCAGGCCCTGAGAGCCCATCTCTGCAAGTTTACAGATCCCACACCTGCCCCAGTGCCAGCCAGGTGATCAGAAGGCCCAGTTTCTTTGCCCACAGCTGGTGACATGAAAGCCCCCATCTCTGAGGAAGAGCCCCAGGGTCTGAGGCCTCTCACAGGATGGCCCCACTTCCTGACCCCAGTAGAGGCCCCCGGCTGGGTTGGTAGAGAGCAGGGGAGCCAGAGACACGCTCTGGTACCTCTCAGCTCTGACCTGGCCACCTTAGACCTCTGGGGTCTAGAGTCCCCTCCAGCTCCGGGATTCACTGTCCCCTTACGGAGAGTGGGAACACAAGTGACAGGCAGGATGGTCACATTTTAACCAAATACACATTTGATTTCCCCCCCTCCCAGGACCCATTATAGCTGGTCCTCGCCCGTCATGACCAGTGAATTTGAGCCTCCAGGTCACCCTCACAACCTTAGCATCTCCACCTCCTGCTAAGCTCCACCCACACCTGCTAAGCCCATGCATAGCAGGTGGCTTCTCTTCTTGCACCTGCACACATGGCTGGGCAGGCAAAGCCTGTCACCGCTGGATAGGGCAGGCCATGAGGAGCTCTGCCCTGATCTCCCATGTGTCACAGTCATGTATCACAGTCTCACCGGGAGAGAACCTCTTCCCAGGGTTGGAGGCACACAGGGTTGGGCAAGGTACTCACGCTGCCTTTGGAGATATAGTTCGAGTCTCTCATGATGTCACGAGCCAGGCCAAAGTCACATATCTTGACCAGCTTGCCCTCACAGATGAGCACGTTTCTGGCTGCCAGATCTCGGTGGACACACTGGGTTGGGGGAGATGGGAGCTGAGGCCTTAGGGGTCCTTGTGGGGAAGGACCTTCCTGTAGGTCCCCCCTGCAGGACATAGCTGCCATATGGAGCTGAGTACTTGGAGGACCCTGGCTGGCTGGGTGGCCCACTTCCTCATGACCCTACTCCACCCACCATGACTGCACTTACGTTCTTGGAGGCCAGGAACTCCATGCCATTGGCCACCTGGTAGCTGAAGCCCACGAGATCCGTGTAGCTAAGCACTGGGGACTCATTGATCAGAGTTGCCCGACAGGTCCTCTCGGGAGCTAGGGGAGAAGGGATGTTCACCTACTATCTTATGTCTCCACGGGGCCCGTAGGACCCCTGCCCTTTCACTCATGGGGCTCAATGTCCAATACGGGTAGCTACTGATCCTGTTAAGTCCTCCACAAAAGGATAACAACTTTGAAATATCTAATGTAAACCTCTCCTACCTTATCAGTGCTCTCATTGGCCAAAGGCCACAAAGGCCTTTGGCATTAGCCCTGGGCCACCTTTGCTCAGTCTGACTTGCCTGCTTCTCAGGGACACTGGGTCAGCCTCGGGCTTCCTCTGTGCCATTCCCCAACCCCAACTCCTCCCCACTCTGGACCCAGAAAGAGAGGTTCACACTGGGGCTCCACCACAAGGCAGCTTTGTGCTGGTGGCTAACCTCAGTTTCTGCATCTATGAAATGGGGACAAGGCCACCTTCCTCCCAGGGCTGTTGCCAGCCTGGGCACATGAAAGGCTTCTGTAAGAATGCACGATTGCCTAGGTGTGGGGCCGTGCATAGGTGAGGACACTGCACACCCACCAGTGGGGACGTAGTTGTCATAAGGGGCCATGTAGCTGGAGGACTCAATGTCTGCATATTTGACGCCTCCTTTCATGTCCAGCATGGGCACGTAATCCACTGACTCGTCCTTGCTCATGTCCATGTAGCCCCCGTCACTCTCCCCAGGCAGAGACACGTGGCTGGAGGAGAGAGGAACATCACAGGAGAGGCCCCAGGCTTTCCTCCTTCCTTGCTCGCCCTGTCGCTCATGGGTTTCCTCTCCCCAACCACCACTCATCTTCCGTCAGCCCGTCGCCACTCGAACAGCCACACAGTGAGCCCTTTCAACCAGCCTGTGGAGCCCTGAGCCGGGCACTGGGGTGCTCGGCTGACACAAGACCCATTGTGTGTCCTCAGGGAGCTCCCACATAGGCATGATCACAGCACCCCAGTGCGAGGGTCAGGAGCAGGGCAGGTAGTAAGGTGCCTTTCTGGGGCCTCCACAGCACCATCCAGCCGTGATGCCCTGCGAGGGCCCAGCCACAGCCCAGGGAGGGCTAGGAGTTGCCCCAAGGCCTCTGCCTGCAGCACCAGCTCCCTGGAGAGCTTTGGGACCACATGTGCATGTGTCCCCAGAGGTAGACCAAAGAACGGAAGGAAATCCATCATATGTTGGGGAGGAGAGGGGTGAGTTTTAAGATCTTTTGGTGATTTTCTGAAGTTATCCTTGTCTCTCAAGATGAACACATCTTGCTTTTGTTATCAACAAAAGAACTGAGATAAATTACTTTTGGAAAAGAAGAAGAAAGACGCTGCACTGCCCGTGGGTGCCGGGGGGACTGAGGGGGCACCGCAAGGTGCGCTTCAAAGGGAGTCAGGCAGGGGACAGGAGAGCTCCAGGTGCTCGCTGTGGAAGGAAAAGGGGTCAGGACACAGGAACAGTGGGAGGGGCCGGGAGGGGGTCACATTGGCCACGTGCTCAGCACAGGGCCTGGGCCCCTGCGGAAAGTCTGTGGGTGGCAGCCGATCGCACCATTAGGGTCACCACAGCGTTATGACAGGTCTGGGGTGGCCGAGCCCCAGGTCACCGACTGTGTGAAACAGCCCTGGCCCCAAACCCTCTCAGTCCGCCCTGGCCTCAAGCTTCTGTCCCACGCAGGGAGGGAGCAAGCAGGTGCCCCTCGGGGCTCCCTGGAGATTCAGGCCCCCGGAGGGTCCTTGGTACCTGGGCAGAGGGAGCCCCGCGGGCAGGGCGTTGCTGTAGAGCTCAGCGCTGGGCGGGCGGCGCTTGTCGGAGCAGAGCTGCAGGAAGGTGTGCTTGTTGCGGTGAAGGTAGTCCACCAGGTCCCCGTAGCGGCAGTACTCGGTGATGATGTAGATGGGTCCTGGGGGGTGTGGGTTAGGGTGTGGATCAGGGCGGCCACCAGGCAGGCCACACACTTGCCATCGGGGCCCCGAGGCTAATAACGGACGGCACGTTGGAGGACAGGTGGGTAAGGTGGCCAAGAGGCTTGGGCAGCCAGCAAACCCGGGTCCATTCCCTGCCTCTGTGCCCCTGAGCTCCACTTTCCCCATCTGATAAATGAGGCTAATCATAGCCACCTCCGTGAGCCACCTCCTAAGATGATGCCTTTATCAGCTCGGCTCAGGGCTGGGCACGTAGCAAGGACACCCAGAGGTTTTTCAAACTAAAGCTTATTCTGGAGCCCAGAACATAAAGTAAATAAAGGCAACTATTTCATATCAAGCTGCTGTTTCGGTCCAAATACAGTGCACTTAGTTCAAGTCAATCAGTGGGAACTTGATGATATTGATGAAAACAAAAGATTTTGAAACGGGTAATCTTGCGGACATAAATTGGCCTGAGTGTGCAACGCACTTCTGTATTTTCTTTTGGTTGCACAATACTGAGGAAAATCCCAAATCTCACAATAAGCAGCTGCAAACAATGATAATACTTCTTTTTTTTTTTTTTTTGTTATGGCCTAACTTGCCATCAGAGCCTCAAACAAACACACCGGCTGGAGGGACGTTATTCTATGACCTGAACAGAAGCGGAATAAGCCAGCATGCTGGCGCTGGTCTCCAGATGTGGGGATATAACTCACCTCCCAGGGGGCTGGGGTTTGTGAGCTTGTCAAATGTCTTGTGAAAATTTAAACACATCAGAGGACCCCTGAGTTTGGAAATGGCCAGTCTAAGGAGTCCTCGGGCCTTGAAGGTGCTGTGATTCCATGAGTTTGTAAAGCCCACCCCTCCACCTGGGTCTGTGAAATGAGGGCACTGGACAGGCTGCGTGCAGACCCTCCAGCTGGAGTGTCCTGTCATCTGTGGACAGAGGGCCAGGGGAGGGGCCGGCTTAGGCTACTGGCATTTTCCAGAATGCTCTGGGGGAGTGGTTTTAGTACCTCCTTTGGTGCAGGCCCCCAGCAAGTTGACCACATTTAGATGGGGCCCGAGGTGACTCATGATCTTCAGCTCTGACATGAGGGCCTGCTTCTCGCTGCTGCGGGCTGTGGCTGAGGGGGCAGAGATGAGGCCTCAGGCTGCCCTGTTGCCAGGGCCCCAAAAAGGCCCTTTGGCCCCACCCTGTGCTGTAGGACTCCCATGGCCTAAGGTGGCAAGAGCCCACGAGTAGGGGGAGGAGAAGGAGACAGAAGGAAGGTCAGGGAGGGAAGGAGGTACCAGGAAGGTGGGCAGGCAGCCTCTTGGCCAGAGCAGAATCTGGAGTGGGGCTGGCCTCCAGGTGGCTGCATTGCTGTGGCCAGCAAATCAGAATCAGGGAGGGCCTGAATGTGTGAGCAGGGGGCAGGGAGGAGGTGGGGGCCCAGATGTGAGGAAGCGGCAGGCTGCCAGGACTCACATTTCAGCATCTTGACTGCCACTTTCATCGTGGCCTGCGAATGGCTTAGGCCGTGAGCCGTCGCCTCCACCACCTGCCCAAAGGCCCCAGAGCCGAGCGTACGTCCTATGGTGGAGATGATCCGTCAGCACCTGGCCCACCAGGAGTCTGCATCCCTCACTCTCTCTGAGATCAATCCTCGAAGCCAACCTGGACTTAAAGTGTTCCCCTCAAGGAGTCTCCTAAGTCCACAGTGTTTTGCAGCCCTTCCCTGCAAAGTCTCAGCTGACTTAGTCTTAGCTAAGTCCTGCCTGCTTTCTGGCCCATCTGCAGTCCCTGGAAGCCTTCCTCCCACCCCGGAAGGGAACTCAGCTCCTCAGCGTGTCTCAGCCTTCCCAGCTAGACCAAGCACAGGCTTGACATGCAGCCTGTCCTCGATTAATACATCTCTTGCCACAAAGGGCTCCTATGTCACAGTCACAGGACCATAGGACCTCAATGCTGAATGGTCCCTGGGGGATCATCTCGCCCCATTGTATGGAGGGAAGGCAGGACAGGAGCCCTAGGTCTCAAAGCTAGTCATGGCAAAGCTGGGCCACACCTCAGTCTTCCCACCCGCCTCAAGTTCCCAGACTGCCACACAGGGACGCCCTGGACTGACCAAGCACGAGCTGGTCCCTCGGCAGCTCCCAGGTGGAGTCGTAGGGCAGCTGCATAGGGTCCACGTAGATGTACTCATGGCCATCGGAGCTCACGGATTCAATCACCTTCCATCGGATCTCATAACGTGGCTTCTGCGGGACCAGCACCAGGGATGGATCACCACAGGAGGTCTGGGCTTTGAGGCCCACAAGCCCATAGCCCCTTATATAACAGATGCAGCACGAGACTCTGAGGCCCAAAGAGAGGCAGAGGCATATTTGAAGTCACAGAGCAAGTTACTGATAAAGCCAGCCTCATGGGCTCAGTGAGAACAGGTGGCAAGAGGCCCCAGCATGGCCATGGCTGAGGAGCAGCTAACAGCCAAGGGCCCGGTTCATCAGAACTTCCTCATCTTGGGGCAGCCCAGGTGGCTCAGCAGTTTAGCGCCGCCTTCAGCCCAGGGCCTGATGCTGGAGACTCAGGATCGAGTCCCACATCAGGCTCCCTGCATGGAGCCTGCTTCTCCCTCTGCCTCTTTCTCTCTCTGTGTGTCTCTCATATATAAATAAATAAAATCTTTTTTTTTAAAGAAAAAAACTTCCTCATCAGCTTCTCCCAGAGCCCCAACTGCTTCCCAGATGGAAGTAGAGGGGTGGGCAGCCCTGAGAAGTGACACAAGCTACGGGCACTCAGCTAGGTCTGGACAGCCCTCCCATGCTCGGTCACTCGCAGTGGATATCTCAAAAAGATATAAGCTTAGGATGTTGAAATCACAGGATGTTGGAATCACAGGATTGGAATCTCAGAATGATAGAATCATGGGTGCTGCAATCCTAACTCAGGAATCTTAAAATGTTGGGATCACAGAATGGTGAAGCCTCTCTGAACAGAGCACTGAAATTACAGGTTAATAGGATTAGAATGCATTTCAGCAGAAGCCTGGGAGTCTCGGGGTGAGAGCTGGAAGAACCCTGGAGCCCATGTAGTCCACCCAGAAAGTGCCTTGCCCTGTGTCGTGGCAGGGTTGGGGACAGGGCTGATGTCCAAGCAAAACCTGGGAGGGCAGAGCAGAGGCAAGGGACCTTGGAGGGCCCGGACCAGGCCCAAGACAGCCTCTCCTGCTGGGGGTGGAGGCAGCTTGGACACCCACTGGCACTGCACGTCATTTTACACCTGCCTTCTGTGCGGGGCAGGGAGGTGGCCGGGTCCTGTGACACTCAAGGACAGTAGGGGGCTCCATGCAGAAAACCTAGAGTGTCAACCTGCACCCATTAGTGGGGATAGGAGGTTACCTTTTGCCAGAGCATGATGAGGATGATGAGGGAGATGATTGTGAGAACCACCAAGGCCAGGATGGCCGAGATCACCACCACCTTGAAGGGCAGAGCTGGAGGCAGAGACAAGAGCTGACCGTAAGGAGACAAGGAGCTTGGCAGCTGCCCCGTGCCCCTCACCCCCCACCGTTGGTACCGCAGATCCTCTCTGCCTGTCCTGCCCAGGATGGAAGCCTCCCTCCACCAGCCACGGCCTGTGATGTCAGCCCCTCCGTCTGGGCCATACCTTCAGCCTCTGCCATCAGAACCCACACCCCTCAGTAACAACTGCAGCTCAGATTCTCTGGGCCCCCATATGCCTTCAGCCTTTGCAGGGGTCAGTCTGGCCAGTCTGCCATGGCTCCAGATTGGATGCCAGCTCCTGACGACTGGACTCGCCTCGCCTCTGAATCCAGGCCCTTGCCCAGGGCTGTCACAGCCTGTGACTGAGCTCCCACAGCCTGATGGATACAGATCGTTTCCTCCCGGCTTCATCCCAAGCACCCAGGGGTGTTGGAGCTATAAGGTGCATCCCCCAGGGAACAGGGGTAGCCAAGTGGGGCTGACTCTGGGCCCCATGCCCCAAGTCTCTTCCCTAAGGCCTCAACCTCTTTGCTGCACAAGTTCCCTTTCTCTTCCCCTGCCTCTACATCCATCCCAGCCACACCCTCATCTCCCCTTCCCTGCCCCTGCATCTACCCCAGCCAGATCCTCATCCCCCCTACCCTGCCCCACTGGCCACCCATGGGGTCCCTGAGGACTTCGTTCCCTCTTCCTCTGTCCCTCACTTGCCCCTCTAAGCACCCCTAGAGGCCCTGTCCCTCCTCCTCAGGGCCCCAGAACAACTCCTCTCCTCTCTCCCCACTCGGTCACACATCCCAGTCCTGGGAAGGAAGTCTGAAATTCTAAGGAGCCATCTGAATAAAAGGAAGAGACTTCGTGCAGCCACGGTAGTTTCCCTGTGGGCTGGTACATGCCCGCCTCCTCCTGTGACACAGAAAAGCTTTACTTCTGTCTTGCTCGGGGCTGGTCTGCAGGTGCCCACTTGCCTGAATCCCACGGCTGGGCATGGAGCCCCTCCTCCCTGTAGGTTTTCCCCCCCAAAGTACTGCCCCCTGCAGTGGGATTGCCTAATTGCTTGTCTGCTGTTGCTCTGGACTGTGGGCACTAGAAGGGCAGGCAGGGCTTGGCCTTCTCCAGTGAGAAAGAGGAAGGAGAGAGTCAACGAAGTACAAGCACAGGGGTGTATGCATGCATAGGGACTGGCAGGCAGCAAAAGCATCCAGGCGCTGGTGGACACATATGAATATATGCATGTGTACCTGCTCGTAGATCTGCATCGTACAGCAGGCATCTGTGTGCAGAGACTGTGTTTGCGGGCTTTCACGGAAAGGTGTGCTGCAACTCCATGCTTACAGACATGCGCTATGCCAGTTGGCACACGTGTACAGGAATTGAACATGCACCATTTGCACTCTTGTGTGGGGAGTGTTCATCTGTACATACATGCACATAAACATACCCTCGTGGATCTATATAAACATATCTGGAGATGAGGTGTGTTCATATACATGGTTTATAAACATACACTAGGTGGGTTTACACACCAAAGCAGGAATCATGCATGCCTGTGTATATGCTGACAGACATACACTCCAGCCTTAGATGCGAAATGTGGGGCTCGGGCATTCTACATAATGTTGTTTACAAGTCTACACTGGGAGGCTTTGCACCTGTGTCCGAGGATCAGTCCTGCTCATGTACATGGCTTATGACATACATATAGCATACACACTCATGTACTCATGGGCGTACACATGTGTGCCAATACTGTGTTGTTGTGTAAGTGCATAGGGGCATACTCTGGTGGGCTTCTCGATGCTCCTGAGTGCCCAGAGGCACAGTTCCAAGTATGGTTGAGATGGGGGTGGAGGGTCTTCAGGGGCCACCAAGGCTGGAGGACTCACAATGTGGCACCACGGTGACCTCCTGCATGTCGTGTCCCAGCAGGTTGTGCAGAGTGCAGCGCACCGACAGCGGCTGATCCACACGGCGCAGGCGCAGCGTGCTCACCACCTCGAACTCCTGATCCTCAGGCCAGTATGTCACGTTAGTCTCCAGCTGGCTCTCCTCCTCTGAACTGTTCCCTAGCGGCGTGGGTGGCAGCTCGCGAGGACATCTGCCAGGAGAGCCAGTCGGGTCAGCTTCCAGTCCCTGCTGCTTCCCATCGCCTGGTCCTGAGCTCATTCCTCCTGTGGGCCCTCGACTGACCGGCAGGGGGCGCTCCTACCCCAGAACTGAAAGCCCTGCATTGCAAAATTCACTCCCTCCATTGGATCCTCTGAGTCAAGGTAAGGAAACGGGACAGTTTAGGTCATGCAGAGCATCTCCGAGAAGACACATCTTCTGGGACGGGGCTCTAGCCTGGAACAGTGTGCCCAGAGGAAGGGGCTGGACTAGATGACCTCCACTGGGTCCTTCCAGGCAGCTGTGGTTACCCTCGGAGAAGGAGGCCCCAGATCTGCTCACCTTTTGAGGTCGCTGCAGGTAGACCAGGTGAGGTGTGGCTGGGGCATGCCCCGGCCGCGACATCGGACTGTCTGCTCCCCGCTGGCAGGGTGGCTTTCACTCAGCTCCAGCACGCGGACAGGCACTGTTGGAGAGGGCAGGAGGCCAGGAGATGGGGAGGTCAGGAAGGACAGTCAATGAGAAAGGCCCTCGGGAGGACTTGGCCCAGGGTCCCCCCCTGAGGGGGAGGGGAGCTTCAGGTTACAGGTGAACATCAAATACCAGGAATCACCGTGTGAAAACTGACAGGTTCCCCTTCTGGGTACTTCAAAGGGAAAGCCTCAGTAGGGTGCTAGTCTGACTCTAACACCTCTCTGAGACTTGCTAATCTTCCCTTTTAACAAAGACAGAGCAGGTCTGAGGGTCAGAGAAAGCCCTGGGAAAGCAAGAGCATGGAGCTAGAATTTAATAGCATCACTTTGTTTTCCCAGAGTTTATTTTAGTGGTGGCTTTATATTTATGACATGTGATGCTGATTTTCCATCTACAATTGAAAGGTTATATTCTCTTTCAAAATAAATTTATTTTTAGAAAGTCAATTGACAAAACAGTAAGTCATTAGTGTGTCATTCCCCTGCTCAAAGCCCTCCAGTGGCTCTGTCATTTCAGTCACAGTAAAAGCCAAAGTCCATACAAGGGCCCGAGGGGACCTACATAACCTGCCCTCCTCCCGGCCCCCACTACCAGGTCTCAGCTCTGACCTCATCTCCCACCACTCTCCCCCTTCTCAGCTCCAGCCACACAGGCTTTTGGCCCTGCCTTTGTACTGCTTGGTGGGCCCTTGCCCCCAGAGAACCACTTGGCAAACGCCCTCACCTTCTTGAAGTCTTCACGCAAAGTCGCCTCCATGAGGCCAACGTGATCAGGCTATTTAAAATTGCAACCCTCATCGCCCCCTGCCCCCTGAACCCTCGATCCTCCCTACCCAACCTTTTTTCCCCCTTTGACAGCACTTGTGACCTTCCAACCTTCTGTGTCATTTGCTGGTTCTTTGCCCTACTGGTGAATGAGTATCTGTCTTCCCCCAGTAGGATGCAAGGGGCACCAACAGACTGGTGTGTTGTTGTTCAATAAATATCTATATCATTAGTAGTATAGTATAAGAAAATGTGGGAAGGAGAAATCATAGCATTGGTACATGAATGTCTGAGGCTTCAGGAACACCAATGGCACCCAGCAGCCTCCTTGAGACCCAAAGAGGGGATATGCTGAGTTCACACGGGAGTGAAAGGGCTGGAGTTCAGCCTAGAAGTCAGCATCCTGAGGCCTCAGCTCCCCGTCCTACTCCTTCTCCTCCTACGGGCCAGTGGACAGTGTAGGAAGGGAAAAGGAAGTGGGTGGGGTTGGGGTGGCAGGGGGCAGGGCTCCTCACCGTTGACCTGCAGCTGGAAGGAGAGCTGGGCCTCGGCATCCTCATGGAAGGCCCGCATGGTGTAGTAGCCAGCCTCGGCCACCTTGACCCGCACCAACGTCAGTTCTGACACGTACCTATGGAGTGCGACAGGCCCAGCTGCCAGAGCTATAAGAACTCCCACAGCCCCTCCCCTCCACCTCCTTGTCCAGACAAGAGACACAAGACCCAGGGAGGGGCTTCCCGAGGTCACACAGGTGTCAGTAGCAGAGCTGGGACTCACACCAGTCTCTTGAATCCCCACCCATAGGCAGCTGGTTCTACTGAGCCAAGAAGGGGGTGAGGGGGGATGAAGAGGGTAAGGGAAGCACCTCTTCTCACCCCTGCAGAAAGGCCTGCTCATCTCCAGCCTCCGGGCCACCACCCATGCACAGGTGGTGGTGGCCTGAGAAGTACCCTCCTCCCTGATCATCTGGCCTTTCTCTCCTCAGCTGCTCCCTGCTGGCTCCACCCATCACAAGGACACCCAACCACTTGGGGGATCATCTGACCCGTGTCTGGCCAGGAAACTCTAGGAGGGCTGGGGCAGTCTATTCGGGTGTCTGCAGCCTCCCCAGTGCCTGGCACGGCGCCTCGCACATAGTGGGCTCTCAGGGAAGGTGGGTCTAGGTGTGTCCAGTGGCTGAAGGCTGCTCAAGAATGGAGGGGGTGGGCTGCTGCTCACCGGGTCTCAGACACGTTGCGTGTGGACAAGGCGATCTCGCCTGCGCTGGATTCGCCTAGCGTGCGGTTGTCCTTGAACCACACGACAGTAGGCGGCGGGTAGGCCTCGAACACGACCTGCAGAGCCCGGCTGCGGTGCAGCTCCGCGAACTGTACGGCGTCCAGCTCCCCCAGCAGCCGCACGTAGCCGCTCTCTGCAAGGGGCGGCCGTCAGGGGCGGGCCCCGGGGGCGGGGCTAGGCCCGGCTACCAATAGGGCAGCGCCTCCTGGGGGCGGGGCTCCCGGGGCGGGGCATCCACTGGCTGCCCGCGGAGCCCAGCCCTCGGGGGCGGGGCTTCAGGCTTCAGGACCTGATGGTCCTCACTCCAGGGATGGAGCTCCCAGAGTTGGAGCCGAGACTAGGGGCTGAATTGGGGCTGATATGGATTTGGGGGCCGGGCTTGGGATTGGGACTGGAATCGTTCTCACTGAGCGTGTTCTGGCTCGGGATTGCGGTTGAGGTGCGTTGCAGCATGATTGAACTTGAGGATGGAGCTGCCCGGGCCTGGGATGGCGGTTGGGTTTAGAAATCGGGTTGGGGCTGGCAGAAAGTCTACACTGGGATCAGAGTTGGATTTGGGGCGGACGCTGCATTTGGGTTTGGGTTTGGGTTTTGGGTTTCTCCTGGAAATGCGCTTTGGTTGGTACTGAAGCTAGGACCGTACTGGAATGCAGCTGACAGTACCCCCCAGGGCTTTGAGAAGGTCTAGGTCCAGCTCAGAAGGAGGGTCGGGGCTAAGCCCAAGGCACGCACCAACCACGGTGACATTGATGGACTTTTCATCTCGATGGTCATTCACACTTTCTGATACATTGCAGATGTAGGTCCCTGAATCGCCAAGCTCAGCACTAGGGATGTGCAGAATGGAGCGTATGTGGGAGGGCACATTGAAGAGGAAGTCAGTCACTGGCTCCACCAGCCGCCCACTCTGTAGGGACAGGTGGGGCAAGCACCCCAAATCAGGCAGGGTCAAAGAAGTTAGGCTGCAAGTCAAGATACCCAACCCTCCCTGGCCCTTTCTCCAAACCCTGGCCCAGCAATACCTCCATGCGTGGGTATGTCCATTCAAAGTTAACCACCTCATTTCCGGTCACGATGCACATGATGGTGATGTTCTCACCCTGGCGGACCACAGTCTGCACTGCATTCACGGAGACGTTGATGGATGACACTAGTGGAGAGAGAGTAGCTTAGGGCTGAGGAAGTTATGACCAGCCACCAGCCCTTCCGCTGGGGGACGGGGTGGGGGTTCAGAGAGGGAAGGAATGACTGGTGCGGAAGATTCATTCATTCATTCAACAAATATTTATTAAAAGCTTCCTATATGCCAAGTCCTATGCTAGACACTGGGACTTTAGCAATAAACACGACAAACTTCCTGCCCTCGTGGAGCTGACGTCCTAGAAGGATAACAGTCTTGAATCAATGCATTCTCTGGGCATCTAGGTAAAGGAGAAATGTATGGAGCACAACCATGTAACGGGGAGCCTCTACCTTTAATCCTCACAATAATCCCACCAGGTGGGCAGCCATTGTTTTCCTCATTTTGCAGAGGAAGAGGCAGGCTCAGAGAGATTATGTGCCTTGTGCAAAGGCACTCAGATGGGAAGTGCACAGCTGGGATTCAAACCCAACTGGCTCCAAGGCCTGTGCCTTTGCCTGCCACGATGTACAGCCCAGCCTTGCCACTAACACTCCTCATGACCTCAGGAATACTCCATCCTCCGTGTTTCGGGTTTCCATCTGTAAAGTGGGCAAACAGTACCTGCCTTCCAAGACTACAGTGAGAATCCAGTGAAAAATGGAATTGCACACTTTGTAAACTGGAAAGGGCTATACCTCTACGGAGGGTCATACTTGCCTCTGCTGAGCATCAGGCCAGAAAGGGGGCTCACCCTGGAGGCTGTAGACATAGTAGGCTTCAGAATCCACTTCCTTGTCCCCGATGGTGGTCTTGCAGACATAAGTCTTGTCCTCGAAGGTACCAGAGAAGCCACGTTGGTGGTCATAGGGGATGGGCAGTGGGATATCCACTTTCTTCTCGTGTAGTGTCACCACCAGTCTTGGATCCGTCACTCGGCATGGAATTGTGATCTCCGTTATTTCCGTGAGAAAGATGAAGAGTTCCTCAGGGTCAACCGGGAGAAAGCCCATAGTGGGATCTGCCATGTGTGGGACCAAGAATTAAGGTCAGGGGAGTTGGTTTGCTGGCTTTCCTCTGAATTTCTGTGTGAACTTATGCAGGTGTCTTCCCTCTCTGGCCCTCAGTCTTCCCTTTACAGAATAAGGATGCTCTCAGAGGTCCCTTCCAGCTTTAACATTTGATATGGTCAGCACCAGGGTAAGAAAGAAGATAAGCCACAAGTCCAAGGGCAGCCGGTACCCGGAGATTGGAGAATGGGAAAGATGGGAGGTAGAGGCCAAAAAAGAGCACACTGGGACCCTCTGAGAAGGCAGAGTTCTTGGGAGCCAGGAATGGGGTGGGCTGTCAGGGAAAGTCAGATCTCCAGACCCAGGGATGGGAGTGAACATCCTCCTGGACTAAGCCAGGCTGGGCTCCATGATTTGTCTGCATTTCTAAGCTGGCTGTGTCTCACCATGTCACTAAGCACTCCCAGCTTCCCCCAGATACCTGCAGTTGAGAAGAGAAGTCAGGGAGGGAGCACACAGGTGGGGGTGCTTACCTGGCACAAAGATATAGAGCCGTTTTCGCCCATCAGGCTCCAGCCCATGGGAGCCTTTGTAGGTGCAAAAGTACTCTCCCGTGTCTAGCCCAGTGACATTGGTCAGTGTCAGTGTGCTGGAGAAGGTGCCATCCTGGGTCCTGGCCATTTTCTGCAGGGGCTCTTGGGACAACCGTTCCCATACCACCGGAGCTGGACCCGAGCAGGTCAGAACGAAGGTGCTAGAGATATTAAGGACAAGCTCCGGCCCCGGGGGTGTGATGACCAGGCCGCCGGAGGCCTGTGGGCTCAGCATCAACAGCAGCGGCAGCCACAGTGCCTGGCCTTTGGGAGGAAAGGCATCAGATGTCAGGGCACAGAAGCATCAGCACCACTCCTCACAGCTGAGCCTGGGGGAGGCCATACCTGCACAGTGTTTGAAGAACACACCTCCCTAATCTGACATAGACTGGAACCCATGGCTCTGAAGCCTGCTTGCCCAGTGCCCAGGCCCCAAGACTCCTTCCAGCCTCCTGGCCTCCTGATCGTGCCTCTAGATGCCAGGTCTCAGAATCCTCCAGCTATGCTATGTTCAGGCTTGGGCACATTCTCCCGAAGGCATCAGGAAATCCTCGGGAAGCAATTCCCAGGCCTCCAGTTCCTGCATTACTTCCCAGGTCACTTTCTGAGCCCCTTCCCTGCAGCTGCTCCAGCTCCTAGGTTCCACCCAAGCCCAGAGACGGCCATGACTGGGGAAGGTGGGGCAGGGTAGCTCAGAGTAAGGCAGACGGGGCAGGAGAAACTCAGCAGCCACTGGGAACTGGGGTGGGGTGGGGGTGTCAAGTGACTGGTCTCACTTCCCCTGCTGATGTCTTCTGGGAAGGATTCTGTAAGCCATGTTCCCTAGACCCGCAGGTAATCAGCCAGTTGGCCGTCGGCTGATCACTAATTGCCAGTGACCAATGACTGCCTGGTCAGCCACCCAGCCCCTGGAGCACTGACAGCATGTAACAGGCAGTAGTGAGGGAAGGGTGTGCTTGCAGAAGCCCAGGCAGGACTTGGGAGCTCACAACCAGTGAGAGATCCAGGCCAGGAGGGGAGTCTCAGACCAGAAGCAGACCAGCTAGGCTGATACCAAAGAGCGCTGAGAAGGTGGGACACCGGACACCGGGGTGACTGTTAGCAAGTGGGATGGGGACAGCTGGTGAAGAGGTATAGGGTATGGAGGGTTGAGCAAAGGATTTGAACTAATAGCTCTGGACAAGCAGGAGTCCAGCCAGATTTCTGAGCTGAGTGAACAGTTGAAGAAGGCCTTCACTGAGCGCCACTGGAAAGGCAGGAAATGGAAGCTCAAGAGCATAGCAGCGCCCCTGGGCTCCCAGCCCCCCACGCTCCCGGGGTGCTAACATGTACTGCCCCTGCCAGCTCCAGAGGGACCTCCCCACCCCCACCCCTTTGACAACAGAAACTGGCATGACACTTGGAAGCCACAATGTACCTACCTTTGAGGACAGGAGCTGGCATGGTGCCTGGAACCTGCATGGTGTCCTGCAGAGTTAAACAGGGGTCAGGGCTCAGGGTGGGCAGAGTCATTGTGAAATCTGACTTAGCACCTGAGTCCTGCAGAATGAACCTCAGCCCAGACTACCCAACCTCCATGTCCGTGGCACTAAAGTCAAAAGCCACTCATGTCTCATGGTCAACAGGGCACTCATGCCCAAGAGTCCCCTCCCCCTGCACTGGGCTCGGCTTCAGGGTGTCTAGACCCTACTTTGGCTCTGCCTCTACCTCTCCAGTAGCCTTGGGTGAACCCAGGCCACTCTGGGCCTTAGTTTCTGTGTATGTACAGTGGGAGTGGGGGACTTGGGCTGGATAGTGTCCAGGGGCCCGCCAGCTCCAACAGCCAGTCCTCCGAGTGACAGTTCCAATACCAGGCTCTTATCTGCCAGGACAAATATTTGGGAAAGCGTGATGAAAGGCCTGGGGGAGCAGGAGGGGGGTAAGCCAGAACCCAGAGAACTCCCACAGGCTCTAAAAGCACAACAGGAAGTGGAGGCGGCTGTGGGAAGGGAAGCGGGGGAGTCAGGACTGCGGAATGTGGGGGGGGGGGGGGCAGCCCCATGCCTGGGCCCCCTTTACGGGGCCCCAAGCCGCACAAGGAGGCCTAGCGGAGAAGGGCCAGGGGTCGGGCCCAGGGGAGGCCCCACCGCTGAGCAAGGCTTCAAGGGTCCTTGGGGACTACGGAATCCAAGCCCCCCACCTTCACTATCCAGACAGGGAAACCAAGGCTCTGGAGGGGAAAGAAGTCTGCGCAGGTTGACACAGCAGAGCTTGTCGAAGCCGGAGACCGAGACCTGGAATGATAGAGGCCGAGAGAGAGCCACAGAGCCGGAGAAGGAGAAAGCGCACAGTGAAGGAGGCAGCAGGAGCAGGGAGCGGGGACCAGAGAGACAGGCTGAATCGGGAGGCTCTCTGCTCCATCCCTGCGCTTGGCAGCCCCGCCGAGGACCCCACCCACCAAGAGCCAGGCCTGCAAGGGGCTGGCCGCAGCCGGACAGGAAAGAGGCCAGGAGTGGGCCGGGGTCGCCGAGCAAGAACCCTGGGGAGCGGCCACGTGACCGGGCACCCGGAGCCTCCAGGTGCGCCGTCTTTGCACTTCAGGCCCCGCCCCTCGGGCCCCGCCCAGGTCGCCCACGCCACGCCCCCTCCGGGCCCTTTACTTTCCAATCCGGGGCTGGGCTCCGGGGCCTGAGCCCCAGCGGCGCTGCCTCCTGTGCCCTGGCTCCGTGTGCGTCCTCAGTCTCCGGTTCTCAAAATGGGATGATGGAGAGTGTCCCAGTACAGGGCCGCATTTTCACATGCGGCGGGGCCCCACGCTCAGCTCTGCCCAGCACCCCCAGAAGCTCTCTGAGCCACTCAGCTCTGCCCTTCCTCCTTCTCCCAGTCCCTTTGGACCGGCCTGCCTGAGGGTCTCCTCATTCCTCCCCTCTCCTCTCTCTCAACTGTTCCAGACACGAAACCCAGTCCCTCCCCAGCATCCCTACTCCCATCCCTCCGCCCCAGCCCCTCCAGCTGGATGCCAGTGTTCTGCCAGTAGGAGGGAGCAGGGCCACTGCTGCAGAGCCAGCGGCCCCCACAGAGGCCCATCTGCCCCTCGGTGGGTGCCCCTCTGGCTCCCCTCTTCCTGCCTGAGATCTCAGCCAAAGAAAATCATTAGCAGCCCAGGCTGGGGGAGGGGGTCATTTCAGCCTCCCTGCCCCTCCCCTCCCAGCCTCCCTGGCTGGCCACACTGTTTATTATTCTAAAGGAGGAATTTGGTCGGCTGGCCTGGAGATGGGAGGTCACTGCAACCAGGGCTGGCCTGGCTCTGGAAGGCTGGGCCTTGCGGGCTGGGCCCCCAGCTCCCCCTGACCCTGGCTCCTTTCCCGCTGGGCCTGGGGCCGGGGGGGAGCTCAGAGTCTCAGACTGAGCAAGGAGGGGCCTTCTTGAATAGGCAGCAGACCAGAGAGGGACAGAATCATGGCCTAGCCGCACAGAGAAGAGGCATAATCAGGCTAGGGAGGATAGGCTGGGCAGAAGGGCTCAGGGCGAGTGTGGATGACCCAGGGACGTTGGGCTGACTTCTCTCTCTAGGAAATGAGCATTTGGGCTCTGGTCAACAGGGCCTCAGACTCACCGTGAGATTCAGCAAGCCTCCCGCCTTCTCTGGGACTCAGATTCCCCCCATGAATACAGGGAGAGGTTTGGATGGGGCAACTCAAAGAGCCACACCTGTTCTAAAACTTCTTTGGCCAGAGGGAAGGTTCTGGTCACTGTTATTCCTGCTGGGGTGGTTTATGGGAAGTGAGGGCCAATGAGAAGGAGGGGGCCAGGGACGCCTGGGTGGCCCAGCGGTTGAGCGTCTGCCTTCAGCTCAGGGTGTGATCCCGGGGTCCCAGGATCTAGTCCCACATCCGGCTCCTTGCATGGAAACTGCTTCTCCCTCTGCCTGTGTCTCTGCCTCTCTCTCTGTCTCTCATGAACAAATAAATAAAATCTTAAAAAAAGAAAGAAAAAAGAAGGAGGGGGCTACATCACTGAGGCTTGGGGTCATGTGAGAATCCATAGCACATCTCATTCCACCAATTGAATTTCCCCCACCATTTGGTCACAGACATGCTGTGTGGACTTTGACGAATTGTTTCCCTCTCTGGGCCTCCTATTTCCCACCTCTACAATTAGGAGTTAGGCAATCTTTCAGGAGACTTTGAGACAAATAAACCAGTGATATGGAAACCCAAGGAAGTGGCAAGAGGAAGGGTGGCATAGACAACAGGGGGACTAGGAAGAATGAGAGTAGAGTTTGGGGGCACCCAACCTCCCGGGCTATCTTAGATGACTCCTTGATACCCTCAGTTATCTACCCAATGCTTTATGGACCTCCATGCTTCTCAGAGGCTGCTGCGGTGCCGGCCAACCCCGGAAAGGCCCAAGCCACTAATTCAGAGGCTGGGGGTTTGCCTCTGACAACTTCCCCCTTTCAGGAGGAGGGCTACACTCCAGGGAGGAGTCACCTGGGACAAGGTGGATGGCACAGTCAGGAAGCAGGCACCCTCCTACGTACCATACTCTCCTGCCTGGGGAGGTCCCTGAAGCAGAGGGAGGGAGAGGACTCTCAGGGAGAGTGCTGAGTGCCAGGAAGACCGCATGATTCCTCTTACTTTGGCCAGGTTGCAGGGACAGAGGTCCAAAGAGGGACCCACTGCTCACAGTGAATCAGAAGGACCCCCTTGGGGGAGTAGAACGTGCACCCCAAGTCCAGGGGAGCAGGCATGCTTGGGGAATCATTTGGAGCCCAGCCTTCTGTCTTTCCAGCTCATATGAGCCTCCACTGCTTTCCCACCACCTTAATCTAAATAAATCCAGTCCCTCTTGGCCACATCCGCCAGCAGCAGCTTCCCTCCCTCGGGGTCCCGAGACTCCCACGACACAGGGAGGCCAAGAAGGCGGGCCTCCACGGCTGCCAGTGCGGGAGGCTTGCACACGGTGAGCATGTGCACACACACCACAGACCCCCTGCCTACGCGCTCACTCACACGCTGCTCGGAAACACATCCGTGTGCAATAGGCCATGTGTGTGCTGAGCCCTCACGCAGGCACTGCACATGTGCATGCCCACACAAAACCCACGTGCACACAGCTCCCCCCCACTGTGCCCAGCACACATGGCAGCACACGTGCACACAGCATAGACTGCTGACTGCTTGCTCTCCCACACGCCCATGGGAGGGGTGCACACGCGCCGCAAATCACATGTGCACCCCACCCAAGCAAAGCTGTGCACATGCAGTACGCAAAGACTGCGTGCACATGGGCCCCAACACACCTGAACACACATCCACAACACCTAACAGGCCAGCGCATGTCAGTGCTCTGCTCTGAGCACTTGACGTGGAGCGACTTACTTGCTCCTCAGCCAACTCTGTGAGCTAGATACAAGGATCAGTCCTGTTTTAGATGGGGAAGCTGAGGCAGCCAGCACTTAGGGAACTTGCCTAGGAATGCAGAGCAGAGACCGAATGGGCACAGAGTACTCTATGCCAGCCTGTGCCACCACCTTCTCAATCTGGGCTGGGGAGAGGGTGGTAGGGGCTGACACAGACAGATGGCACTGAGTTGTGTTTAGCTGAGAGGAGATGGGACTTGGTGATGGATGCTGGGGGGCCGGAGTGAGAGGTAGTTTACGTGAGCCCCCACTCCTCTGTTTCTGATGTGGAATACCAGGGGGAGGGGGGCAGGAGCGTGTGTGTGTGTGTGTGTGTGTGTGTGTTGGGACACCATGTCATTTTCTGAGATAAGGATAAGGGAAGGGGCAGGATTGAGAGCTGCCACTGAGCTACTTTAGGGTTTGGAGGGGCTGTGGGTACCTGAATGGACAGAGGGACCCTCCATCCGGAGGCAGGGAACAGGCTGGGCAGAAGTAGCCTTGAGGGGGGCTGGGAGGAAGCCCTGCTTCAAGGAGGAGGAGTGGGGCTCTCTGGCCAGGGATGCCCTGAATAAACGAGATGCCAGAGGGAGGAGGAGGCTTAGCTGTGGAGTCACGGGGTTAGAGTCCTGGAATAGCAGCGCTCCACAGCCCTTAGGGATCATCTATCCAATCCAACCTTCTTCCTGTGCCCATTGTACAGGCAGGAAAACTGAGGCCAAGAGAAAACCTGGGACAGGTGCCAATGTTCTGACCTCAGGCTGAGGTGGCCAGCGGGACACTGATGCTCACCTGACCGGGCAGCCCTGGCTCCAGTCCCAGCTCCGATGTGGGACTGGTGGCTCAAGACCCAGCGTTCGGACCACATCCACTGCCTACTCTGTTCCCACAGAACGCCCCCTGCCCTGCCATACTTAAACCTCCATATCAAAGTCACTTTCCCTGTCCTGCCCCTCCCAGACAGGGAACCGGGACTGAGACCAAGAGGAAGTGGCTCCTCTTGCAGGCAGAAGTGGGACACGGACTCAAGTGTCCTGCCGGTGGCCTCTTCCTCTCTTCTGCACACCTTTCTCTCCCCCCGACCCTTGGCGTCCCCTGGGACAAACTGGAGCAGATCCCTAGCTGGGAATTAGGGGGTGTGGGTTCCAGCCCCAGCTCTATCACCCATCTACAGTGCAGTTGTGTCCCTTTCTGAGCCTTGGTCTTCCCATCTGTACACGGGGTGCGTGGGGCTGTCCTGGATGCACTTCCAGGGCCGCCTTGCTGTGGCTCTCAGGACCCTGCTCTGGAAGGAAGACGGCTATGCAGAGTTGGAATGCTGGGGTGGGGGTGGGGGCCAGGGAGGGGCCCCTGGCCTGGATGTCATGACTCAGCTCAGAGAAGGCAGCCAGCTTTAGGCCTGGGAGTGTGTGGGGGCAAGAGGCATCTGGAGCCAGGGACTGAGTCCTCCCTCCAGCAGCTGGGAGAGCACGTGAGTGAGGGCCACTCTGACTGGACCTGGCAGAGTGTGGCCCGTGTGGCCCATGTGGCCCATGTGGCCTTACTCCAAGTGGGCTGAGATGTAGGTGCGCTCTTGCAGCATGGGGGGCGAGGGGGGACTTCATCCTGGGAGCCAGGGAGGACCGCAGGGTCCATTGGGTAGAGGGGGTGGAAGCCTGGGAAGGGGCCAAGGCTGTGGGGCTCCCGCCTGCCACCCTCAATCCGAAGCCCCACTTCTATCTGTTGGTGAAGGCTCAGCACTCCCCCTCCAGCACAGTGAATCTCCCCGCAAGCCTGAGGATCACATCAAGGCCAGAGAGAGAGCAACCTGGCCCAATCACACAGCGACGCAGCTTGGTGCTCCCGGCCTTACCATCTGCCATGCTCCTCTAGAGCCTCAGGGCCTTCATGTGTCCAGGTACCTATGAACTCCCCCAAACCAAGCAGAAGAAATCCACTAAGTTGGGGCCTGGCATGGGCTCTAGCTGTTCTGGAAGTCCAGGTGGGGAGAATAACAGTGCCAGTTCCATGGGCTGGCATTCTGATCCCCCTACCCCTGTCCCCCCCGCCCCCGGCACCAGCTTGGTGGCCTCTGGCTGTCCTACTGCACCGCCCTCCTTCTGTCTCCTCACCTCTGATGTGTCCCCTCCTGCCTCTTCTCACACGGCAGCCCGAGGAACCTTTCTGAAATACCTCTCTGATCATGTCCTTCCCTGGCCCCTCCGTGGCTCTCTCTCTGTCACCCCCAGGAAGTGGCTGGCTTCTTAGCTCAGCCTTTAAGAAACTTGGTGCCCTGGCCCTGGCGACAGCTCATCGTGACTGGGGACAGGAGGTTGCTCCCTTCCCAGCTCCCCAGGGCCCAAGCAAGGCCCCCACACTCGTCACTCACTCTGTGCTTTTCTCCCCAGGAGGCCTCCCCAGGGACACAATGGAAAGAAATGACCTATTTTCTGGAAGTTCAAAATAAAACGAAACATCTGTCTGGATCAGAGCCAGGCTGATAAAGAACGGACTGATTCCCCCCCACCGCCGGAGCCCCCCCTCCTCTTGCCACACACCCCCTCACCCGCCAGAGTGTGTGCTTGGGGGTGGGGGACAATGCGGGCCCAGTTACTTGGAACAGCTCGTGGGAAAGCGCTCAGTGTGTGCCTCACGGCCACTGGGGGCCCAGGGGAGGGGGCCTGGGTCCCCACACAGGCTGGGAACCGTCCTGAGAAGGAGGTCAGGGAGGGAGGGAGGCCTGCCGAGTGCTCCTGCCGAGCAAACACTTCCTGCCTTCTCTGGCGCCTCGCTGGCCTCCCTGCTCTGTCCATCCCGTGGCTGCCCACCTCCACCCCCAGGGCACCTCCACCCCAGGGCCGAAGGCCTGGTTCTGCACAGGCCCCGTGGATCCTAGGACGAGAGTCCTCTGGATCCCATCTGGACCTCCTAGAGCCCCGGCAGAATGGAACAAGGCGCTAGCAGGCCTTGCAAACAGCAGGAATTTCAATAGCTATCTTTGATTTAGTTGGTGCCACCCGATACCTGGGCTAAGCCATTTATGTGAATGACTTTGGGACAGTCTGTGACCCCTCTGTGTTGCTGTCCCATTTCACAGATGAGGAGAGCAAGGCACAGAGTGCTTGGATCCTTTGCCTGAGGTCAACGGAGCTTTGTCAGGGGTGAAGCCAGTGCCCAGTCCCCAGCAGACCGACCCCAGAGCACACTGGCTCCACGCCACCTGACGGCCTCCCTGCCTGGCACATAGCACAGGCTGAGCCTGTGAGCCACCCACCCCACTCCTTCCCCTCGGCGTCCTGACCTGTCCCATCCATCCTGCTTTCCTTGTACTGGGCTGAGACTGAAGCTGAAGAACAGGATGGGCGTCACATCGTCTTTCATAGAGCCCTGTGACCGTGGGGCCAGGAGTGCGACCGTGGGGCCGGGAGGGGTCACAGCTACTCCCTGCTCACGTCTGCCCCTCCCACTCTGCCAACCAAGGAGCTGTCGGTCCACAGCAGCACACCTCCCATGGCCAGGGTCTCACCACCTCATCCGGAACCCACTCCATTCTTGGACGGCTCAGGATCCTCAGGGCTCAGGCTATTAAAAATTTTCATTACACCAGGGATTTTGTTTTGTCCTCACAACAATCCTGTGAGGGGGTTACAATCTTGATTTCCCTTTCATGAGGAGGAAACTGAGTCTCAGAGATGTCTGGTAGCTTGTCCAAGGCGACACAGCCGGTAAGCCATGAAGCTGGGATGCAAACTCAGGTTCGTCTGACTCCAAACCTGCATTCTTTTTTTTTTTTTTTTTTTTTATTCATTGGAGACAGAGAGAGAGGCAGAGACATGGGCAGAGAGAGAAGCAGGCTCCCTGCAGGGATCCCGATCTGGGACTCAATCACAGGACCCTGGGATCACAACCTGAGCCGAAGGCAGACAGTCAACCGCTGAGCTACCCAGGAGTCCCTCCAAACGTGTATTCTTAACCGTCACGATAGACTGTATGTCTCCAGCCCAGAAACAGGTCTGTCCACAAGGAAACGGTACCAAATAAGTTTACCCTAATGGGGTCCATACAGAATCCAGGCTCTCAAGGACCGGAGGATCCTGAGGTCAGGGTCCTATCCTTCCCTTGCTGAGGTGCAGAGTGAGCAAGGGGCCTGCCCCAGCTCACCCAGTAAGGTAAAGCCAAGCTAGGGATGGAGCTCAGAACTTTCCTGCAACTTCAATGCAGAGCCAGAGGGTGAGCACACGGTTGAGGAGAGGAGTCCCTGCTGAGGACAGCCTGGGGCTGGCAGGGGCCATGCCCACACAGTGGCCCGTCCCCGAGCGCCTCGGAGATGCAGCATCCAGGCAGGCGGGCTAGGTGTGTGGCCGGCTGTGCCCGGGTTCCAGGCCCGCCCCTGGTGGGGCCCCAGCACCTCGGCAGCTGCAGAGTTCCGGGCCTCCACCATCCCTCGCTGCCCTCCCCGCACCGCCTCCCCTGCCCCCCAGAGCCTCATCTCCGGCCGGTGCCATGGCAACGGAGAGCCCAGGTCCTGGCAGCCAGAGGAGCCCCCGAGAGGGGTCCCAGGCCGAGGCTGGGGAGGGGGGTGCGGCGGGCGCAGACAAGCAAACCTTCTGTTCCCGGGGCTGCTGCCAGGCCGGGATCAGCCCTGGGCCGGGGTGGGGGCCGCAAATAGAATGGGTTCTCAGAGCCAAGTGGGCAGGGGGCAGGCAGGCCTCAGGCCGTTGGTCCTGACCCACCAGCACGTGGCCTGCCCCCACCAGCCCCGAGCCCAGGCCGCCGGCGGGCAGAGAGGGAGCTGGAGCTGGCTGACAGAGGCCCTGCCACCAACAGGAGCCAACGGGAGCATTGAGATTCCCCTCAGAGCCCTCGGGGCGAGAAAGTCCCACGTTTCACTTCCCTCTCCCTCTCTCCGCGCCCGCCTCTCACCCCTCTCTCTGGCCCTGCACCCCGATTCTCCCACAGACTGTCACTCGGCTCCTCTGGGCCTCGGCATGCCCATCTGGAAGTCGGGGCTCGTCCCGAGCAGTGGAGGCCACTGAATGAGTTCATACAAGTAAGACGCTTAGAACAGGGCCTGGCACACAGCCCTGTGCCAAGTCAGTGGCCTCGTTCTTCTTCCTTCACTCACGGGAGAGCGGCACTCTGGCCGGCCAGGGAGTGCGCAGCCCGGCCCCCACCCCGGCCAGGCTTGGGGGGGAGGCCCATGATAGATGAGATGCTGGGAAAGCCCCCTGCAGAGGGGCTCCTCTGGAACGGGGAGCTGCAGCCGGCTCAGCCAGAGGGGGGTGTCTCCCTGCACAGTCAGGGTTGTAAAGGCCCACCCAGGACCCGAACCCAAGTTCAGTGGGTTCTGGCAACCACGTCCTTCCTGTACCTTTGTCTTAGTCCCTTCGCTCGATTCCTGAGTGAGGAAACGCACCTAACAATTTTTTCAGATGCCTCCAAATTCCTCATATGGAATTAGGTATACAGTGGATGCTTAATAGATGCTTCCACAGCCTAAAAGATCAAATGGCCTTATAGGGTCAGCCCTTCTGGTCTTCAGGCCCGGGCCCTCAGCTGTCCCCTGATACCTCAGGGTTCACTAGGCTGGGGAGCTGGCACAGGCAGGTGATGGTGACTCTTTCTTTCTAGGGTGGTGATGGGACAGGCTAGGTTAGAGGGCAAAAGGGGGCCCTTGATGGCAGCAAGTTGTGCACGATGCCACCCAGGGCACCAAAAGCACATGGGAGCTCAGCCAGGCCAGGGGCTGCAGTCACGCTGTGCACCCACTTAATCCAGGTCCAAGTTAAGTGCCAGCCCTCCTACCTTGTAGCTGCGTGACCTGTTTGACTTTAACTTCCCTGAGTCCCAGTTTCCAGAAAAATGACAGAAGGGACTTCCTTTTCCATTGCTGGGAGGGTTAGTGGTGATGATGAAAAGCACCTGTCACATAATAGGTGCTCAGTAAAGGGCAGGGGTCATGAATACGTGATTATTCCAGTGAGGAGAGGGTGGCCTCCAGCTGGGCCTCCAGGGTTTAGTGGGGTTCTTCGGTAGATGATGCCAGGCAAGGGTCACTCCTGGCTATCCCACATGGCTCTGTGTAGTAAGTGGGAGAGAGAACTCAGGGCATCTGGGAAAACAGCAGGGGGAGAACTTTTACATCAGAAATCAGGGCTCTTGGGGATCCCTGGGTGGCCCAGCAGTTTAGCGCCTGCCTTCGGCCCAGGGCATGATCCTGGAGTCCCCGGATCAAGTCCCACATCGGGCTCCCTGCATGGAGCCTACTTCTCTCTCTCTGCCTGTGTCTCTGCCTCTCTCTCTCTGTCTCTCATGAATAAATAAGTAAGATCTTAAAAAAAAAAATTTTTTTTAAAGAAATCAGAGCTCTTTAGCAAAGGGGTAGGGAAAGGCTCACATCTGACATGAGGAAGATATTGTGGAGGTCACTTTGGGAAAGGCTTAGGGTCCTGGGTGAAGATTTAGGCTTTGTCCCGGAGGCGCTAGGTAGCCAACTTTCAGGGCATTGATAGCGGGATGTGGTCGGGGGGTTGGAATTGGCTGCTGGCTGGGCAGTGGTAAGAGTCCAACTCCAAGCACTACGGGGGTGGGGAGGAGCTCCTGTCCTCAAACGGGAGTAACAAGGCAGGTTAGCATCTATGGGAGGGTGTGGGTTCGAATGGGGACAGTGGAGGCAGCGAGGCCAGTTTTGGATACGAAACCTTCTCAAACCCTGCCTAAAACTCCCTAGCGGAACCAGCCATGTAATCTGTGGGGCCAACTGCAAAGTGGACACGCAGGGTTCCTGGTTACAAAATTGTTAAGAATTTCAGGCGTGTGGGCAGCCCCGGTGGCGCAGCGGTTTAGCGCCGCCTGCAGTCCAGGGTGTGATCCTGGAGACCCGGGATCGAGTCCCAAGTCGGGCTCCCTGCATGGAGCCTGCTTCTCCCTCTGCCTGTGTCTCTGCCTCTCTCTCTCACTCTCTCTGAACAAATAAATAAATAAATCTTTACAAAAAAAAAAAAAAAAAAAAAAGAATTTCAGGCGTGGAACATCATTTCTGCTCTCTGGACTAACAGTGAGGCCAAGCGTCCAGCCAGCCTGCCAGCCACCGGTCTGTTTATCCATCTCTCCATGCACTTATTTATCACTATTCACTACCCATTCAGCAGACTGACTGCAGCCCAGGAACTGAGGTAAGAGCAGAATAGTCCATAGTCCACTTTCCCTTCACAGCTATGGCTGTGACAGCTTTGACAGCTTTGAGCCCTGCCCTATGGACTAGCCCTGGAATCCCCCCATGCCCAACTGAGGCTCAGCTTCAGGCACGGAGACTCTGACCTCCAGCTGGTTCTACTTCCCAGGAGGGAACGCCACTAGGGCAGCAATGAGGATTGGAAACAGCCACAGAAACCTGGCAGGACTAAGGGCAAAGCGAGATGGAACATTTGGGGTCACTGAGCTGCCCCCTTGGCCTCCCCCAACACTTGTATAAAAGGAAATCATGGCCAAAATGGAGAAGTGATGTGGTGAGAGCTCCAAGTCCACAAACCCACCCCAGAGGGTTCCCACCCCTCATGGAAATGGCATTTCCTCTTCAGCCCAAACGTTGCCCTGAGACCTCAGCCCAGGGAGAACTGGGGCTGAGTGAACCTCGGACGGCAGAAATGGACGGTGAAGACACAGCATGTGCTCAGCTGGGTCCCCAGCTCCACACTACCACCGACCATCCGTACAACTGGAGGCGCACCCCTCCCGTTCTCTGGACCTGTTTTCCAACCATACATGAAGGAAGTTGAACCAGGTGACCCCCAGAATCCTTTTCATATCTGACCTTCAAGGACTGACTCCCTGGCCCGCTACCTCCACTTCCCAAGGGATAATCATTCCTATCACAGGGCGGAGAAGCTGGTACCTCTGGCAGATGAAAGGTTTCAGGCACCTGAGACATCAAATAGCCCTGATCTGAAGCAAGGAGAAGAGAGGATATTAATGCAGTTAAAGCAATACACTTTGATTTTCAGCCTCCTGCACTAGGCTGGGGGCACGGTACCCCAGAAAACACCTGGGAAGGATGGTTCCTTGGGGCAAGGAGTCCGGGGGTTCAAGAGGCCCTTTACCTGCAGGCTCTGGATCTGAAGTCTTGGGAGGGTCTTAAGGTGGCTCCTACACTGGAAGCAACAAGTGTGTAAATTACACACCCGCTCCCACCTGTACCCCACATCGATTCTCTCACCTCTGGACCCCATCATTCATCCGTCCACCACACAGCCAAAGCCCTTCTTCCTCTTGAAACCGGAGCATACAAGATTTGAAAAATCAGCATTGGAAGGGGCCTACAGGCAGGCTCACAGCATCCACACATACACATTCCAGCAGGCACATCTCCCGGCCCTCCCTCCTCTGTATCCCAGAAAAATGGGCCCATGGGCTCTGCAGGTACATGCCCTTGGAGCTCCCCAAGAAACTGAGTGCATAATGAATGGGTTGTCCTAACTGTAGAAAGTTCCTCCTCTTTATTGCAGGTTACAGTTTCCCATTAGTGGTCATCGATCCTGACCTCTTTCTGTAAAGGGTAGAGAAAGGGTAAGAAAAAACCCTTTCATTGTGAAGTTAAATATGCATGATGCCTGAGTACACAACAGGGCTTGTGTGGCTGCCAATCTGGGCTGGCGTGGCTTGGAATCCTGGAATTGTTTTAGGCCTGGAAGGAGCTCAGAGATCATCTTGTTCAACCTCCTGGTCTTACTGATGGGAAAACTGAAGCCCAGAGAAGGACTGACTCACCCACGGTCACACAGGATGGGTCCCGGGGTCTGATGACCACCTCTGGAACTCTGAGGGGCTGAGGCACATTCTCAGAGTTGATGCTGGATCCTCAGGGGTGGTCCGTGCCCCACCCAGCCTCTCGTCCTGGGCTCTGAAGTCACAAACACCCGGATGCAAAACCCAGCTCTACTACTTCCTAGCTGTGGGACCTTGGGCAACTGACTTAACCTCTCTGGGCATTTCCTCATCTGTAAAGCAGAGAGAGTTTATATCTACTCCTGGAGGTTGCTGTGATGATTCTATTAGTTTGGCAAATATTTATTGAGCACTTTCTGAATGCCAGGCCTGTTCGAAGCCCCAAGGAATGACAGCAGTGAACTTCACAGTAATGGATGGGAAGTACAACGAAAGTGCTCAGGGATTGCGGGTCCCTGTCATCTCACCCTGCCCACACTGCTCCCAGGCTGAGCGGCTGTGAAATCTGCCGCTGGGAGGCCCCCAGGGAGGCCTGTGGAAGACAGTGGAGGAAGATGTCCCCCCATGCCGAGGGCCCACTGCCCACAGGGTTCTGAAACATGTGCAGGGAAGTAAGATGGGCATGGCAGGCACTTCAGGGCAGTCTAGGGACCCTCTCATTCCTTCCTCCCTCCCCACCACACTCAGCAGCCCATCCTGAGCAAAAACCCCAAGTGCCCTCCTCCAGTCCAGAAGGTCTCAGAGCCAGACCATGCCTGGAAGGTGGAGGTAGGCCTTTAGACTGGTCCCTTCCAGGGGCATAGCTCTTGGTGAGGCATAGACTAACTTCACTGCCAAGTCCTGTTCAGGACGGAGGGAGGCCAGTGGGCCTCTCTCAGCCAATGGCCTTTGGGTCCAGCCCTGAGAAGTGCAAGATCTACTACGCACCTTTATCAATATTATCCTCACGGAGACTACATGCCTCCCTGCTGCCTACAGAGGAGGGGGCCGATGCCAAGAGAGACAGAGCACTGGCCCAGGGTCACACAGCCAGGCAGGAGCCAACTAGGGAATAATACACAGTCCTCTGATGCCCAGACCTGATGTTCTTTACCCCAGTGCCCAACACCTTCCAGATGTGGATACAGCCCAGAAAAAAAGGATCCGGGGACCCGAGTTGGCAACATAGCGGACTTGAGTTGAGCCAGGGCAAACGCCAGGTCTCCTGACTCTGAATCTGCGGGGCTTTCCGCTGTCCCACATCTGGGGGCAATTACAAATCTCAGCTCCTCTTCCCACAGAGGAGGGAGGGCTGTCCCATCACCACTAAAGGGAAGGTGCTGGCCAGATGGTCCTCCTTCCTCACTTAGGACCCGGCCAGACTTCGGGTAGACCCAGTGCAGGCGGAGCCTGCCGCCGAAGGTGCTGGAGCCAGGAACGGCCTCAGTGGGAGAATGGAGACTCCCTGCCTTCTGGCCTGGGGCTCCCTGGGTAGCCAGGGGGTAAGTCTTCAGTTTCAAGTAGATTTGGGCCTAAGTACCAACTCTACTAACTATGTGACACTGGGAAAATCACATAGCCTCTCTGAGCCTTGGCTTCCTGGTCTGCAACACAGGGGTAACGACAATACAGATTCCCAAGAGCTGCTGTGGGGGTGACAAGGTGTGTGGGGTCTCGGCTCTGTGCCTGGCACAGTGAAAGCACTCCATGGCGGTGACCCACACAGCAGCACTACGGATCCGGAGCTACGGATCCGGGGCTACGGATCCGGGGCCTGCTGCAAGGAGGCAGGGGAGGACCGCATGACCTCAGATATCTCCCTAGAGGCCTCCTGCATTCTGGGATGGCAGACAGGCAGGGACACTCCTCCCTGTTTGACATAGAAAAATGCAGTCTGGAGGAACAGCGTGCTGTTCTGGAAGGGCACCTGAGGGAAGGGTGGGGCTTGGTTCTGGTCTCACATTTGGGAACAGCAAGTCTTCAGTGAGCCCCTCCTACCTTTTGCCAGCACATTTTCTGTTTCACTGCCTGCCTGTCTGCATATGTTGGGGACGGAAAACAAGATGGGGTCACTTGGGGCCCAAATGATCTCTGATGTGCACACAGAGCACAAACAGGAAGAGAAGGCCAAGCAACAAGGCAAAGGGCATGGCAAGCACTTGGAAGACTGGAAGGACCCCGGAAGGCTGCCTGGAGGAGGGGGAGGTAGGGCCTTCCCTCCATTTTCCTTCACGGAAAATGAGGAGGGGCATTCTCACAGGCAAGATTGTGCATACTCCTCCTGGGGACCCTGGGATCTGACTGGCGGGAACACAAGGACCAAGTTTGGAGAAATGCGGCAGGGAGCTTATTATCTCCCCAAGCTCTGCAAGTTACTAGCACCGTGATACAGTTTTGTAGCTGCTGTGAACCTCATGCGTAAAACCAACATAAAATCCATCCCTGCCTCTGGAGCCGCTGGTGAGTTACGTGAGATCATGCTCATAAAGCTCTCCGCAGGGTCCTGGCATGCAGTAAGTGTCAATCAGTGGCAGCTACTATTAGGAGTTGGGGCTTTCTATAGGGGAGACTCAAAGAAGGAATCGTGATCAGATTCATGTTTTAGGATGGAGTGAAAGCAGCGTCGGAAGGAGGGAGACAGCGAGGCGGCTTGAGCAGCTGCCTGGGTCCAGAGGGAAGGGCCCAGCAACCGACTCCCCCTTCTTTCCAGAGGGGCCCCTACATCTGACGGCGGATCCCAGGCCCCCAGCCCCAAAGCCCCAACTGTGAGACTGTGACTGCTAGGCTAGGCCTGCCACAGCCCCCTTGCCTTCGCACTTTCCCAGCCACTGGGGGTTTGGAAGGACATCTTAGGAATCTGGAAAATTTGCAAATCCATTTAAATCCCCAGAGGTTGCCTGGCGGCCGACTGGCCTAGAGCCAGACAGATTCTTAAGGACAAGGCTTGGGCCCAGAGACAGGGGCCATGGCTCTGAAGTCCCCTATCCCCTGCTAGATCTCCATTCCGTGCACCCTCCTTGCTGTCTCCCAATTCCCCTCTCGAGCTCCTGCCAGCTTTCCCCGGCCCTCTCAGGCGGTTCTATGTTTTGGAGGCCCTCAGTCTGCACCCAGAAACCTCTGGGGTTCATTTGGCAAAAGCAGGGGACAGCAGGGCTATGGAGACCGGCTGGGCCACCCACCCCAGAAGCAGCCTGAGCAGGAGAAGAGAAAACTGGCTCCTCCAGCCCTGACGTCGCCCACAGCCTCCCAGCTTCTTCCCATCTGGTTTTGTTAAAAATATTTTCCATTTTTTGACCTACCCAAGAAGGCACAGACTGGAGCAAGGGGACAGGACAAGGGGCTGGGGATCCCCCTTCTCCCAGCACTTACCTTGCTGCTGATGCCTTCGGGGGTGGGCACAGTCCTGAGCTCTGGGCTGTCACCCCCTCCAGGAAGTCCTCCTCGCTGACCTCTCATTAACAGAAAGACTTTGCTGGACTCCCCAACGGGGCCACGGCTGGGTCGCAGAGCAGGGAAGACAGCCTAATCTCCGGGCCCTGGGAGCCTCAGGAGGATGGAGAGAGTGGGGGGCTGCAGGGGTGAGTGAGGAGTGGCCTCACTGCCAAAGCATCCTTCTGGAGGAGCAGGGCTGCCAGGAGGGGCCGCCCTGGGTCTGGCCCTCTGCGCTGCAGGGCACAGGCTGCTGCCCCCAGCTGCTGGTCAGGGGGGCCGGGTCCTCTCCGCGACGTCCTCCTGCCCTCTGCCTCCAACTTGTTCGCAGAGGGATCCTGGATCCCAGACGGGATGGGCAGGGACTGCGGGCGCTGGCAGCCCGGGAGCTCACACCACTGTGGGCTTCCCTGCCCTCCCCCTGCTTTGGGGGAAAGGCTGCAGGGCCGCCTCTGATTGGCTCAGCCGGGAGCAGGGGGGCGAGGGGGCGGGGAAGGTGGACGCGTGTGTCTGTTTTCAATTTCAGTTTCTTCCCCCTCTTTCTTTTCCCCCAAGTTTCTTGTTTTTCTTCCTTTTTTCCCTCTGCTTGCTCTCTCCGTCGCCTGCTCTCTCAGGATGTGAGGGGATGTTTAGAAATTCCGCAGCCCACGCCAACCGCTGAGTCACTTTTATTAAAAAGTGGTCCGGCCCCACCTCTCTGATGCCCTGCCGCGCAGCACCTGGGGCCGACTCCCTTGTCTGTGCCTCAGTTTCCACATCCATAAGGGCAGCTCTGAGCACCTATATGATTGATTCAGGCAACATCCGTTTATTGAACAAGCATGTGCTAGACACCATGTGGGGTGCTGGAGGTGGTAGTGAGCAACACACAGTCCCTGACTCCAGGGCTGCCCTGGCTAGTGGAGACACAGGAGGCACAGGGAGGTACCCTGAGGAATAGCAGGGGGGCTGAGAGTGCATTTAGAGGGGCAACTAACTGAGGCTTTGGGATTATCAGTCGCTGTCACAAGAAGAAACCCAAGGCTCAGGTGTGAATTGGCACAGAGAGGGAAAGAGACCTGGCGATGTCACCCGGTGTACTTGGGATTTCCAAACACATTCCTTCCTGTCATCTCGCTGTCCCTCAAGTACCAGGAAAGGGTTATTTCCCCATTTTATAGACAATGAAACAGAAGCCCAGAGAAGAGGAATGAGCTTCCCAAGCTCCCACAAGCAATGGCAGAACTGGAGTGGAATCAGGTCTCCCAAGTTCCATGACAGAACAGACACAGGTGACCTGACCCCGGGGCAAGACTCCCATTGCAGAGCAGACTGGGCCTCCTGCCCCGCCTTCTTCCAGGGTTATCCTTTTCTCTGCATCTCATTCAGTCACCCAACACATATTTTCGAGTACCTGCTAATGTCCCCTTTCCAGCCTCTTGCCCTCCCTTCCCTGCTAGGGTCTGTCAAGGCTTCTCCAAAACCTGGCTGGACCTCGTGTCCCCACCTCTTCTTCTGCCCTTATTTCCTCAGACCGGGAGATGTCTCTAATCACTTCTGGCCCTTAGATGCCCAGGGCACCATTTTATTTTATTTTATTTTATTTTATTTTATTTTATTTTATTTTATTTTATTTTATTTATTTCAAGGACATCATTTTATTTATTTTAAGATTTTGTTTATTCATTCATGAGAGACACAGAGAGAGAGAAGCAGAGGCAGAAGCAGGCTCCCTGCAGGAAGCCCGATGCAGGACTCGATCCCAGGACCCAGGGATCACGTCCAGAGCCAAAGGCAGATGCTCAAACACTGAGCCACCCACATGACCCACAAGGGCATCATTTTAAAAGGGTTTAGAGAGTTGAGGTGAGTCACCCTCTGTCCTGACACTGTATACATGGGAGAGCTGAGTCCTAGAGAAGGGGCAAAAAAGGTGTCCCAGGTCACACAGGTAGAGCCTGACTCTGCCCAGAGCCCCTTCTGTCCTACCCTCTGTACCTCTGTCCACCCCCTTCTTCTCCTGGGCCTCACCTTAAGCCCCTGTTCACAGAGCAGGAGGGTTGCCTGAGCTGGGATTTTACGCCAACCACAATCTCATAGCTTGAGGTCATTTCTTGGTCTTATCTGAGTGGGGATTGCTCAGCAGAGCATCTGGGCCAGGCCATCAGACTGGCCCTAAGCTATGGTGTGCAGGCCATGAGAGACTGGGAAGAGAGGGGGCCCAGCCCAGCTTGGGGGCAGTGGAGTCATTACAGAGGGGACTACAGGGGACCTCCAAAAACCACAGGGGCAGGCCTACATTGGGATTTCTTATGCCTGAAGATTCTATGAGTCTTTGCAATTCCTAGCATTTGCCTTGGCCATTCACCTCCAAAGCCTTGGCCCAACTGCTAGGACCAGAACAGCTGGGAGCGGTGGTGGGGAGCAAGGAGGCATTTCAAGTCCTAATTTCCCACTCCCCCCCCAAAGAAACCCAAGTCTGGAAGCGAGAAGACCCAGCTGTGGACTGGCTGTGTGGCCTTGGATAGATACCTTCTTTTCCCTGAGCCTCAGTCTCCCATCTGTACATAATAGGGTTGAACTCACTGTGCTGGAAGGACCTTGGGATGCTCTCTTTACAAGTGTCTTAGAGTTGGGCTCTGGGTAGGGAGAAGAGGCTGGTGGGCCCCAGAGCAAGGGGACAGATGGGGGCCAGAGATGCAGCATGGAGGGGAGGGGGTGGCTGGTGGTGGCTCCCCCGGGAAGCTGGCGGCGGCCGGTTTCCGGCCAGCCCAGCCGTCCGGCTGGCCCATCTGGAATCACTTAGCCCCTACCACCATTAACCCTTGGCAGGCACCAGGGCTGCTGTGCCTCCTCTCAGCTGAGATGGGGCTGGGGGACGCAGAGCCACATGGGACACCACAGGGCACTCACCAAGAGCTGGACAGATGAGGCAGGAGAGCCATGACTGACAGGGTAGATTCCAGAGCCAGAGCCAGAACCGGGTTCCAATCTCAGCTTCTGTGATTCCAGGCTGCATGATCTTGGATAAGTCACTGAAACTCCTGAGCCTTAGTTTCTTCCTCTGGCAAATGGAGCTAATTTGAGGAATGATTTGAAAGATGAGTGCAATTTGTAATGTACTTGAAGGACTCAGTAATGTCTGGAAGCAGTGTTGAAATACAGCTTTTCCCTCATTCTGGTGCAGCCCATCACTGTGTGCCCCTGAGCTGAACTATTCCTTCTCTGGGCCTGTTTCCCCCGTGCACAGTGGGCAGTACCTATGAGCAGGACCATCGAGGACTGTGTGTGGGGGGGGTGCCCACACAGTCCCTAGTCCCACCACGAACAGGGCGGACCATGAATAGTCTCCCAGCTGCCCAGATGCTGGGAGCTGCTGGCCCAGTCCAGCCTGGGACAACGCTGACTTGGAAAAGCTGGGCTGACAGTGGGCAACAGAGCATCCTGCCTCAGGTGGAGTGAGTGGGGTATAGAGGAAGAAGGGAGCTCTGGGCTGTAGGGTTCAGCACATTTCTCCCACTGCATGGGGGCACACTCAAGGATAAAGAGGCTGAGGTCGGTCTTATATTGGAAGTTCCAGCCCAGCTTCACCACTTTCTAGCTGTGTGACCCTGGGCAAATTATATTACCTGAGCTCTTGGAGCCGCAGTGTTTTCAGCTGTAAAATGGGGACGCATGTGCCTACCTCACAGAGTTGTTGCGAGGCCCACATGAGCGATGCACCGGGCATTTTATGCAAGGACAAGAGCAGATCGAGAAAGCCCCAGTAAAGCTAAGGATCCTCAGGCACCTCCGGGAGCTGCTGTCACAGAGGTCCACCATCAGGGCTGCAGGGAAGCCCATCCAAATGCTCATTTTACAGCCCAGATGACTGAGGCTGGTGCTGGAAAGGACTGAACAAGGCTCTGTAACATGTAAGGCCAGGACGGGAATAGAGACTTTTGTCTAGAATCAGGCCCAAGCTCTTCCCTGAAGGAGGGAACCAGGCTAAACTGAACCCCCCCAGACCCCCCCACCCACGCTTGTCAGAGCCGGAAGCCGCAGCTCTCAGTGGGGCAGGGGGAGGGGGGCCCGGAAAGGGCGCCTGAGTGGGAGAATCCCAGTAGGCCAGCTCAGCACTCGCGCAGGCGGGGCCAGCAGCCACCACATCTGGCTCTCCCACGCTCCCAGCGCTGCCCCCCTCGCAGGCTCCCCAGGCCTGGGGCAAGGAAGCAGCACACATGTCCCCGGCATCAGCACAGTCATCTTGGATGTCAGGGCCCGAAGAGTCCTAAGAGTGCGTCCCTAAGACAGGCATGGAAACTGAGGCCCAGAGAGTGGAGAAGACTTGCCCAAAGTTAGCAGAGAGAGAAAGGTCCTGAAATGCGAGGCTCCTGACCTCTTGTGCAGTGTCCTTCTACCCTGAGTACCCTAAGCAGGCAGACCCTTGTACCCGCAGCTAGGGAACCAGAATCGGCACAGCAGGAACTGCCCCTTCCATCCCTGGATGCTCAGCATGGTGGCTGTCAGGTTGGGCAGAAGAACCAAGGTGTTGGGGGGGACTCTGGGCTACATTCTCGCTCTGCATTCCTGGGACTGCTCTTACTGGGCCAGACTATAGCCACCAAAGCCTGACAGAGTCCCAGGAGATGGGGCTTCTAGACCCTGACTGCCTTGGCCTTTCCCAGCCTCCAGCAGACCTCAGTCTCAGTGTCCCAGAAATCAAGGGTGTACCCTGGTGCACATAGATGGCTCAAGGATCATCAGAAGAGCAGGGCCCTCAGAGGCTACATATCTTCCCCTCACTGGACATAGTGGGCCCCAGAGAAGGCCCAAACCTGCATGAGGGTGCACAGCAAGTCTGGAATGGGGCCTCTGACTCGGGCTCGCAGGCCATGCTGTCTCCCATACCATTTATCCATGCAGTGGAAATTCGTTGAGCACCCACTCTGTGCCCCACCCTTATAGAGCTCACACACAAACACCAAGGAAACCACAAAGGAATAATATCGAATTGTGATTAGTGTGAAGAGATGAAGAATAATGACAGGGCAGATTAAGGCTTCTCTGGGGAAGAAATATTTCAACTGAGACCTGAGGTTGAGGCCACACACAACATGAAGGTGGGAACAGTGTTCTAGGCAGAGGGAACAGCATAGGCAAAAACTTGAAGGCCAAAAAGAACTTGGTGTGTTCAAGCAGAAAGAAAAGAATGGTTGAGGTGCAGGGAGGGGACATAATGGGTGGGGGGCCAGGCCTCAGGGCCTTGTGGGCCCAGGAGAAGCCTGGTTTTATCCTGAAGGTCAGGAGGGCCAGTGACTGGTAAGATCAGGTGCATGGGGGAGGATGGGTTAACAGGTAAGGCAGGGGGCTACTATGGAGACTACTGTAGTCAACCGTAGGCTGACTGCCACCCTCCCTCCAGCACTATGTCCTTCTGGGAGAGCTGCAGGAATGCACCTGACACGGAGTTGGGGCTAATGGGCCCCAGTCCATGCTGGACCACTGAATCCCAGAGTGACCTGCTTTTCCTCCCCTGGCTCTGCTGTACCTTTTCTAAACAATGGGTCAGATGCTGTGCTGCTTCACATGAGGAGGCCACTCTGCCCCCAGGGCTTTGGTTCTAGCATCCCTTCTATTCCCTAAGTGGCTGAATGCTGGGGGACTGCCTCCATCCCCCACAGGGAGGGGGAGGAGAACCAGAGAGTCTTTCCGGGGGTCATGATCCACGATGGACACCAGGCGCCAATGAGCCTTCCAGTAGTACCCCCCAGTGCCAGCAGGTGACGCCCCAGCCTCTAGAGGAGGAGATGAGGGGTGCTGGAGGGGAGGAGGGGAAAGGGGTGCAGAAAGAAAAAGACACCTCACAGGAGTTCCAACAGACACCCCCCTCTTTGAGCCTCACCTCTGCCCCCTGGAGGTACGCAGAGCAGGAATTACCATCCTCGCTTCCACCTCGGAAGCCACTCAGCCAGGGAGAGTTGGCGGCCTGAGGTCACTGAGTGAGTGAGTTGAAGCCCTTGGGCGGCAACCTTGGGTGGGCCGAGCGTGAGCCCACCGGCTTCGCTTAAGCAAACCATTTCCAATGGAAAGCTCAGCGCAGAACCTTTCTTCGTCCAGGGCCATAAACCTGTTTTAAAAACAAGTTATCAGGATCCCTGGGTGGCTCAGCGGTTTGGCGCCTGCCTTTGGCCCAGGGTGTGGTCCTGGAGTCCCGGGATCGAGTCCCATGTCTGGCTCCTTGCATGGAGCCTGCCTCTCCTTCTGCCTGTGTCTCTCTGCCTCTCTCTCTCTCTCTCTCTCTCTCTCTGTGTGTGTGTCATGAATAAATGAATTAAAAAAAAAAAAAGCCAGGTTATCACCAAGATCTTTATGAGGCCAAGTCTCTGTGCCCCACCCCAGAGGCTGTGGTCCCCAGTATGCAAGAGCAGCCCAGAGGGAAGAGGGGCCACCAGGGAAGCCAGAGGGAAGGAGGGGTCCAATAAACAGCCACTCCCAGAGATAAGGGGTTGTCAGAGGAAGAGGTTGTGACGTGGACAGGGGCTTCTCCACACACACTCAGTACCAAGCTGGACCACCGTCTGAGGCACCCAGTCCCCAGCGGGCATATGGGGACACTGAAACCCAGGGAGGCAGGTGTCCAAGGTCACATGGCGAGTCAAAGGGTAAGGTGGGGTGAGACCTGCCATTGCAGATGCCCAGCCTGAGACTTTTGAACAAAGTTACAGTGTCCTTGAGAGGGAGAAGCTGGGGTGTCATATCAGGGCTGTCTCGGGGCTCTGGTTGGGGGGAGGTCGACCTACAGGTGAGGATAAGGGGTGGGCTGAGGCTCTTTTGCATGGGCTAGAGGAGGAAGAGGAAGCAGATATTTGTATAAGCAAAACCCCGGGTTTAGGAGAGAGACACACAGGCGTACTATCTTCCCAGGCTGGCTTGGCTTGCAGAGCAACGAAAAACTTCCAGGTAGGCCGCTTATGTTCTATGTGGCCCTCAGGTGGGTGACTTCACTTCTCTGAGCTCCAGCTGCTTCATCTGCAAGGTGGGGATAACAAGACCCTACCTCACCCTACATGAAATAATACGTGCAAATGACTTGGCACTGAGTGAGTGCTCACGAGATAGTGGTACTATTGTCATCATTATTGCTCTGGAACGATGCCGAGGGCCAAACCCTGCATTCTTAGCCCATTCTCTGGGCTGGCAGTCAGAGGACCTGGGTCTGTTTCCAGGGCAGCACAGTCCTGCTGCAGGAACTTGGCAAAAATCCCTTCCCTCTTTACACTTCTAGGCTCAATTACCCCACCTGTAAAATGAGTAGGTTGGCTCTCCACAGGTCTTTCATGACCAGGATGCTATGAAGTCTAGTGTCTCTCCGTTTTCCTAGGTGAACAAGGGTTAGGTTTGGAGGATTGGCAGGTCTGGGTTATGGACCCCTTGGGTATCCCAGTTAGGCAGCGAGAAAGGCCAGTGGGGTCAGAGACCCAGCTCCTGTGCCCAGCCCTGTGCTTTGTGTGACTTTGCCTGGATACCTGGACCTCTCTGTGCTTTCCTCATCCTGCAAATGGGGCCAGTTTGCCCCACCCTTCCCAATATCAGGGCTCAAGGAAAAGCAGGCCCGGGGCAGGGTGGGAATAGAGGTTTACCCCAGCGTGTGTCTGTGGAGTAGGGGGCCTACCCCAGCCCACCCTCTGCCCTGGGAGAGGACAGCACTGAGGGGACCATGGAGCAACTGGCATGGCTCCCCTGGGCCTCAGGGCTCCCTGGTTCTGCTCTCTCCCTGATCAGAGAAATAGTCCCCACTTTGCCTGAAAGGCCCCCCACCTCCCAGCTACCACCCAATCCTGGGCACCGTCTTCTATCATTTCTGGACCCCTGCCCAGCTTCCCTGTCACTCTCAAGCTCCCCGCCTATCCTCTAGCTCATTTGCCACACACCAGCCATAGCCATCTTCCCACTGTCATCCCCATCAGTCAAAGCTCCCAAGAGGCCTGTCCCACCTGCCCTTGCTCTGCCCTCATCAGACTTATCTCCTGTCCCCCATCACTGAGCTCCAGATTGGTCCTCCCGTTCTACAGGACCATGTGTCCCCTTGGGCCTCAATACCCGTGTTTATGCTGTCCCTCTGCATCTTGACGCCTATGTCACTTCCTCTTGCAAGACTTCCATGTCTCCTCCCTTTGGGTTGAATATCCCAATTCCTGGTCCTTACCAAGATGTCATTTCATCTTTATTTGTGATTATTTGATTCATGCATGCTTCTTCCCCCCACCACACTATGAAAATCCCAAGGGCAGGGCCTTATCCACTACCAAATATGATGTCAACACAAAGGAGGAGTATTAGTACACACGTCAAATGAATGAAAACACGAACAAATGAACTCCTATACCTATTCCCAACCTCCATACTCTTGGAAGGTACCTAGAAAGCCCCAACCTTCCCACCTCCCGGGGATTGGCATGCTTTCTGCAGCATCCCTGACCAGAGCCCTCCAGCAGTCACTTGCATACCTCCTGTGATAATGAGCTCACTTTCTATTTCCTGGCAGCTCACTTCATAAATGGATGGCCCTATAGAGAGCACTTCATGATGGAGGGGTTTGAACCTATTTCTGTGCCTACAGCTTTCTCTCTCAGGTGTCGGGTCTGCCCTGCACCCCTCCCTAAACTCAGTCCAGATTTTCAAGCCCCACTTCGGATTTTCTCTTCCTTGTCCAAGCAATCCCAGTTTCATCAATTCAGAGAAAAAACCCAGTCCTCCTGAGCCTCTTCTCTCTTCCCTGTATACTTGCCAATTTTTAAGGGGAGCCCTGTCTTAATTGCCCCCATTCTGTTATAGTACCCTTCAGAACCCCAGAATGCAAGATTCTGACTAGGGCCAATTCCTTTGGGTGGGCCCCCAGTACAGTCACACAGGGCCCAGCATTAGAAGGGCCCCTTTCATAGTTGAATTTTCTCCTGCCACCATCTTGAAGTTCTTAATAATTTTTGAACAAGAGATCTTCTCACCCTGTCATTTTGCACTGGACCCTATAAATTGTATCCAGATCCCGACACATCTGTCCAGCCTTGAAATGATGCTGACCTGCCCTGGCTGATGTCGTGATCCAAGCGAGGGACAGGTTGAATAGATAATAGATTCTGTTCACCTTTTGGGGGCCACATGACTCTGCACATTAAGGGTATCCCCAGGAAATGTTGGAGGATCAGTCATCATCGGGGGCGGGGGGGGGGGGCTTCTGTGCAGCTTGTTGGCACTGAACCCCCACTGTGGAAAGGGAACCCATTGTCCCAAGACTTCCTGACCCAGAGCCTTGTCCTTCACGAATCCTTCCTCACATCTTCCAACCTTGCTACTCGCTCGCTCCCAGCTCCTCACCTGTTTTGTGCACGCCCTCTGGGGTAGCTATGAAATAAGTACCAGTCTTTAACAGAGGAAGGGGGTGCAAGATGCATTTAAAAATACCACTGGGCCCCAGCTATAATAAATGAATCAGGGCTTTTAGATCCTGATTCACACAAACCAACTGTTAAAAAGACACGTTTGAATCAACTGGAGTATTTTGCATACGAACTGAGTGTTAGATAATACTCAAGAATTTGTGTTAATTCTGTTAGATGTGTTAATGGCATATTATGTAAGAAAGCGTCCGCGTGTTTTAGGGATGCATGCTGAAGTATGTAGGGGTAAAATGACACAATGTTGGAGATTTGTTCTAAAATACTCTAGCAAAAAAAGGAGGGGAGTGGATGAAATAACTTACAAAATCTTGATAATGGATGGAGCTGGGTGATGAGCATATAGCAGTTCACTGCAAGTTCCATTTTTGTGTATGCTTGAAACTTCTCATTAAAATAAAAGGCGGGTTGGGGGAGGTTGAAAGGGTTTGTCAAGAGAATTGTGAGAAACTGCCTAGAATGTCTTGCAAAGACGCCACTTCCCTACCTCTTTAAGAACTTTCTCTGGAGGGTCAACTCAGGGAAACTCCCCAGTTGTATGCAGACTCGTGTATGTGCATATATGTGCATTTTCCCGGGAAAAACATCCAGAGCTTTCATAGGAGGCTCAGAGGGGTCGTGACCCCTCCCGCCCCACCCCCCCCCACCCCCAAGATTCTACCTTACGAGGGAACTGTTTGAAGTCAGGTTGCCCCCTCACCTCAAGCTGGTCACTGCGGAGGGCGCCGCCGGCCCGATGTGGCTGTGCGACACTGGCCCGGGGCCCCCCACCCCCCCACCCCCGCCGCCCCTCGGATCCCTTTTCTCCCCCTGAGAGATGGGGTCACGGGCGGTCCACGCGGCGGCCGGCGAGGACGATCCCACACCTGGCGCCGCCTCGGACGCTCGCCCAGGACGCGCCCCCGCGCCCCGCGCCCCGCGCCCCCACCCCGCGCCCCCACCCCTCCAGGCCCCGGCCCGTCCACCTCCCGCTTGGGGCGGCAATTTGTCTCCTTTTGAACCCCCCGCCCCCGACGGGTTTCCCCCTTTGATTCGCGGCCCTGAGGCTCCCCCCGCTTTGAAATGCAAACCCGCCCGGGCTGGGGCCGCGGGCGCCCGGAGCTATAAAAGGCCTGGGTGGGGCGGGCGCGGCGGCCGGGCCCGCGAGGCCAGGTGAGCAGTCTGCTCGTCGGGGCGGCCGGGCGGCGGCTGGGGGCGCAGCATGCGCGCGGGCCCCCGCGGCCACCATGTACGTGGGCTATGTGCTGGACAAGGACTCCCCGGCCTACCCCGGGCCCGCCAGGCCCGCGGGCCTCGGCCTGGGCCCGCAGGCCTACGGCCCCCCGCCTGCGCCCCCGGGACCCCCGCAGTACCCCGACTTCGCCGGCTACTCCCACGCGGAGCCGGCCCCCGCACCCTCCGCGGCCTGGAGCGCGCCCTTCTCGGCGCCCAAGGACGACTGGGCCGCCGCCTACGGCCCAGGCCCCGCGGCCCCCGCCGCCAGCCCGGCCCCGCTGGCATTCGGGCCCCCTCCGGACTTCAGCCCGGTGCCCGCGCCCCCTGGGCCCGGCCCCAGCCTCCTGGCGCAGCCCCTCGGCGGCCCGGGCGCCCCGTCCTCGCCCGGAGCGCAAAGGCGGACGCCCTACGAGTGGATGCGGCGCAGCGTGGCGGCCGGAGGCGGCGGTGGCAGCGGTAAGGACCCCTCCTCCCTCGCCCTGCGCCTCCGGACGCTTCCCCGGCACCGGCAGGTGCCAGGGCGAGGCCCAGCCGCCCCTGGCTGACCCCTGCCCCGGCCCGCGAGGGCGCCCGCTGGGCCTCCCTGACCACCGTGGCCCTGGAGTGCTGCTCGCCCAGCTCCCCCCTTCGGAATCCCAGGCTGCCAGCCTTGGTAAAGCACAGCCCGTCCCCTACAGAGAGGGATCGGAGGCCCGGAGACGTGAAGAAACGTGCCCGTGGTGGCCTGGCACGGCCTGAACTAGGACGCAGGTCCCCAGACTTACCCCAGGGCTCGTTAGCAACACTGGCCCCGGTCGTCATCCGTTGCTCCCACCCCATCCCAACCCCGGAGTAAGCTGCGAACCCTCCCCAGGACGGGCGATGCCCTGATGGCGTGCACAGGCGGGCCCCCTGCCTTTCCAAGGCTCAGTATCCCCATGGGTACAGTGAATCGACTGGTGGCTCCTATCCTTTGGACCAGAAAAAAGCCCCCTCTGTGGTTAGATTGGGGTGGGGGGTCCATACCTTGCCATCCCAGGGCCCTCCCTGAACTCTTGACCCTGGGGGAGGGGAAAGCAGGAGCAGTTGGGAAGGTGGCTACTGTTTGGCTCCTGAGACTGTGAACCTCCTGCCCCCAGGCAGGCCTCTCTGATCCACCCTCTTCAAAGGCAGAGGAGGGGGCAGGACAAAGGGCCAGCTTTAATGAGGGGCGGACTGACCTCCTTTATAGGTCCCCCCTTTGTCATGTAACAGGCTGCTCCTTAGCTCGGTAGTGACTCCTGTTGGCCGGAAAGTGAACACGATACCCCATTGTCCCGACTGTGTCCGGCCTGTCCTGACAAAGGCCACCTGGCCTTAGGGGCGGGAAGTCGGCCTGCCCACCCTTTGATGTCTGTCCCCTCCCCCCTTCCCCCAGCTGGGAGGGAGCCTGGGACTTCCCCCACCTCCTCTCTCTCTCTTCACCCCCATGTCCCCTGCACACACTCCTCACTCCTGGGACAGATGCTGGGGAGATCTGGCTATAATCTGAGCACCTTCTTGGAAGTCCCAGGGACACAGAAGCTCCTATCTGCCTCTGGAGGCCTCTCATTTGTGTGACCTTGGCTAAACAGTAACAGCTAATCTTTAAGGACCACTTACTAATGAATGGACCAGGCACTGACCTAAGATCTTGCATTAATTCTCACAACATTATTGTAGGTACTATTATCATCCTCATTTTTAACTTGAAAAATCTGTGGCCTAGAGAGCTTAAATCCTTGCACGAGGCCATATGACGAGTAAATGGAATGGAGGTGGAGGTGGAGGCTGGGACTTGAACCCTGGCAGATTGACCACCAAGCCTGTGTTCTCATCCTCTCAACAGCAGCTTCTCTTAAATTAGTCATCTTTTCTGCATCTCAGTTTTACCACCTGTGACATGATAAGGAAGGGTCTTGTACTTTTCTTTAAGTTATAAAAGGACCCCTTTGGAAAATCTGGTGGAAAATACAAATCTCTCTAGAAAAAAAGTGTTGCCTAATTCAGCAGACAATTTTAGGGGTTCTAGAAGCTCCCTAAGGACTTCTCCATTAACCCCGGTTGAGAACCCTGCATTAGATTAAATGAGAGGAGGTGTCTGGGGCCACAGATTCCCCTGGGTTTTGTGTCTGTTCCCTGGAGAAGGAAGCCTGCTTTTCCTACTCCTCTATTCCACTTGCTGGTTCCTGCTCATCAGGCAACTTTGGAGATGGCAGGGTGGGTTCCAGATGGAGGAGGAGTTCCTCAGGAGCAAGGACGTGGAGACGGTGTGCCAGTGGGGATCAGAGGACTGGTGGGAGGCCTCGGGGGAGCTTTCAGGCTGTGTGATGTTGGGGACAGGAGTTGTGTTGAATTCCGCTCAGCCTCTGGTCTCAAAAGTCATTTGGAAACTGTTGTTCCTGGGCAGGTAGGGGCCTAGCAATAAGTCTGCCCAAAGGCAAAAAATTTTTCCTCCTTTACCCCCAGAAAGTAAAAAGAGGGAGAGCCAAGGGAAGTTTGCAGACTCCTAAGCAAAGTGGCTGCCCCAGAGACCCATTCTGCTGAGGACTCAGGATTGTCAGCTTTCTAGAAACTGGAAGCTGCTGCCTGTCTGCCCGGGGACATCTGACTCCAACCAGTGTTCCTGAGATGAAGCATAATTGGCAGAATCAGGATGGAGTTACAGACCCTCCCTGAGAGAGTCGGCCAGGCCGTGCCGCCTGCCCCCCCCCCCCGCCCCCACCAACACACACACCTTGGCCTCAGTTTCTCCTGGGCAGTGAAGATCCAGGGTGTCTAGGATATTGCCTGTGTAATGCTGTTGTCTGGGATGGCAAAGGGAAGGTGGGTACATGCCAACACCCACCCCCGCACCCCCTTCCCCCACAGCAAATGTTGCTGGCCACCTGGTCTTGTGGTACCAGGTTTTCTTGCCAGCCCCTTCTCTCCTGCATCTGAGCCTCTAGCACTCTAGAATACTTGAACTGGACATTTAGAGACCAAACGTACCATTGAGAACTAAAGCCCAGAGACTGTAAGAAGTGTTCTAATTTCACACAAGTGGAGGCTGAGCTGGGATAAATATTGGATGAGTCAGTTAAAATTTTTCCAATGGTTTCCCATTATATTTAGGGTGAGATCTATCCTCCCTGAAGTCTGCAAGACAGTAGAGCATCAGCACCTGGCCCCTGCCTGCCTCCCCAGCCTCGCCCCAGTCTCCCTAATCTCTCCTTGGTCACCAAGCTCTAGACACTCCAGCCTTCTTTTAGTTTCTCAGATGTGCCACATCCTGCTGCAGGTCTTGTGCATAGCATACCCTGTTCCCTCTTCCTGGAAACTCCTGTGTCCTAACTCTTTGCAGGCCTATCTTCTTCTCACCCTTCAGGTCTTAGCTTAATGGTCATCTCCTCTGAGAGGTCCTCCATGATTTCCCAAGGAAGGCTCCCCCTATACACATCGATAATCCTCACCATGTTTCCTTCAGAGCACCAACACTGATTTCAATTTACTCACTTATCTGTGTGTTTGCTATTTCCCCACCCACCCATCTACCAAAGTCCACCAAAGTAACACCCATGAGGTCCAGAGCCACATCCATTTGACCCATCACTACATTCCAGGCACCATCATAGTACATGACATTTAGTAGGGGCTTCTACATTTTGCTGAATAAATGAACAGGACAATGTGAGGAACAGTAAGACAACTGGGAGAAGAGGGAGAGATGAGATCTTGGCTTTGACATGTTTCTGAGGTCCCAGCCCTAGGGATAGGACCCACGACTGCTGAGCTGAGCAAGCTCATGCCAAGGTTGGAAGCCTGTCCCTCCTGGGATGGTACGCTCAATACTCAGCTGAGGAGCTGGCATAGCTGAGGCTGGGATGGGGACTATGACCCCGGTTTTATCCTAAGGAGGGACAGTGAGAACCAGAAAGATGAGGGAGAGGCTGTTGGGCTTCACTCCATCATCAAAATACTCACCACCCGAGTGATTGATTACTGCCACCCGGCTCAGGCCTGGATAGGAGAGGACTTTAAGGGGTTCTATTTTGTGGTCGTACCTGTTTGCACCTATAAATAGCAGTGTTTTCAGTAAGTCCAGCCCCTTCAGCTTTCTTTCTTTTTTTTTTTTTTTAAGATTTTATTTATTTATTCATGAGAGACACACAGAGAGAGAGAGAGAGAGAGAGAGGCAGAGACATAGGCAGAGGGAGAAGCAGGCTCTCCACAGGGAGCCTGATGCGGGATTCCATTCCAGGACCCTGGGATCACAACCTAAGCCAAAGGCAGACGTACAACCACTGAGCCACCCAGGTGCCCCCTGCCCCTTCAACTTTCAGATGGAGAAACTGAGGCCCAGGGAGGAGGAACCCTCCTCCTTCCCCACCCTCACATTCCAGACCCTCTCCCTTGGCCCCTTGCCATAGCCATCAGCTTGGCCTCTCACCTTCAGCCTCTCTCTGATGTCCCAACTGTCTTCACAACCATTACCAGATTTTCAAGGCACATCTCCTGCTCGAGAGCATTCCATGGCTCCCCAAGGCTGTGGAATCCCCGTTTTGTTATATGCCATTTCACTGCCATCAAATCCAGCCACATTTCTTTGGCATTCAGAGCCCTCTTGAGAACTGGCTCCAACCCACTATTGAAGCCAGTATCTAGTTCTAGATACAGAAGTACTTACTGGGGAGGCTAAGGGCCACTGCCTGGGAGCCTCGGGCCTGGGGCTGCATATCTGTGAGAAACTGCACAGCCTCAGGCAAGTTAACTTGGATCATTTCTCTGAGCCTCAGTTTCTTCCACTATAATGTTAGGATAACAATAGGATTGCACCTTGAAGCGATGGTGCCCATCAAGCCCAGCCCCTGTGCTTGGTACACAGTAGGTATGCAGTGCATCAAGTGCCCATGATCGTCTCTGCCCGTCCTTAGCAGGTGCACAGAAACATACACCTCACACTCCCTGCCTCTCCAGTCTGGGTCCCCCAACCTAAACTACCCTTCCTGCCCTATTCACCAGTTCAAATACTGCGCCAAGGCCACCACCTCTAGAAAACCCTCCTGGATTCCCTCCCCTCAAAGCAACTTATTTTAGCAACTCTTTTTTTTTTTTTTTTTTAATTCATGAGAGACACAGAGAGGCAGAGGGAGAAGCAGGCTCCATGCAGGGAGCCCGATGTGGGACTCGATCCTGGGTCTCCAGGACCACACCCCTAGCCGAAGGCAGACGCCCAACCGCTGAGCCACCCAGGCGTCCCTTATTTTGACAACCTTCACCACTCTTGTTTATTGCTTCCATCTACCTCAAGGACTAGTGGTCAGCCCCATCCTTCTCACCAGGCCTTGCGCCAAGTGATAAAGCTGGTAACCGTGGCATTGGTTTGAGTCCTTACCGCGTACTAGGCGGTGTGCCAAGAACTTTGCATGGGTTTTCTCACTCAAGCTTCAGAACAACGCTAAGAGGTGTGAGGATCTATTATTAGTCTCATTTTACAGATAAAGTTAATGAGGCTTAGAGAGGGTAAGGTGACTGCCCAAGCTCACACAGCTAGGATGGGCCCCACAGGGTTCAAACCCAGACTCTACAGCCTAAGTGGAATCTATCAAATAAAGTAACACACGAAGCAGCCCCAGACCCCTCCCTCTGTGCGTCCCAGCCCAGGTGGGGAAAGGAGGCCGGTTGGAAAGCTGGGAGAAGCTGATGGGGGATGGTGGGCACAGCAGGGGCCAGGCTGTTCAAAACTGGTTCTCCAGGCGAAGCTGTGTTTGACACCTCGTCTCTCAGATGTAGCTGGGAAGGGGAATGACCCAGTTAGAAGGTGGCAGAAGGCTTTTTTTGGTTGGGTGTTTTTTTTTTCCCCCAGCTTTGGCAGATACTGCTGCTGAGAGCTTAGGGAATCATTGTGAAGGTTCAAAACAGCTTTGTTAGTAGCAGGGTCTGACTTGTCAGTAGGACGTTATCTTACTGGGCTGGCCCTCCAGTGTCCGTCCTGGAGCTCCTGAGATTTGGAAATAATGTTTGCATCTGGAGTCCACATGGGCTAACCTGCTGAACCCTCCCCATGCCACACTCGACCCTCAAGCTTGTAGGGGTGCATAGGTCCCTCTGCATCAACACAGAGAGCAAGTAGACATTAGTGAAAGCCAAGATTGATGCTCCAAGCTCAACATCTTCCAGTGACTTCCCATTGCTCTTGAAATCAAATGCAAACCCTTGACCCCAGAGCTCAGAGCTCTGCTGGTCTCTCCAGGCTCACTGCATGCCTCTCTCATTCATTCATTCATTCATTCATTCAGGCGGGCAGAGGATTCTGGCCAGAACAAGGCAGTGTCCTCTCAGGGAGCTGCCCCTTACTCTGCTACTCTCTGCCACAGGGCCTTTACACATGCTGTTCTCTTTTCCTGGAACATCCCTCTCATTGTTGGCACAGAAACCTCCTGGACCTTCAGGTCTCGACTTAAATGTTGCCTCCTGCAGGAGACCTCTATCAAGCTAATTGGAGTAGATCCCTCCCCATCCTCCACCCCTGCCATTTAATATAGCTCTCAACTCTAGGTTTACTTTCCTTCATACTAATCCCAGCTTGTAATTATTTTGTTAGTTTGTTTTTAATCTGATCCTCTCCAGGAGAGAGGGGAATGAACTATTTAACAAATAAATTATGAGCACGAACCAGATCTACTGAATACTCAGCTCCTGTTCAGCATTTTCTCAAATGCAGGTATTTCTGCCCCCCAGAATTGTACATCTCTACATTAGATTTGTGGCTTTGACTAAGGCTCTGGGAGGATGGCCCTCTGGAGGTTGAGCTGACCAGCTGATGAATTGGCTGTGGGAGCGGGAAATGCCATCTGGGCTTTTGGCCCAAGCATTGGGAGGGTGGTGGCCATTTACTTAAGTAAGTCCCCACCAGGAAGCAGTAAGCTTGTGTTAGATGTTCCAAAGGATTTGTCAAGCACTCACTGTGTGTCAGGCACTGTTGTGGGATGGGGTGAGCAAGATGGCATGGTCCCTACCAGGACCTACCCTCACAGAGCTGACCAGGAGCAAGGCACTGAGGGAAGGGGATTTGCAAAGGTCACCCAGTGAACTAGGAGAGGGCTGGGGTCCAGAGACCCTCCCTGCACCACACCCAGAACATGAGACCTCGGGAGCACGGCCTGAAGACGATTGGGCAGGGACTTGACTTCCAGCCTGCAGGGGGATGACCTAGGTAGGGCAAGGCTAGAACGTGCCCCCTACAAAAAGCTCAGAGGGGCCTCAAGCTGTTCAGGCCAGGGGAGGGGGGACACTTAAAGGAATGCAGTTGCTGTTTGCTAGTCTTAGAGGGGCTGTTCTGGGCCAAGAGCCTTATTTTTTTGGTGCTCCTATGGCAAAATCCAAGTGGGTAGTAGATGCAAGGCCCTTTACAGAGGGTACAAGCCCAGGTGGGTTAGGATGCTTGCTGTGCAGCTGTGGGCATCTGGCCCGGGGTAGGAGTTTGGTCTAGAAGGGTTGTCCAGTAGAACTTTCTGTGATGGTGGAAATGCTCACTATCTGTTCTGTTCAGTATGCTAACCACTAGTGGCATGGGTCTCTCTAGCATTTGAAAGATGGTTCATGTTACTGAAGAGCTGAATTCTTAATTCTGTTTAGTTAATTTAAGTTTAAGCAGCCACGTGTGGCAAGTAGCTGTCACATGGGATGGTGCAGGACAATCCCTCTGGAGAGTTCCTAGAATGGTAGGTAATCTGTTCCCTTTGGGTTCCTTATTTTCCACCAAGGAGCCTCTCTGGCCTCTTCTGTCTCTATGGTCATCTCCATCTCCATCATTGACTAGTTTTTATTCATAATTACCTTGTTCAGTAGGTTCTCACCCCTCATCTCTGCGATTACAGTGTATTGAGGAGGAGTTCCTGTTCTCAGTTTGCAGATTAATACACTGGGATCCAGAGAGGGGCAGTGACTTGCCTGGGTTCACACCACTGGCATGTGGCCAGACTGGGGGAGAACAGACAGGTCTACCCAATCTTGAAGTTTCTGTCCTCTTTGCTGCCTCCCCCAGCCAAGCCAGACCCAGACCATGGGCCTCCATGGAGAAGCCATGGCAGGGGACAAGGCCAAGGTGGCCTGGGAGGAGAGGGGCAGTGCCTGCTGGTGCTGTGACTGGAAAGGAGGGCTGCAGTGGGAAGGAGAAGCCTCCCTAAAGCTGCAGGACCTCTGCACCAAAGCCAGCCTCTCCCCACTGCTCCAGGGCTTGAATGAGGAACCGGGATGGAGCAGCCTGGGACCGGTAGCTCAGCAGGAACTAGGACCCCATCAGGGCCCAGCAGACAGCCTCATGGCCCAGGAAGGGAAATCCATTCATCATCTGACAGGCGGGTCAGGCCTGCTGCAGCAGAGGTCCCACCCCTGCCAGTGCGATGAGGACTCAGGCCCAAACTGAACATCGCAAGTCCAGCCAGTGGCCGCTCCCAGGCCAGTGTGTTCCTTGCCCTGCGCTCCCTATCGGGTGGCATTCCTCCCTCTCCCCAGGGACTCCTCCAACATCCCCTGCTGCAAATAGCTCAGCTCTCCTTGACATCCCCTTAGCTCTTTGCCCTTTACGAACTGCTTTCACGTCCAGAGCCTGAAGAAGTTCAGTCTCCTGGCAAGTCCTTTAGCTAAGGATGGTCAGGCCTGGGCCCAGCCCCTAAGAGGAGGGCTTGGAGCTACACAGAATTTTAGGATCTGCAGGCCCTCGGAGCTGACCCTCTTCTGATGCACAGGAAAAACTGAGGCCCAGAGAGGAGAAGGGGCTTATTCAGGACCACACAGATGGCACAGAACTGGAACCAAGACCAAGTTAGTGGTTCAGGATTCCCCACCACCACCCCCTACGTGCTATGAAAGAAGGCAGGAGGGCAGTCCCGGTGGCACAGCGGTTTGGCGCTGCCTGCAGCCCGGGGTGTGATCCTGGAGACCCAGGATCGGGTCCCGCATCGGGCTCCTTGCATGGAACCTGCTTCTCTCTCTGCCTGTGTCTCTGCCTCTCTCTCTCTCTCTCTCTCTGTGTGTGTGTCTCTCTCATGAATAAGTAAATAAAATCTTAAAAAAAAAAAAAAAAAAAAGAAAAGAAAGAAAGATGGCAGGAGAGCCAGGTGCGGTGGATCAGGGGTGGAGTATTTTTACCTTAACAAGCTTTACTTGTTAAACTTACACACACGCATGTGTGCATACTGCGTGTGTGTTTGTGTGTTGGGGAGGATCGTGATGCACAGCCAGGGTGGGGCTGGACCACACAGAGTGGGGGCATGGTGGGTTGTGGTGGTGGTGGGGGGGATTGGTGTTCCAGGCCCTGAGGGCCAGAACTGGCAGTGTCATCCCCCAGGGCCACAAACCCAGCAGTAGGAAGAGGGCAAAGGAAGTGCTGACCCAGAGGCCATGTGATTTTCCTGGAGCCACCCACCCCGCCCTGGGGGCAGAGGCTGAACCCTGTCCTCGCCTGGCCCAGGCTGTCTGGGGAGGCCCTACCGCAGGCCATTGCACGGCTCCTGCTCCCTATCCTCCAGCTGGGCAGGCCCGGTATCTAGGCTTTCAGACAGGGAAATCAGTCTCAGAATTCTTTCAGCAAGAATAACAAACACAACCAGAGAATCAACAAACATTGGGAGCTTCGTGTTTCCAAATTGGAAGAGACCTTATAAATAAACAGTCTCATCCAACACATCACCCATTGCGCAGATCCATTTCCCAGCCTTTCTACCACATGGCTGCCCCACCACTGTTGGAGATGAATGAGACTCCCCATCCTTGCACACCTACTAAGTGCCAGGTGCTGTGCTAGGTGTCATCTATTTTTCTAAAATGATCCACCTGGTGGTTGGAGGTAATTATGGGAGACCTCACACTGTGTGATAGGTTCTAGTGTTGTTCCTGAGGCTGGGCAGACCTGAGTTTAAATCCCAGCTACAAGGTGTGTGGACCTGTCTGAGCGTCAGCCTGTTTATCTGTAAATGGGGATTACAGTTGCACAGCTTCGTAGGTATTGAGAGATGTATACAAGTGCCTGCCACATGGACATGTTGGCCATTATTAGAATAATAGTTATCCCCATTTTATAGATACAGAGACTGAAGCTTAGAAAGGTGAGGTGACTAGTCCTGATGAGCCAGCCAGTGAGAAGCCGTACTGCACAATCCCCGAGGTCGGTTTGCCCAAACAACCACATGTCAGGGTCACCTGAGGGCTATTCAAGTAGCAAATCCCTGAGTCTCATTTTAGCCCCACCGAATCTGAATTTCTGGTCTAGAATTTGTGTTTTTAAAAAGCTTCCCAGGACCTCCACTGTGTATGCTTTAGGAGATGGGGAATGTGCTACCTTCACAGCAGCCTAATGCATACGGATGGGCCATTCCTCGTATCCCAAAGCCAGAGTGAAGAGAAAGCCTCTCATTTGGGTGAGTTACCCAAGGGTCTTCCCTACTGCCCTCACCACCAAAGAGCTGGAGGAGGCCCCCCACCCACTCTCCTCCCCACTTGTACTGGCATCTGGCCCAGAGGGTTATTCATTAGGTGGCTGGGAGCGGCTGGCCCCCATCAGACACCTGTTGTAGGAGCCCAGACTTCCCCGTCTGCCCCAGCGTCCCAGGCGCCTGTAAATCATTCATCCTGGGGCCCTCTCCCTTACCTGCTGCTCTCACGCACCTCTCTGACCTTTCCCTCCTAGGCTCCTGGGGTGGCACAGGTGCTCACAGGAGGGGGAAGGGAGGGCGGCTTGGGGCAGTTGGGACTCTGGCTCAAAGCTGGCACTGGAGCCCAGGGCTCCTGACTGTCATTACAAATAGAAATTTGTTATTTGTGGCTCAGTCGGATAAGCATCCAACTCTTGATTTGGGCTCAGGACCAGGGTTGTGAGATCGAGCCCCCCTTGGGGTTCTGTGCTGAGCATGGAGCCTGCTCTCTCACTCTCTCTTTTAAAAGAAGTAATTATAAAAAATGCAAATTCATATCATACATGGTAAGAAAAAAGAGAGAGAGAAAGAGGAAGGAAGGAAGGAAGGAAGGAAGGAAGGAAGGAAGGAAGGAAGGAAGGAAGGACCATCCCAAAGACTCTCACTTACCTATGGCCTCCATCCTCCCCAGAGGCTTATTGGTTTGTATATTCTTTCAGAAAGAACTCTACAGGTACACAGACGTATGAGCTTGTGTGTGTGTGTGTGTGTGTGTGTATCCCCCACTGTTATACAAAAACAGTAACATACAATTCACAGCATTCTAGGTCTTCCTTTTTTTTTTTCTTTAACTCAATGTATCTAGAAATTGCTCCATATTTAGTGGCTACATAATGTTGCTCTCCATGGATGTCCCATCTCTTATTTAACAAGTATCCTACTTGTAGACATGTACATTGCTTTTAGTCTTGTGCCTTTTGAAACTCCTATGGCTTTGGACATTTTTCCATGAGATCAATTCCTCGAAGTGGGGTTATTGGGTCAAAGGGTACGTGCATATTATTTTTTTTAAAGATTTTATTTATTCATGAGAGACACAGAAAGAGAAAGAGGCAGAGACACAGGCAGAGGGAGAAGCAGGCTTCATGCAGGGAGCCCGATGTGGGACTCGATCCTGGGACTCGATCCTGGGACTCGATCCTGGGACTCGATCCTGGGACTCCAGGATCACACCCCGGGGCTGAAGGCAGGAGCTAAACTGCTGAGCCACCGGGGCTGCCCGGTATGTGCATATTAAATGAGGCTAGATGTTACCAAGCTGGGCTCCAAGGAGGATGTTGGCAATTATTCCTCCCTGGACAGCATGTGGGATTCCTTGGTTCCTGGGCCACAGCGTGATACCAAATGTTTTGTTCTTTGGCAGAGCCGTTTTCTCTGCAATAAAATGGTGTGATTTGAGAGCTGCACCGGAGCCCACCAGCCCATCTCCTGGGCCCAGAGAGGAGGTGACAGGGCCTGAGGGCTGGGTCTTCCCTGGCAGCTTCACTAGAACAGAGAAATAACTGCAGCTAGAGCCCTATCTCCTGTCTAGTCCCTCGCTCCTCAAATCCGGGAGGAGTCAGGCTATAGTTTGGGTCACCTGAGCCCAGGGTTTATGACACTACCAGGCAGGATGGCCCTCAGCAAGGATGCCCTTTTTTTTTTTCCTTTCTTTCTTTCTTTCTTTCTTTCTTTCTTTCTTTCTTTCTTTCTTTCTTTCTTCTTTTTCCTTTTTTTTTCATTCTTTCTTCTTTCTTTCTTCAAGATTTTATTGATCTATTCATGAGAGACACAGAGAGAGAGGCAGAGACAGACACAGGCAAAGGGAGAAGCAGGCTCCCTGTGGGGAGCCTGATGTGGGACTCAATCCCCGAACCCTTGGATCACTCCCTGAGCTGAAGACAGACGCTCAACCACTGAGCCACCCAGATACCCCAGGATGGCTCCTTTCTGAGCCCCAGATTCCCCATCTGTGGAGACAGGTGTGATGGATCCCCACTTACTCATCAGAAGGGATGGGAGTGAGCACTGCATGCCGGAGGAAAAAGGTATCTTGTAAGTGCTACTTGTGACCTCTCAGGCTGTTTGGGTGGGGAGGGAGCCTCAACCACCCCCCCACTTCAGGCTGTAATATTCTGGACATTTTCAAGGGTCCACCCTGCCTGTGGACCATCTAGCCCCAGCCTGGAGCTCTCGGGGGGCATGGCAGGGGGTGGGTGCGGGTCTGCCCTCACCATGATCTGGTCCCTCACTTCCAAGAAGTACAAGAAGACAGGTTGCTTACTGTTTGAGCTTCTGTTGCAAAGGCTTACGGGGCTTCTTGAGGGAGTTCTCTGGACCCTAAGCCTGACAGGGTCAATAAAGAGTTGTGCCAAGAGTGGAGAGTAGGAACTCTAGACCAGGTGGCATGGCCTCGGGCAAGTCCATGTTTGCCCAGGGCTTCAGTGACCCTGGTTACACAAGGAGGGCAGATTGAAAGGACTTACAAGTCCTAACCTGGACCTCCAGCAGCTGTATTACCTGCCTGAACCTTGGTCTCTTCATCTATGACATAGGAGGAGACTAAACTGAGCCCTTCCCGCTTTAGCCCAGTGAAGATTCAGAGCTCTGCTGGGCTCTGGGGGTGGCGCATTAGGCAGAACTGTTTTTGAGTCGGCGTTGAATTTTCTAGGCCAAGGAAGAGCCCATCTGGAGCCAAGGCCTCAGCAGCCACTCCCTTGTCCCTTTCCTGGGCCAGGCCTGGCCGAGGGCCGAGGTTGTCCCGTGCTACATCGGGTGGTGGGCTGAGGTCAGTGGATATCGAAGCGTCCACTGCAGTTCTGCTGCTCTGGCAGGAAACCCAAGGAAAAAAGCCCAGAAACATCTGTTGTCTCCCATTTTCTGCAAAACCATTTGGCTCTTGGGGAGCCCAGTGACTGTCCTGCCAAGCTGCGTGGGCTTGGTAATAGGGCGGGAGCTGGAAGAGGGGTGGGTGGTTAGCACAGGGGTGCTGAGGGACGAGCAAAGCCAGAGCTGTGGCCCTGGGAGGTCAAGGCCAGGCTGTGTGGGGGCAAGTGGCTGAGGTGGAACAGGTCCATGGTTACTTCGAGACCCACCATGCCCTGGTGGGACATGTGTAGGTCTGCAAGTGCTTGCGTGTACTTCCTATTTATAGCCAAGCGCTCAGCTTCTTACGAAGGAAACTGGTGTTTAGTCAGGCCCCCGCACCAGCCCGGGCCAAGCATGACTTTAATATTCTCTCCAGGCAGACCTCTGATCGCAGCCCCACAGAGAGCCCTGACATTCACCCCAGCTGGTCCTCAAATCCCACTCCTGGCCTCAGGCTGAGCCCTGTAGAGAAGCCAAGCCACCGCCTTCACTCTCCTGGGTTATTGCAGGCCTGTCTGTGCTTCCTCCTTCTTGCCAGTCTATCCTCCATGCAACAGCCAGAGTCATATTAAAACCTACATCAGATCTGCTGTCTCCTGGGCTCAGAAGCCTGCAATAGCTCCCCTCCCAGACAGAGTAAAACCCAGAGTCCTTTCAGTGGCTGACAAGGCCCTGGATGACCTGCCCCTCTGTCCTTGCTCACTGCACTGTGAGCTACACCTTGCTACACCAGCCCCCTACCGTCCCCCACACATGTCAGATGTCAGGCATGCTCCCAACCACAGGGCCTTTGAACTTACTGTTCCCTGCACCCAGAGCCCTCTTCCCCAGATACCTGCATGACTCCTTCTCTCACCTCCTTTAGATCTTTGCTTAAATTCTCCTTCTCAGTGAGACCTTCTCAGACTATTCTATTTAAATTCATATGCTGTCTCCTCCCCAAATTCCTAGTCCTCTCTTCTTGGCTACTTCTTCTCAGGAATACTTATCAATTAACATCAAATACTTAGCATTAACATATCAAATTATTTTGATCTATCTCCTCCCCTAGAAGGTAATTTCACTGCGAGTAGGGATTTTTTTTTTCTTTTTCTTTTTTTTTTTTTAGTTTTGCTCACTGGTGTACTCCAGTACACCCCAGTCATTGGCCCGCAGCAGGAGCTCAGTAAATATTTGAAGCCTGATCCTGACTCACTGCTCTGTACTCTCAGAGAGGCAGTGATGTGGATGGCTCTGGGCAGATGGCTGCAACTCCAGTTTGGGGCTTGGTGTCCAGGGCTGGGGCCTTTTGAGGTACCTGCCAGCTCCTTGAGGCCAAAAGAAGTCTCCGTTCTTTCTGTTTGGTTTTGGGGCCAGCAGCTGCCAGGCATTTGACGGGAAGTAAAGAGCACCCACCGCAGGATGGTGCAGTAAACTTCCACCTCTGTCTGTGGTGGCTCTTCCCCACTCTCCTCTGCACTGGAGGGAGGAGCTGCTGGCTTGTCATTAGTCTCAATCTGCCCAGGTCCGTCAGGTGTCCCTCTATATCTCTGGTGTTAGTACTGGTGGTCTCAGGATCCTGAATCAGAACCACCTTGGGAACTTGTGAAAAATGCAGATGCTAGGGGCACCTGGGTGGCTCAGTTGGTCATGTTCTCAGGTTCCTGGGATTGACTGAGCCCCACATCAGGCTCCGTGTTCAGTGGTGAGCCTGCTTTCCCTTCTCCCTCTGTCCCTACGTTCTCTCTCTCTCTCTCTAATAAAGAAAATCTTTTTTAAAAAATGCAAATTCTAGGGGCCTGGCTGGCCCAGTCGGTTGAGCGTGCAACTGTTGATCTCCGGGTTGTGAATTCTAGCCCTAACCTTGGGTGTAAAGGTTGTTTAAAAAATAAATAGATAGGGAAGCCTGGGTGGCTCAGCAGTTGAGCATCTGCCCTTGGCCCAAGGCGTGATCCCGCACAATCCAGGATCAAGCCCCACATCAGGCTCCTTGCAGGGAGTCTGCTTCTCCCTCAGCCTATGTCTCTGCCTCTCTCTCTTGCTGTGTCTCTCATGAATAAATAAAATAAAAATCTTTAAAAAAATATTAATTAATTAATTAATTAATTAATGTAAAAAATCTCAAAAAGAAAATAAAATACCAATTCTACCCCCCAGGCTTTCTAATTCACAGAATCAGGGAATGCCCTAGACGCTGTGTTTTTCATGAGCTTCCCAAGTGTCTGTTGTGTTGGAAGCTGCTGGGAGAAAGCTGGTGGAACTGGCCATCAGAGTAGAGCAGTGGGTCAGGGGAGCTGGAGTTAATCCCCGCCTCTTCCAGCAGCTTGCTGTGGAACTCCGGGCAAATTGCTTCTCATCCCTGAGCCTTGTGCCTCCCCAAGTGGGCATGAGAGCAGTGCTTGCCTGTCAGGTTGATGGCCTCCAAGCCTGACCCTGGGGAGTGATTGTTACCCCAGGGCTGGATGTGCATCCCTCCCCACCTCAGGGTCCTCCTTCGGGGGCCTGGATTGCTTCCTCCCTGGAGCCCTGTTTGAGTTTTGCAGGCCCCCACCCTCACCGACTCCCCTCTCCTCCTGCCCCTCTGCTTCTCAGGTAAGACCCGGACCAAGGACAAGTACCGCGTGGTCTACACTGACCACCAGCGCCTGGAGCTGGAAAAGGAGTTCCACTATAGCCGTTATATCACCATCCGGCGGAAGTCAGAGCTTGCTGCCAATCTGGGGCTCACTGAACGGCAGGTTCGTGGGTCCCCCCACCTTAACCACAGAAGCAGTACCAGAAGTCTGGCCTTCAGGGTGTTTGCAGATTAGAGACTCAGTCAAGGGAGGAGCACAGAGAGGTTGGATCTGCCGACCATGTCACACAGCACAGCAGAAACTGAGCTGCTGCCCAATCCTCACCACTTGCAATGAAACCCAATATCCCTGACCCCCAGGAGGGGGACAGGGGATCTGATTAGCTATGGGCTGCAGCAGTGATGATGACTACTGTTTAAATCCCAAGGAGGGAGGAGGTTGCAGTCTTCCTGGTGGAGGGGTGTTAGAGCATGGACTTACAAACGGGGACAGAGAAGGTTACGGCGAGAGTTGTCTCTAGGGTCGGGGACAGGTTCTAGAAGGGAGGACCTGAAGGTTCAGCGGCCATGAAGAGTCTGGGTGGTGGCACAGCAGGGAGCCCATAGACCCCACCTGGAGAGAGAAGAGCCCAGCTGCCCTTCCTCTCTTCCTCTTGCTCTGCCGTTTGGTCCCCCACCAGCTGGCCCATCTCTGCTCTCCCCACCATAGGTGAAGATCTGGTTCCAAAATCGGCGGGCAAAGGAGCGCAAAGTGAACAAGAAGAAGCAGCAGCAGCAGCACCCGCCGCCCCCCCCTCCAGCCCATGAAGTCACAGCCGCCACAGCTGGGCCACCCCTGGGGGGCCTGTGCCCCAGCTCTGCTAGCCTCCTGGGGGCCTCCTCCCCAATGCCGGTCAAGGAGGAGTATCTGCCATAGCCTCCTGCCCAGCCTCGTGGGCTGGGGGGCCTGGGGACTCAGATGCTGGCCATGTGGCTCCTGTTAAGGCCTAGGAGGCCTGGTCTGAGTCCCAGCCCTGCCACTGACTTTCGGAATGACCTTGGACCAGCTGCCCTACCCAGTCCTTGCATCCCTGTGGCCCATCTGTGTCTTGAGCCTGCGGGATAAGGACCTCTCCAGCTCCTAGGGGATAAGGAAGCCCAGGGTGGGAGGTCTCAGTCCCTAGAGGGCTAGGTGAGGGGCCCTAAGTCCCCATGCCCCACCGCATTCTCCATGGGTTCAAGGGTGGGAGGCTGCTGGAAGGCCTGGACTGATTCAGGAGAAAGGAGCCAGAGCTGAGAGAAGACGGAATGCTTGCAGTCCATGACCCGAAGGGAAGGGACATGGTCAGCTCCCACCTGCCTCTTCCTGGGCCTCACCTCCAGCTGCCCACCCCCCGCCCGCCCGCCCCATCACAAATTGGCCTGACCCCTCTCCAGGCTGGATGCAAAGCACAAAGCCCACAAGACTGGGCCAGAGCAAGCAGCTCTGGTGACCATCCGCTCTGGCTTGCGGAGCCATATCCCCCCGCTGGCATTCTCAGTGGGGCTTCCAGATGGGGAGAGGCAAAGGGGGCCAGAAGGCGGGGGCCGCCTGCCTAGTTTCTGCTGCCCCACAAGGCTGTCACTTAGGGCCCAGGCCTCAGGGAGTCCCCGGGGGACTTTCTCTGGACCAAGCAGAGCTCACAGCTGGGCACATGTTGTATGTACATAGAGTGGAATCTCTTGGATCAGCTTCAAGAATAAATTTTTTTTCTCTTGAAAAAACAAGTATAAAATTCATTATACACAGCATTAAAGGAAGATGCTAAAGAGGTATAAACCGTCCTCACCCTGCTCTAACAATTGCATAGTCCCCTCTAGTCTCTGTAGGTCTCCAGCAAGGTCACCTTTAAAATCTGTTTGGAAGATCAAAACAGGACATGGTTAGAGAAAGTCTATGAGACTATGCAAAATTGAAAATCCATTTTGTAAGCAGAATCATCAGACCCAATATATCAGGTTTTTAAAAAATTTCTAAGCACTTTCAGCTCACAGTTTTCACTCAACAGCTGATATTCATTGGACACCCCCATGTGCTAGGCATGGCCAAGCCAAGGGAATGCACAGTCCTTGCCCCACAAGAGTTCTCAGTCGGAGTGATGCTCTGGGCATCAAAGGAACAGAGCATCTGGTGAGCCCAGAGGTCTGGAAGGCTTCCTGGAGGACGTGATGTTTGGATTGAGGCCTAAAGGTCCTGTCAGGAACGGTAAAGAATATGAACAATATGAACTTAGAGTATAATTTTTAAAAACTCCTAAGAAAAGCTACTGTTCTCAACTCCCTCCCAGAGGTGGGCAGGAATCTGCCACCTGGGGCCTTTGCTCCCTAGAAGCCTCTGGTGCCAGCTGCCTGCCCCTCTGTTTACTGTTCTGGGATGTGGCCCAGCCATAAAAAAGTGCGTAGGCTGCCTGCCTGCCTGCCCTTTGCTCCTGGGACACATGACAGCAACACATAGGTGGATCAAGTCCCCTCACGAGCTCTTGAAGGGCAGCAGGCACCTTCTCTCTCTCCTCCTGCTGGTGGCCTGGGAGACCTTGAAGCTTCCCTGAAGATGGTGGGCATCTAAGGCATGGGAGCAAGGTGGTGCCAGGGAAAGGACTATGGTTCCAAGAGCAGAGGAAGAGAGTTGGTGGGAGAGTGGTTGGCAGTGAATGGATATAGTTTTCTGAACTTCAAAAATATTTGCTGTGTGACCCTGGGTTAACTTCTTCCCCTCTCTGGGGCTCATTTCCTCATCTGTAACACTGAGGAGTTTGTTTACCAAAAAGAAATATGACTCAGCTCCAGAGAGTTTGGGAAGTCCTGCAGACTCAACCCTTCTGGGAGACTCACAGTGGTGCATTAACACATCAAAGGCTCTGACAAGTCCCACAGTAAAAAAAAAAAAAAAAAAAAACTTGAATTTTCTTTAATCCAGCATTCTCCATGCTTTGCTACCCAGGAGCCCCTACCGGCCAGCACCCCAGTGAACAACTCACAACTCGGGAGTGTGGGGATGCCGTGGGCTGGGGGGCCCTACTTCAGCCGTGACTCAACTTTGGGCAGTTAAGTTTCAGCGTCAGATGGCTTGGCCTCCAGTTTACTGCCTCTTGGCTCTGAGACTTCAGGCAAGTTACTTAGCTTCTCTGAGCTTTAGCCTCCTCATTTGTCAAATGGAAATAAGATCCTTGAACCTATCTCAGAATTATGTTTAGCACAGGGTAGGTGCTGTGTTTTAGCCACCTGATCATGGGGCTGTTGCATCCCTAGTGTGAGATGTTGGCAGGCTTCCCTAATGTTCTATTTTCCTCCACTCCCCACCCTGGCCTCCCCAATGCTGAGGGTAGAGCGTGGCCTGGACGATCTGAGGCAGGACAAGCCTGTCCCCGGCCATAGGAAAACCTCTGTCTGGCTGGAAGTCAGTGGCCAGGCCTGGCAGGCTAGATAGGCTGTGGCTGCTGCCCACTTGTGAGGTGGGGGGGGGGGGGTTGGGGGGCCCCACAAGTTAGGTTGGTGATCACCTGTCAATTGGTCTCTGAATTTCAGTAAAAAGGAAACTTTTAACTCCAACAACTTCTAAGCAATGCCTTGGGCTTAGTAGTGAGCTCTCTATCACTCAGAGATTTCCACCAGGGCCTGGGGCATTGTGGCTCAGGAAAGGGACCCCTCATGTCCTATCAGACTCTGCAGCCAACCCAGGGCTAAGAGGTGTTCCAGCCTTCCCGTCAGGAATAGCTGCTGCCGCTTCTGTTGTGTGTGTAGCGATTTTATGTCATCCTCCCCCAGGTGGCAGGCCCTGACCTGGTGCTGGAGACTGGGGGTCCAGACAAACGTCAGATATGGCTTGATCTGGTCCTCAAAGGCCCATGGTCTGGTCATGGCCTCTAGCAAATCGGAAGTATGCACATCAGCACTGTTTTTCATGCAATTTCCCCTGTAGCTCCCTAATGCCATGCCCAGAGCCTCAGTGTGTGGGGGAGCCAATCCCATCGATTGCCGAGAGATGGGTGTGGGCAGAGCAGAGACGGCCACAGCTCTACTCTAGGGGAGGACTCAGCCAGCATGAGGAACAGAGGAGGTCTCCTGCCGCCCAGGGTACATGTGTGTGCATGTGTGTGTAACGGGTTATGATGGGGGGCAGGAGGACTGCGGAGCTCCGAGGAAACCAGCCCGGCTCCAGGTGGATGAGGTGCCCACCAATGGGACGCAGAACCTGGGAGGACAGCAGGCCTAGGACAGGGCCGCTTTGGAGGGCAATCCTCTCCCAGCGTGGCTGTTCCGGAGCCACTTTCTCTGAATCATACCAGATGGACTAGCAGTCTGATTCCTCATTTTTCACAGTCGCCACTCGCTGGTGTAACAAAACACATGCTCTGCAGTGATAAAGTCTGAACGTTTTAGCAAATTAAAAATGTTTATTTATATGCACTTAAAAATATCTCCCTATATAATAAAAGGAAGTACATTTTCATCTAACACTTTCCTTAAATCAGCACACATCTCCATTCTGGTTTGATGTGAGACCAGGAGAAACAGAGAGAGAACGAGGGAGAGGTGGGAAGAGGGGGAAGGGAGATAGATTATTTACTGGTTAGGATTCCTAAGTGGTCATTCTGCCCAAAACTACACAAACTTCCTCTGGGATCAGGGAGCAGAGTCGGTGGTTGTAGCAACTGTCAAATGTGCTTGGTGGCTGATCTCATAGCCAGTTGTATGATAAGACTGGGGCCTACATGGGCAGGTTGGCTTACGTGGACAATATCTTCTAGAAAATATTGGGGTTTTGTTTGTTTGATGAAGACCAGACTTTCCCACCAAGGGTTGTAGTGATAGGGCAGAGGATCTAGAAGGCAGAGCCTGTGCAGGGTCAGACTCCTAGATGCCAGGAGTAACCCCGCCTGTGCTTTACACAGTAGTTGTGCGGGTCCTGCCTGCCTATTCTGGGCCTCAGTGTACCCATCTGAAAAGTGTGAGCCTGGATCCATTTGCACTCACAGCCCCAGGGACTGCCAGGGATGTTCAGTGGTCACCCCATGACACGTTTGCTTGAGGAAGGCTAAAGATCCAGTCCTCTTCCCTCCCACTTCTGCAAGGCTGGCGGCTCCCCCCAGGGCTGAATCCAGGGGAAGCAGGCACAATGGGGAAGGGGCCATAAAGAGGCCAGTCTTCCAGGGCTCTTGAGCCAATGCCTCACCTCTAGTCCCTCTTCCTGTAGTTCTCTGGACCTTCCATAGGGTCTAATGATGGGGTTGTTGAGCACAGCTACAGCCTGTGCTGTAAGAGAACTGACAGGCCCTAAGTGAGGGGCAGGGGTGAGTCGTGCCTGGGTCTTCTTGGATTCAGGAGCCATGGGCTTCTCCCCTCTCCAAAGCCCAGAGATTCCGTGCTCTGTGTGACCTTGGGTATATGACTTCACTCCTCTGAGACAGTTTCCTCAGGTGCAAAACAGAGATGCACAAACCAGTCTTCCCAAGCTGTTGGAAAGAATCATAAGTTAGATATTGGATATAATCCTTCATCCAATGAACACAGTAGGGTTCCAAGAAGGCTTCTTCCATTCACATTCATGCCTAAAGGGCTCTTTCCTCCTGCATCTGGAGACCCCCTGGCCAGCCCTTTGAGGCCAGGTTTTTTTTTTTTTTTTTAAGATTTTATTTATTTATTGAGAGACACACAGAGAGAGGCAGAGACATAGGCAGAGGGAAAAGCAGGCTCCCTATGGGGAGCCCGATGTGGGACTTGATCCTGGACCCTGGGATCATGCCGTGAGCCAAAAGCAGATGCTCAACTACTGAGCCACCCAGGTGTTCTAAGGACATGCTTAAAGGAAGGAGCAGCTGGGTGGGACCTGGGGAGGAAAGGTGGGCCCAGGACCCAGCCAGGCCCTTTACCCAAGCCTGTACTCCCATATAAACCCCTCTTGCTTCCTTCTAGGCTCCAGGGGTACGAGAGACAACAGGCCCTTATACTCACTCTCCCCAATGGGTTGTGGTGGGTGGTAGGGCAACCCACTATGTTCAGGCACTATGGCTTAGTGCCTGAACCGGGACACTGGAGTGAAAGGGGCATGATTTGTAATGCATATGCCAGATCCACTAGCATGTATGAGACCAATGGGCATGAACGCTCTAGCTAATAATTTTCCATCCTAGTCACAGGCTCACACAGACCCTCACAAGGCCCTGATAGGTCAGTCAGGCACAGCGTCCCTGATGGCTCATTTTAGAGATGTGAAATTATAACATTCCTGGGATCATACTGCTGGTGGCTAAGAACCCGGGTGATCATGTAAGTCACAAGCCATCGCAACACGGTGACACTTACTTGCCCTATCTGTTCTTGCCCAAACCTCCCTGTATCTCTTTCATCCCAGGGAAAGGAGAAATGTTCCAGACCACCCAGAAGGTCCATGAGGCCTGACTCTGTCACTGGTGTCACTCACTAGCTCTGTGACCTTGAGTGAGTAACTTAACCTCTTTGCTTCAGTTTGCCCATCTGTAAAATAAGGATGATACCATCTGTCCCTCCAGGTCACTGTGTTGAGACAATATGAACTGGCCCAGGATCTGGTACAATCAATATTGGTAGATTAGGACGATTGAATAAATACCTGATTCATGGCTGCTGTTCCTTTTGTTGGCAAGAGTGGGCAACTCATAGTCAGTGAATGTCAACTGAGCCCCTACTATGTGCCTTGCCCTGCACTACATGTTTTCTAGGCACAATCTCCCTGGATTCCTCACCTTATTGAAAGGGTGGTAAGATTCTTATCCCCATTTTCCAGATGAAAAGGCGGGGGGGGGGGGGCGATCTTATTTAACGTGGGCAAGGTCACACAGCAAAGAGGAGGAGGCACTGGCTTGGCGGAACCAGGAGCGGGCTGTCAGTGTCCATGCACGTGGCCTGCCCTTCTCATTGCCCAATGGGAGAAAGGGGGGCCCAGAGAGGGCAGGTTACTTGCCCAAGGTCACGCAGGAGACGGTGGCCGAGGCCTCCAGACCTCCGAGGGTTCCCGTCGCGGACCCCCCTCCTCCTGCGCTCGGGCCCCTCCAATCCGCAGCTCTGCGTGCGGGGGCGCGCGCATCCCCCGGCTGTCGGTCCGTCAGCCCGTCTGTCTGGGTGTCTACGCGGGCGCAGCCGTGCACCCCTCCCCAGGCTCGGGCGCTGCGCAGGGAGAGGCAGGGCGTCCGCAGCGCCCGGCCCGCGCCCCGCGCCCCACGCCCCGCGCCCCGCGCCCCGCGCCCGCAGCCGCCAGACGGCAGCGCCTGCGCCCGCGCCCCCCCAGCCGGTGCGCGGGAGCCGCCGGGGCAAAGTGGGCGGCCGGCCGGCGGCGCGGTCTCCGGCTCGCTCGCTCGCTCTCGGCTCCCGGGGGAAGCCAAGCCGGGGAGCCCCGGCAGCCCGCCCTCCAAGATGAAGAAGCTCCAGGGAGCTCCCCAACGCAAGGTAGGGCACGAGGACGGGGGCGCACCTGAGGGAGGGGAGCGGAGGCCCGCCCCCATCCAGGCCCCGGGAGGGTCTGAGAGGGCGCCGGCCCGTCCCGGCTCGGGGCTGGGGGAGGCCGGGCTGAGCTAGGTCGCAAGGAGGGGCGGGGTCACGGCCTGCCGGGGGGTGGGGGTGGGGGTGGCGACGCGGCCGTCCCCATCTGGGGGTCGGGGTGTGGTGTGATGGGGCTGGGGCTCAGTGGGCCAGGCCCTTGAACAGGTGTCTGCACCCCCAGGAGGCACGGGGTAGGGGTGTCTGGGGCCGGGCGCCCACCCTCTCCAGTACCCCAGCCGTTCCCCCCAGGGGCTGATTGGGGTCCGGGCTGTGAGCAGAGCTGAGCGCCAGCCTCTAGCTGGACTAATTTCGGGGGTGGGGGGCGGGGGGCGGGGAGCCGCCCTGGTGCTCCTGCGTGCGCTCTACCCTGAAGCAGCCTCGCAGAGCCAGCAGGGGGTCGCTGTCTTTCCTGCCCAGGCTTTTGCCCTGCGGGGGGGCCGCCACCTGCTTCCTGCCCATCCGCTTTAGCTCCCCCGCTAAGACCCCAGGCTGCCCATCAGCGGGGCTGGCCGGAGGCAAGGGCAGGGTGGGAAGAGAGGGAGACCCAAGGGATCTGGGGGTGGGGTGGAAGCTGGCATGAGAGAAGGGCCAGCTCTGTGCTTCTGGAGCCCTGGTGGAGCCCACAGCCCCTCCCCACCTCTCCTGTGGGGCTAGACCCTCCAGCCAAGTCGCCTGTGGGGGCGGGGCGTGGGCAGGGAGGAAGAGTATTGGGTCAAGTTTTCTCGCTTTTGGCTTAAAAGTACCAGTCCTAGCCAAGGAGTCAGAACTCCTGGGCACTATTTCTGCAGATACCACTTACCCTGAGACTTTGGGCAAGTCCATTCTCTAACCTGGACTATCATTTGATGATCCAGCTCCAGTATCAAGGCACCAAAGCAGGCCCCGCTGTTCCTGAGTGGGGCCTGGGGGATGTGGTGACCCCGCAGGGGCTGGTAGAGGCAGATGGGAGAGAGGACTCTGAGGGGCTGGTGTTATATTGACCACTTCCACCCCCATCCCCCTCCCTCCTGCCCCTCATTGGAGCCTTCTCCCCCACCCCGCCCCACCCTGCAGCTGGGCGGAGAACCACTGTGATAAGTGGGTCTTTTTTATTCGTTGACATGAGTGACTTCTTGGGGCTGTTTGTGGTCTCTTGGGTCTTCTTGGGTCCTGCTCCCCACTCTTTTCCATTCTCCTACTCTCTCCCCTTTCTCTCCCCACAAGAGCTGCTGTTCCTTACTGCCACAGGGCCACACCGTGTGTATAGCCACGTTCTGTGAAGCCTTACCTGGGAGCTGTGTCTTGTTATCCCCACTTTATAGACAAGGAGAAAACAGACATGGGGGATGCAGCTTGCTGCTTTCCCAAAGAGGGGCTGAGCAACCTAGGACCATCAGGGCAGGGTGGGGCCGCCTGGCTTCAGTGTCCTCTCCCTTGGTCTCAAGGTGAAGGGGGCAGGGAGGGAGGAAATGCCAGGTATCAGCCAGGGAATAGCATTGTTCAGAGATGAGCCCTGGGCTCAAAGTCAGGGGTGTGGAATCTGGTTTTGCTCTGCCCTTATCTTGCTATTTGACCTTGGACTCATCCCTTCCCCTCCCTGAGACTCAGTTTCCTCATCTGCACAATGATGAAGTTGGACTCCAAATTTCTATTGTCTCTCTCATCCTGCAGAAGGTCTGAGAGCCTTGGCTTGGGGCAGGCTAACCTCTCCCAGAGCCTGCCACTGCTGGTGACCTACATCTGTTGGTCCCTAAACAGAGGGGGTGCAGGCCTGACAAACTCAGGATTACGTTCCTGCGTGACTCGGGATAGGCAGTGGGGAGTCGGAGGTGGGATCTTCACGCCCAGGCGGAAGTGTGAAGCGACTCACCGAGCTTCCAACGCTGCCCCATCGATTTGGTTACTTGTCTCCCAGGCAGTCCCATCCTCTCCATGCGCCAGCCTCCTGGGATTCGGCCCATGGTGGGCTTGGGGGTTCCGGGTGGTCTTGGGATTGGCTCATCTTTGGAGGACCCAGTCCCCTGTCCCTGGAGCAGGAGCAGGCTTCCCTCTGATTGGGGGAGGAGGGGGACAGAAAAACTGGCAGCATCCTGCTCTTGGAACTCTTGTCACCATGGAAACAGAGAGCCGGGACTGCTCTGTGAGCAGAGAAAGGGCAGCAGCTTCTCAGGAGGGATCAGAGGAACCTCATTACTGGGCCCTCCTGCCAGCTGGCCTGACGGGGCTGGGGGGCTCACAGGGTGACCGGCCTGCCACGCTACCCCGTCTCAGGGGCCAGTGTCAACTGGCTGCTCCTCCATCCCTCCCGGAGCTCACCTGGCAGGGAGTGATTCCAGGGGGCCCGTACTCACCCAGCCGGGGAGGAAAACTGTGGAAGCACAGTGCTAAGAGGGCTGGGGCGGGTTCCAGATAGGTCTGGGGGCTGCTGCTACCCTCAGCCCAGCGTGTCTGAGATCACCACAAGCCCAATTACTGGAAAAGCAGCTTGTTCACGTTCGTTATCATCATCTCCAAGACACATAGTTATGCCAGGCTGTCCCTGTTATTACTGCCCTTCTGGCCAATAGCCAGCCTCAGGCAGGATTGTTACCATGGTCGCCACTGTCACCGAGAGCCAACCAAGACTGTTACCCCCAAACCCATCGCCTGACCCTGTCACCGCAGCTGGATGCCTCCAGTCCTATGACACCTGCACTCTCCTTCCACCTCTTTATCCCGGCAATGCTCACAGGACAAATGCCAGGCAAAACCCCCTCTGTCACCACCCAATTTGTGTGTGGACACCCACTTGGCTGGTGCCAGGAAGAGCAATTTTAGGGGAAAAAAATACCTGGTCAAAAAAAAAAAAATACCTGGTCAGTAGCTGATTCCCAAATCCCTGTGCTAGGAGCCAATCTGGTCTTCAACCGCTGTGAGTGTCTCTAGCTGAGGGTCTGGTGAAGCTTGCCTCACAGGCCATTAGAGCCAGAAGACTAATAGATGGACCTACATTTCTCAGAGTAAATCTCAGCATGCAAGATTCTTAAAACCCTTTCCTTCAATAGAATTGCAGAACACTGTCTATTCTAATCCCCATTTAGATAGTCCCAGTGGGTATTGATGCATTAAAGGATCTGACAAGTCCTGCAACAAAGAAAACTGTTTTGCTTTGTGTTAATCCAGTGTTCCCCCAATTTCTTTGACTCAAGAAGAAGTCTTGAGCGTCTATGAACATCCCAAGGGATGAGTTTTTGGAAACACTGATCTATTAAATTCCCTCAGTTTCGAGATGGGGAAACTGAGGCCCAGAAAACTCTTCCCTCAAGTCACACCATGAAGTGGCACAGACTTGGGACTAGAATTGTAGTCTCCTGACTCCCAGTCCAGAGGTATCACTGTTTTCTCACCACTATTTCTCAGTAGAAGCAGGAGGGTCCTTTCTCCTTTCTCAGAACCGTGATGTAATTAGACAATGGGCTTTCTTTCTTTCTTTCTTTCTTTCTTTCTTTCTTTCTTTCTTTCTTTCTTTCTTTCTTTCTTTCTTTTTTTAAGATTTTATTTATTTATTCATGAGAGACACAGAGAAAGGCAGAGACACAGCAGAGGGAGAAGCAGACTCCCTGCAGGGAGCCCCATGTAGGATTCCATCCCAGAACCCCAGGATCACTCCCTGAGCCCAAGGCAGACATTCAACCACTGAGCCTCCCAGGTTCCTGACAGTTGGCTTTCTTTGCAGTTCCGTCCTTCTCTGCCATGGGTTTGAATTTCAGAGGCAAGTGGGAAGGGCATGGCTGACCCTTTCTTCTGACCCATTCCAGGAGACACTTTGGGGAACTGCTCTCTGAATTTTAGGTAGTTGGCCTGGTGTCCTTGGGCTTCCTTGCTGGCCCTCAGCTTGAGCGGCTCACAGACATCCTAACTCATCTGCCGGGCCAGCATTCTGAGCAGCTGGAGGAGAGCCTCCATTTCCCAGCCCCAGTCTGGAGGGAGAATGCCCAGTGGACTTCTCCACCCTCCTTGAATCGCAGGCAGGGATGTTAGGGACAGCTGGCTTCCGGTCCCCTCTGTGCATGCATCTCTCCTGCAGTGACAAGAAGATTAGGACTTTTGTGAGATAGATTGGAACTCAGTAGCCTCTTCCTAAAATTCACAGTCCTCCGTAGATCTCCTTGAGCCACCAGAGCATAAATCGAATTCCTCCCTTGGGGTAGCTTGTGTTCCCTCCAAGTCCTCTTCTATCTGTGCTAAGGGCCCCTACTTCTTCCCCTGTCCTTCTGTGACTGCTTCTTCTGAGCACCCTCCTGTCTGGCCACTTGCCCTGTAGACATGCTCCGAGCTATCTGTGTCTTTCTTAAAATACCATGCCTGGAATGGAATAGCAAAAGGCAGCCCTGGAGGTTGGACACTCGAGCTTCACCGCTGAGAAGCTCTGGGCTTGAGAACTAGCTCTCCACCAGCCAGCCTTGTAAAATCTCGGGTATGTCCTGACACCTCTTGGAGCCCCAGTGGTCCTCATGATTAAAATAGGACCCAGCAGCCTGGCTGGCTCACAGGTTTAGCGCTGCCTTCAGCCCAAGGCCTGATCCTGGAGACCCGGGATCGAGTCCCACGTCAGGGTCCCTGCATGGAGCCTGCTTCTCCCTCTGCCTGTGTCTCTGCCTCTCTCTTCTCTCTGTGTTTCTCATGAATACATAAATAAAATCTTAAAAAACAAGCAAACCAGGACCAAGAGGTGCCTGAGTGGCTCAGCTGGTTAAGCATCTGCTTTAGGCTCAGGTCATGATCACAGGGTCCTGGGATGGTGCCCCTACATTGGGCTCTCTGCTCAGCAGGGAGTCTGCTTCTCCTCCCTCCACTGCTCCTCCTCCCTCTACCGGTCCTTCCTGCTCATTCTCTCTCTCTCTCTCTCTCTCTCTCTCTCATGCTCTCTCTCTCTCTGTCTCTCTCAAATAAACAAATGAAGGAATGCCTGGGTGGCTCAGTGGTTGAGCACCTGCCTTTGGCTCTGGGCATGATCCCGTGGTCTGGGATCGAGTCCCACATTGGGCTCCTTGTGGGGAGCCTGCTTCTCCCTCTGCCTATGTCTCTGCCTCTTTCTGTGTGTCTCTCAAGAATAAATAGGTAAAATCTTTTAAATAAATAAATAAATAAATAAATAAATAAATAAATAAATAAAATCTTTAAAAAATAAAACAGCGCTTAAACAAGTACTTAGCTCAGTGTTGTTCTGAGAATGAAATCAGCATATAATAAGAGCTCAGTACGTGGTAACCATTATTAAGATCATCGTCATCGTCATCAACATAGGACCTCCCTTGATTTGACCTCTGTGTCAACTGAACTAAGATCAAGCTGGCTTTCTTTGTGCCTGAGCCACCCTGCTGGCCTCATAAGTCTGTAGTGACCTGCAACCCCCAGGAGCTCCTATGTATAACGTGAAAGCCCAGGTCAGAGCACTTGATTTCCTCACCCAGGAGAGTATCTCCATATTCAGCTCTGTTTGATTTCATATTCTCATTTTGGGTGTGGGGCGGGATGTGTCTCACAACCTGGCCTCTTCTTTCTCCCTCACCCCTTTGGTCTCTTTTACTGGCAGCCCATTACCCCAGACCTGCTGATGACCCCCAGTGACCAGGGCGATGTAGATCTGGATGTGGACTTTGCCGCAGACCGGGGCAACTGGACGGGCAAGCTGGACTTCCTGCTGTCCTGCATTGGCTACTGTGTGGGCCTGGGGAACGTCTGGCGGTTCCCCTACCGAGCCTACACCAACGGAGGAGGTAGGGGCCCAAAGGGCTGCTTGTGGGGCATCTAGGCTAGTAGGCCAAGGCTTGGGGTGGAGTGAGTTTTTCAGTGGCATTAGCCACCACCTCCTAGATGGCCCTGAGCGGAATTCACTGAAAGCAGTGAAATGGGGCTGGGAGAACCGAGCTCTCTCTGCCTTGTCTTTTTTCATCACCCCAACCCCTCCGCTCTCTCTACCATGCCCAGAGTGGATTCCTACTCACCTCCCCCCACAAAGCCTGGGCCCTGAGTGATGGGCAGAGAAGCTGCCTCTGCTTCATGACAGCAGGCTGTACCTACCTGCCTGGCAGTGATCACTGTGCTCTCAAAGTTCTCCCATCCCTCCTCCTCCCCTACCCCCTTCAGGACATCACTCCATCCGTCATTCCCACTTGTGAATCTTCGATCTGTCCTCCTCTTCTGGTTCCTTCCACTCCGACTGCAAACACCAAGTCCGTCCCACCTTAAACCAATCCTCTGTTGTCCCTGCTTTGCCATCAAGTGACTGATCTGAGTCTTGTTAACAATAGCTGGGGTTGAGCACTCACCATCTGCCAGCCCCAGGCTTGGTGCTCTCACTTAACCCTGATGACAACCCTCCTGGGCGGGTACGGTTGCCTTGATGTGACAGCCAGGGCTTGGAGAAGCCAGGTTCCTTGTCCAAGGTCACACGGTGGCCTACCCAACATTCCACCTCCAGGACTACTTTGTCCAGAGCCAGTGTGCTCCCACCACCCACCCTCGAAGCCTCCTTCCATCTCTGCCAAACTCCTGGAAGAAGCACCTATTGGCAGAGCGACAGAAATAGTCCAAATAGGAGATGAGGCAAGGAAAAGATGAATTGCTGTGACCGGAAAGTGTGAGACTGGAGCTGGCCTCTGATGCTCTAGGAACTCCATAATGGCCACAGTCCTGTCTGCTCTCCCTTTCCCTGGCTCCCAATTCTGTTTCTCTCTCAGTGCTGACCTCATTTTTTCCTGGGGCCAGCTCCCTCCTTGCAGGTGGGGGAGGGGGTGGCCACAGACAACTCTACAATGACTTCATCCTCAGAGCTGTTCTCTCTGAGCGCTTCCATATAGGATCTCAGGGAAGGTGTCTTAACTGGCCTGGCTCCCAGAAGGGGTGGCTAGTAAGGGGCTAGCATGACCGACAGCCCTCCCAGAGCCTGGTGGGCAGTTTTCTAAAGGAGCTGGCTGCCAATTGGAGAAGCCAATGGGGAGGGGTGTGGGACACAGGGGACGACTGGTGGCAGCCGCCAACACCTAAGGTGGCGTGGCAGAGAGGACACAGGAAGGTAGATTGGGGCCAGATCCCGAGGGCGTTCGTTTCCTACTGAGGAGTTTGCACTTTCTCCGGCAGGGCATTCCCTCAAGTGTTCCTTCACTCACTCAGTGTTTGCTCTGAGCCCAGCCCTGCCCTGGGCACTGGGGCTGCAGAGGTGAGTAAAGCCCCGCCAGCCCCCTTAGCCCTCAGTGATCTGATATATATCAGTCCCAGTCCACAGGAGAAGGACTCCGTGGGGTCGCAGGTGTCTGCCATCAGGACGGGGGCGGGGCTGGGCCTCAGAGGAGCTGACCCACCTGAGACCTTGCCGACCACCCTCCTCCTCCTCCTCCTCCTCCTCCTCCTCCTCCTCTTCCTCCTCCAGGCGCCTTCCTCGTGCCCTACTTCCTTATGCTGGCCATCTGTGGCATTCCTCTCTTCTTCCTTGAGCTCTCTCTGGGCCAGTTCTCCAGCCTGGGACCCCTGGCCGTCTGGAAAATCAGTCCCCTCTTCAAAGGTGAGGCCTCATAAGTCATGGCAGGGGTCCTGGCCTGGGGGAGGCAGGGAGGTTGCCCCCCATGCCTCAGCCTCTCTAGGCAGAGAGGGAAGCGAAGTCCACAGAGGGAGGATGGCTTCTGAGGCCCCACAGCCTGGCCCACAGGAAGGCCTGACCTGAGGGCAGCCCCCTCTCCCGCACGCCCAGGTGCCGGCGCGGCCATGCTGCTCATCGTAGGCCTGGTGGCCATCTACTACAACATGATCATCGCCTACGTCCTCTTCTACCTCTTCGCCTCCCTCACCAGCAACCTGCCCTGGGAGCACTGTGGCAACTGGTGGAACACGGACCTCTGTCTTGAGCATAGAGGCTCCAAGGGTGGCAATGGGGCCCTGCCCCTCAACCTCACCAGCACTGTCAGCCCCAGCGAGGAGTACTGGAGGTCAGGCCACTGCCGGCCCAGCAGCTGTCTGGGAGGGCCCCAAGCTGCTGGGGTGGGGGGTGATGACAGGGGCAGGAATGGGCCGGCATCCCCGGGGGGCTCAGCTTGTACCTGGAAGGCCGAATCCCGGTACTGGTGTTAGGTGGACTCTGGCTTCTAATCCCAGCTCTTCGCCGACCAGCCGTGTGACCTTGCGCAAAGTATTTGGCTTCTGATACTTTATCTTTGAAGTGGGTATGATAATAGTATTTCTGAGGGTCGTTGTGAGGCTTAAAGGAAGGAAGTATAAATTGTGCCACCAGCCTATTGGATAATCATGCTCAGTAAACCCTGGCTGATAATCATGATGCTGATGACACCAGTAATAGTAACCTTGCTGGCCACAGCTTTACCCCATGCCCGTGGAGTGTGGCAGGGTGACCAGAGGACACTCAAATCTTCATCCCCCACAGCCGCTACGTTCTCCACATCCAAGGCAGCCAGGGCATTGGCAGTCCCGGGGAGATCCGCTGGAACCTCTGCCTCTGCCTGCTGCTTGCCTGGGTCATCGTGTTCCTCTGTATCCTCAAGGGTGTGAAGTCCTCGGGCAAGGTGAGCCCTGGGGGGTCCTAGAGGCCTGCGGGGCTGGGAGGGGTGAGGGCTTCCTGGAGGAGGCAGCAGGGCATGGACTGAGCCTGAGAGGATGAATTGGGAAGAGGTTGGGAGTGGGGGTGCGGGTGTGGGGGGTGGGAAGCACTGCTGGAAGAAAGATTTGGAGGTAAGGATGGACGGTGGCTAGGCTGGTTCACTGGTTCACTAGACTGGAAACTTGTCAAGGATGGCCCTCTCTGTTACTCAAGTTTGTATCCTAACCCAGTGCTTGGCACTTTGAAGAGGCTCTGCAAGTTGGCTTATTGGATGCTTGGAAGGTGGGTCTAGGTGTCGGTACAAGTGACTAGAGCCCATTTGGTCTGTTGGAAAGTCCAAAGGGTGTGCTTCAGGTACAGCTGGTCTAAGGATTCAATGGGTGTCATCAGGAATATGGTTTTCTGGGTCTCTCAGGAGTGCCTTCCTCCAGTTGGCTTCCTTCTCAGGCTTCATTCTCCATGAGGGTCCCCTTAGCAGCTTCAGGCTTCCATCTTACCTGCCTACCCAAGAGTTCTCTCTCTTGCCCCAGTTTTCAAAACCCCTAGAACTGAGTCTCACTGTGTAAGCAGGGTCATGTACCCATCCCTGAACCAGTCACTGTGTTCAGGAGGGTGGGGTGCTGTACTTGCCTGGGCCTCGTCATATGCCCATCCCCGGAGCTGGGAATGGAGTCAGCCCCAGCTAGGGAAAGTCAGAGGATTGGTATCTGAAGGAGACCAGCTGGATGCTAGGAAGACAAAACCACAGATGCCCACCTGATGTTATGAAGGGTGGAAAGGACCATGAAGCTGGCTTAGAAAGACTTGGAAGCCTTCTGAATGGTTTACTCAATCATTTATAAATTAGAACTTGTCCCTGTGCAAAGTGCTGAGAAGTGTCACCCACGAGGAGTGGCACCAAAAGAAAGACTTAGAAAGGTAGGGTAGAAACCAATGAGAAAGAGAGAAATGATCAAGGTGCAAATCCGGGCAGTGGGGAGCTTGAGACCTGGTGGTGTTTACCGAGGAAGTACCTGGAGGTTTGGGAACAGATGGAGACAGGGTAGGGGGGACTTTGGGAATGTGCAGTGGCAGATGACCACACAGGATGGGTTGCATGGGCTGGGGGGCGAGGGAATGAGCATATGGCAGGAGGAGAGTCTCATAAACCCTAGACAAGGCCTCTAGGCAAGGGCTGAGGGTGGCCTGGAGTGGGGCGCAGCAGAGCTGGAAACAGGATGGGTTGGGGACACCTCAGGAAGCAGTGACAGGGTTTTAATGAAGGATCTGTGTGTGGAGGGTGGGAGGCGGGGAGGGAAAGAGAAGCATCATAGATAATGGCTGTTCTCAGCTTGGCCTACCCAAAGGTTGAGGAGGCGAGTTAGGTAAGACGGGGATTTCTGGAAGAGGAACAGGGTAGAAGCAGGGTCCTCCCTGCCTGCCATCGCCACTTATCACATCTCAGGTGGTGTATTTCACGGCCACGTTCCCCTACCTCATCCTGCTCATGCTGCTGGTCCGAGGAGTCACGCTCCCAGGGGCCTGGAAGGGCATCCAGTTCTATCTCACCCCCCAGTTCCACCATCTGTTGTCTTCCAAGGTGAGGCTCTCGGGGCTGGGGCGCAGAGGGAGGGATCAGGCCTTAAGCCAGGGGGCAAAAGGAGGAGGGCCCCCTGGAGAAAAAGAGGGCAGCGGGTAGGAGTCCTCCGTGTGGTGGGCCCTTGGTACCACACTCTGTGCTCAACACTGTGTCTCTTTCATTTCTTATTCTTCTACTTCAGAAGTAGACATTATTACAAAAAAAAAAAAAAGTAGACCTTATTCTGGGGCGCCTGACCGGCCCAGTCAGAGGAACAAGTGACTCTTGATCTCAGGGTCATGAGTTTGAACCCCACATTGGATGTAAAGATTACTAAAAAAATAAATAAACCTTAAAAAAAAGTAGACATAAAAAACAAAAACGTAGACGTTATTCTCCCATTTTACAGGCAAAGAAACTGAGGCCCAAAAGAGTGATAAGCTTAAGGTCCCATGGCTAGGGAGTGGCAGAGCTGGAGTTCCAACCCAGATGTGTCTGACTCCAAACCCCAAGGAGGGCATTAGTAATGACAGAAACAGTACTGCTGACGGCTAACATTTCTTATTTGTTAAGGGATGAGTGCCTGACCCTGCCCTAGCACTTGGCACGTAGGTAGTCATGAATCCTTACTGCCACCCTATAAGGGAACTCCTCTTCCTATCCCTGCATTACAGAGGGAGGTCCCGAGGCTCAGAGAGGAGAGACCATACAGCCACAAAGGAGGGAATCACATTGAGGGCCCTCCAAATGCAAGGAGGAAGTAAAGGGGTTCCATGGGCTCGTTGTCAACATGGATCTACTGAGAATTTACATAAGACACGACTTCCTTCAGAATTGGACCCACCTTAGCGATCATCTAGATTCTGAATGGGGAAACTGAGGCCAGGAGAGTTTTTTTTTTTTTTCCTCCTGACCTACTCTGGGCCAGGCTCTTCACCACACCGTTCCCTGGACCTGTTGGCTAGCTCTCGCCCCACCTCCTCCCTCCTCTTTCCTTGGCCCCCTGGACGTGGCTGTGGTGTGCCAGCCCCTTCGCTTTGCTCTCCCTCTGTCTTCCCTGCCACAGGTGTGGATCGAAGCTGCTCTTCAGATCTTCTACTCCCTGGGTGTGGGCTTCGGGGGTCTGCTCACCTTTGCCTCCTATAACACATTTCACCAGAACATCTACAGGTCAGTGCAGCCTGACAGACCCTGGGGCCAGAGCAGGGAGGAGAGAGGCTGGCCAGGGCAGGCCTTGCGGGGTGAAGGCAGGGCCTGCTCACTCCGGCCTGGGCTTGTGTGCCTGGACTTCCCCTGGCAGAGACACCTTCATCGTCACTCTGGGCAATGCCGTCACCAGCATCCTGGCTGGCTTCGCCATCTTCTCTGTGCTGGGCTACATGTCTCAGGAGCTGGGTGTGCCTGTGGACCAAGTGGCCAAAGCAGGTGGGCCAGCTGCCCAGCGCTGGTGGGTGAGGGTGTGTGTTGGGCACAGCTGGGGCTGGGCAGGGGGCACACGTGTGGACCTGCAAGGTTGTGGATGACTGTGGCCAGTGTGTGTGTGGATGTGCGCACATGCAAAGGAACGTGTCTTACCTGGTCTCTGGGTGTGCAAGTGCAAAGGGTGTGGGTGGGCAACCTGTGTCTGCAGAGAAATGAATTTCTGTGCGAGATTGTCTTCTGTTTTGTTACATCTCAGCAACTCGCCTTGCTTGTCCAAATGAGTCATTTCCTGTGTCAAGATGTCTTGTGCCAGTGAATGGAGGGTTCAAGTGAGGATGTGAATCAGTGTCCTGTGCCAGTGGATGTGTCTAAGTATGTGTGGAGTGGGATTGTTTGTGTAAATGATGGTGTACATAAGTGTATTCAAATGAGGTTTCCTAGTGAGTCTTGTGTTTGTGCTCATTATTAATTCATTTATTTTATCACTCTGTGTTCATTGCACACCGGCAGTGTACTGGCCTGTGTCCTAGGAGTTAAGCGTTTCAAGTGTGCAGTCAGTGTGCATCTCTGGGTTTGTGACCCTAGTGTACCCAAGCGGGTGTAAGCGACCCTGTATGTTTGAGTGTGCCTACGGGGGCCTACCTCGTGCATGCCCCGGGCTGCTGACCCTTTCTGCCCTTGGCCCAGGCCCCGGCCTGGCCTTTGTCGTCTACCCACAGGCCATGACCATGCTGCCTCTGTCGCCCTTCTGGTCCTTCCTTTTCTTCTTTATGCTCCTGACTCTTGGCTTGGATAGCCAGGTGAGCCTTGTCTGTGCCGGCGTGCACCTTGCGGGGTGATGTGCATCTGGGTGTGTCCCTGTGTGATGTGTGTCTGTGTGTCCACACGTGATGTGTTATGTGTATGTGTGTGTCTGTGTGATGTGTGTATATCTGAGTGTGTGTGTGTCTGTGTGAGTTTGTGTGTCTGTGCACGTGTGTATGTGTGTGTGGTGGGGCAAGAATTCTGACACCTCCTTCTCTCCTCCCCAGTTTGCCTTCCTGGAGACCATCGTGACAGCTGTGACGGACGAGTTCCCATACTACCTGCGGCCCAAGAAGGCTGTGTTCTCGGGGCTCATCTGCGTGGCCATGTACCTGATGGGGCTGGTCCTCACCACCGATGTGAGTGCAGGGAGAGTGGGCAGCTGGTGGGGGAGGCAAGGCCAGGTGCCTGCAGCAATGTCTGTGACTACTCGCGGGGCCACCTGCTTCTTCCTCTTTGGGAGGAGGCTAGCCCACCCCAGGCTCTCTCCCCCCGAGGCAGCTTGGCCCTGTGGCCCAGAGTCCTGGCTTTGAAATAAAAGACCTGGCTTCAAGCCTGGCTCCTACACTTACTGAAGGACCTCAGGACAAGTGGCTTCACCTTCCTCAGCCTGTTTTCCCACCAATAAAGTGGGAGCCTACATCTAGGATCATTGTGAGGCTCCGATAAGATGATGTGTATAAAGGCTCAGTGGGTGGACAGTGGTCATGCTGTCATCATCTTGCCATCACCTGGCTGCTTCCTGCCCACTCCCTGCCTGGAGAAGGGGTTGCATGACGGAGCAAGACTGGGGTGAGGGAACCCCAGAGCTGTGACTTGTGTTCTAGGGAGGCATGTACTGGCTGGTGCTTCTGGATGACTACAGTGCCAGCTTCGGGCTAATGGTGGTAGTGATCACCACGTGCCTCGCCGTCACCCGGGTGTATGGTGAGAGGGGCCATGGGCTAGGGAGTTGAGGCTCCCCACAGTGGGAGGATGGGAGTCTACTGTGGAGCGCCCCCCTGCACTGGGTCCCTGCTCCCAAGGGCCAGCGTCTCCAGTGGGTGCAGTGGGGTGGAGGAGGGGCTGCTGGTGCTCGTGGGGGGTGCCAGTGGGGCCATGCTCCTGTCCTCCCCTGTGCAGGCATCCAGAGGTTCTGCCGAGACATCCACATGATGCTGGGCTTCAAGCCGGGCCTCTACTTCAGGGCCTGCTGGCTGTTCCTGTCCCCGGCCACACTCCTGGTAACGGGTGGGAAGGAGGGCTGCCGGCTGGGACCCAGGGCTGAGAGTAGGGTCCCCTCCTGGGTATTCAGGCTGGTAGGACTGCCCTGGCCCAGAGTGGACCTCTGTCGGGGCTGAGGGGTGGGTGGGCATGGGGATCTTGGTCTACTGCCCTCCCCCTTGATGCTCCCAGCTTTTGGGCTGGGCCTAGCCCCACGTTCCGTTAGCAAAACGAGTGGGGCTTTCTCAGGCCGCAGGGCCTTAGGGCTGGGGCTTTAGGCTGGTGTGTTGGTGCCTATCTGTGCTTCTCAGCCTTGGAATGGGAGTTCAGGCACAGGCTCTCTCAGGAACGGGGTGTTTCAGAGCTGGGCCGTCTCAGGCCTCACAAAGGCTCCAAGGATAGATGGTCTCAGGTTCTATACAGCTTAGGACAGGCTTGTCTCTGACACTGGGTGGCTCTGGGCTGAGCTCTCTCCAGCCTTCAGGTAGCTTAGACCTGGGTTATCCTAAGCTCCGGGGCCTTTCAGAAGCCCACCGTGATGTTGGGGCCCCCACCCACAGGCCCTGCTGGTGTATAGCATCGTCAAGTACCAGCCCTCAGAGTATGGCAGCTACCGCTTCCCAGCCTGGGCGGAGCTGCTGGGAATCCTGATGGGCCTGTTGTCCTGCCTCATGATCCCGGCCGGCATGCTGGTGGCTGTGCTTCGGGAGGAGGGCTCGCTCTGGGAGGTAAGTCTGCCCCGCCCTTGTCTGCCCAGCCCTCCTGCCCTGGGCCCACCTGCTAGAACAGAAAACATCTGCCCCAGCACCTTACCCAAGCCTCACGGGCTTTTCCAACCAGTAGCCTGAGCTATGAATCTTCTCAGACCTGCTTAGAAAGAGGTAGGCTCAGGGGGCTTAGGGTCCTTCCCCTGGCACCCATGGGGCATCTGAGGTGGGGGGAGCCCAATCCAAAGACCACAGATGTCAGCCAATGCCTGCATGTCTTGGGGAGAGGACAAGGGAATGGCCCAGGGTGCCACTGTGAGTGGGGCAGCGGTCAGGTCTTGAACTCTAGTCACCAGCCCAAAGCTACCCTATGGAACTCAGGGTCAGAAGGCAACATGGGGACCCCAGAAGGTGAGTTGTCACCCTTCTCTCTGCTTCAGTGCATGGGTGACCTGGGAATGGGCTGGTGGTGGGAGCCCTGCCCACACCAGGCTTTGTGAAGAAATCCAGAAAGCAGAGGATGCAAGTTGTCTGGGCATGGGGATCTGCAGGTCTCATCACAGGAGAGTGGGCCAGTCGATGTGCCATGATGCTGTGTGACCACTGCAATGCTCTGCACCTCTCTGAGCCTCACCACGCTCTGTACTTCTGAGGCCATGGGTGTGGCGTCCCTCCGCTGGGGAGAGGCCGTCACTGTGAGCAGAGCTGAGTGAGCCTCCTAGGGTCCAGAGAGAGCCTAGGGACCCCCCACACACACCCCATATATCCCATCAGGGGTATGCTGGAGCCAGCTGGTACTGGTTCATGAGAGCTAAGAGCTAATTATTCAGGGATGTTGTGAGCCAGTTATTAAACCATTGGTTACTTGGAAATGACCTTGGCGGGGATATTTACACCACTGGAATTGGCTACAAGGCAAGCCTCCTGCGCCCCTCCACCCACTGCCCCCAGCCTGCCTGCCAGCACCCTAGTGCGCCCACTCCCCAGGCTGCTGCACTGCACCTCCGCTGGCCCTCACCCCACCTTCATATCTCCGCCTGGAAAGAGGCTCAGGGCAGAAGTGGGCTGTGGCGGCACCACCCAGACCACAGGGCAGTCCTGGGGTCCAGCCCTGCTCTGTGGACACAGAGCTGCTGTGTGACTGGGAGCTAACCCCTTGCCTTTTCCCAACCTTGGGAGCCCCACCTGTGCTACTAAGGGAAACTTGTCTCCTTGCCAGAGAACCAAGGTGTCTGCAAAGGGAAGGAGGAGAGGGGTGTTGCCCAGGGTGGAGGGCCCCAACCCCCTGGACTCACAGTGCCCCAGCCTCGCTAAGCTTCCCTCCTGCCCTGCTGCCGCAGCCACCAACAGCCAGGTGGAGGGCCATGCTGTTGGGTGGTGAGCACTGCAGAGGAGTCCTTGGCCGGCTCCAAGTACCAGCTCCAGAGACCAGGGCTTCCAGCACTGACACATTAGGAGGAATCCTGGATCTGCCGTTTGCCAGCCGCGTGGCCTTAAGCAAGTTAATGCACCTCTCTGAAACTTGCTTTTCTCTGTCCTTAAAGTAAGGGTTGCTGTGAGAAGAAAAGAAGCTCATCAATGTAGTGAGGAATGGGAGGGGCAGGAAAGCAGAGCATTTTAAAAGTTTAGGATGGAGTCAGACCGCCCAGGTTCAAACCCCAGCATCACCACTTCTCAGCCGTGTGACCTTAGCCAAGTTCACTGACCTCGCTGAACTGTACTTGCGGATGCGATCTGTGGGGGTGGAGCGTGAAGGTCATAATGCCCCTGTCCCAGGGACACTGTAAGGATGAAGCAGCCCACACTTAGCACAGGGCTGGGACACGGTGAACGTGTTGTTCCCCACCAGGGATTCTCACGGGTGTGATTTTGCTCTCAGAAGCCATTTGGTAATGTCTGGAGGCATTTTGCTTGTCGTAAGAGGATAATGTGCACAGGGGATGCTACTGGCCCCCAGGGGCAAGAGAGCAGGGATGCCATTAAACATCCCCCAGTGCGCAGAGAGCTCTTACACAGGGACTCTCCGGCCCAAAATATCCAGAGCACTCAGGTCGAGAAGTGTTGGTCTAGGCTCTAGCATTCAATTGGAAACAAATCTAAGTCCTTGATCTCAGGGAGCTTGTGTTTTAGTGTGGGAGACAGACAATAAACAAGTACATAAAGATAGTGGTAAGTGCTATACTTTAATGATAATAAATAAAAAACTGAAACAAAAGCAAAGTTTAGGAATAGAGAATGGGGGAAGGTATTTTGGCCAGGGTGGCTGGGGAGACTTCTGTGAGGGGGTGACAGACACTTGGCGAAACCAACAAGATGATCTATGTGGATGTCTAAGGGGAGAGCATTTTAGGCAGAAGGACAATCAGTGCAAAGGCCCTGAGGCAGGAGAGGCTGGCATGTTTGAAGGTGGCAAGGAGGTTGACAAGACTGGATCAGTGGGTGCCGGTGGAAGAGTGGCAGGCAATGAGATCAGGGAGGTAGACAGAGGCCAGGACATGGAGGCTGTGGTAGGCACTTTGGGCCTTAGTCCAAGTGAAATGACAAGCCAGTGGCAGGTTTCTGAGCAGGGGGGTCACGTGCTCTACAACAGTAGCAGTTCAGTAAGTGTCACTATGCTTGGAGTATGGAGCCATGATAGACCCTGGGCTAAGGACACCGCACACATATTCCTCCTTGAATCTGCACACAGTAGGCTCCACTTAATGTTGGTCGTCTGTCCTCCTTGAAGGGTCTGGGGCTCTTCTCCCCTCAGGGCAGGCAGAGGGCTTTGGGAATGGTCTGGGAAGGGAGGAACCCTAGAACGTTCAGACTTAGTCATTATCTTAGTCACGTCGCTCCTTCCATGGAAACTGGGGCTCGAGGGGGAAAGATCAGCCATCAGAGTCAGAGCGAGGCCAAATGTGAGACGCTTGGAGGGTCAGCGACAATCCCTGCCTCAGGCTCCCAGCTCCTGGCTCTTCCCCTAAGCTCCCAGCTGCTTAGGACTCAGCATTTAGGGGAAGGGACCCAGAGCGGGCTCCTGGATTGGCTGGCATGGAATCATAGCAGCACCACTTACCGGGCCCTAGCCTGTTCCCAGCGCCCTGCTAACTGCTCCGTCTCGGTGCCTCCTGACAACCCTGTGAGGGCATCATGATCCCCAAGTTACAGAGGAGGAAGTAGAGCACGGAAAGCTTAAATCCCATGGCCAGAGGCCACCCAGCTTGCAAGTGACAGAGCAGGACTCTCATCTGGGCAGGTGACTCATTCGCCTGGGGAGGTGCCACTGCCCTCGCCCCCCCGGGATCGTGGCAAGGGCTGACCAGGTGATGTGGTTAGGTCTCTGCGGGTGCCTGGCCCCCCGGAAGCACTCCGTGAGCGCCGGCCCTTCTCACCGCTGTCATTGCTCTGCCGCAGCGGCTCCAGCAGGCCAGCCGGCCGGCCATGGACTGGGGCCCGTCGCTGGAGGAGAACCGGACTGGCATGTACGTGGCCACGCTGGCGGGGAGCCAGTCGCCCAAGCCACTGATGGTGCACATGCGCAAGTACGGAGGCATCACCAGCTTTGAGAACACTGCCATCGAGGTGGACCGCGAGATCGCCGAGGAGGAGGAGTCTATGATGTGAGCCGGGAGGCAGGCGGACAGGAGTCCCCGCCGGCTGCAAAGGGTGGCCGTGCCCTGCGGGGTGCTGAGAGGCCCGCGGCAGAGGTTGCCACGGTGGGTCCCCAGTGCAAGTCCTTCCTTGTGGCCTCTGCCTCTCCTGTGTCTACCTTCTCCACACACGCACACAAACCCACTTGAAGCTCAGTCCTCATTCTGCAGGTGGATGAACTGTGGCCAGGGAGGAGGGACTTGCCCAAGGTCGCATGGCAGAGGGGACTGGACCCCAGGCCTCCTGGCCAACCAGCTCCCTTTCTTACCTGGAAGCTGGCATCGTTCTCGCCTCTCTGTTCAGGGCCCAGACTCCTCTCTTTTCTAGGGGAGCCTGCCCCACACACTTCAAACAGCCAGAATCCCGAGCTGGGCAGGGATGCTCGGGGTATGGCGAGGCCCACGAGGCCCCCCAGGCACCGAGGGTTCGCAGTGAAGTGAGAGAAAGAGCCTATGGGCTCCCATGCCAGGGCCAGGCTTCCTGAAGGTGGTGAGGTCTGAGGGCCCTGGACGATGGGAAATTGGGAGGAGGGCAGGGTGTGGAGGCCCCAGTGTAGCCCCTGGGCTCCCCACCACCACTTGGAGCCCAGGGCAGAGACCTGGGTATTACTAGGTTACAGCAGGGTCCAGGGGGCAATGTCGAATGAGGGGGAGGGGAGCAGGGGACAAGGGGGGGCAGGGGTTTGCATGATCTTGTCGCGCTTTAGATAGAATATCTTTCAGGGTCAGTGTGCAGGGTGGATTAGAGGGGACAGGGTGGCGGTGGGAGGCCCGTGGGGGGGCGGGCGAGAGGGGCTGGTGGCCTGAGGGGGTGGGGGTAGGGAAAGGAGGAGGTCCCCACACTTTTTTTCCCCTCCAGAGAAACAGTTATTTTATTTTGACCCCACACTTCTAAGAAGGGCCCTCGGCTTCCCTCACTGGACCCCATGCCCTCGGGTGTAGGGAGCGCGGGCGTGATCAGGACAGAGGACCAAGTGGAGAGGTGGGCGTGAGGGGTCCTAGTCAGGCCCCAAAGCCCCTCCACTCCATTCTCCCTGTTCCGGTGGACCTCGCCGTCTCCTCTGGCTCCAGGCACTGCTGGGAAATTGGCCTTGGCCGGGGTCAGCCAGGGCGACCAGAAGGCTTGGAGGTGGTCTGCACACACGACATCTGTCCTGATGCTGCACACTCTGCTCGGGGGCGGGGGTCCCTGGGCCCAGGCATGAGGGTGGAGGCCAAGAGCCAAGGGCAGCCAGCACCTCAAGCTTGTGGCCAGAGGCCTTGGCATCTTCAGCCCCGGGCACAGGAGGGGCCGTCCTGGGGTTCCCCCTTCCCTGAGATGTGGAGCTTGCCAATGTGCCCGGGCGGGGCAGGGCACCCTCATGGGCCGCCTGCGCACCCCCTCCCTCCAGCCGTCTCCCCAGCCTGTCCGTGTTCTGTTGGTTTACTGTTAATAAACACCAATGAGGTCATCCTTCCTACCCCTTCTCCTGACTGCCGAGAACCGTGATGTGGGCAGCACTGGGGTTTCCAGCTTCTGTGGGACGGATGAGGGAACTGAGGCTCTGCTGTTCGCTTTCCTGGCTCTCCTGGCTTCTGACACTTGCTGTCCCATTTCTCTGTGGCCACGGTCGGTCAGGGGAGTGGGGTTGGGGAAAGGGGGGCGAAGACGAGGAAGCCCTCCAAGACAACTTAGCCCCCCATTATACATACAGACAAACTGAGGCCCTCCAAGGCAGGGAGGCCTTGCTCACAGGTACCCAGCGAGGCAGGCAGAGGCCCGGGCAGCTGACATTCCCCTTCCCAGCTGCAGCTGCTCCCAGCCTTACCCCAGGTGTAGCCGGGGCTGGGAGACCAGGGTAGGGAGGAGCCCCGAACCTCCCAGGCTGGAAGAATTTCCTGGTGCTCCCCACCCCCTCCTGGCAGGACCTTGCCACATAAAAGAGCCCCAGGGCCTTTCAAATGCAAGGCCCAGGTGTTTCAAGAAAGGCTTTGATTGGGGGTGAAGAGGAAGGGCTGCTGCATATTTTGTATATTAATAAATTTCCCCTAACAAAGGGCCGGGCCCCCTCCTGCCCCTCTTTGTTTGGGGCTTTGGGGCTCTAGATGGAGGGAAGCATGGGTTTGCTAATGTGCTGAGGATGCAAGAATGGACTTCCCAATTCAAGATGCCTCTTCCCACACCCTGGGGACAGGCTCCAACCAGGCTAGGGCTACCGGGCTGCTGGCTCAGGGGCCCCATCCCAGGAGGAAGCACTCTTCAGGCCCTCCTGGCTCTCTCTGGGACAGACCCCAGGCCATGGTCCTGTGAGGATCCCGCACTCAGCCTCTTGGCTGCAGCCTGGGGTCCTAGGGGTTGGAATGGGCGATCCCGGAAGCCTGGGCCTCTCTTCTCCTGGGTTCCCAGTCTGTAGTTGGAGGATTCTAGGAGTCTATGGAGCCCACCAGCTTCACCTCCCCCTGCCTCACTTCCCCTGCCTTGCTTCCTCTTGCCGCTCCTCCACTAGTTCACCGCCCCAACGCTTGGGCCTGAGGTTCCTGGTCTGTCCTCCCTGGCCCCAGTCTTCCAGTGTCCTGCTTCTCCCCTTTCTGCTTCTCCCAGATGGCCTGTCCTGTCCCATCACCTCCCCTCCCATCCCTGCCTCTGCCACCAGCGCCATCTCCCCACGGCCCCCATCCCCATCCCTTTATTGACTCCAGGTCTCCCTGGCTCAGAACAGACCCCAACCAGGCCCCATGGCAGTGGAAACTTACTGGAGACCAGGGACCCCCCCCCCCCCCCCCCACTGCAGGAATCCATGGCAGTATAGTGGGCCGCTCAAGGAAGACCCTGTTTGGAGTGGAACCCCAGCATGCCATAGCAGGTGACAAACCCAGTGCCTGCAGAGCAACCAGGCGAGCGAAGCTGTAGGTATGAACAGCAGAGTAAGCAGTAACTGACCCTTAGTGAATGTGGCAGAGACGAGTCAGGAGTGGGGACAACATGCCTCTCTTCAGGGGCCCAGTTTGCCAGATACTGCAGCTTTTTAAGAGAAGTTGGAAGTTTGGACTTTTGTAAGAGATTTCCCATTTTATTTATCTTTATTTTTTAAAAAAATATTTTATTTACTTATCCATGAGAGACACAGAGAGATGCAGAGAGAGAAGCAGGGACACTAGCAGAGGGAGAAGCAGGCTCCATGCAAGGAGCACAACGTGGGACTCGATCCTGGGTCTCCAGGATCACAATCTGGGCTGAAGGCAGGCACTAAACTGCTGAGCCACCTGCGATGCCCAAATTTCCCATTTTTAAAATGATGAGCAACTGATTGAAAAGAAGTGAAATAGCATGGCTCCCTTAGGGTGACTCGGAGGCCCACTGCTCTGCAAGAGGCAGGGGGTTAGCAGGGCTGTGTCCCATGATGAGAAGGTCCTGGAAGCTGAGGCCAGGCCCAGAGTGGGCCTTGGCCTGGCCTCACTCAGTGCTCTGCTCCCCTTCTCATAGCTGATCTCTATGTCCATGGACTCCTGGCCTGAGGATGCAGCATATGTGCCTGGCTCAGGTGTGGACAGGGCGCCCTGGGGCTCTTCATTCCTGTTCCAGGAACATTCTAGGACTCATCAGAGATGGTGTTCTCTTGGGGGGCATTGGGAAGCACTGAGTGGGGCACTGATCACCTGCAGTCACTTCCAGCCTATGATCCGTGGGAGCAAATATCTGGGAGGCTGAGGGGGAAAGACAGGGGGGAGGACTCCATACCACTAGAGTCAGCCATAGTCCCAAAGTTAAGTGAGGGTGAACAGACAGTTCCACCAGTTACCTTGTGTTTGGCTCTCAGTAGGCCCCACCCTCTGTGTTCCCCTCCACCACCCCAGCTAAGTTCACCTTGTATGGTGCCCTGAGCAGGCCCAGGCTTCTGCTCCAGTGTCTTCCCCATTCACCCATGGGACTCCAATCCATCCTTTTAGGTCTGTCCTCCATATACCCTCCCTTCCCCACCAGCTGTGGGCTCCTGGAGTCTTCAGGGATCTTGGCTCAGTCCTACACCTGGTGACCTGAGACAGCTCAGCTCAGCCTGCATAGGATGCTCATGGCCTCCAGAGACAACTTATTTTATTTCTGTGCAGTTAAGACGCTTCTAGCACTCTCCCTGGACCCCAGAGCAGCTGAGCCCACAGCAGGGCATTGTGATGGGGGGCTTGTGCTGCTCAGCCACACAGACCTGGGTTCATTCCCAGCTCTGCCCCTCCCTGGCTGTGTGGCCTTGGGAATGCACAGTGCCAGCTCACAATTTTGCACCAGCAGCAACAACTGAAAGCGGCGTGTTGCCAGCCCTTGGGACGGTGAGCAAAGAGTTAAAACAGCCCCAGCCCCTAAGTTTCACGTGACCCTGGGCTGCTGAGCCTACGGTTTTGTGGTGGACACTCTGCTCCAGACTCATTTTTTGCTGGTGGCTCATGGAAAGTTTGGCTCCTTGAGCTCCAGGCCACTCCCTCTGGGGCCTGAGGCCTTGCTGACGCTGGTCCTGCCCTGGAAGGGCGTCCAGGGCTGCCCGCCCGCCCCTGGATCCTTGGCCAGCACTCCACCCCCTCCCTCCCACCGCCCCCACCTCTGTCTCCGCCTGACTTCCTGCTGCCTGACCCTCTCCCGCAGGACAGGGTAGCAGCCCGCCCCCCTTGGCCAGCTGAGGCCTCCTCCCAGCGCCCCATCCAGAATCGCTTTCTATTTGAGGGAAGGAAAGCCTCTTCCCCTGATGTCCACAGCATCTGTGAGCAGCATCCCTTTGAGAACCATAGCCAACAGGAGGCAAGGCAGGCTTGGACTCTGCCAATAAGAGCCCAGTCTTGGCTCTCCTGTCCACTGACTGGGCAGCCGGGCTGGGTCTGCTGCTTGATCTCTGAGCCCCAGTGTCCTCATGTAAGATGGAGACAGTGGCTTTCCACCTGCAGGGAATTAAATGAGGTAATATAGGTGCTCGGTGCATTGTTTAAAAAAAAACAATCAGTGCTTAGTGGCAGCTGTGGCTGGTTGAAGCCCTGCAGGTGGAATCGTTCTTAGGAGCCTGCTGTCTCTAGTACAGATAAAGAAACTGAGGCCCAGCTCCTGCCTCCAACCAGCAAAGGGAGAAGGAAGGTGGGGATCTGTGTGCTTGGAGCCAGGGTCAGGCAATGATGGAAGCCCACAGACGAGTTGGCATCTTCCAGTTCCATGGCAAGATGCCTTGGAGGCTGGGCCTCGGTGTCCCCATCTTTCAAATGAATGGGTTGGAGAACCACAGAGGGGAACAGTGCCCATTCTTCAGAGCTGGGTTCTGGGACTGGCCCCTTTTGCTGGATGGAGTTAATGATTAAGAATTCTGATGGTTTCAAGAATGGGCTGTGAGGTCCAAACCAGCAGGAGGTGGGGATGCGGTGTAGGATCAGGGGCAGCACTAAAATCCTCCAAGCCCAGAGACTAGCTTTGACCTTGACTCTGCTGACCCAGGGTCAGGGTCCTACAGAGTTATAGGAATTGGGGTGGTGGGAGACAGGGGCAGGAGAGGGACCAATAGTCAATATTGATCTAGCCGAATCAAGGGAGTGGATGGGGAAGCAGGAAGGCTGGGGTGGGGCTTACTGGTAATTGGTCTTCCAGCTCCCAATGTAGCTGTGGGAACCGGAGAAATGGGGTGCTTGGTGCAGAATTCCCAAACTGAGCACTTACTGTAACTCCAGCTGCCTGGAGGACTGCCCAGGCTTAATGCATCCTGTCCTCTGAGGGTAGGGTTTAAACATCTGTATTTTTAGCCTATTCCCTGGGTGATCCTGCAGCAGCCAGCACAGTTCCCATATTTGGGAACCATAGGTTCAACCCCCTCATTGTTAAATGAGAAATCTGAGGTCCAGAGAGGGAGAGTAACTCAGTTAGGGTCACACTGGGAGAGAATGATGATAACTCTCCCCTTTTTCTTGGGTGAAAGGAAGTATGCTTCTAGATCACTCCATCCATCCCCCAGTTGTGGCCCAAAGCCCAGGAAAGGATGGTGGGGCCAGGATGCCCAGAGGGAAGTGGCTTCTGAGACCCTGGGAGGTCCAGGTAGAGAAGGGAGGGTGGGGCTTGTCCCAGGAGGAAGGACAAGGAGCAGGGGCCATTCCCACAGGACTGGACCTGCCCCACCCTGCCCTGTGCAAACACTCCTGGCACCTGCTGGGGAATGTTTCCTAGAAAGTTTACTATAGCCCAGTCTGAGGAAGGCCATTTCCATTCCTGAGGACCTACCTGTGCGCTGGAAAACTGGTCCACAACAAAGGAGATTTGGGACACACTTGGCCCTCTGACACTGTGGCCTCCCACAGCCTCCTCCCTAGCCTCACCTCTCCCTACCCCTACCTGATCCACCGTTCTGGGCTCTCAGCCTTTGCCTTGCCTCCCCTCCCCCCTCCCCCTATTTCACCCTGCTGAGCAGGTGCACAGAGCCTCCCAGATCCCCGGTCAACCCCATGTTTCTGCTCCTCCTTCTGGTTCCCATGCACTTTGCACCTCCAGGTCCAGCCTCTACCCCGGCCCACCCTGCACTTTGCTTCTCCACGTGGCTCTCGCTCCCTGGGGACAGGAGACAGGTCCAGCTCGTCCCTGGGCCCTACTCAGAGCTGGAGCCGTGTCTGGAAGGGTGAGGGGGCATTGCTGTGTTCTGAGCGAGAGGAGGGAGTCCGTGGGTGTCATAGTAAGTGGGCAGGGGGAGAAGGAGCCTGTGGGTGGAAGCTGGAAGGGACAGAGGGTCAAAGAGAGGAGATTCCTAAGAACACGAGTCACAGTTTGCCGGGAGTTCAGAGACAGGAAAACATGGACCGGGCCCTGGAGGCCCTGGAGCGACCGCTGGTTACATCCCGCAGGAAGCCTCTGCCTGAGTCTCTTCCTCTTCAGGACAGGGCTGTTCTAACGGACACAAGAGGTATTGTGAAGGCGCTCTGTGAACCCTAAAGGGCCGTGCTCCCGTCAGACAACAGCAATGTTTTCGGTGGAGTCTGCACTTTCTGAGCGTTAAAGGCTGTACCTGTTGAAGCCAACTGGGAGCTGGAAGCCCGGGGCCCGGCGGCCTCTTACCTGCTCCCGCGCTGCCACCTGCTGGCGAGTATCTGCAATGACAGCAGGAGCCCTCCCGCCCGACCGCAGGCCCTTCCTCCCGCCAGCCGGCGGGGCCGCTGTGGCCGCAGATCCCCAAGGGTGCAGGAAGGCGGGGCTGGGAGGAGTCCCCGCGCTAGCCCGAGCAGACTCCAGTGCAAGAGTGCAAATGGAAGGCCCTTCATCCCTTTGCAACCCCCTTTGCCTTGGCCTCTGCTCTCACTGTGAAGGTCCTCGTGTGTGCAAGGAGCACACGCCTCCTCGCAGCCACTCTGCACACCAGCAGTGCAGATAGACCCTGGAAGTGGCTGGTGCAGGACTTCTGGAGTCCCAGACACTTCAAGCATGGTCTAGGGGTGCCTGTGAGCTCCAGAAGGCAACTCCACCCCCCCCACCCCCACCCCCCGCCAAGGTGTGGAATCCAGGTATCTTAGGTGGCAGTGTGGCTGAGGGACCAAATCACCTGGTTGGCCTGGGACGGTCCCAGGTTTAGCACTGAAAATCCTGCAGCAAACCAGGACAGGTGGTCACCCTGTGGTGGCCTGGAGGACCAAAGCCTCTGCATCACCATGTTGGCTCCCCTTGGACAGTCTGGACTCAGAGAACCGAACTGGCCTCTAATGGGGTGGGGGCCTCTCCTTGGCCGATGGAGCTTCTCATACCATCGCTTTCTCTGGCCCCAAGGCCCCAGTCCCAGGCACTCAGTCCACAGATAGTGTGTGAGTGTTGAGGGATTTCCCATCTTTCCCCATTCTGTGAACCAGTCTCCAGGACTTCTGAGGCCTGGGGGCTGGTGTGTGAGGTTGGGATGAGGGTGGAGAATAGGTTTGGAGGGACTTCTTTTGAAACAACTTCTCATTTTACAAGGAACGGAGGCCTACAGGAGAAGAAACCTGCCCCAGGCCCCTGAGGGAGAGTTTGCTGCTGGTTGTTAGTGGCCACCCGCGTCCACCGCCCCTGCCCTCCTTGCTCCATGCCTGGGAGGAAGCCAGCCTCATCCCACTTCTAAGGCTGGGACCCAGGGTCCAAGCAAAATCCCACTGGAATCGGCTCAGCCTTGAGCACGAGACCAAGTTGGCCCAATCAGAAAGGATACCTTGGCTTTTGTTTTGCAAATGCAAGATCTGGAACAGGAAACAAACAAATAAATAAAACCCACCCAGTGCTGGTGCTTGACCAAGACAGAGAGACAGCAAGTGCACAGAAGTTGGTAGCTATTTATTGCACTGAAAACACCAGTAAAACAGACACCCCTTCTTCCCCCCTCCCTCCCAGTAGCAGAAGTTTTGAGCAGTGGTCATTCAAGTTCACAGCCACATATTTAAAAAAGAAAAGAAAAGAAAAGAACTGAAACAAATCCCCAAACAAATAGTAACAAAGAAACCAGCACGGGGAGTCTGGCAAACACATCCCCCAAAGGGTCTCCCCTTGGGAGACAGGAGGCCGTGGGTCAGGATTAGCGCTACAGTGTGCACAATCCTGGGAGAACATGTTCCTATAGAGGTGTTCGCATGCTGGAGCCTGGGTCTGGTCTTAGGTCTGGATTTTTTGCATCTACAGGATGTTTTTAGAGGAGCAGAGTTTCACTGACTGGTGGGGGTGGGCCCTGGACCACTTTGTCTGCCAGCCTCCCCTGCGTGCTGCCTCAGGATCATGCTGGTGCCCTGTGGTCCACACTGGCTGACTACCCACCCACCCACAGGAGTGTCCTTCTTCATGGGGCTGTTTCCTCCTGGGGTAGGAACCTGCCTCCATTTCTCTGGCACTTGGAGTGGGACACAGTGGATAGGAGGCATGTCAGCAATTAAAAATCAGGACATTGGGGTCCTCCACTCAGTTCCCCCTGGTGGAAAAACCCAGGGCCAGACAGGAAAAGGATGGGCCCAAGGTCACACAGCAGGTCTGATCAGAACTGGGAATGGAATCCTACTAAACCCCAAAGCATGGCTCTTTCCCCACGGTCCACTGCTAATAAGCAGTTGACTGGCACCAAAGAGGGGAATGAGGGGCAGGTGGCAGAGTGGAGGCGGGCTGGCCAGGCCCAGAACGAAGCAGGAATCCAGCCGGTGACTAACCCTGTCAGTTCTCACAGGTATATTGGGCTTCACTTGACTTTCCCGCTTGATCCCCCATCAGCCCTGCAACATAGATTGGGCAGGAATATTTAACCCTTTAACTGATGGGGAAAAGGAGGCTGAGAATGGGACCAGACTTGGTCTGGAATTGCAGCATCCCCTGTGAAGGCCACACCCTCACCTTTGGCTTGGGGACTGCTGTGGGGGCCCCTGGCAGCTCGCAAGGGAGGCGGGCAGTTTTGCTGCTGGGATGCGGGGATCGCTGGGCTTTGCTGGGAAGCCCTCTGGACCCGGGCCAGGGCCAAGTTCCTGCCCCTGGGCCTCGGCAGCAGGGTGTGTGCCAAGGATAGAGGCCGGTGATCAACCAGTCTGGAGAGCTGGAAGCCCAGGCAGCCTCTTTCCTGGCCTGCAGCCCCAGCACAGCCTGCCTCACCTGTCCCCAGGGCAGCAGCAGACATCTCAGGACCAGGGAAAACTCAGCCCCGGATCGAACATCCCCACCAGTCCTCCAGCCAACACCCAGGACTCCCCAGAGGTTCGGGGGATCCAGCGCCTCCTCCAAATCCCTGGGGATGTGGCTCTTCCTCCCCTAAAATCCTCCAGAGGGGACAGTATCTCATGCTGGCAAAACACGGCCACACAGAGGCCAAAAGCACAGAGAGGCGGCAACATAATTCCGAGTCGGACACTGAGAATACAACCTCTATTTTTTTTTTTTTTTGTCCAAAACATGTAGATTGGTTTTGCTGAGTATTTTTTCTTCTTTTCTTTTTTTTTTGAACATACTTACTGCATATAAAGTCATGCAAAGAAAACAGTGCAGACAGTAGATCCTAGTGGATGTGCCAACGCATTCCACGTCAGAGTCAATCCCGAGGAAGAGGGAAAGAGAAAGGAAAAGAAAGAGAGATTTGAACCCACGGCTGCAGGACGAGGCGTGAAGAGGAGAAATTCTAGTGCTCTGCTTGGACCAGCAGATGCAGAGGGGAGAGGAAATGAAGACACATGCTCGTGAAACCCCCGAAAGCTGGGGGGAGGGCTTGGGGGGGCACTCAGATGCGGTGGGATGAAATCCTGGGAAGCTGGGAAGCATCCTAGTAGGAACCTCAGTTTGGGAGGCAAGCAAAAAAAAAAAAAAAAAAAAAGATATTTCCGTCCTGACAACCTCCCCCACTCTCTCTGCCCTGATTTGCTGTTTCTTAGCACTAACATCTGGTGTTTCTACAGTCCTGGGAGGAACCTTGAGACCAAAATGTCAGCGATGCCCTTCCCCCCAGGACTGAGTCCACCTCGGCCCCAGATAATAACCACAGGTGACAGAGGGCATCTCCGAGATGACGTTAAAAAAAAAAAAAAGACCTAGAACAGAAAGAAACTGCCCCTCACCCCTCTTCCCGCCTCCTTTGCCAACCCATCCCGACCCTCCTCACCATAATTTGAGAGGCTTAGTTATTACATAAATATCCATTAACGCAAAATCGATTTACGAAACACACAGAGGTTTGGCTATAAAAAGGCATGCGGTCCAAGTAGAAGTGGTACCTAAACGTTGCCTTCTTGGACCCCCCCCAAAAAAACAATTGGATTCTCTCCCTCGGATGGGATGGAGCTGGAATTCTCCAGGACTGATAGAAGGGTGGAATGGGCATTACTTCTGGAGGTAAACGTCAGCCGAAGGCAGAAGGAGAGGGTGGGGGCACCCTGAGAGGATCGTGCTCCACACACTGAGGGGGAGGGGTCCGCGGGGACGAGAGGACAGGCCAGGGTGGGAGAAGGAGAAGAGCCAGGAGGCTGTGCAGGTGGGGGCTCCTGGCGTCTGCTCCTCTCTCACCTTCTCCCACCGGGGAGGCTGGCTCAGGGGTGTGGGGGGCGCTGGAAGGGAGAGACAGGGAGATGGGGGGCAGATGCCACATTCCTCCTGATTCCGACTCTCTTTCTCTTTCGCCCATGGGGGACACACAGTTGGGCATTCTGGCCTACAGCCAAGGCCGGACCAGGCCGACAACAGCCAGTAGTAAGGGGGGCAGTCCTCGGAGCCAGCACCCAGGGCACCCAGGCCTGAGGAAGCCCCGCCCTGGCAGGGGACAGAGAGCTAGAGAGGCAGATGGTTGGTGGCAGGGAGATGTGGCCATTTGCTCGGAAGTCGTGACAGCTTTTGGGAGCAGGCCGGTTTTCTTGACGCAGGTGTGGCGGTGATGGTGACGATGGTGGTGGTGGTGGTGGGGTGACGTGATTGGGGGAATTCCAGCAAAATCCAAGTGGGAGAACCAGCAGCCACATTCCATGAACGAAGAGTAAATCTCTGTGGTACAGGGTCCCCAGGCTTGTCCTTCAACTGTAAGAAAGGGTAGGTGTGGTGGGGAAGGGGTTGGGGGTGGTTCTGAGGGCGGCAGGTTTTCCCTGTGCAACCACCCCCCTCCAGTCCTTAGATGGGGTTGAAGCTGCTTCCGGTGGATCCCACCCCCCACCCCCACTCTCCACCCCCTCCCCAACCTGCAGGTCTGGTCTCCTCCCTGTGGCCCTCCGGCCCCCACCCCGTGGCCTTCCAGCAGCCAACTTCCCCGTCATGTCCCCCTGCAGACCGACACCACCCCATTCCTTCAGACTGTCCTAGATGCCAGATGGCGGGAAGGAGGGGCTCTTACTGGGGCAGGACGGAGGGCGCCCCAGATCTGTGGAAGTGGACAATCTGCCATTTGCCGTCCCGGCGGTGCCAGACGCGGGTCTCCTCTGACTGGGCCGTGCGGGGGATGCCACCCGCATCCAGGTACTGCGTGATGCGGATGTAGGCGATGCAGGCCGACTCGTCGCCCATCAGATGGATATGGGGGTTCAGGATGGTGGTGTGCACAGGCTTGCTGTTCCGAGACCACACTGGAGGTGGGGATGGGAGGGGGCAAAGGAGATGCAACTGGGGGCCTCCTGCGTCCCTTCCTTCACTTCCCCATCTCCCAGCGACCCTCTCAGCAGAGGCACCCCCGCCTTCCTCATTTCCACAGAAGAGGTCTCTGTGACAGGGCCCAGCTAGGAGTCAAGGCAGAACTTCTAGATGGCTAGAGAAGATCTCAGCTTAGAGACCAGGGATCTCCAACATGCCAATTCTTTAAAATACAGGGGAATGGGAGTTTAGAATCACGGTATCTCAGACACACAGAAGTATAGGCCTATGATTGCAGAATCAGATGAACTTAGACCAGAGTCTCAAACCCAGATTCCCCACGGAGGCCAGGCAAGTACATAAACGAGGCAGGTGAGTGAGGGCTAAGATGCTCAATCGTGGCAGACCGTTTGCCTGTGGGTCAGGGAGTGATGGGGGGGTGAGGGGGGCCCCCCCGTGGTGAGTAGCACACTCTAGCCCACCTACAGAGGGCTCCCTGCACACACCTCCCTGCTGGTTGCTCTGTGAGTAGCTGACCCTTGAACAACGAGGGGGAGGAGAGTTAGTGGCCACCCCCCCACCACACACACACACTTGAAAATCCACGTAGAGCCTTTGACTCCCCCCAAGATTTAACTGCTTGTAACCTTCTGTTGACTGGAAGCCTTCCCAATAAGAGCAACAGTTGATTAACTCACAATTTTGGATGTTATTTGTATTACGTGCTATATTCTTACAATAGAGTAAGCTGGAGGTGAGAAAATGGTATTAAGAAAATCATAAGGTAAAATCTTAAAAAAAAAAAAAAAAAAAAAGGGCAGCCCAGGTGGCTCAGCGGTTTAGCGCCAGTCCAGGGCTTGATCCTGGAGACCCGGGATCCAGGGCTTGATCCTGGAGACCTGGGATGGAGGCCCATGTCAGGCTCCCTGCATAGAGCCTGCTTCTCCCTCTGCTTGTGTCTCTGCCTCTCTCTCTCTCTCAAGAATAATAAAATCTTTAAAAAAAAAAAAAAAAGAAAATCATAAGGAAGAGAAAGTACATTTATAGTACTGCGCTGTATTTATTGGGGGAAATGTGTGTATAAGTGGGCCCACACAGTTCAAACCTATTTTGTTCAAGGGTCAGCTGTAAGGGGAACGCACATTGCCACACCTGATATTTCAGGAGAGTCTAGAAGTCTGGATTCTTATGTGATAATACCTCATTTTTATTATTGGCGTCTAATTCAAATTTAAAACAACATGCAGGCCGCATGAACCATAGGTGCAGTCCAGATATGGCCTGGGGACCCCGATGCATCGCCCCTACTCCTGACATATGGAATTATGGAAATCTGACTGATATTAAAATTGTAGAATCTTAGGATCTTGGAATTTTAAGGATGGAATCGGAGGTCATGGAGTGAGGTCATGGAGTTTGCCAGAGTCAGGTGGAAATGCAAAGCTCTTGTAATCATGACAGAACTGAGAAAAATACCTGAAACTAGCTTTCTCTATGAAAAATATGAACCACTATTATTATTATTATTAATTATTATTAATTATTTTGGTTCTAGGAACCCTCGATTTTTTTTAGCAAGATGGAAAACAAAAGCACAGAAAGACAATGACCCAGGGAGTGGCTGGACAGGGGTCACCAGGGTCCTGGGATTCAGAGGAACCCTCATGGCTTCTTCTAGTGTAGCTCAAATGTAGATCCACATCCCCCAGAGAATTGACTTAAAATATACACTTCCCACCTCCGCTCTTAAAGGTGACAATTCAAAAATCTATACTATTAAAAAGCCTCTTTCTCCTGTCCCACCCTCCAATGCTGATGCCCAGCCAGGTTTGTGAGACATGGGTTTCCTAGAAAATGTAAAATGTCTTTTTGTTTTCCCCAGGACTGCTGAAAGCATCCCTCATATTATAATCACGCCTGACCTAGGCTTTGGCTACAAACACCAAATCACTGAATCTTACAAATGTAGACTAACAGACTTACAATTTGGGGCTCTCTCGAAGAGAATGTAGAGCTTTTGCATTATAGGCTTGGGAGTGACCTCAGAGGTCACCCAGTGGCCCTCCTACAAAATGCAAGGAGGTCCCTGTAAGCATCCTCGACTGCACCCAGGGCTGGAGGCACTCAAGACCATCCAGTTCAATGCATCCACTAAACACATCTGGAAACTGAGGTCCGGAGAAGCAATCTGACTTGTCCCGGGCTGGGCTACTTTTCTGAAAGAAATGCAGTAGAACCTAAAAGAAGTCAGTGTCCAGATGGGACTAAATTAGGACAATCTAGAACAATCTCAGAAGAGACAAACAAGCTCAGCATTGTTGAGGGCACTGGGCCTTGCTGTTCTTGGCAAGGGCTGGGGTTCTGGGGGACATTTATAAAGAAATGACCATCCTAATGTGTGTCTCTGAATAGACTGTAGCCTTCTAACAGCCACCCTTGTGGGGAGCGTGGGAGGCAGGGCCAAGTCCTCCAGCAGGGAAAAACAGGCAGGGTGGTGGGACTTGGCCCGGGGCAGGCAGTTGCTCTGGGTCTTACACTCGTGGGTCCTTTGGCATTCAAACCTCGAGTTCAGGGGGCCGGTGTTGTGATGGGGACCATTGCCTGGACGCAGGCCAAGAGCTAGTTCAGCCTTCTCTTTGTGTTTATTTTCCTGTTGCCATCTCTGAGCCTTTAGAGCCAGCTCAGTGGGGACTGGGGAGCTCACTCTGTGAAATCAGCACCTGCAGGGGACAGACCCATATAGAGGCAGCCATGGTGATCAGTCAAGGAGCTCCAGGGTCACGAGAACCCTTGGGGTCCAGCCACCTCTCTTTACATGAGAATTTAACCTCCATTGCTAGCCTTGGAGCATCAGAGTTTGATTAATCAAGGGGAAAGGCAACTTCCTTCTTCAGAGCTTTTTTGGGGTGCTCTTGGGCTCTGGTTGTCTATAAGGTACAGTCAGATTGGGTGCAGGTAGGAGAGAAGTGTCCAGCTGGCGGCTGCTAACATGCAGGTGAGAAGAGGCAGCCCAGGGCAGGGATGGGGAGGGGTGAGTCAGGACTGGGTTCTGCCACTGACTTTCCAGGTTCCTTTGGATGAGTCACTTTCTCTCTCTGGGCCTCAGTTTCCCCTTTTGGGTGAGGTAGAGTTGAACTAGATCCTTTTTCAGTCACTTAAATGCCACTTTTGGTTTTGCCATCTACCTGCACTTCCTTCATTAAAATATTTCCCTAAATTGGGGCAGCCCGGGTGGCTCAGTGGTTTAGCGCCGCCTTCAGCCCAGGGCCTGATCCTGGAGACCCGGGATCAAGTCCCATGTCAAGCTCCCTGCATGGAGCCTGCATCTCCCTCTGCCTGTATCTCTGCCTCTCTCTCTCTCTCTCTCTCTCTCTCTCTGTCTCTCATGAATAAATAAATAAAATGTTTAAAAGGATATTTCCCTAAATCAATACACCTCATTAATTTATGTAAATTGATTTTAAAAGAAAACTGTCTAGTGCAATCAAGAATGAACAGCCAGTATCACAGAACACAAATTTAATCACGAGTCCAGCATAAATGAAATAAAGTTATGTAATTCTAGCTCCATGCTCTTGCCTGCAAGGGATCTGAGCCTGAGACTGCGCTCTCTTTGATGAAGACAGAAATTAGGAAGTGTGGGAAGAGGTGTTTAACGAACGCCCAGCTGAGCCTCTGCTCCTGACGAAGCCAGACGTATTGAAAGAGAATTTAGAAAGGGACCAACTTTCTCACTGTGCGAACCAGTGCCGTTTCCACATGTGCCAGAGATCATCTTTGTGTCGGCTCAGCGGCACATGCCTTCCCTTCGGGGTACCCCTGGGAATGCCACCTCTCAGGGCCTTCCTCTCGGTCCTGAGCTGATAAGTCTAACCTGCACGTGCTCTGCTTCGTCCCTGTCTGACCCCTGGCCAAGGTGAGACGTGGACACAGGCAGAAAGCGCTCTGGGTCAGGCCCAGCCTCAGCCCCCTGACAGCCCCTGCTTGCAAAGCTGCCGGGGTCTCTCCCACAGAGGAGAGGCCTAGGAAGGACAGACATGCGGACAGAGACCTAGACAAACAGGCAGGGGCACAGCAGTGTGAGCTCGGCTCTCCTCCTCTTCCCAGGACTGACCACCCACAGGCCTAACAGCCCACCAGCCAGCTTGTGACCAGTTGGACAGTCAGGGTGGCCCCAGGCATCTAGATGGCTGTGATGGGGTGCATGCCCAGCAGGAAGGCTCTCTCATCTGTAAACGGGGAATAAAGGCCCTCCCCTCGCCCTCCCAGGGGCAGGGGCAGGGGCAGGGGCAGGAGAGGGCTGGGAGGGCTTGTCACGCTTGTCCCAGGTCCCCATCCTCAGCCCCAGGAGGGACAGCTGGCAGTCGGACGGGCCCGGGTTATGAGAGGGAACCGAGATGGTACCAACCCCTGTCCACACGGGATCTTCCTCTTCGCTGGCTCCTGAGCTGCCCCGGGGGCCCTGCCCGTCACCCTGCTGTGCCATCCGGCAGGACATGGAACGCGAGCAGACAACAGGCACCCCAGAGAGAAGGGATTGCTCACGGTTTTCAAAATAGAATCGATGGAAGTCCAGGCCCTCGACCAGGTTCCCCAGGGCCTCAGGTTCGAAGGCTGTCATCCCGGGGTCACACATCTTCCTGGGGGAGGAAGTCAGAAGAAAGAGGGGTCGGGGTGGCCTCTTGGGGCCACCCTCTAACTCCAGGGGCCTAGACTGGAGGAGGGTGGGCCTGCCACATCGGAGGCATTGTGCCCACCTCACAGAATCAGTGGAGCCACTGGGTTGGAGAAGGGCTTCCAGACTGTACCTTGAGGCACCCACCGCCCACTTGTGGGTGCCCATTTAGAACTAGGAAGCCTGGCTTCCAGTCCTGGTCCTGCCACTCACTGGCTACGAGGCCCCCAGCAGGTGGCTTCACATCACCCAGCAAGAGTGCCACGAGGGTCCTGAAGCTCTGTGCGTGCGTAGCCCTCAGGCACTGGCTGGGCTAACTCGGCCCCTATGCTCCGCTCCAAACCGCATCTCCTGGCCCAGGACAGAAGGGCCAGAGGGGCTTTTCCCAGTTTGCTTTCCTGGGGTGGGGTGGGGGACAAGTGGGGGTAGAGAGGACCTTTCCTTCACATGAAAGTGACTTCTGCTCTCAGAGCAGGCACGTCCCTGGACGGGTGCGTTTTGCTTCTTTAAAGCTTCCCCTTCTATGGGAGCCTCAGTTTCCTGTTCTGTCACATGAGGAAAATAGCCTTCCAGGAAGTCATGCTTGGGAGGAAGCCGTATATTTCCAGCACAGAGCTCCCTCCCAGGTGTCAGCCTCTTAGGAAACCTTGGCAGCCAGGCCGAGGGAGGAAAATCTGCCTCCATCATCCCCAGGCCTCTGGGATCTATGGCAAAACACAGACCCTGGTAAAATGACAATGAGGTCGAGGACAGGAAGGACCTCGGGACAAGCAAAGATCCCACCCTGGGGGGAGGAGGGAGGACAGGCATCGGGGCCCCGCGTTGTCTGAGCTGGACATTGTGGTGAATGCAGGGCGCTCTACCCCTGCTCTTCTCTGACTGTCCTGTCCACGTGACCCCAGACAACTCAGCACCTCAGACTCTCTGAATGGATTAGCTGGGGGCTGGGAGCTCTGCTCAGACCGTATGAGATGCAAAGGACCCTTCAGTTCCAGAATCCTTCAAGGTTGGGGGTCTGAGCTCCAGGTGTCCGGGAGACTGGGTGCCCTTCCCTGGAGAAGCCCCTCCCCAGGAGGTCTCTGGGCCCCCTGACTCTGAAGGGACTCAGAGGTCCCCTGCTCCAAATCCATTAAACTTCTAGGGATACTGAGGCCCCGTGAGTGAAGTTTTACAGGGCCAGACTCAGGGTACCTTTGGCTCCAGAGGTCATGGCACGGGGTCAGAACCTAGGGTAGGCTGCACATGCCGGAGAAAGGGACATCACAGAGGTGGGAGGGGGGGCCCCAGAAATGGCACAGCGAGGGGTGGGAGGTTTGGGGGTCCACAGAGGCCACCTCTCTTTCCCTCCCTCCCGGCTGTATCCTTCCAGAGATACTCTCTGGCTCTTTCCGCGACTGATTTAGCTCTTTTGAGGGCTGGCTGCAAGACCCGTTTCACGGCATGCTTCTGTGCTCTTCTGCTTTACCCAGGTGCACACGTGCACACACACCTGTGCACACCTCTTATGCACACAGTCACAGACGTGCATGTGTGGACAAGTGCATGCACACACGCGTACATGCGGTCTCAGTCTCACACCTGTACCTTCCAGAGTCCTTGTTCCTCTGACAGAAGCAGTGGATTGCTAGGGCTTTGCCACCTGCTGCTGCTGAAACCCTCCCACAATTAAAATGCACCTGGCCTGCAAAGCCTTTGGGAGACCAGAGGCTTCCGGAATCCTCGGCTCTCTGGGACCTGCTTCTGCGCCAGACCAGGCAGTGTGTGGGTGGTCACTAGAGGGCGCTCCGGCCCAGCCTTTGCACACAGCCGCCCCTTGAAAGGCTGGTCCCGGTGGGCAGGGGACATCTCATACCATGTTTCATTTCATGTTATTTTTGGACACCCGCCCTTATTCCCCCAGAGGATTTAAGGTTCTGTTTTGAGGTTCTTTGGCTCACCCCTGCTCACTGGAGGACACACCCTACGGATTCCTGCCTGCTCCTGCCCACCTGAGGTCAGAGGCCCGAGGAGGTCCAAGGTGAGGAGCAGGCCCATGCAGCAGGTCTGAGGAGAGGCCCGCCTCCCTCCCCTCCTTCCCCGCTCATCTCCTGCGGAGGCCCATGCTGCGGTAGGGAAGCAAAGGAGTTTTGTTGGAGTTCCTCCTGGGGAACAAGACATGAGGAGGAGGACGAGGAGAGGGAGGACCGAGATACAGAGAAGTATTGTGAACAGAAAGCTTCATTAAAGCATACAGTCTGAATGCAACACAGAAATAATGAGTTCAGTCTGATTCACTGCACATGCAGAGGGAGTGAATGAGGGTCAGAGATGAGGACCCCCAAAGTTAGCCGTCAGTGCCCCCTGCACAACAATCCAGGCAGGACATGCAGAGTGGACCCAGCCGACTCACGTGTAGGACTCAAAATCTCCATTGCTTATGGCTTCAATCAGCTGCTCTGTCACTTTTATAATCTCCTGTTTCCGCACTGAAAGGCAGGAGGAGACACAGAGAAATGATAGTAATAGTAACGAAGCACCAGCTACCATTTTCTGAGTCCCTGTCATGTGCTGGACCCTGAGCTGGGACCTGAGGGCCTCGTAGGGACGGTCTCAGTCAGCCTCACGTCATCCTTGGGAGGTAGGTAGCATTGCTCCCATTTCACAGAAGCAGAAACTGAGGCCCAGCATAGGTGGGAAAAGACAGGGAAATCCCCCTCAGCTGCAAAGGGCAGAGCCAGCGTCCCCGTTGGCAGCTTTCGCCTCAGTGAAGCAGGCATGGCCGACGTTCTGACATTAGGCCTGATTTGAAGCCAGGCTGACTCCAAAATACGCTTCTCTGTCCCTTTGCTTTGCCACCCGAATCAAAACCAGGTCAACAGTGGTGGTTGTCACTAGCAGCCACAAAGCAGGGGCTCCCTCTGGGCCCACACTGGGGCCCCTAAGGAAGGTCTTAGGGCTGACTCATCCCTTAGGTCTGGGTAAGCTTTTTGCTCCATTTGGGTGCCTGTAGGACTTGGGCACTGACTGAGCGGTTCAGCACTTTCTAGGCATAACGAATCCCAGTTGCTGAGACCTGGCCTCCCCCATCCACCCCTGAAACACGACAAATAGCTGGTCTTTCTGGTAGAGGTTTAGGCGTCAGCTTTTGTATTCAATGTGTGTTGCTCTGACCCCAGTTTTCCCATCTGTGAAGTGGAAACAGCACCACCTCTCATCCCTTCAGTGCCACACCCAGACTTGAGCACCGGACTTCACGTCTATCCCCGCACAGGTCCCCTCAAGCTGTGCAACAAGGCCACAGGGCTGTTTCCCAGACCATCAGGTGGTGACAACGGCACCCCCCCTCCCACTAATGGGGTAATGTGGGATGAGGCAATGTGCACACAGCGCCTGGCACCTAGTAGGTACACATTTTAAGTGCTGCCATTTCCTGCCTCCTCCTATACAAGTTGCTACACCTGCTCCTCACAGACACCCCAGGAGGTTCGCGGGGCCAGTGCCCCTCCAATCTGATGCACTAGGAGATGGAGCCGGGTGTCCTGGCTCCCAGCAGAACTGTCCCACCAGAAGCCTCATGTGGTTCCCTGGAGCAGGCTCTCCCCACCATAGCCCCAAGCTTCACTTCAAACCCAGGCAGCTGGCTGGCCTCCGGAGCAGCTCTGGTGAGGTCCACGGGCACGCTGCCATGTCTCAGTCTGGGAGGGAGGGAGGGAGCACGCCTGGCTGAGGCCCTGTGCTTGACCCTTTCCTCACCACTCCCAGGACCACCCCACCCTGCCTGATGCCAGGGAGCTCACCACAGGCCCAGATGCACACAAAATCCTGTACCATCCAGGCTGAAGGAACCTTTGGGGACCAGGGACTTAGCCTCCTTTTCAAACTATGGGGGTAATGGAGGCCTAGCAAGGGGTTGACTTGCCCAAGGACATAGACCGTCTTGGTGCAGAGTCTGGCTCCCACCCCAGGGCCCTTCCACAGGACCCCCCACACCCCGCATGCTCCCTGACAGGTTAAGCCCATACACTTGTCTGTTTCCCAACTCAGATACATGCTCCATGGAAGCTGGGCCATGGCTGCCCTCGTCCCACTGGATACCTGGACCAGGCCTGGCCCCCACAGGTGTTCATCACTGAACCAGCAAGTACACCAGGCATTGTGCCATGCGCTCAGCCTGCAGAATCTTGAAGCCTCACGGCACAACTTCATGTGGCTGTCACTTCCATGTCAGAGATGAGCAAACTGGAGGGGAGAGCGGTTGACTGGTCTGCTGTTGTGAGCTGACCCCCCCAGCCAGTGTTTGTGGCTCCAAAGCCCATCACACACTCCTCAGGGCAGGGGCCCTGTGCCCAGCATGGCTCTTGGCACACTTGGGCGCTCCTTAGACACACAGGTCACCATCTTCAATGTCTGTAGCACAGTGAGGGGCTGAGTCTTTATCTCCTGGCTTTGCTAAGATTTGCCGGGGCTGGGAATGAGCCTGTCTTGGACTACGAGCTCGGCTGGCTAACTCCCGGGCCTTGCCTGGGGCGGGGGCAGAGGAGGCAGGAATGAATGAATCACTGGGTGGACTGAACCAGGGCCTGGGGCTGCTGTCTTCACACTGTGTGCTGGAATCTACCCAGTTGCCAGGTGGTCTCTGTCCCTAGGAGCCCAAGAGCCTGGCCTGTTGGCCGACAGGAGACGCCTCATTCCACACCCACGCAGACTCGAGGCGATGATCCAGAGCGGGTCCACATGCTCCTGGCAGGTCATGGGACCTGCGCCACCTCCTTGCTTTCCCAGCACAGACTTCAAGATTCCTTCCAGCCTGACATCCCATGCACCTGTGCTTAATTAATGCCCTAACTCTTACGGGCTGCAGCTCGCTGCCGCCTCAGAGGCTAGGAAAGCAGCATGGATTCTGGAGCCGGACTCCTTGAGTTTGGATCCTGACTCTGCTACCAAAAAACTGTGACCTTGGGCACGGTACTTGCTCATGCCTCAGTTTTCCTCTATGCATAACGGAGCTTCTAACAGTACTTACTTCGCAGGGTGGTTCTGAGGACTGTTAAGGATGCATCAGTAGAAAAAACGAACACATACATGGTTCTCATAAGAACTGTCTATTGTTCCAAGCCCTTTCTATCAACTCATTTATGTCAATAATGATGCATCGTATAAAGCATTTAGGGCTGTGCCTGGCACTCCGTGAATAAGAGCCATGATCATTATCATCTGGAAATCTCTGAATTAGAAGTTCTCTCTGAGGACAGCCTCTGGTCTCTAGCCAGGGCAGGGATGCTTCCCAGCAGCCTGATATGCAGCCTGACATGCTGTCTGGCATCTCTCTCCCTTTTTGCCCACCTCCTTCTTCCTCTAAGTCAGACTCTCCCCTCTGAAAGCCCATTGTTATAATTCTCTTCCCCGTTCTGCCTTCTGGGGCCCCAAGGTGTGCACCTGCTTCCCCAGACCCTATGCCCTCCCCCTCTACTAGGTTTCTCTTTCTAGGGCTGAAAGCCTCCAGGATTGGGTTTGCAGGATCTGACTTAAGCTGGCCATCCACTCTTTGAGGGTCCTCAAGCTATTTAAATGTCTCAATGTGGCTTGAATACTGCAGAATATCAGGTCTGGAGGAGCACTCTCTTCCCTCCCCAATTCTGGACACTATGCCTCTATCAATGCATCCAGAAACAAGGCCTCACTTGGCTGTGCCTAGCCACTCAGGACATCAAGTCTGCCAGCAGTGGAAATCTAATGGGCAGAAATCTCCCTATTAGCTTCATCTCTGGGAATCTGGTGCTCCTTAGATCTGGAGAAAATCACTCTGGTTTTGGGTCCCTCCCTTGCCCTCAGCAGTCCTGTTGCTGTGTGAGAGATTCATTCAACAACTTCTCAGTAGCCACTTCTGGCATTTCTCATCTGCCAGGTGTTCACCCTTTCAGTCCAGGAGTGCTCCCAGACAGATGGGAAAGCGGAGGCCCCAGAGAGGTTAAGGTACTGTCTGAAGGTCACACAGCATGCTAGGGTTAAGATGGGATCGACATTCCTGACCGGTATTTTCCCAGAATGTCTCTGCCTAGATTCTGAGGCAGCTCTTTGGGTTGGGGAGGAAATTAATTTTTTATGGAGCTGACCAGTAGGAGGCAGGAAGTGGGAAGGAAGCCTAGCAGAGCCCTGCGCAGCTCAGAGGGCCAGAGTCCTGTGCAGTAAGCCTGAGGTGCTCTGAAATATTAATGTCTCTCTCTGTGCTCAGGGGCAAATGTTCCCTAGAGGGTGACATTTCTAATTAACTTGAATGTTAGGTCAGAATCCACCCCACCAGCTGCTATTCTCACTTAGTGAGCAGACTTAACAAATTAACACCAGAAAATGGTTTTTTTGAAACTTACTTTGAGGCCTGAAGAAGCTAAGAAGCTGAGGCACAGAGCTCCTCTCTCCTGCCAAACACAGGGATGAGCTCCTGGCGGAGCCCCTTCCATCAGACATGGCCTTTTACATGTGGGAGACTGAGGCAGGGAATGGGGATCCTGGTTCTGCCATTACTAACCTGGATGCGCCTGGGCCTGATTTCCCCTTTCTGGAAAGGGACTTCACAAATTTCCCCATCCTGATCTCTCTAGAGCAGAGGATGGTGACAGCAAATGTGGGGCCTCAGGGATGCCACCCAGAGTCAATACTCCAGGTGGAAAGTGTCTTCGATGGGTCACATTTACATTTACAACACAGACAAATTTTGCATACCTTTCCAAATATTTCTCTAACATATAACCATCTGTCTTAAAATAACCTTTGAGTAACATGGATGCTCCATAAAAATCTCATGTGGCTTCCTGTCATTCAGCTATAAGCTCCAGTTTGAAAAAAAGAAATTAAAATGTGTTAAACCATTACCAGCGCCAAATACTGTGAGACCACTTTATACGCAGCCTCTCATTTCATCCACACAGCAATCCTCTGAGACTGATACTGTTGTCATCTCTTTACTAAAGGAAAACTGTGGCTCAGAGAGGTAGAGTAAGTTGTCTAAGGTCACCCAGCAAAGGGACCGCAGTGAAGAAGCACAGAGCCAGATCACCTCTATGATCCCTGTCTGCTCTGAGACCAGCATTATGAGGCCACAACGAGTCTTTTCAAATTCCCAGTGCCTCTTGTCACAAGGACAGAGAGCGTCAAATATGGGGAAAGTCTTGGATATGCCGTGTCTTGAGCCACCACAAATCTATGGAATCAGAGTCCACAGGCCCAGGGCTGGGAATGTGGTTGGAAAACTGTACCTGAGGGACTTAGAATGCACACTTGACCCCAACAGGGAGTTTTTCTTCAAGATAATCAGTTTTTAAAGGTTGTCCCTAGGGACACTTGGGTGGCTCAGTGGTTGAGCATCTCCCTTCTACTCAGGGTGTGATCCTGGGGTCCAGGATCAAGTCCTGCATCAGGGTCCCTGCAGGGAGCCTGCTTCTTCCTCAGCCTATGTCTCTGCCTCTCTCTCTGCATCTCTCATGAATAAATAAATAAAATCTTTTTAAAAAATTAATAAAGGTCGTCTCTGGTGCCATCGTCCAAGACCGATTTGATCTAACACCAGGCTGTGGTGTTAGAGTGACCGCCCCCGCGCCCTGCTCAGAATGACCACAGAGGGACACACAGGGTGAGGCCGAACTTCCAAGGCATCTGGGCAGAGTCAGGAGGTAGTCACGGTATTCAGTGTGTCAAACTGCCTTTAAAGGTGGAACTGCAACTGTGTGCAAAAATAGCTGTTACGTAATAATAAATTGCTCTTTGCCCCTCCATTGTACTCTTTTAGGGGCCAACATCTAAACAGAGAAATGTCTACCCTGGTACAGCTGCAATCCCTCCAGGTCAGTGGTGCCTTTCTAGGTTGGAGAGACTCCCCAGGTGTCTCCCACATGTGCTGAGTGTGAGACACCCCCCACCCAGCCTCGCCCAGGCTAGTGTCCCTATCCCGTGGGACAAGGACGGCGGGTGTGGGCAGAACCACAGGACATCACTAACTCACCCAAGGATTTGGTGTCCCCTGAGCAGACGGTGACACTCACCCTTCCTCCTCCAACTCCAAGCATGCTTGCCACTCACTGAAGCCTTTGAGCCACCATTACCAGGTGGGCCCCGGAGCCACACTGCTCCAGGATTCAAATCCTGATTCCACCCTGTGAGGTAGGGGACCTTGGGCCTATTTATACAACCTCTGTTTCCCAGGCTGTAAAACAGGCTTGATCACAGAACCTACCTCCCAGCTCAGGTAAATGTAAAGCGTACACCAGGTGTCCCGCAAAAGGCAGCACTCTCCCTGTCACCGTCCTCATTCGTTCTGCTCTTAGCTGGTCATAGTTATCTGGGGTTTTGCTCCCTCATCCATCAGAAACCCTTTGGGGACTGTCAGCCACTGGCCACAGTAACCCCTGCATGTCTGGGTTGGTCTTGGGCAATGCTCCTTGTACCCCAGTCAACTGGATTTTCTGAATTTTTGCTTTCTCTTCCTTTCCTATCATCACTTCATGTTTCTAGAATCAACTCATTTTTTAAATTAATTAATTAATTAATTAATTAATTAATTAATTTTTAAAGTAAGCTCTATGCCCAACCTGGGGCTTGAACTCACGGTCCCAAGATCAAGAGTCTCATGCTCCACCAACTGAGACAGCCAGGTGCCCCTAAAATCAACTCGTTTTTTGGAAAATTCAAAAAGAAAATGTACATACCCCTATGACACATCTGTGACTTGAATATGTTCATTTTCCCCCAAAAAAGTGTACTAAACTACCTACATCACCCCACGATAAGAAAAGTCCATGTGCACACCACTGGTGGACTGAGTACCTCACGCGGGGAACCAGTGCCCTGCAGTGTGCCCAGTCTGCAAGGGGCTACAGCTGGGTCTCTGCGGAGGAGCAGGACACACGGTTGGCACTGGGGCCCTTTCAAGCTGGAGCTGTCAGTGAAGGGGGCCTGCCGGGAGGCCCGGGGGGCCCAGACGCTGAAGGCAAGGCCCCCCCTACCTTTGGTGTCTTCATCCTCAATGGTGGTGTTGGTACTCTCTGAAGATTCCTGCCAAAGAGAACACAGGAGCCGGTGAGGCCCAGCTGGCAAGCGGGACGAGGCACGGCCAGTTGGGGGGGCTGCCCCTGCCCCAGTTGCCTGATGCTGCGGCCCGGTTTCTGTAAGCCTCACCGGCTCTGCCATCCAGATGCTGCACTGAAAACCCTGCCAGACTTCCGAGCCTAAGGAGGGGAAGGGCCCAGCTAAGCAGGTGGCTGGTGGCAGGGGGCGTGGATGAAGGGATGGATGCAAGGAGAACCCTGGCCTTTCTGGAAGGGCTGGGAGGGCTCCCCGGCCCTGTCTGCTTGAGGGAGCAAAGAGGGGGTGTGGAAGAGCAGAGAGGCATATGGTGGCCACAGGACAGGGAAGGAATACACACACTGGCAGAGAGGAAGAGAGAGAGGTGGGGAGACCCAGTGTGAGAGAGGCTGGGCCTTTCAGTGGGAGAAAAACCACACACCTGGGGGAGACAGCCATGGGATCAGAAGAAGAGGGATGTGGGCCACCATGCCACCGCCGGAACCCCTAGACAGAGGCAGGGGCTGGTGCCTCCTCTGCCACCGGCGGGCCCTGGGTAGCGTCGAGAAGCTCAAGATGGGCCTCTCTGGCGCCCACTCCTTTGGCCAAACCAAGCCCCCCCTCCCCACTCGCCGCAACTGGCACAAATCAAGCCCTGAGATGAGTTCCAGAGCAGAGGGCGGGGAGAAGCAAGAAGCCAAGGGCTGGACGTGGGATGGGCTTCGAATCAACCTGCGTACCTGAGGGCGTTCTCTGGTCTACCTGCCAGGCTGCTGGTCTGGGCCATGGAGTGGGAGGTGTCAACAGAAACACGCAAACAACACGCACACGCAACACACATGTTGTCACACAAGGCACACGTACCAAGCATGCCCTGAGCACCCTCTCCCCCGCCCCGGGTTCCCAATGCAGCCTGCAGGAGGGAGGCAGGAGCGAGGGTTCGAGGCCCAGCATTTTACCGGCGTTTGGGAGACGGCGGACACTCACCATTAACTGAACGCTGGAACTGGACTTTCTTTTCTGGAAAAACAAGGAGAAGAGATGGGACAGGAAAAGACACAGAGTGAAAACGGCAGGGAGCAGAGAAACGGCAGGGAGCAGAGAAACGGACGACAGGGGGAGGTTTGGAAGGATGATGGGCCTCAGGGTCATCCTCGACAGTCCCTCCCTTGCCAGCGTGGCACTGGGGCAAGAAGTCAGGGCCGTGAGCAAGAGCTGCCCTCGCAGGGCTGGTCCTCTCTCAGCCCAAAGCTCTTGTGGGGGGGCCTCATGCACAGCCACCTGGGGCTCACCATCTGACCAGCAGCTCCAGGCCGAGCCTCCCCTGGACCAGGGCTCCTCTACACCAAGCCCTGATGGCGGAAACAGATCCTAGGATTTGGATGCCAGTTGCCTAAGGCCTCTGGAAGCCAAAGCTCTGACAGGACAAAAGGCTGCTCAGGTCTTGAGATGAGGCCCAGTGCCTCCTCCTAGCCTCCCCATGTGTCTCTACTGAAAGAGCCCCTCTCCTGGTTTGGTTGACTGTCATAATCACTTGGGAAACTTGTCGAAAAGAAACATAACAAGGCCCCCTCAAGGGGTTCCATAGCTAGGTCTGGGGTGGGGCCTGGGCATCTGCATTTTAAACAGTATCCCCAGGTAACTTCAAAGCAGGCCTGGGTGTGGAAACCAGTCCTCTAAGTGGCCTTCGAAACCCTGCCTGCGGCCCCAGCTTCCCGGCGACAGGCCCGTTCAGCTCCTTTACACTGATCGAGAAACTGAGGTATGGCCAGATGCACAGCTGGGCCCTGCCATCCCTCCTAGTCCAGCTTTTGGAGGATTTGCAGCTTCGTTTGTATTATTGGCTGTGGAACCAAGGGAAGGAGAGAAAGAGAGAGGACACATGCAGACTGTCTTCTCGTTCTCTCACTCTAAGCTGGGAGTCGTAAAGACCAGCCCTCAGGGAAGGCTGCGGGTCTAGGACTGGCCCTTGCTTTGCACGCATGGGAGGCTGGGGCCCAGAGCCAGGCAGTGACCGCCCGAGGTCTCCCAGCTAGCCGGTAGCGGAGCAGAGGCTGGAACCCCCGAGGGCAGGCTTTCTCCTCCATCCAGGCCTCCAGGCTCCAGGCCTGAGTGCTCTGCACAGGCTCGTCCTTCCCGGACGCGCTCACCTCTGAGAGGCCTGGAGGCTGTTCTCTTTGCTGTGCTGTGGGGGGAGGAGCAGGGAAAGGACCTGAGATGCCCTCAGGGTGGGCCTTTGCCCCGGGGGAGGCCCTGGCTATTCTCCGAGGATCCTTAGGTCTAATTCTGGGCCTTCTGACTCTAAGATCCAGAGCCTCTGAGGGCCAGGAGCCTCCCACAAACAGCAGAAGGGGCTCACTGGGCGTTGCCTGGAGTCAAGGCTCCGGGTCCCTACATCTGGATAGACAGTGTGAGTCCCACCGCCAGCAGCCTGCAGCAGCCCTAGGTCGGCCTCACTTCCGGCCGGGCACAGCGTATGTGGGAGGGGATAGGCCCTCCCAGCTCGCCATCAGCAAAAACCTGAGGAACACAGGGGCCAGGGTTCCAGGCGGGACACGAGGAGGGAACACAGAGCAGAGACTGCATCAGATTCGAACATACAGTGACAGGATGGGACATGGGGGAGAGGGGTCACGATGGCACGGATGGGACACCAACAGGGGGCAGTGAGTGGGGTTGAGGGGTGGGAGCAGTCGGCCGCTCCTCAGAGAAGTAGGGGCTTAGTGGTGGCTGGGAGGGGGCCGTCACTCCTCAGTAACAGAAAGACTCCATTTCCCTGGATCACGGATGATGACGATACTAATCATAACCCCATACTGACCGGGGTCTTTCACCAAAAGTAGAGTCACATCTCTCAGAACCATGTGGAGAAGCATGGTTCTAGGGTCAGCGAAGCCGGTAGAAATAGAGGCAAAATTAGCCTCGAAAAGCCCATAAAGTACAGTATAAAGTACAGTACTCTGCAGCTCTGCTCTCCAACCAGCCCATCTTCCCTCCAGCAATCACTGGGCCTCCAGCTAAGCCTCCGACGAGGTTGGTGGTGTCTCTAGGGACCAAGCTGTAAGAATACGCACTTCCCCATGGGGGCTGAACACGGATAGGCTAACGGAGGGCCTGGTGGGACTCCCCAAGGCCCACTCTGGTGCGAGCCTCTTACTGGCCCCAGTGAACACCTGCCATTCTCCCCTTGTACAGATGACCCAGGTGCACAAAATCGATGACCCAGGTCTCCAAAGGAGGGGAAGATGGGACCCTGCAAACCCACGGCTTCTTGGCTTGAGGTTCAGCGTCATTCATAGTGAAATACACGACGGAACCCCCTGCCCAAAGGGACATATTACAGGCCGGGCTCCCCAAATCCTGGTTACTGTCGTCTTCCAGCTGGACTTCCCTCCTTCTCCACCCCCATAAAGGGCAAAGAGACGGTCTGGCCAGGAATAGCCTTTGGGGAGACTATTCTTCATCCACACCTGCGCCACCCTGAGAAGTCACTTGGGGTCTGTCCTGCTGCTGCAGGAAAGAGTGGCTTTCTCTTCTGTTGTGCCCACTGGTAAGCCCTGCAATGACTGGCCAGAGTTCCACCATGCTCGGTGATGCCCTTGCCTTCAGGCCGTCTCTGCCTCCTGGCCTTGCCTGGAGAGGAGCCAGAAGAGAGCTTCACCCCAAGACCCAGCCTGAGGGAGGCCCTGACCTCACACCCAATGGCTGCATGTCAGCCCTTGCCAGGGCCACACCTAAGAGCCAAGCAGATGGCGTAGCCCACCCTCTGCCCCCCTCCTCCTCCACTGACCTGGGCCACAGCCCACTGGCACCTGTGGCCTCTGTCCTATACTCCCAATATTTTTTTTTCCTGGGGAACCCAGCACCCCCAGTGTCTACACACTATGGCCAAGGGGGCCCCAGTTGCTCCAAACTGGGCCAACCTCAAATTGCACATTCCCCCAATACCCTTTCCAATTAGACAGGGGAGAGAATTTGACTCATGGGTAATCCAAAACAGCAAGTAAACCAGAGCTCAGTTCTGGACTCCATCATAGGATTTGGGATAAGCGTGGGTTAACTTTATAAACTGGGTTGGCTTTAGATCTGTGTTGCCAAATACTTCCTTGATCAAACTTTGTTTTCAAGAGGAATCTTACTTGAAAGTGCAATCTAGAAAACAGAAAAGACAATGCTGACTAGCATCTCATGAGCATGTATCCCACGCCAGTACCCCTGCTAGCTCCTCAAAGCCTATTATCTTCCTTCATCCTCACAAATAGCCCTGGGAGGTGGGAATCCCTTTTACCCCCATTCGATGGAATGAGGAAACACAGGCTCAAGGGATTCAAATAACCGGCTGAGGTTTCCAGCTCCGCTAAGTCCGCCCTGGCTCCCTTAACCACTGCGAGGTCTGTAACACGGAGCTGCTCTGGCTGTAGTGGGCGAGCGAAGCCCAGAACCTTCTCTGCTCGGCCTCCTTACTATCCTACTCTACCCCATCCACTGCCAAGGGTGCCTCCCCAAAACGTTCAGACTCCAAGAAGTTCAGTTTGAAAACCACTGACTTTGGCTGATAAACAAATAATTATGTATTCTTCAAGTACCCACGATGAGAAGGAAAAGGGATTAGAGAGAGTTTTATTGCCTTTTTCTTTTTCTTTTCTTTTCTTTTCTTTTCTTTTCTTTTCTTTTCTTTTCTTTTCTTTTCTGTTTTTAAAGCTTAAATCTTAGAAATCATGAAGTCTACCCCCCTCCCACCGCATCCATTGTACCTATGAGAAAACTCAAGACCCTGGAAGGCTCAAAGCAGTGGGGAGGCCCAAATCCTGCCCTCAGCCAGTCATCCAGCCCAGACCCCCTTCCATGCAACCCCTAAACCAAAGCCAGTGGCCTGAGACCATAAATAGCACTACAATGAAGCCATGAAGCCACCAGCCCACCTGGGTGGCTGTGTTTGGACAGCATCCCACACCTTCCAGCATCCTGGGCACAGCCCAGCCCTGAGTCCCTGGCCAGTCAGGGCTCTGAGCCCAGAAAAAGGCAGGGTCTCAAGAGAGGAGAACCCACAAGGCAAGCCAGTGGCAGGGGAGAAGGGAGGTGCAGAGAGGGGGGGCAGGCCCCAGAGAGCAGAGGGAGGAGAAGAGAGAGGTGGGAAGGAGGGGTCAGCAGGGTGTGGAAAGAAGTAGCTCGGGCATCAGGGGTGGGGATGGAGGACAGGCCTGGGTCAGGGGAGGAGGGGACTCTTGGCACTGAACCGGCAGGCCTCGACAGGGGAGGGTGGGTGTCTCTGAATCCCAAAGCCAAGAGGAGTGGCTATCCTTCCTCCGTGGGCTTTGTGGGTTGGACTGGGGTGCGCACGGGGTCAGGGGTCACGATCAGCTCTGTCTCTTCATTGTACCCTCACTTTCCGGTCCTCCCATCCCGGAGAACCAGAGATCTCCTTCAGACCTGCCCCTTGCCTGGGCGCCCGCCCTATCCCCAGGCCACCTGCCTCGCCCATCTGCTTTAACGCCCCCCTCCCCCTCCTGCCCCCGCCAATCCTGGGGACGGCCCGGGCCGCACGAGGGACGACATCTGCCCCATCTGCCCGGAACACCGTGGGCAAGGCCTGGGCCTCGCCCCAGCCCCGCCAGCCAGGCCCTGTGGGCGGAAACGCTGCCGCCCGACGCGATGCCGATGCCGATGCCGATGCCGATGCCGGCCCTGCCAGGCCCCCCGGGGGGCTTACCTTCACACCATCATTCTTTTTGTTTCCTCCACTCTTCCCTCCTGCGAAGGAGAAAAAGTAGAGGGTTACCAACAGCAGGCAGGGCACCGAGGCCCACAGGGTGAGGAGCAGCAGCATGGGCGCCTCCTCCTCCTCCTCCTGCTCCTGCTCCTGCTCCTGCTCCTCCTTCCTCCCTGGCGCCGAGGCCTGGGGGTGCCCGCTAGGTGGGCCTGGGCTCCCCGCTCCTCAGCAAGCCCCAGCGTGCCCCTCGGGCCCCATGGGTTGCGGGAGGTGACCGGTGCGTCCCAGCCCCGTGGGGTCAGTGTCTCAGCCTGGGGATTCCCTCTGGATCCCGGTCACCGCCCGGGCTGGTGGCGGCCAACCCGGAGGCCTGGCTGCCTGGCCCGGGGCTGGCTTCTCCCTCCCCGCCCCAGCCCCGCTCTAATTTTAGCCCCACGCTGCTGCCGAGGTCATGTGTCAGCCCTGCCTACTCACTCTGGACAGCTGCGGGCCTTGTTTTGCCGGTGAGGAGAAGCAGATGCCCCGCTCAGGGGCCCACCCTGCCAGAGCACCCATCCCCTCCAGAGGCCTCCCTCCCCTCAGACTTCAGAGCCCCACGGCTGGGCTGGCAGCTCCGTGGTGGCTGGGAAAGGCAGAGCAGCCCTGGGGAGGCCCCGCCTCTGTCATTCCTCTCTCCCTCCTTACCTCCTGGCCAGAGCCCTTGGAGAGGGCCGCCCACGGCCAGGAATTGGCATGGATGCCCAGCCCTGCCTCGCGTCTGGCCTCTGGCTGCTTCGGACCACAAACAATTGCCTTACGTTAAAGGAGACAGGGTATCTCTAAAGCGCTTAGCACAGCACTTGACGTGTATGCAGTAGACGCTCAGTAAATGTGTAGCCACTGTAAGTCCTCCTCCCGGTGGCCTGGGGATGGTGAGCCTGGGAAGAGGGGAGGCACGGGACCTGGATGCCCCAGAGGCTCTGAGGGACAGGCTCATGCTGGCCCAGTCTCCCAGTCCCCCTCACGAGTCCACCTGTGACCCTTCCAGGCAAGTTTCCCTCTTGCAGAGTAAATGCGGGGGTGGGTGCCTCTGGATCCCGAAGCCGAGAGGGATGGCTGTCCATCCTCTGTGAGCTTCGTGGGCCGGGCTGGGGCGTGCAGTGGAACAGGGGGAGTGGTCGCCCCTCAGCTTCAAGGGGGCCCTCTCAGCTCCAGCCCACGACTGCAGGACTGCAGGTTCTGTGAGGTCACGTGTTCTGAATTTCAAGAAAAGACAGAAAACTGGGTTTTTCTGTGAAATCTCCTCATTTGTAATTGCTGGGGACTCTTGTCAAAAGCGCCGCTGTTTTAAAAACACCCCTGGTCCCCATGAGCCCATCAAGAGATGGAAACTGACCCACGGGCACCATTTTGGGAGCTCTGAGTTTCCAGGGGCACTTCAGATGTTAAAAAAAGATTCTGACTGTCTGGGTGGCTCATGTTTCAGTTGAAGGAACTGTAGGATCCTCGTCTGGGGAGAATGCGGTGGGGCGAGCCCAAATCTGAAGCTGCAGAGTTCTCATGCCTCTGGGTCTCATTCTTCCAGCTGGTTAATCTGGCAGGTAGACTCCCTGCAAAGTCAGAGCCATAGCTTCCCAGACCGACCCCTTGCTGTGGAACCGGCCACATGTCCACAGCAGCCCTAGCTGGCTGGCCCAGCAGCCCCAGTCAGAGGGCCCCTCGGGTGAGCTTTGCTATATCTGCTCAGCTGCCCTGTCAGCTGTCCGGTCTCCCCAGAGAGAAGCCTCTGGCAGGGGCTGGCCTGGGTGCTCTCCAATGTGCCAAGGGGAGCTTCTTGCTAAGCCATGACACTAATCCCTTCCTTTTTCTCTTTGGGGCTACACGCTGCAGGTCGTTGGGTACTCCCTGTCTTAACCAGTCGGCTCTGGCCAAGGCCAAAGGCTGCTACCCCGGGCTCTCTGATGACCCATCTTGGTTAAGAGCACTTGCTCTGGGGTGGTGCAAAGCTGTACTGAAAGCAGGCTCTGCCTCTCTCTCAGGCCCCCACTGCCCTGTCACAAAGGCCACCTGGGTGAAAGCATGGAGACTGCTGAGTACAGGGCTCAGTACCAGCAGCAAACAGGAATATTGTTACTCCCTGGCCCTGGTTCAGTCCTCCCTGGATCTATACCCCAATATTCGGGAGGTTTCCCTTCAGGCTGGCCCAACCTGAGAATCCCAGCACTGGTGGGAGGCTGGGGAGCCAGACTCAACCTCTAACCCTTCCTCGTGGGCCTTTGGCTTGCTGACCTTTCAGCTCCCGCCGCCTCTGGGTGCAGGTGACCCAAGCCCCCAGTCTTAAAGTCCTCTGTAGCCCTCACTCTTCCCAGGCTCCTGGCCTGAGGCCCCATAGATATCCGACAGGGCGATGCTCCCAACAGAACTGTGCAGGATATATTTGGGACTCTGAGGTCCCACCACCTACCAGAGAAGTTCCTGGTAGCCAGCATAGTGGTGAGGATGGCTCCCTGCAAAGATAAGGAGGGAGGGTGGGGGACAGGAAGTTGGAGGGAAGAGGAGAGACAGAAATGGGGAGGGGGGAAGGAGGCAGGTGCTGCATTGAGACACAAAGCCAAAGCCCTCTGCCCTGCTCATCCAGTTGCCCTCAACCCATGGCCCAGAGACCATCCCTGCCTCCCTGGGGAAATCGGGGTGAGCCAGGCCTGAGCTGGCACAGCTCCTGGGACAGGGCCATCCTAGCAGCAGATATTAATAGGTTCCAGTGACCTGGCCAGAGGTAGTAGAAGGGCTCAGAGACACCTGTTGGTGGGGACTTCTAAAGGCCAAGGACGATAGACCCTGCCCTCCTGGGGCCACCCTCTTCCCCCTCCACCCAGGCACTCAGTACCTTACTTTACCACTAGTTCATCTTCCCCAGGGCTCCTGGGCTCACAGCCATGGACGGTTGACATGAGAAAGCCTCTTGTCTCAACAAGGGGCCAAAGGATGGCCCTCCTGGTCCTGGTGCTATCTGATTTAGACAGTCTCTGAGTGTGACAGCCCATGATTTTAGGACATTTTGAAATACCCTCTGTGACCATTCCCCGTGGGGAGGTGGAGTGGGACTTAGTTCTCCTGGCATCATGCTGCCCACCACCCCCTTGGCCCATGTCGCTTCCGGAGCCACCATGTCAGGCCTGGGAGCAGTTGGTGAGAAGGTTCCCAATGAGCTGGGGCCTCAGGATCTGTCACTCAGCATTCTGACAGCTTCTCTGTTCCAGCAGGCTGGAACCCCCTCAGTTGCTCTTCCTACCTGCTCATGGGGTCCCTGGCGAGGTCTAGGCCAGGGGGTACCACAGCCCTGGGAGCACATACAGTCTGCTTGAGAGGCAGCTCCTGGCCCACCTGGGTCCCCTTGTGGCTTCCTCTGGGTGGTGACCCCTGTCCCTGTCTCTTGGCTTGTCCTCTCTAGTGCTTGGCAGCAGGACCTCTTACCCACCCCCCACCTCCCAGTCTCCTGCCCAGTCCCATCTCACCCCCTAGAACCTCTCGCCAGCCACACTGAAACACTTAGAGGCCCCCTATGGGGTCAAGCTCATGCTCCCAGACTTCTGCATGAGCTTTTCTCTCTGTGGAACATCTGCCCACTCTGACTCTACGTGGCTAATGCCTGCTTATCCTTCTGGGCGTCCGCCTAAGTGCACCTTGCCCAGCAAGGCTTCCTGGGATGCTTGCCCTGGTCCTTCCAGACCCGGCTCGCGGCCCTGCTGTGGTCACCTCCAGCCTCAGGGCGTGCCCCATCACAGCACTCACCACTGCCCCCTTAATGTCCTGGTTCCTTGTCTGTCCTTTCCACCTGCTCACTCCCCAGCCCAGAGAGTCGGTGCTCAGTAAGTGCTCGTTGACTCAGGGAAGGAGAGAACTTGTGAGTGAGTCTCTCGGCCTCTGTGGAGACCCAACCAAGCTACGCCATGTCCGGGGGCCACGGAGGGCGAGCACCTGTTACCTTCAGTTTTCTCCTGGCGTTGAACTTCTTCAGGCAGTCCACGGTCTCCTGTCTGTGCATGCAGGAGGCCACGGTGGACCGGTGCTGGAGGAAGTGGGGAGAGGTGCGTGAGTGGGAGGCAGGCCCTTCCCAAAGGCCCTTCGGCAGGGCGTCTTACGGAGCTGTGGTTGGCATCTTAGGGGGGACAAATCTTTGTTCTAGGGGACATTGTAAATACGGCAGGTGCTTGGCATCCCTGGCACCAGACATTCCATGCCAGGAGCACCCCCAGTCAGGATGCCAACACAGAAGGCCTCCAATGTCCTCCCACTTCCCCTTGAGAACCAGAGCAAGGTAGCATCTCTGGATTAAGCCACCTTGACCCTATGCTGGGCCTGAGGGGCCAGGGCAAGGCCAGGATTCCATGGAGGTCTAGACCCTGGAATCTGGAGGCGCTCCTGGTAGGGCCCTGCCGAGGAAGGCTCACCGAGATCCAGGGGTGCTTGAGGGCCTCAGCGGCCGTGATGCGTTTGGATGGGTTGATGGTCAGCATCTTATTGATCAGATCCTTGGCTTCCGGGGTGACGGTGTCCCATTCTGGTGATGGGAACTGGAAGGGGCAGAGGGGCCAGGTTTGCCCAGCCTACCCCAGGCCACCCCTGCGATCCCCCAGCCCCTGACTGGCAGGGGAGCAGGCAGGGGTCCTACTGCCCATCCACTGGGCATCCACAACCAGGAGGAGTTGGGATCCTTAATGCAGGGGCCCCTCTGGAACCAGAGGAGGGTCAGGGTCATTTGCCCCCAGGACAAATCAGAGCAGCGGCCAGAGGGGAAGGAGGCCTTCCTCTGTTTTCCTGAGGCTGTGCCTTATCTGGGGAGCAGTAGGCCAGTGGTTATAGGCCAGACTTCAGAGTCAGAAAGCTTGTCCCATGAGCAGCCTGGTGGCTCAGTGGTTTAGCGTTGCCTTCGACCCAGGGCATGATCCTAGAGACCTGGGATCGAGTCCCACGTCGGCTCCCTGCATGGAGCCTGCTTCTCCCTCTGCCTGGGTCTCTGCCTCTCTCTCTCTCTCTCTCTCTCTCTGTGTGTGTGTGTGTGTGTCTCATGAATAAATAAATAAAATCTTAAAAACAAAATAAGGCTTGGCCCAAGTCCTGGCTCCGCCTCCTGGGCTGTGTGATTTTGGACAAGACATGTGACCCTCAAGCTGTCCCTAAAGATATGAGGGTTCAATATGATATAAAACACATAGCACATGGCTTGATAGAATCAGCCTTATTGAAAATCAGCATAGCTCAGTCATTAGAAACACAGACACTAGAGCCGAACTGCCTGGGTTCAAATCCCAGCTCTACCATTTCTTAGCTATTCGGTGCAGGCAGTTATTTAACCTGTCTGTGCCTCGGCTTCTCTTTCTGTAAAATGGGGGATAATAATCTTATTTATGTCATAGCTGGGTATGAGGATTAGCGCTGATAATGTAGAAAGCATTTAGAAGAGTGCTGTGTTAGCTATTATTATTTGTATGTGCATTATTATTTGTGTGTGTGAGAGAGAGAGGGAGGGAGAGAGGGAGGGAGGCGGTCTGGCTTCTGGGGCCTACCTTCTACCACTCACCCCACTTTGGTGATGCTTCTGCCCTTTGGGGCCCCAGGCTAAATGCCATCACACCAAGGCCCAACCATGAGGTGGGGTCGTGTGCCGTCACCCCTCAAACTCCACCCACCCTACAACTAAAGGGTGGCAGGGGGCCTAAGTGGGTTGGGAGGGCAGGAGGGAGACAGCTTAGGTCTCTGACCTCCCTGGTATTGGCTTTCACCAGAAGGGACACAAGGGACCACAGGGAGGCCAGAGAGAGGAGGGACACTCACATCATAGGCGCCAGCTTTGATCTGCTGGTACAGGCGGTGCTGGTCTTCATCCCAGAATGGGGGATACCCAACCAGCAGAATGTAGAGGATGACCCCTGGGGAAAGGACCAGGAGAAGCCTCACCCTTCTGTGAGGAGGAGCGACGAAGAGAGGAAGAATGGGAAAGGAGAGGGCACCCGAGGGGCAAGCACCCAGGGTGGTGAGAGGGCTTTGGGATGGACTCACCACAGGCCCACAGGTCCACGGGTTTCCCATATGGGTCCTTCCGCAGCACTTCTGGGGAGAGGTATCCCGGCGTCCCTGCGAACCCTGCTCCCCAGACACACAGACAGGCAGACACACACACAGAGGTTGGCATGTAAGCAACCTAGAGCAAGATCCTGCTGGAAGAGGGATGGGGTTGCCCTGGAGATGGGGAAAACACTCCCCGCCCCCCAGAGTGGGTCAGAGGCAGGAAGCTCTGGCCTGGCGAGGCAGCAAAGCCTCTAGACCAGGGTGGACAAATACACAGTGCACCTGTCACCACCCCCACTCCAGAGCCTATGGCAGAAGTCATGGATTAATCCCAGAATCCTTCCCGTGGTGTCCTGACTCAGCATCATACACTTCTAGCAGCTCTCCCGCAGCCACTACCGAGTGCTGGTGCCACTCTAGACAAAATGTCCTTGCCATGCCCGGAAAGACTGAGCAGAACCCTTGCCCGCGCCCTACCCTTCTAGGAGCTGGGCCTGGGCTAGCAGGAGGCCTGCCCCTAACTCTGGTTTTGCCCTATGTCCCCTGGGGAGGCCTCTTTTCCCTCAAGGCTTCAGTTCCCTCATCTATCAAATGAGAGATTAAGGATTCCTCCTTTTACTACCTCCCAGCAGTGTTTCGAGGATCACTTGAAATAAACGGGCACCCAAAGTACTTTAACAAGTAATCATAAGAACAGGCACTCTTTATTGTGTGTGTGCTCAGCATCGGACTGAGCATTCCACACCTGGTCTCATTTACTCCTCACACAGCCCTGAGGACCCACGGTTATCACCCCCATTTTACAGATGAGCAACGAAGCCTCAGCAAGGTGAAATGACTCGCCCCCAAGTCACACACCTCCTGAGTGGCATAGTCAGAACTTGAACCCAGAGCTCTGGCTCTAAACCACTGATCAGTAGCACCCCCCAAAAAGTTTTCCTTTTTGAAAAGAACTCAATTATGTCAAAATCTCAGAGTACGCTGGCTCTTCTGAACTTAAAGGCTGGCTCTGCCGCTTTTAACTTCCCATGAACTCTTCCAAGTTTCTTAGCCTCGTGTTCCTTGTTTGCAAAGTCAGGACCATTGGCTCTGGCACGGCACCCAGGCCGTTAGGGGAACCCATGGAAGCCCCCAGCCAACACTGGTGGCGTGTGCGCATGTGGAGAAGCCGTGTACTGTTTTGATGGTAACCGCATCCCTGCCCCTGACCCCCATGGAGATAGGATGGGCAACACCCACAGACCAGAGGCTAAGTGCGGTGAGACCTCTGCTCCCTGAGCCCTGGCTCATGCAACAGTCATCTCCTGCCTGTCCCTGCTGGGGCAGGGGGGCTCCTAGAGCTCAAAGCGTCAATACAAGGCTGGTCCCTGACACCCCTGCCGTCCCCTGCCGCCACTCACCGAACCATGCCTGCTGCTCCCCTTCTACCTCTATGGCCAGGCCAAAGTCCGCCAGCTTCACCGCTGCGCCCTTGAGTTTGGAGGCCAACAACAGATTCTCCGGCTTCCCAGGATCAGAGAAAAGAGGGAAATCAGGGAAGAAAGAGCCAGAGGACAGTGAGCAGATTCAGAGCCTCACCTCTGGGGCCCTGAGCCTACAGGAGGAGGAGCAGTGGGCCCTGACCCCACCTCCTGTCCCAGCCACAGGACCCTGAGCTTCGGCCCCCAGAGAGGGGAACACCCTAGGGCATGCAGGACAACCTGCAACAGGACAACCCTTTCTCTACCACCCATCCCCTCCTTCGCCTCTACTCAGGGTTTGGGGCTGAGGCTGATGCAACGGCAAGGAACTGGGGTGGGGGGAGCCACACCGCAATAAGGAAAAAGGAGTGACATTTATTGTGCCGCTACTGTGTGCCAGCCACGAGGTTGAGTAGTTTGCATATATCACCTCACTTATCACCTCAACAACATCTGGGATAGGCATTATTATTCCCGTTTTCCACAGTGGCCTCCTGCATTCCCTGAAACTGTCATGCTTGCTCCCATCTCAGGGCCTTTGTACTTCCTGTTTCTCCTGTTTGATCTGCTCCTTCTCTGAGTTTCACAAAGCTGGCCCATTCTCTTCATCTGCTCCTACCTTCATGTCACCCCCTCAAAGAATCCTTCCATGACTAAAGGAGGAGCCCCCAGGTATCCTCTGTCTTAGTGACTGGTGGTTATGGTCACAGATATCACAATTTGTAAGTTTTTCCCCATGTGTCTATGTGCTTGTTTATTGACTGTCACCTCTATAGACAGTGAGCTCCTTATCTGTCTGTCAGCCACTATCACCAGCACCTAAGGCGGGGGGGCAGCTCATAGCAGGCACTTAATAAGTATTTGTCATACGTTTAAAGATGAGGAAACTAGGGCAGCCTGGGTGGCTCAGCGGTTTAGCGCCGCCTTCAGCCCAGGGTGTGATCCTGGAGACCCGGGATCGAGTCCCACGTCGGGCTCCCTGCATGGAGCCTGCTTCTCCCTCTTGCCTATGTCTCTGCCTCCCTCTCTCTGTGTCTCTCATGAATAAATAAATAAAATCTTAAAAAAAAATGAGGAAACTAAGGCCCCCAAAAGTTAAGTGACTTGACCAAGATCACACAGCTGATAAGGCACGGAGCCAGAATCAAGGCCAAGTCTGGCTCTGGAGCCATGTTCTTAACCATTCCGGGCTGAGAGATGGGGGCCCCATATGTGCCACCTGGCCTCTGGGGACTGGAAGACAGCTGTCTTCTGCTGGGTGTGGAGAACAGGAAATCCCCCTGCACAGGCCAGAGGGGAGTCGAGGTGAATTCTGCAGCTGGGTAGTCCTAGCCTATGACCTGGCTCCGCCACTTCCATGCTATGGAACTTGGGAAAACCATTTCACTTCTCCGAGCTTTAGATTCCTCTCAGAAAAGTGCATAAAGCCCACCTCATGGGGTGGCACATGGATTAGTCATGATAATCCACGTAGGGCACTTGGCAGTGGCCCACACCACATGCTCCATGAGCATTAGCACGGCTTGGGGTGGGGTGGGAGCATGGGTTCTGAGTCCCTGGAGACAGCTGATTTCCTCTGACCCCCCCTTCCCACTGGGACTTCTGAGGGGGGCCCCACATCTGACCTCTCACTGCCCAAAGCTAGGCAGGACCCAAACAAATATAGCTCCATCTGCCTGTCATGAAGGCCTCTTTTATCCTCTGGGGACTGCGTTCCCAAAGTGTGCTGGGTCTTGGTAGCCGCCCTGTCCTGATTTGATGAATATGCCACTAATTAATCTATCCAGAGTGGCCTAAATTTGTGCTGCCTCTCCTCTTTCCTCCTCCCGTGCAGGGGCTGTAGCTATAATGGGAACAGGCCCTCTGGGAGAACTGCCCTGCCATCTGGCCGGGACCCTCTTGGAGGGCACACTTGCCTCCAGGTCTAGACTGAGCCCTAGGGAGCTCCCCTGTGACAGTCAGAGGTGGGTAGGGGTTCTGGGCAGAGCACTGCTTCCCAGAGATAGACCTGGACCTTCTGAAGGATGCCCAGGGGGAGTGTCCAGAGAGGGTGTCCAGGCTGAGGAGGGCCTGGAGGTCCCGTCCAGGGTGGGGATGGAGGTACAGCCTGCAGAAGACTTAGGAGGTCCAACAAAGCTGCCCAAGTGGCTCTGGGGCTGCTCTGGGCTGGAGGCTTGATCTGTGTGGCCACCCAAGGAACAGGATCTGGGCTCAGAAGGCCGGGGCTCCATTCCTAGCTTAGGCACAATTGAACTGCATATTCTTGGGCAAGTCCCTTAGGCTCTTTAGGCCTCTGTTTCCTGCTCTGAAAATTGGGGGTAATTTGTGAGCTACCAGCCTCAATGCCTTGAGGCTCAGCCAAGAAGAGCTAGGAGTCCGTGCTGACTCCAGGCAAGGCTAACCCTCGGTCACACATCTGCTTAGGCCTGTCCTTCTTCTCCTTCGGGTGGGAAGAAGAAGAACCCTGAGGGCCCCAAGGCCTGTTTTTCTTCTCCCCCCACCTGCCAGAGACCCAGAAACAAGAATCACAGTGCCTCTGTGCACCAGGCTGTGCTGTCTCCTTTGACATCCTGGCAACCCCAAGCAGACGTTGCTATGGCAACCCCACTGTAAGGATGCTGAGGCCCTGCCACCAGAGAGTGGCCTAGCTGGGCCCTGGACCCTGCCGTAGCTGGCCCTGGCAGCCGAACTACATCTTCCCTGGTCTGGCCAAAGCACATGGGCCTGGGAGTCAGGAGACTGGATCCCATGCCTAGATACTCCTCCCTGCACCCTCATCTAAACAGTGGGGTAGATATTTCCTGCCCACCCGACTCAGGGGACTTAAAGACCCCTGGCTTCACAGGTGGAGGGCAGGGCAGGAGGCAGAGGGGCAGGCTCCTGGGTGAGCCGCACCCCAGGATGGGTCACTCACCTTCAGGTCCCGGTGCACCACACCCATCTGATGGCAGTGCAACACGGCCTCCAGGATCTGCTGGATACAGTGGCTGGGGACAGAGAGGGAAGGGTCCCCGCGTGAAGGCAGGCATATCCCGGGAACCTGGGAAGCCAGTAAGGGAGACACCCCGCCCCCCCGCCACCATTGCCAGGCCGCACCTGGCACTCACCTGGCATCAGCCTCACTGTAATACTCCCGGGCCACGATGTCCTCAAACAGCTCCCCACCAGTAACCCTGGGGAGATAGGCACAGAGTCACCCTCCCACAGAGGCTCCACGTATTGCCTCTTCTGGAAGAGTCTCCAGGACGCTAAGGGGTGGGGGTACCCAGGGACCTCGGAACCTCAGACCAAAGGGAGGAACCCCAGGGACCCTGGCAGGGGCCTCCTGCTACAAACCTCTTCCTGACTCCAAGCTGACCCTTCCACTGACTTCCCTCCCACCACTTGCTCTGCTCTCCCACTGGGTCCAGGCTGGAGTTAGGACAGGGGCTGGGACGCTTAGGTTCCTTAGGCTCCTGGAAGCCCAGGCACTGGGATTTTTGTTGCTGTGTTTAATAAAATTTATTTTTTAGAGTATCTTTAGGCACACAGCAAAACTGAGCAGAAGGCATGGAGATTTCCCATATACCCACACATGCAGAGCCTTCCCCACTATTAACTGTTTTTTGTTTTTTTTTTTTTTGCAGATGGGACCAGTGTCTTCACTGAGTTTCTCTGCCAACCCAAGAACCTATCATTTCATTGTTTTTCATTCAGTTGACTGGCTTTCAAAACTTTAAATTTACTCCAAAAGGAAACTGTATCTTGCCACTAGACATGGAAAGCCAGTACCACTGGCCACAAATAGAAACAAAATGATGTGACAAGGAAGTAACAAGTGTGTGTTGGCGTTTCAGGGAGACCCACCTGCACTGTTTGGGTGGCAGGCCTACCACATTCGGGAACCTTCTGTCTCAGAGGAGGGAATTCAGCCCAGCCGGGGGCGGCATTTGGGAATCAGGCCAAGGGACCCAGCTAGGTCATCCCTGCTCAGGCTGCCCCTAGTGCCCTCATACGTCCCAGGGTGGGCCCAAACTCACAGGTCGAAGATCAGGTAATGATGTCCCTCCTCAGAGATGCTGTCGTGAAGCCGGACTGTGGGAGGGGCCCAGGCAGCCAGTTAACCTCCAGAAGCTGGCTTCCCGCCCGCTCCTGCCCTCTCACCTCACCCCTCCAACGGCCAACATTCCAATTTCCCAGTCACTGAGCACAGGCTAGAGGACAGGCACTTTGACAAACGCCAGGTGAACGATGGCTCACTGACCTTGGGCATCATCAGAGGAGGCCCAGGTTTTAAGATGAAAGACCCCTCCCTGCTTTGGTCAAAGTCTGGCCTCTTCCTTCCTCCAACCCTCAGCCTCCTTGCTGGGCAGGCTGGCATCATGGCAATAACCTGTGGCTGGGGTCTCTGCCACTTGCTAGCTGGGTGACTTCAGGCAAGTTGCTGTACCTTTCTGAGCCTCTCATTTCTTCCCTGGACAATGAGAATGAAACTCCCGGACCTGCAGACTCATTGTGAGAATTCCATGAGGCACACAGTCGGTGTCCACCCAGTGCCGGCCTGAGGGAAGAACCCTGCTGTGCATCCAGGTGTGAGATAAGCTAGCCCGTGGAGGTGAGGGGACAGCGGTCCCTGAGTTAGGCGTGCTGAGAAGCTGTCACCTCTTCATACCTCATTTACCAAGAACAGAGCTCCCCAAATTACCCCCTGAGATTCTGGAAGGAAGGGCCCAAGGCCGGGGGGCTGATTCTGGGGGGCTGGACCCTGCCAGCCAACTGCATTTTCTCCTGGGACTGCTTCACATCCTTTCCTGAGCCACAGCCTAAAAATGTCCACAGAGCGGGGTGCGTGCTCAGAGAATTAGGATACGTTGCACAGCAGAAGATTATGCAGCTGTTAAAACAACACAGCAGTTACGTATCTCCCGGTTCAAAATCATCTCTGAATTATGTTGTTTGGTAAAAAAAAAAAAAAAAAGCAAAGTACAAAACAGCATGCGTAGTACTTTAAAAAAAAAAGTTGTGTTTAAGCTTGTTTATGTCATAAGCTTCTCTGGAAGGATACAAAAAAGTGGGCATTGAGGTACCTTGGGGAGGGGAATCGGGAGAGTAGAGGTGGGGGGTTGGTGAGACTATGTTTTCACTGTGAGCCCTGGTGCCATCTGAAATCTTGCCATGTGCATGCATTTCTGACTCAGTATTGAGTGCCCTCAATGGCTCATGGCTCTCCTATCTGCACATAAAGTTTGGACAAGCAGGTATCAAACACGCCAGAGTAGATATCTACTACCGGAGAGGAGAGAATGTGGCCAGAGATGGAGAAGGATGGCAAGACAAATTTTTAAATTTTTTACATTTTAAAGATTTTATTTATTTATTCATGAGACCCAGAGAGAGAAGCAGAGACATAGGCAGAGGGAGAAACAGGCTCCCTGCAGGGAACCTGACGCAGGACTCGATTCCAGGGCCCTGGGATCACGCCCTGAGCCAAAGGCAGATGCCCAGGTGCCCCACAATTTTCTTTAAGATTTATATATTTAAGGGCTGCCCCCAAAAGATGTTTTAAATATATTTTATTTTATTCTTAAGTAAGCTCTACACTCAATGTGGGGCTGGAACTTATGACCCCGAGATCAAGAGTCACGTGCTCTACCAACTGAGCCAGCCAGGTGCCCCTATTTGAAATATATTATATGTATGGGTTTATTTGTTTGTTTGTTTGTTTGTTTTTCTGAAATATATTGTAAAGCAAAACTAAAAAGCAGGTTCCATAAGAGAACATAATATATAATCTTCTTTAATTTTTTAATCAACACTTTAATATAAAAAATTTCAAGCTTCCACTCAAGTGAACACCCATGTACCCACTACTTAGCTTCTATCATTAATCTTCTCTTATACTTGTTTTACTACATTTGTAACCATTTCCTCTATCTATTAATCTATTTCAATTTTTTAATGCATTTCAGAGCAAAAGTAGGCTTGGTTTTTGACCTGTATATGTGTGTGTTTTGAAATGAGCATCCTGTATATTCTGTGTGCCGAATCTGGCAACCCTGTATTGGTACCCTGGCCAGGTTCCCTCCTGTAAGAGGGTACAGCCATCCTGCAGCTGCTGGGAGAGCTGGCTGCTAACCGCTCACAATTACCCCCCTTCGCTGGAGAATTGCCCCTTGTGGCTGGAGCCACCTAGTGTACAAGGTTATCTGCAGCCTTCGGCCAATGACTGACTGACATGGGGAGGCAGGGTCAGTGCAAAGGGCCAATCTCCTTGCCTTAAGGAGGGACAACCCCTTAACCGGATATGTTCCAGAGGCTTCCCCACTGCACCCTGTATACACACCTGAAATCAGGTCAAAGTTAGACTTGACCTCAGGCCACATCCTTGGTCAATTCCTTCCCTTTTTCTATCCTGCTTTACTCCATCCCTTGCAGGTCTCCCCTGGAAGCACAGCCTCACTAGATCAAAAGCACCTGAATCCCTGCCTTAGGCTCTGCTTCTAAAAAACCTGACCTGAGACAACATGTATAGAAACACTTGAGAAAGCACAGATATCATATATCCTATGGAAATATGTATCATACAATATTAGCTCTAAGCGGCAAGGTTATAGAAGATACTTTAAAAATTGTCTTCTCAAAAAAAAATTGTCTTCTCACTTATCTACAATAAACTTGCATTATTAGTCTATCAAGATGAAGTTTTTAAAAAGACCCTTTCCTTGAGGTACCTGGGCAGCTCGGTACTTGACTGTCTGCCTTAGGCTCAGGTTGTGATCCCGGGGTCCTGAGATCAAGTCCCACGTCAGGTTCCCCGCAGGGAGCCTGCTTCTCCCTCTGCCTATGTCTCTACCTCTCTCTCTATGTCTCTCATGAATAAATGCATAAAATCTTAAAAAAAAAAAAAGTTCTGTGGCTACTGCCCAAACTTCAAAAAAATAAAAAAATAAAAAAGACCCTTTCCTTGGGGAGTGGACTCCTTACTGTCTACTCTGTTGTAGGCAGGCATATGTTTTTAACATCTCTTTCCTGAGTGTGAGAAGCTCCAAAAAGCCAAGCTGTGACCAGAATCATCTCAGAATGGGCTTTTAGAACCGGGTCAAGAGCCATTTGAGAAGAACTCCAACAAGACTAGGGTCCTTGATCCACCCTCTGGCCAGAAGCCTCATCTCCTTTAGAGAAGGTTCTCAGGGTTCGTGGAAATGGACAAAACTGGGGAGAGGGTCCTTTGGTGCTCTCACTCAGATGGTATTTTTATGCTGATTCAAAAGGCTGCTCCTCTGCCTGGTGGCTCAGTCAATTAAGCATCTGACTCTTGATTTTAGCTCAGGTCATGATCTCGGGGTCCTGAGATCAAGCCCAGTATCAGGCTCCACATACAGTGGGGAGTCTGCTTCAGGATTTCCTCTCTCTCCCTCTGCCCTTCCTCCCCTCAAATAAATACATAAATCTTAAAAAAAAAAAAAAAAAAAAAAGGCTGCCCCTCTAAGCATCCAAGCAAGGGGAACACAGGCTGGATTCCAGCCCCACCTGCATAAGGGCACTGGGGTGAGCTTTAGTCGCTGAGAGGTGACACCATCACAGCCCAGAACCCAAGAGACAAGACACATAAAACCTCCCCTCCCATCAGTGAAGGCTACCCTGAGAAAGAACTCAGTCCAAAGCCGAAGAGGAAAAGAAAGATTCAAGAGCCACCACAGGGTATGAAAGGGTCTCACCGCCTCGCAGAGATTGACATGCCTGTGGTCATTGAGCTATGCTGTCCGTTTTTGACTTTTTAAAAATATTGCCATAGATCCAACAAATCTGTAACCTAGTTTTCATGTGTATAGCTGGGCTCACGAATTTCTGACATTCCTTTCATATTTCCAACAGTGATGAGTTTTTTCTTGGAAATTGAAGGGTAATGCTTGTTATTGTATCCACTGCCTCCTGACAGCACATTCCTGATGTCCACTTGGGAAGCTAAATGGAGTGGCTGGGAACCTGGGCTCTGGAGTCACTCTTGCAGGACTCACCTCCAGCTCTGCCTCTTATAAGCTGTGTAACTTTGGGCAAATTAGATAGCCTCTCTGAGCCTCCTTTCCTACCTAGGGTGGTAACACCACTGACCTGCTTCATGTGTGGGGGGTGGGGGTGGGGGGGAGGGTTAATGGATGATGCTCGTAAAGCCCTCAACACAGTGCCTGGCACCAGGAAGAACTTGACAAATGGCGACACTGTCATCTTCATCACCGACCAGCCTCACTTCACGTGCCCACCCCACATCACCTGCTAAACTCTCAGGTTATCCCCTGTTCCCCGGGGTGGTCTTCAGAATCGGTCCTATCAGCAGGTGGTGATGGTATGGAGTGTGGGACACTGCCCCTGTCCCATGTGCACAGTACAGGTGGACCCTCCTGTGCTGAGCCAGGGCCTCCCTGACCTGGTCCACTTGGGGCTGGGCAGCGGCCAGGAAGCCTGGCTAGGGTCACCAAGCAGGCTGACTAGGACTCAGTCTGGCTCCTCCTGGCACAGACTTGCCTCTTGGATTCTGTGTCCACAGCTGTACCTCTTTGCCCTTCTTCGGGCAGATTATAATCTACTTAGAAGTGGGATGCTTAGAGCCTTGGGAAGCAGCACCCTCCTGGGCCCTTTCAGCCCTGTGATAGCTTTGGGGTTCGTCCCCAGATCTTCCTGGTCTGGGGCTCAGCTCTGCTCTCTACTTCTCTGTGCATCAGCCACCCCACAGCCACCCCCGCCCCGTCCCCGCCCCCGCTCATCCTCAGCCCCCAGCAGAGACCTCCGCATGTGGTGGGGCCCCAGATGCCCTTGCCATAGGTGAAGGAAGGAGTGAAGGCCTCAATGATGGTGACGTCGGTAAGGCGGGTAGCTGCCATTCCTGAGACTTTACCACGGGCCAGGCTTGTGCTAAGTGCTTTCCTTGCAATTTCTCATTTAACCTGCCCGATAGTTGTAGAGGGTGGCTGCCTACCATGATTACCCTCATGAGCCTGTGCACGCTCAAACACCTGGTGAACAGCAGAGCTGGCATGGGCCCCAGGTGCAAACCCATTCCCTCAACCACCATGTTAAATACCACACCCCAAACTGGTGACTCAGAAGAATGAGAATCGTATGAAGATTACATTTTCAGGTAAGATTGTTTTGTGGAAAGGTGTAGACTAAGGAAAAAGAGGAACAGCTTCATGACGATAGAGCATTTACCTCGGGACTGTCACAGTGCTGTGCTCTAACTAATCACAACCCTATGAGGCGAGTACCATTGCCATTCTCCAGATGAGAAAACTGAGCTTCAGAGTGACTCAGCAACATGTCCGGGGTCACACAGCAATTAGGCCACAAACCTAGGATTTGAGCCGCAGTGTGTCACCCCCAGAGCCCATAAGGGACCGCTCCCCATGTATAGCGGGGGTGGGGCGGTGAGAGGGAGAAGGAGGCAGCATTGACCTGAGTCAGCTGCAATGTGCAGCAACACACACACTTACACACACACCCTCCCCGCCTCCTTCCTCTGGGGCTGACAGCCTTTCTAAGAACCATGGAACTTGGTAGTCGAGATCCCTCACAACGCCTTCCATCACACAGCTGGGCAGGTGGAGGCCCCGAGCGGGACAGGAGCTGCCCAGGGCCAAACAGTGAGTCTGCAAAGCCGGTCAGGGATCGGGGTCCAGCCAGGGCTGCTCCCCAGCAGCCGCCTTGCTGCCCCTCCTCTGATTCTGGCCCTGGAGCCTCTGGCTGCTGTTTGCACAGTTCTGTTCCCCTCCCTGGGCACAGGGAAGGGGAGGTGCCTTTTGGGTATAAATAGCAGATGGAGATGCTTCTCTCCAGCAGGAGAGTTAACCCTTGGGGCTCTGGGCACAGAGATGCCTCCTTCCCAAGGGCAAAGGCGTGGTGGCTGTCAGAGTTGGAATATTCCTTAGAGAACACCTAGGCCTTGCTCCTCAAAACATGGTCTGTGAACTAGCAGCGCTAGCATCACCTTGAAGCGTGTCAGACGTGTGAAATCTTGGGCCCCACCCAAACCCACTGAACCAGATCTACCTTTTAACAAGATCCCCCAGATTATGCAGAAGGCATCTCCTCGTGAAGATGGGGGAAAGTGGCTCAGAGAGGGCAGGGCTCCTACCCAAGGTCACACAGCCATTCCCCGACAGAGCTATATCTAGACTCTATTCTTCCTCCCGTCCCCACCCCACCCCCTCCAGCCACTCTGCCTCAATGCAGAACCTTGATGGGCAGGGATGCAGACCCCCCAGTCATGCATGGGAGAGGCAGGGAGGCAGGCAGTGATGCATGGTCAAGGCCCGGCCTCTCCCCTGTGGGCTGTGCTCACTCTACCCCTGGGGCAGGGGCCACCTTGGAGCCTGCCACTGGGGGCAGGGGGCAAGCAGGCCGCTGGTCTAGGTAGGTGGGCAGGCCACAGTGCCAGGCTGACTCGGCTTGGGGTAGGTTTGGGGAGTAGGCCACTATGGTCAAGGCCAAGCCTGGCCTATTTTCGTCTCTCTCGGAGCTTCAAGAGTTTTCCTGAAACAGCTTTTCTGAAGGAGGCTGCTGGCAGCGTGGGCTAGGAGGAAGGGCCCCTTCTTCACCACCCCCCCCCACCAAGCTGGTCTCTGAGAAATGTGGAGACCATTAAAGGCACCCCCTTTCCCATCACTCCTGCCACCATCCCCAGAGAAGAGAGCAGCTGCCCTCCTAGCCCCAAACGCCCACCAGCTCAGGCAGGGCACAGGGCCAGGCTCTACCCACACCCCCCACTCGTCCCCCACAGCTCACCTATGTTGGGGTGTTTCAGCAGGCGGCAGATGCGAGCTTCGCGCTCCAGCTTCTGATGGTCTGAAATACAGATGCCCAGGTGAGTCCCAGGTGAGGGAGGAAACTTTACCCACTCTGACCCTGCCTCTTCATGGTCCCTTATGATCTGTACACCCCAGGGCAGCCCCGGACCCCATCTGGGTAAGCTCGCCTTTCTGGCCAGGCCCCTGGGTTCTCCAGGAAGGCAATAGGATGCAGCAGAGGCCCCGAATGATGGGGAGCAGGGTTGCAGTGCCTCAGAAGTCCCTTCCCCTCTCCAGGCCTTGGTTTCCAGGGCTCTCAAGTGAGGTGCCTCCCTGAGCCCCATCCACAGAGCCTGGAACACCCCCTCAGGGCAGATTCCTGTGGCCCCCGCCTCCAGCCCTTTCCCTCACAGGGCACTCCAGCCAGACTGAACTGCTAAATGGCACTTCTCCAGACCCACCCCCTCAGCCCTCTCGCTTGGGCTTGGGGGCCTTCACCCATGTGGTTCTCTCGGCTTAGAACTTTCCCTCTCAACCTCCCACCTGTCCTTCACTGGCCATCACTCACTCACTCCTACCTATTCTAATATACCCTCTCCTGGCAGCCTGTCCGAACTGCCAGGGTGGTAAGGGCCCCTCCTCTGTGCTCTCAGGGCCCCTGGACAACACATGCTACTTTGTCTCATGGGTATCTTTACCCTTAGGGGCAAGAATTTGGTCTCTTCTATACCCCTGGCATCTTCCCAAATGCCTGACACATAGTAGGTACTCAAGAAATAATTGAATTAAAGAACAAATCATTGAATGATGAACCTTTCTAGCGGAGTGCATATTTTCTCTACAGGAGAGGAATTGTATTAACTCACAGAGGCCACCTCCCTTACAGAGTACTCCAGACCAGGGACACTGAGAGCCCCAAAGAATCTGCAGGGTACAATCTGTATGTGGCCGCATCGGGGCTTACCCAGAGCTCCCACACCTGCTTTCCAGGACTTTTGTCCAAGCCCCCGGAGAGAGAGGCCTTGTTCAGGATCTGACCCCATGGTCTCCGACTCTGAGGCTGCTGGGAGCAATCCTACTCGTGACCCTCTTCGGTCCTCCCAACGACCCTATGCTGTGAGCACCACTGCCCCCATTTTATGCACTTCTCAATTTCCCTTCTGGTGCTTTTCTCACAGTTTCATAGTTAATGCCCTAATTTAAAAAAACAAAAACAATACAAAGGGAGCCCGTAGAAAATTTACCATGTGCCAGACACAGTGCAGAGCACCCATATATCCATCTCAAGGTCTCACAACGACCCTTTTGAGGGAGGTGCTATCACATTCTGGCTTCACAGAGGAGGAAAGAGAGGTTCAGAGAAGCTAAGTACCTGGCTCTGAGTCACACCTGCAGTGATCAGAGGAGCCACACTTTGTACCCAGGCAGTCAGACTCCAGGGGTGAGCTTTCCTGTGCCTCCATGCCCTGACTCATCGCCACCACCTCCACCTGCCCCCAATTTCTGAATGGGAAAATCGGGGCCCCTAGGAGGGAACTCACATAGACATTCAGAAGCAGAACCAGGACAAGAACTCCCGTCTCTAAAGAGCCCCTTCAGAGTGGGCAGCCACCAAGGAGGGCAATAAGGACGTAGAGAGCCCCAGGCCTCGTCCCCAGGCAGCCAGTTTTCCTTTCCCCGCCCCTCTATTAGAGCAATCACTGGCCATTCTCCACAGGCTGCAGAAGCCAAGAGCAATCTTGAAATGTGGCTTTTTTGTCAGCAGAGCAATTAAGTTCAATCCTCTTTCCATAGAGTAGAAGCTCAACTCCCCAGCTGAAGGTGGGCTACAGGCTGGGGAAGGGGAGGATATGGGGGACATGCCCCTGGCCCCCCTCCCTCCCAGCCTCCTTCCACATCCTCCAGGATAGCAGGTTGCCAGTTCCCACACAGGAGGGCTGCCGAGGGCTCTCAGTGGACTGAGGATGGCTGGATTCCCCGCTGGCCCGACACCCTGTCCCTCACCCCACCATCCCCAGCAGAACCAGAAACCAGGCCGGTCAAGCGGGGCCTATCAGAGGGGGTTGGGGGCCTTCTGGCCCAGGTTGTACATGCAGGGGATGAGGGATCCAAATGCAGAATTCTGATGTTTTCGCTGCCGTGTGAAGTCACCCAGGAGCCCAGTTAAGCTGACAGCATTGAAAGGACACGCTGATCACAGAGCCTCAGACTTGGGCCTGATGGCCAGCCCTCGCTGCTGGAAACGCCAGGAGCTGTTTTTATAAACCTGGCAATCATCTTGTGCATCGTCCAATCACACTGCATTGCAACTTCCAGTGCTAAAAGCATTAATTTGTTGAATTTATGTAAACATATATGTTATCCAACAGTTTTTGTAACTCTGAAATGTTTTTGTTTTCTGACATGCCTCAAAGAAAGTAAGGACTGTGTTTCTCTTGACCTCTGAGGCCTTGCTCTGTTATGTAGGTAAGGAAACTGAGGCCCAGTGATAAGGAACAGCCCCATTATCAAAGTCACTCAATAGGGTACATTAGAACCCAGATCCCTGGGGCGTCTGGGTGGTGCAGTCCATTAAGAGTCCAACTCTTTGTTTTGGCTGATGGTGAGATCAAGCCCCGCATTGCTCTGCACTCAGCACGGAGCCTGCTTGAGGTTCTCTCTCTCTCCCTCTCCCCTCCAGCTGTCTCTCTCAAATAATAAATAAATCTCTAAAAAATAAAAACTCAGAGCTCTGAGGAACTACTCCTAGATGCTCCCCTGACTCCAGCCAATAGTCTTCTGCAGCCAAAGACATCTTATTAAAATGTGAATTAGATGCTGTCACTCCTCAGCATCAAACTCCCCAATGTACTTGAAATCCAAACTCCTCACCACAGCCAGCCAGAACCAGCTGGACCTGCCTCATCTTGGCCTTGGAGATTCAGCCACAGTGGCCATCTTTCTGGCCATAGGCACACCAAGTCCCTTTCCACCTCAGGCCCTTTGCACTTGCTGGGCCTTTTGTCTAGAATGCTCTTCTCCTGGGTCTTCTCATGGCTGCCTCCTTCTCCTCAGGCAGATCCAACACAACATCACCTCCTCAGAGAGCTCCCCTGGCTGTCTTATCTAAGTGTCTCTCTGGCCCCATCACTTCCCCACTACCCTGTGTGGTACCTCATTGCTACCTAAAGTTACCCAGCTTATGTATACGTTTAATGTTCTTTACAGTCTTCCTCCCTACAGAACAGGTGCAATGAGAGCAGGACCTTGTCTGTCAGTCACTGCCATACCCCAGGGCCCAGAGCCTCTAAGCAGCTTGTCCAAAGTTCCATCACTAAGCAATGGCAGAGCTGGGATTTCAACCCATGTTCATAAATGCTATCCTATATTGCCTTCCATTCTCATAATTAATTGATGAAGCAATCAATTCAGCTCAATATAGTCCCACAACGGTGAAAGGCCTGACGGATGCCTCCTGCCCAGGTACCTGGGAGGATTGCCCTGATGTCCACTATGGTACCTTGTGAACCTTGTCCCTCCTCCTTGGGGGCGGGCCCAAGAGCTTGGCAGTCAAAGGCGAGTGAAAGTAAGGTTCGGAGTGAGGCTCCTAGGGCCAGAGAGTGCCAACAGGGCAGGGCAAGACAGAGTAGAGCATGAGGGAAGTGCCATTGGACAGCCTGGAAGGCTCTGCCTGCAGGGCAGGGGCAGGGGGAGGTTGCATGGGGAGCCCTCCAGCGGGCAGATGGGCAGTGGGGCTCTGGCCAGAGGCAGAGTAACCAGGGGAAGAAACAAACCTTCAAGTCTTGGAAGAGGAAATGTCCCCACCCTCTAGAAGGCCTCAACAGGGCTCCTGATCCTGGGAGGTTGGAGAAATAATCCCAAGGGCCAAGAGTGCCAGGCAGGGGTAGGGAGTAAGATGAGGAAGATGGGAAGGATCTGTCTCCCTGCCCCCTTCACAGCATGGACCTGAAGCTCAGGGGCAGCCTGAAGGAGCTCATGCGACGCTTCTCAGCCCACGTCCTGGGACTGGTTGCCTGGGAGCTGAGGAAGTGACCCCTCAGCACTCGGGTGGACGGTGGGTACCATGGAGGCCTCTGTACCCCCTGTGACTCGCTCCTGGCTGCACCATTCACATCCACGTGCCCAGCCATCCCTAAAATGTTAATGATCTTTGTGTGCTGGGTGAGGATCTGGCTAGGAAGCCTACAGAGCCCCTGGCAGGGAGTTATCCCTGAGCTTGGACTAGCTATCATAACCGCTGATGGGATTTTTTAAATGCAGGAGCTTGGCCTCACCTATTGACTCCAACCCTCCAGGGTGGAAGTAAGGCAGCTGCATTTTTTTTTAAGGCTCCTTGAGGGGATTTGGCAGGGCTTGAGACAGGCAAAATTTTTACTTTCCATCCCATGCCTTTGACTTCTTGGAATTGTGTGTACTATGAGCCTTTTATTTAAAAAGAGTAGTTTTAAAATACATGCCAAAAAATCTCTTGGGTTGGGGAGCCACTCAGCCAAAGAAGAGGCTGACCCGGGTTGGGGAGGGGAGCCACAGCTCCCTGGTGTGAGGGGAGGACTGACACCCCGGGTGGGCCAGGCCCCCACTGGGAGCCGCCAGAGTCACCGGGAGTGCCAGCAGGAGAGGCTTAGGGTATGTTGCCAAATATTCAGCATCAAAGTGCTCCCCACCCCAGGCACCATGAGTGGCAAACAAAGAAACCTGCTAAAAGCAGCTCTGCTCCTCCTCTCCCGCTGAGGGGAAAAGCGTTGGCAGTTGGCAGACTTCTTTGAGAAGGTTCCCCTGAGAACCTCCCCACTCCCACCCTTGACACTCACCTAGGCCTGAGCCACCTCTCTTGAAGGATGTCAAAGCCTCTACAAATTGCCGAAGACAGAGGACTTGGTGATTTCCTCCTGGCACGGCCCAGTCTATACTGCCCGAGGAAAGCTTAATCACCTTCCAGAAAAGAGGCAATGCCCCTTCCATTGTCCCCCTTATACATCTCTCTTTCTATCAGTGTGTGTGTGTGTGTGTGTGTGTGTGTGTGTGTGTGAGAGAGAGAGAGAGACAGAGACAGAGACAGAGAGAGACAGAGAGAATATGAGGCAGGTGGGGGGTGGGTTTGCTCTGAGAGTTCAGAGAACTGGCCCAAGAGCTCCAGCATCCAGGGAGGACCTTGGCTCCTGACCCTCCCTCATTTTGAAGCAACCTCAACCAGTCACCCCAAGTTGTGGCTCTCATCTTGCCCCATCTGTATCACAGCGGTTGGGACATCTCCTTTGATCGCTAGAGACATAAAGCACAGAGAAGGCTCCAGACTGCCACTCGTCACACAGTAAGCAGGGCAAATCCCAGCATCTGGACCTAAGGCAGAGCTCCTGCGGCCTCCCTACCCACCCTGGCTCCCTGCCTGCTTCTGGCTCAGGCTCCAGACTTTTCCACAGGTGTCGTCCTTCTGCACCAGCTTTCATGCTGAACGGGTGCCATCGCGGCCCCAGGCCCCCAGAGAACCACCCTCCACACACCTAGCCTCTTCTCCCTGTAGGACACTGGCTGCTTATGGGGGAGTTCAGTAGCTACGAGGAAGCGCTGGGCTCCCAGAAACACTGAGCCAGCGAGATGAAAGGCAGCAACGCTGTCCAACACGGGGCCTGCTGGGAGGCCTGCGGGGGACCGTGTGAACATCCTGTACCAGCCTCTGTGAACCCCATACCTGCTGCGCCCCAGCTCAGACACAGCTGCCTCCTGTGCCAGGTAAACACCTGGACACTATGCCATCCCTGCATGTGACGTCTCCCATGCTGACCCTAAACCGGCAGGATTTCCTCCACCCCAGGGGGTCCCCGAGGCAGCTTAGACACTCTTCAGAGCCGGGATTGGATTTTTGAAGATAACCTTCCCCAACTCACTGACCGTGGTTACTATCATTACTGCTCTAACCACATGCCAAGGGCAAGAAGCAAGGCTCCTGGGCAGGCTTTCCAAGTTCCAATAACCGCCCAGATCACCAGGGTATCTTATTAAAATGCAGATCCTGATTCCTTAAGTCTGCCAACAAGAATTTGCATTTATAACAATCCCCTGATGATGCTGACACTGCTGGTCTTATTACAACTTCCAAACTGGAATTACCTGGAGATTTTTCCCAAACCCAGGTCACACCCCACACTGACTAAGTCACCACTTCCAGGGGTGGGGCCCAGGCATCAGGAGTTCTTGAAGCTCTCCAGGGGTTCCAGGGTGCAGATGGGTTTGGGAGCCACTGTTCTAGGGAATATTTAGGGATGAGACAGCAGACTGGGGTGGCTGAAACAGAACGTACCTGGAGTTACTGGACAGTGATAGAGTGCTGAGATGTGTTAGGTGCTGTCCTAGGTACTGGGTATAACAGGGAATGAGACCTATCCTCACCATCTTGGAGCTTATCTTCAAGATGCATGTTAAATATGGGACCAAGCCAGTAAATGGGATAAGTCCAGTTTGGGGTAAAGCCACAGATAAGGTAAACAGTAATGACAGATATACAATGAGGGAGACACCCTCAGATTTAGGGATCAAGGAAATCTCTCAAAGAATGTGACATTGAGCTGAGACCCGGAGGTTGAGAAAGGGCCAGCCTTGTAAAGAGCCAGGTAAGGGAATGGTGGGTGCACAGGTATGGAGATGAGAAAGGAAGCAAGTGGCAGAAGAGCAGGGAAAGGAGTCCCACCTGGCACCTTACCCTTCACCTGAGTGGGAGAGAGAGCGAGCCTGGCCTGAGAGGCTGTGACCTCCTGCCTAGATCCCCCAAGGAAGGAAAATGGAGGGATCTGTTCTCATAATACCCACAGGAAGAATGATCTCTCCACTGCAGCATCACCTGGGGACAAACCCAGGTCCCGGTTCGTTCTAAACCAAGGCGTAGAGGGAAGAAGTGCCCCAGAGGGTGGGCACGGCATGGATCTGCCACCTACCTCTGGCTGAGAGCTTTTTGGTGTTGATGATCTTAGCAGCATACTCCTGGCCAGCCAGCACCTTCACACACCTGCGTACCACTGAGAAGGCTCCCCTAGGAGGACAGAGAAGGCAAAGGAAGTAAGGAAGCGTCCAAGGGAAGCATTGCTAGGACATGCCAAAGTTCATGCATCTGTACCATGCTAGCTAGGGAACCCTCCTGCAGGGCTGCTTAAGCTCCCAGGGGCTGCTGTGGCCTGACTCTGGGACAGGGCAGGGCTGGAGACCCAGGAAAACCCCTGCTAGCAGATTACGAGGGCCTTGGCCTCATGAGATGAGCCTCCCAGGGTTGTAATAAGTTGGGCTCACCAAGTTCTAAAACATCAGAATCTTCTACCCATTTTCACTTATTTTCCACTGTACACAGTGTTCTGCTTTGACCAGTTAGTCTTTATTCTTACATTTAAGTTTCTTATTGCCAAAAGAACGCATTTTATGAGAAAAAAAAAAACTCTTCAAAGTCAGTTATGCCATGCCTTGCACAAAATGTGGTGAAATCTAGAAAAGAGTGTGTGTTATCCCTCTGTTTATTCCTGAACAGAGGGCAATGAGGGCACTGGGCACTTCTCGCAAACTTTCTAGTGAACAAAAGGTGCCTATTCTTTTTTAAAAAATAAAATAAAACATAAATATTAAAAAAAAATAAAAATAAAACATCAGAATTACGTAGTGTCAGAATCACAGAATCCAGGTCTCTGAAAGATTTTAGTTTTCCATTCTTTGAGTAGGTAACATATCAACATGGTTCAGAGTTCAAAAGATACAAAAATGTAGATAGTAAGAAGTCTCCCTCTCACCCCTGTACCCTAGTCTCCAAGGTCCCGTCCCCAGGGACAGACGGCATTATCAGGTCCACGAGCATCTTTCCACAAATACTCTCCCCCACACAACAGGTATGGCACTTTGCATGCTGTTCTGCACCCTCCTTTTTTCAGGAAATATTTTGCCGGTACTCCTTCCATACTGTAATATGAAAAGCTCCTCATTATTTGATGTCCTATAATTTACCTCACCAGTCCCCTATCGATGAGCAATTAGGTTAGTTCAGTCCATATTACAAAAAGTACTGCAATGACTGATCTTACATGTGTGCATTAGAATTACGTTGCCCATGCGTGCATGTGTCTGTGGATAAACTTCAAGAACTGTATTATTAGGTCAAAGGGTAGGTGTTATTGGTAATTTTGATAGATGTTGGGAGATTATCCATCTTAGAGATTGTACCAACTGACTTTCCCTAATATGTGAAGGGACCACCTCTCCCCTGTCCAAGGTGTGTTATCAAACTTTCTTATCTTTGCTAGAGAGACAGGTGGGAAATGGTGACTCAGTGTATGCTTGATCGTAATTCTACTGAGGCCGAGCATCTTTTCACATGTTTTAAGAGGCTCCTGGGACTCAAAGTATTGGTGGTTGGAAAAAAATTTGGGGCGAGGACTGTGAGTTTCAGTGCTTACATGGGTACATTGATTATTGCCATGTGGAATGTGGCCCACTTCCCAGATTATTCAATTTTTCTTTTTTTAAAAGATTTTATTTATTTGAGAGAGAGAGAGAGCATGAGTGAGTGGAGTGAGAGGCAAAGGGAGAAGCAGACTCCCCGCTGAGCAGTGGGCCTGAGGTAGGGCTCAATGTTGGGCTGGATCCCAGGACCCGAAGACCACGATCTGAACCAGAGGCAGCCACTTAACCAGTTGAGCCACCCAGGCTTCCCAGATTGTTCAATTTTTCAATAAAGCCTGAAGTCTGGCTACTTATGTGAAATTTCCCAATTTTTAAATACTGGCATCTTATTCCAAAAAACAAAACAAAACAAAACAATTTGACCATAGTGTCTCGTCAGAAAACCAAGTGTGAGGGTGAGATCTCACATCTCAGAACTATGCCATACCTCCTACCTCAAAGGTCATCTGGTGCAACTACTTCATATCACAGAGGAGGCCCCTACAGAGTTGGACACTGACTGTAGTCACTGCCATTAGCACCCTAACCGCAGACTAACGGCAAGAAGCAAGTGTGTGGGCAGGTTTCCTCAATTTTAATGTGTATATGAGTCACCAGGGTGTCTTATTAAAACACTGATTCTGATTCCTTAAGTCAGGAGTGGAGCTCAAGACTCTGAGCTCCACTGTAGCTTAGTGTAGACGGCTTACATAGCTAGCCATGGGCAGGGCCAGGCCGAACTCAGTATTTGCACTCCCCCACCAGGGGAGCCTGCCACATCTGGGTTCCTGACACGGCCATGCCTCATCACATCCTCCAAACTTTGATCCCCTATCCTGAGCACGAGGGTGGGTGCAAGCCCAGGAAGCCTGAAGGCTGGCACAGATGCCCTCTCTGCACACACCCTGGCATGGTGTCCCTCATTTCGTGTCTGAGCATCATGAATGGAGCAGATGGAAAACTGGAGAGGGATGAGGAAGAAAGAGCCAGGTGGGTGCATGAGACCAGGAAATGTCAGAAAGCACTAGAAAGCATTAGACTATCCACTGGCACTAGAATTCCTGGGCAAGTGGATAGCCTCACACAGCAATGGACATTCCCTGGGATGTGCACCCTTGCTGTCCTTCCCCCACCCCACATGCCCCAGGAAAGCAGCAAGACCTGAGTCTCCCTCCCAGAGGAGCCTCCCTGTTAAGGACTCCCTTACCAGTGCTCCCAGAGCACTCCACCCTTCCCCATCTCCACCCTTCCCCACCTAGCCCAAGATCCTTTGGGATCTCTCGTCCTGTTTGTCCCTCCACCTGACGGTAAGTTCCTGCGGGGCCAGGACTTTGACTTTCTTCTCCACAGCCCTGTGCCCCGGTGCCCAATGTCTGCTACCAACCAATAGGGCCTCCATGAATGTTACTTGTAGAAGCAAGAAGCAGATTGAGTTCACAGTGAGAAACATAATGACACAGGGGAGTGGATTTTACAACAGGGTGTTGGGAATAGGAACAGGAATCTGAAGAAGGTAGGGCATAACCGGTCTCTCTCTCTCTCTCTCTCTCTCTCTCTCTCTCTCTCTTTTTTTAATATTTCACCTACTCATTCATGAGATACACACACAGAGAGAGAGATGGGCAGAGACACAGGCAGAGGGAGAGGCAGGCTCCATGCAGAGAGCCCGATGTGGGATTCGATCCTGAGCCTCTAGGATCAGGCCCTGGGCTGAAGGCGGCGCTAAACCACTGAGCCACCCAGGCTGCCCTACAACCCATCTCTCAAAGGTGCCCACCGCACCCAGACAGGGGGATGGACCCGAAGGCCTTCAGGTCCCTGCCCAGCTGGAGGCCATGATTCCCAAAGGGCCCAGGGGAGAGAGCATTTGAAGTGGCCCCTTCTGGGAAAGGTTGGAGAGCTCCTGTGAGAGCAGGAGCCTGGAAGGAGAGGCGCTGTAAGCTCCTGAGAGCAGAGGCTGGGTCTTGCCTCACTCCCCAGCAGCTAGCCCATGTTTGGTCCAGAGCTGGAGTTCAATTAACGTGGGATGGAGGGATGTAGGGGTGGTGGGAGGAAGGCAGCGAAGGAGGAATGGATATAATTTTTCCACTAAAGAAACAAATTCTAAGTAAAAAGTAAATAATGAAGTAAAATAATTCCATTCCAAGCAAAGATCTTAGACCAATGGTTATCAAACCAGCTGCTTTGGAATCCCTGTGGGGATATTAAAAAAAAAAAAAAAACACACACACACACATGCCAGGGCCCTACCCAGACTTAACCAAACCAGAACCTCTGGGCAGGGGCACAAGTGATCTGTATTTTTGTTTAACACACGGTCCAGATGATTGTTTCCTTCCCGCCCGCCCTCTGGGGAAGACCTGCTAGATGCCCTGACATCAGCACTGACGGTGCTGTCACACGACACTCTATGCAGGGACGCCTGACAGCCCCATGAACCTGGGCTCTGCCCAAGGAGCTGAGGACCTAAGAGCCACATCTATAAAACAAGAGAAGGCTCATTTGCTAAACTTCCTTCTCGGAACACAATGCCAAGCTTTTGTATAAATCTTAGCTTCTAACTAGGAGTCCCTTTTTAAAAAGATTTTATTTATTTATTCATGAGAGACAGAGAGGCAGAGACATAGCCAGAGGCTCCCACGGGGAGCCTGATGCAGAACTCGATCCCAGGACCCTGAGATAATGACCTGAGCTGAAGGAAGATGCTTCACTGACTGAGCCCCCCAGGCACCCCTAACTAGAGGTTCTAACTAGGTTCTATCATGGGGAGGGAAGCTCCAGGGGCCATGTACCCACTGAAGGACATCCTGTGCCTCTGAGAGTAGGTATGTGCATTTTTTTCTGGGGCAAGGATGCATAGCTTTTAGCAGCTGCTCAGAGGGAGGAGTTTATCAAAACCAGTTCAGAGCTACTGATCCAGAGGGCACCAGCCTCTCAGGTACCCAGAATGTATCCTCCTTTTAAATGGGCACCATTAAGGAGAAGGAGAAGCTCCTTCTCGACCACTGCAGCACTGCAGAGCTGGAACTAGGATCCTCATTTAACAGATGGGGAAACTGAGGCTTCAAGCAAACAGGAATACTCCTAGTGGGTCTGTGAAGAGGATCCAGGTCCCCTGCACTTGTTCTTCTGACTTCACCAAAGGCAGGAAAGTGTGACCCTCAAGATCAGGGGTTTCTGGGCTCACAAAGCTCTGTAGTCTGATTGTGACATCCTCAACTGTGATACTGAACTTGACACTTCACCTCTGTTTCCTTCTGCAAAATGGGGGCGATAATAGCATCTTCCTCCTGGGTTTGCTGGGGAGATCAAGGGAAGTAACACAAGCGAAACACTGCTCACAGTGCCAGGTACATAGAACATGGGGTGAGCAAAAGACCCAGGTCGGGGAGCCCCTCTTTCTACCTACGCAGCCTCAGGTCTCCATCCACAAGTGGGGAGGTTCATCTCTGCCTGCCATAGTGCTGGGGGTCAGGGGGATGGGGCCAGGGGCAGAGGAGAATCTGCAGCAGAAATGAGACTAACCTCCTCTCTCTTGTAGCTTTTGCTTTAAAAAGGCCTATTTCTGTATTACCATCCTGCATGAGCAAGTGGCCACAGCCTAGCAGCCTTGGCCAACAACAAAAAAATCCAGCCTAACCTTCCCACAGCCCTGAGATGACCAGGTGGCCTGCAGGTGACCAGGCAGGAGTTTGGAGACAGCACAAGGCAGAGAGGAGAGGAGAGCAACGTAGGGAGCTCAGGGTGGAAGGGACTGACGGGGTGCGGAGAAGGAGTGGTCCTGAGAGAAAGGGATGAGGTCTGCATGTGGGAACCCAGTGTGAGTGTCCCTGGATGGGTTCTGGGAGGGTCTACGAAGGTGTTCCTGGGTTCCAAGCGGTCAGGAAGGCATGTCTGCCCATGGCTGTGCGTGAGCGGCCCAGTCAGTGCCCTGCGTATGTGATTCCATGAGGCTCTGGGTGTGGCAAGGCACAGGTGCATCACCCTGGGTATGAAATATCTATCCACGTCAGCAAGCAGGTCACGGAGTGTGGGTAGGGAAGGGTGTGTGTGTGAGACAGACAGACACTGGAGGACCAAAATCTCAGCCCCCAGCCCTTGCTGGGATGTCGCATGGGCCTTGCTTTCTTTCTCCACAACATGGGGATGCGGGTGGGAATGAGGCTAAATAGTACAGACCCCTTTTCCATCTGTAATATTCTATACCAGGACATTCTGTGATGGAGGAAATAATCTGTGTTGCTCAGTGTGGCAGCCACTAGCTTCATATAGTTATGGAGCAATTGAAATATGGCTAGTAGGACTGAAGAACTGAATTTTTGACTTTATTTCATTTGAGCAGCCGTATGTGGCCGGTAACCACCATACTGGGTAGTGAAGCTCTGTGAGGATAAGAACAGGGCCCCCCCAGAGTTCAGATCGTGGTGCAGCCACTTACTGGCAAGCTACTTAACCTTCATAAGCCTGTAAAATGTAAATCAGCATAGTACCCACCCTGTGCAGTTGTTTCAGGGATTCAATGAGATATAATAAGGTATGCAATGGGTTTAGCACAGTCCCCGGAGTCTAGTAAATGCTCAAGAAACAACGCCTTTTATAGGCATCATTATCTACGAAGTGATGAGAACAGCTGGCATCATCAGAAACAAAATGGACCTTGTTTGCCAAGCTCGGGGAAGAGGAAAGCCAGGGGAGGAGGTGGGGGGGCCGCGGTGAGGAGGGGAAGGGGCCGCTCCCCTATGTGTGGGCACTTGCAGGCACGGAGGCCCCACCCTGCCCTCCAGCAGACAGATGGAGAGGGCATGGGGAGGGTGGGTCCAGCACGGCTGAGGATGTGGGAACGTGCTAATGGGCCGTGAAAAGCAGATTCACACTGGGAAATTGCTTTCTGGCTGCCTGGCAGTCCCGGTGTCCTGGGAGTTGCTGGCTGTCAGCCCGCAAGGGGGCTCACCACTCTCTCTGGCCCAAACAGCCCAAGATGCTGACATGGAAGCCAGGTGAGCACCGGAGCATCCGATGGGGGAGTTGGAAGACCTGGGTCCTCACCCAGCTTGGCCACCAGCTTGCTTATTCTCTGGCCCCTCATTTGAAAGATGGGGATGAGGACCCGCAGCCACACTTCCTCCTGGGCCATTTGGGAGAAGTGTCTCCTGCACAGGGATGGGAAGAGTTTCCTGCTACCCAAGACTGCCTCTGGCCAATTTCCTCTAAAGTAAACCTCCTCACCTTTACTCTGAGCTGCCCAGAGCCCAGGGCAGACCCCTGGGTCTCAGCAGATGGAAGACTGTTTATGGGGGCCTTCTGGAGACAGCACAGTCACCAAGCCCACCCCCCTCCACTCTGGACTCCTTAAGGATCTGATTGTCCTGGGTTCTGACGATTATTAGGGTCTTCTCTTCACTGGCCGCTTCCTCACACACACACAGGTCTCCCTTATTCTGAACAAACAAAAAAAAACATCCTGCTCCCCCCAGTTTTTAAAATTAAAAACCAAGAACCTTTCTCTCAACCCAGCAGCTTGGTCCACTTCCCTCCTCCCTCTTTGCTGCCAAACTTCCAGAAGAAGTGTCCGATATCTGCTGCCTCCTCTTTCCACCTCCCACGCTCCATGAACCCACCACAATCTGGTGCCCACCCCCGGGCTCCCTGGAAGAAGCTGTGCCAGGCCTGCCCACCCCATGCCCCCCCCCAGCCCCTGCAGCCCCAACGGGCCTGATCCACTTTGCCAGCCCCACACCAGGCAGCAACCGGCCCCACGGACCTCAGACTTTGAAGCCTGTCCTCCCTTTCATTTCTAGGTGGCTGCACTCTCCCTGGCACCCTGCCTTGCTTTCCCTACCTCCTCTCCCGCCAATCACTGCTCCCCGTTCTCTCTCCACTGCCCTCTTACCACTTCCCTCCATCCCCACCACCTGGGCGTCAGCTGGGAATCCCTGGGGAGGCTCTGGGTGGTCACGAACACACCTAAAATTTAAATGAAATGATTCTATGTCTGTGCATTATTTTGGGCAGAGGATGCATATTTTCCATCAGCTTCACAAAGGTTTCTGTGATCCCACTGCCCCTGCAAATGGTAAAAGCCACGGACCATCACGTAAGATTGAAATCTGCTTCTCTACAGCCCTTTCTCTCTCCAGAATTCCAGTCCTAAGTTTCTTTTTCAATTTTTTTCCCAGTCTTGAGTTTCTAGCCACTCACCATCTTGCCTGGATGCTACATGGCAGGCAGCTCATAATCAAAGTCCAGTCTCCTCAGGAAAGTCTCCCCACTCTCGATTAAGATACCTAAGCATTCTACCTCTCTGAGATGAGCTGGGGTGATTCCAGAAAGTTCCTGGTGAATGCAGGCAGACCTGTTATCTGTGAGAGGATTAGCATCCTGAACCTCTTGATGGTCAGAAAGTCACAGCCCAGGTTAGCTGATCTGATTACTCAGCAGAGAGCAAGGCCTAGGGGTAAGGAAGCCAGAGCAGAAGGAGTCAGAATGCTCTGGGCTGGCCCCCAGAGCAGCTCCACCGAGGGGCCAGGGTGTGGGCTACGTGTGGCTGCATGAGGAGCTCCTATGCCCAGTAAGATCTTCCCATTGAGGTCCACCCTTTCCCCATTTCACAGATGAAGAAATAGGCCAAGACCCTGAACCCAGGACTCCCAACTCATTGTCCATTGCTCTCTCCAGTACCCATACTCTCAGATCAGAGGGGGCCCTGACCTGGGATCCACAGATGGGCTTTAGGGCCAGAGGGGTCTGTGGGAAATAAGATACACATTATGTAGGTTGTCGTTGAGTATGCGTTTTTCGGGGGGAAAGTGCCTGTGGGTCCTATGAGATTCTCTGAGGGCTCCTAGATTTCCAGAATAGTTAAAAAGCTGGAGTCAGATTTGCTGAGAAACAAAAGGGATATCCTGTTTCCACAGCATCCACCTTCCAGGGCTTTGAGCAAATCCCTTCACCTGGTTGGCCTAAGTTTGCCCATCTGCGAAATCAACTGTGGCTCATTTTTAAACCTGCTCTTTCTTCTTATGTATTTCTTTTCAAGCCGCAATGCCCTTTTATTTTTTTTAAATTTTATTTATTTATTCATGAGAGACACAGAGAGAGAGAGGCAGAGACACAAGCAGAGAGAGAAGCAGGCCCCATGCAGGAAGCCTGACACGGGACTCGATTCTGAGCCTCCAGGATCACAACCTGGGCCGAAGGCAGGCGCTAAACCGCTGAGCCACCCGGGCTGCCCGCAATGCCCTTTTAAAATAACAAACAAAACATAGCTATGCAGGTCCCCAAATGGCAAGTAAATCAGAGGACATAGAGACTGTGGGAGCTAGAGACCCCATTGGTTTGTTTTTTTCTCTTTTCTTCCCAGTTCACCACAGCACTACTGCCCAGAACTCCACAAACTACAACGTTTTACAGCCAGAAAATTCTAGGGCCTTATTACTGTAACCATACATCTCCCTCCTCCCATCCCCGGCTGCAGCCACCCACTGCCAGGCTCGAGAAGATGCTGCGGGGACTCAGTGTCTTTGAGCTGTCCTCCACCCCACAGGCCTGCCCTATGCCAACCCAGCAGAAGTCTCGTGGGGGACACAGAAGGCCTGGGAACCGGAAGATTCTGTTTGCTGCAGGGAACATTGAACCAACAGAAGTCCCAACATATTTCTTGTTTTGGCTGCGCACAGGTTTTCTTGAATGGGTTACAAAAAGGGAAATTGGAAAACCTTCAAAGACCTTGGAGACAGGACCGGAGGAGACAGAGCAGGGGGGACACGGAGGGTCTGCTTTCTTCCCGGGCTCCATGCACCTGCACGCCCTGAGGGCTTTCAGAGGCCCAGAGAGAGAAGCTCCAAGGGCATAAGAGGGCCAAGCACCAGACTGGAAAGGGGCTAGAGTGCCCTATTCTTGCGTGTCATTGGCTTGTGTGACTTCGGGCAGGCCCTGGCCCTCTTGGGCCTGAGTTCTCCATCCGTAAGACAGAAGAGCACCCTTCACTCCAATGTTCTCCGTGAGACAGGATATTCTGGCCCCTAAACCATCTCCCACTTCACGCTTACGGCATCGCACCGGCGAGGGCAGGAGGAAGATGGGGTGAGGGAGGACTTGAGCGGGCGCACGCCTGCTGTCAGAGCGCTTCCTACCTCCCGAGGCCTGTCCAGCTGGGAAGGGGGGGCGGCGGTGGAAGGGGAGCCCTTCTGATAATTCGGAAGTCCTGCCTGTGCAGAGCTGAACTCCGCCTCCGTGGTCCTCTATACACTTTTGGCTCTGCTCAGGACATGCCTGCGGAGAGGAGGGAAGAGGACACCCTCCACCCCACTCCGCGGGGTCCCTTCTTCCCACTCGAGTCCTCAGCTCCTCAGTTTTCTTTACTTGACTTGGCTCCCAGAACTTTACCACCCTGCCTGGCCCCCTCTTAGAGTTGATCTAGAAACAGTTTTTAGAATTCCTTCTAGGCCCTAAGCATCCAAAAGTTGGGGGCAGGCTGAAGAAGCCTAAAAAGAGTAGGACCACCAGCTTCCCCAGGTCAGATGTGCTCCATCAAACTACACACCTCAGAGCCTTTGCCTTTGCTGTTCCCATTCCGAGGAACACTCTTCCACCCTCTCCCTTCTCGTTCATTCTGATTCAACCTCCAGCTCCCCGGTGTCACCTCCTCAGGAGAGCCTTCCCTGATACCTAGTTGTGGTCTCTGCATCTCATAGCTCCGTGATTGTGCTCATAGTCCTTATCTAGCATTTAAATAATAACTTCCGGCAGCCTGGGTGGCTCAGTGGTTTAGCACCTGCCTTCAGCCCAGGGTCTGTTCCTGGAGACCAAGGATTGAGTCCCATGTCGGGCTCCCTGCATGGGACCTGCTTCTCCCTCTGCCTGTGTCTGCCTCTCTCTGTGTTTGTCTCTCATGAATAAATAAATAAAATCTTTAAAAATATAAATAAATAAATACATACATACATACATACATACATACATACATACATACTTCTGGGGGCACCTGGGTGGCTCAGTGGGCCAAGCGTCCAACTCCTGATCTCAGCTCAGGTCTTTTTTTTTTTAATATTTTATTTATTTATTCAGGAGAGACACACAGAGAGAGGCAGAGACATAGGCAGAGAGAGAAGCAGACTCCTCGTGGGGAGCCTGATGCTGGACCTGATCCCAGGATCCTGGGATCACGACCTGAACCAAAGGCAGATGCTCAACCACTGAGCCAGCCAGATGCCCCTTAGCTCAGGTCTTGATCTCAGGGTTGTGAGTTCAAGCCCCATGATGGGCTCCACGCCTGAAGTGATTTAATTAATGTCCGCTTCCCACTAGGCTATGAGCCCCAAGGGGCAGAGACTACATAAATCTTGCCTGTGGCACCTCCTGGGCATGGCCCAGGGCTGGAAGCAGAGAGTGGGCTCAGGAAATACTTGTTGCATAGATGCCAGAGTCACAGACATGTTTCTCCTTTTACGTGACCCAGAGGCCTTCAACCATTTCTGGCACAGATGCCTTGGGGGCAGTCACACCCTGCGAGGACCTGGAGGGCCTGGGCTGGGCCTCAGCAGGGTGGGGGGCTTGCTCTGGGGGCTGTGCCAGCCTGGCCTGGGGTGTCAGAGGAGCTCAGAAGGGCAGCATGCATGCAGGAGAGGGTGGACTGTGCCACAGGGACCCGCACAGAAAGAGGGAAAGGCAGGGTTGGGGAGCATGTCCTGTGCTGTTCCCACTCTGAGGAACATGCAGAAGCCCAGTCAGCATCATTTTGCTTTCCCTGTACTGGGGGGTAGACTTGTGCTGGATGCCCTGTGTGTGGGAGCCAGTGTGTGTGTGTGTGTGTGTGTGTGTGTGTATGTGTGTGTGTGTAACAGGATGCGGGCATTGCATCCCAAGGCTCTGCCCTTGCCTCCTGAGAAGGCCAGGTCCTCGGACTGCAGGGCTGCTGGCAGCAGTGTCACTGTGTGCTTGTGCAGGGAGGCAGGCGGGCAGGAGGGATGCTCGGCAGAGTGTCAGTGTGTCTCAGCCTGTGTGGGGGTGGCTGTGCGGGGGTGGAGGGCTGCGGCATGCACCAGAACATGTGCGTGCCTGCCGCTCGCTTGGATGGCTTGGAGGGGGAGGAAGGAGAGTCTGTCCCCTTCCCTGTTCCTGCCACCCCACCCCCACCCCACCTTGAAGACCTACCCCCCCCCCCCCCCCCCCGCCAATGCCCCGACTTCCCATCCTTGGCCTTTGGCCCCTGCATGTGATCTGGTCCCCTACCTCGACTTTAACAACCTCTCCCTCTGGCCTGGGGCTATTTTTCTCTGGGTGTTGGTTTCACCATCCAGGTTATAAATAGACAGTGTATTGGTCCTTCCAGTTCTGATGTTCTGGGAGTCTAAAGGGTAGCACCTCTAGTGGGGCATTTTGGCATCTGCAGAGTTATTCTCATCCCCATTTCACAGGTGGTAAAGTTGGGATCCTCACAGGGTGGCCCAGTCAATTAGAGGCAGAGTCATGATTAGAAAATAAGCCTCAGCTCAGCATCCTCTTATCCACAAGGCCATGGACCCCTCTTCCCTAGTAGCGTTCCTCAGACACAGCAGCAAGAGGGGTCCCTCTCAGGAGCTATCTCCCGCATATACAGGGTGCTGGACACCTGCACCCAGACCCTTCCACCTTCTCAAGCCTCAGCCTGCTTCTCTATCAGATGGCAAGTAAGCTCTCTGCCCCCTTCAGAGCTAATGAATGGAGAGGTGCCCCAATGGCCACAAAGCTCTGTGAATGTGAGAGGCTACTAGAAGCAAAATGAAAGCACACCCTCGTCGTTGGGTGGTACATGGGTGCCCAGGTGTTCTTGCTCCCCAACATTACCCCACTGAGTCTCCTGACAGCTCAGCCAGAGAAGGATGGGATTGCTGAACACATTTGACAGATGTTAGAGCTTGTATCCCATGAGAAAACCAAAGCACCTGGGACCCTGGGACCTCAGTGTGGGGAGCAGCCTCTGGGCCCCAGGTCCCCCAGCCCAGGCCCAGATCTTGATATACACCTTGGGGGTAAGAGCGGGCAGGAGGCCCCGGAGCCAGCTCTCGTCCATCCCTCGGCCCCCTGGGCTGGCCCCTGGAACCCCCATCCCCAGCTCAACACTGCCCTTGAGTCCATTTCAGATCCCAGTTTCTAGAGAAAGAGTGGGCTGCACTCTCTCCCGTCGCCCTCCCTCCCTCCCCCTCTCAAGTAAAATCTTCCAAGGCTTTTTCTGTACAACTCGGTGATTACACAGGCTGCAGGGCAATTCTCTGCCTCCCTAACCTCTCCTGGAAGTGGGATGTAAAGCCCAGAGAATGTCAAAGGCTGGAGGAGGCCTCCTCCTTCTCTGCCTCCTGGAACCTGACCCCTTCCCCCCTCCCATCCTGGCCTTCGGAGAAGGTGGGTTGTGCCAGGAGCTCTGGCGCAGCTGCCCAGACCCACTCTGACCACGAAGCTGCCATTACTGCAGCCTGCCTCCGAACACGCTCCTGTGCTCCTAAGGTCTGGCTCTTTATTTCTCTCATCTCCTGGGAGAAGGGAAGGTGGGGGTCAGGGAGGAATGAGTGAGCTAGTCTCTGAGTTCCACTTCAACCTTCTAGGAGACCTGGAATCAAGACCCTGGCTTACCTGAATCACATGCTGCAGTGGGACCTTTGTCCCTTAGCATCAAGGGCCCCCAGAAGCCCCTGTCCAGGGCCCGAACTCTGGACCGCACCCCACCAAGCTGGCTGCCCAGCAGGTGAGAGAAGTGCATCTGCTCTTACATCCATAACCAGCCCTACCCTGGGTTCCTAGGAGGCCTGCAGTCACAAGCCAGGCCTCACTGAGTAGGATGCCAGGAAGCCCTTGACAGGCACACGCCCTGCTCTCCAGCTGAGCAGCCCAGGGCCCTGCAGAAGGAGGGCCGAAGGCTCCGCTGTCAACTTGGCAGGACCGACTGCCCGGCCCTGGAGGTAGGCTCCTGGAATGGGGGCTCAGCTTCTGGGTGGTGACTGCAGTGTCCCAGCCGGCAGGGACTATGGGTTCACAGTTGAAGGCTGGGCCCTGCTAGCATCTTCCTGGCTTCTCCCTGCAGAAGAGGAGACGGGTCGGGCTCCTCCCCCAAGCCAGGCCAACTCCAGACAAAAGGTAAACATGTGGCAGGCCCCAGCTGCAGGCTTCAGCCTGCCTAGCCCTCTGACAGCTATGATCCCAGCAGCAGTTCCTGCTGAAGGCCCACTGTGTGCCGGGCTTGTCACCATATCTTCACGCGTGCCAGGTTATTTCATCCCCACATTTTATCTCCAGACCACAGGGGTAAGGATGCCATCATCTGGCCAGCGTCACAGAGATATGGGTGGCGAGCTCCAGAGCCTGGGCCATGTGCTGGGTGCTGCCCCTACCTGCTCCACTGGGCGCCTGGCCTAAAGCTGCCATGCAGAGCAGCAGCCCCGCTGCTCAGCGAAGTACCCTGGCCTTTTTAACCAGTCAGTGTTTTTTAACAGCATCAGAAGCATGAAGCCTCCTTCTTTCCAGGACAAGCATCCTTAACCCTAGGCCCATCCATTGCCTTCCTAACGTCCTGCAAGCTCCTGACGTTGCCCGCAACATTTTCGTAGGCTTGTGAGTTTCTCTGGAGGATGTAGACTTCGACTTTCATCAGATTCCTGGAGGAGTACACGACCTAAAAAAGGTTAGGAGCCCATACGGTTCTAGAAAGAAGAGGTCTGACATCGATCAGACATGGACCGGCCAAGCCTGCCACCCTCGGTTTCCTGTCGTGGTCACACCAGGGCCCCCTGTCCCCTGGAATTCTTTCCCTGCCCTGGTCCTGGCAGGCAGTGGGGTTGAGAAGGTTCGCGAAGGCTCTCTGCACCAAGTCGCCCCCACAGGACCCAGTCTTCATGATATCCATCTCCTCTTGGGGCAAAACATCACTTTTATTTTCACTTGAAGTGCCTGAGTCACATCTCAACTCCATTTCACTGCACTCTGTGACGCAGCCCTCCCAGCACCGAGCCTTGGTCATCCTCTGAAAGGCAGCTCCCAGCTAACCAGGGAATCCTTGCATTCCAGTGGGCACTGGAACCCCACTGAGCAGGGGCCCTGCACGCTCCAGCAGACAGCTACCGCCCACCCTGGCCCCCAGCACAAAAACACACTCAGAGACACAGAAAGTCTGAAGACAAGAGTGACCACACGTCTGCACATGAGTGTGTGTCTGTACAAGGGACCTGGTGTGTACCTGTGAGTGTCAGGGTAGCCTGCTATGCGATTGTGTGTGTGTGTGTGTGTGTGTGTGTGCAGGCAGTCTACTGTACACAGCCGCAGGCCCACCTCCCACACATATGCAGACACCAGCATGAGCTCACACATGCCTTCAACACCCACACTCCTACCAGAGCCTTTGGCCCAGGCCTTAACACGCATGCACATAAACCTTCCTGTGTGCGTGCACCCCCCCATTCCTCATACAAATGTACATAGCCAGACCCTAGAGGAACACCATCGTGCCCAAGTCCCACTCCGGCATCCTTGCGCAGACATATTTGCACATACCCAGACCTCACACACATTTTTCTGCTGACATGCACACAGCTCTGAACTGCCATACATGTGTACACACAGTGACGCATATTCACACCTTCACTCCCATGCCATCCGGCCAATGGTACCCCTTGGGTCACTTGCACATATTCACACTTGCAGGCTTTAAACATGATGCACACACCGGCACCTCCTCCTGGTGCACACACGTGAACTTGCATACTCTTTCATAGCACGCAAGTGTACCCTAGAGTCAGTCCCTACACAGCACACATCAAAATGCACACCTGCATGTGCATATCCGTACCTCACACAGGCAGCTACTAACAGGGCCCCTCTCCCCTGCACCCCTGCTGCTAGAGCAAGGACCACCCTGGGCACTGGAAACGCTTTGCCCAAGGGGCAAAATCTGCCTCACAACTGTACCCCTACCCTGATCCATCTCTGGAGCCTCCACAAACCTAGCTGGGGGCATCCAGAGTGTTCTCCTGATGCTCCACAACCTACTGGGCTATGCAAAGGGGCTCTTCTGTCCCCTCATCCTCCCACCTTTCTCTCCACACCAGTCATCAGGGGCATAACATGAGCTCTGGGGTTGGACAACTTTGCCAGGTACCATGAGCCCCTGCAATAGCAGTGCTCCCCCCAGCTTGCCTGATTGCCCCTCTTTGCCTCTCAACACCTAGGAAGCCCCATCAGTCCCTCGCTTATTCACCCCTGCTGCTGTACTGATGCCCTCTCCAAGAGAAGCTGGGGGGAGGGAAGAAGGGAAGGGGGGATGGAGGGAGGGAGGGACGGAGGGACGGAGGGACGGAGGGAAGAAGGGAGGGGATGGGCTTTCAGGAGAAGTTGGCTGTTCTGCACCCACACCATGGGTGCCTAAAGTCAAGAGGAACTACCTGGGAGATGTGAACTCTCTCCCACCAGAGGTGTCCAAGTTAAGGCCAGATGGACACCTCAAGAGAAAGTCAGCAGGGGGTTCTGGCCCTGGACTCAGCTGACTGGGAAGATCCTTCTCTAACCCTGAGTTTCTGAAAATCTGTGTGTGCCCAGACATGTGCTCTCAGGGATGTGAGTGTGTGTATGTGTTTGTATACATGCGTGCACACTGGCAGGTACCATCAACCCTTCACCCCTACATGCACAATCACCCAGCCGGCCTTGGCACATCTGTGCACCCGCAAACATGCCGACACCCAGCTCTGGGCACTCTGCACAGTGTCCCCAAATGCATGCAGCCTTCTCCCTGTGTATGCACAGGAAGCACGCAGGTGCACACCCCCTGCCCGTGACGCTGACCCCCTGCACCCTCCAGAACTCTCTGAGGTGCAACTCACTTTCCCAGTTCCTCGAAGAGCTGATACTCTTCTGTGAAGCGGGTGCAGGTGATGGTGGCCATCCTGGCGCTGGGCGGGCAGGCGAGGCGTGTGGCCGGAGGACCAGGACTGGGGCTCTGCTGCTCTGCTCCCGGAACCGGGGGCCACTCGCCTGCCTGTGCTGCTGAGTGCGAACCGAGAACCAGCTTGACTGACGAGCCCGGGGCTTCTGAGCAGGGCACTGTGGCTGCTCACAGCCTCGCGAGCCTTCGTCAGCATCCAGGTCCCCATGGCAACCACCTCCGAAACGCCCTGTTCCCGTTGCCCGGGTAACTGCCTCCCCAACACCTGCCTGCCTTCCACTGCGAAACCTGCTCCCGGACGCCCTGGCCCTAACCACACACAATACTGCAGGCCCATGTGGGCCCAGGGTGGGGCGACCCGGCACCCCCGAGGTGATGGACTGCAGGAGGGGCTCGAGGAGGGGGAGAAGAAGAAACTTAATCTACAAGTGATCTTCTCTCTTCCCACCTCCCCCACCTCCAACTGTGGGTCCCTTGTAGCAGACAGGATGGGATTAAGTGGGGCAAAAAGGCAGTTACCATGGTAACGGCCAGTGGGTGCCACATTCTGGGATGGTCCCCAGGAAAGACAGGATGCAGTTACCCTGGCAACTTCATCTCCTCTGGAGAGACAGGTATTGCCCCGTTGCCCTGGCAACAGCCGGGTTCTAAGGTTTACAGGAAGCGATGGCTAATTCATTGGGATCTCTCTCCCAATGGATCACTGTAGTCTGTAACTGTCTCTGCTCCCCTCTATATTTTGTTCTTGCCTCTGCCTCTGTCTTCCTTATGTCGCTCTCATTCTCTGCCACCTTGTCCATCATGCTGGCACTCTAGGTTGAGCGACAAGTGCAGAGGGGACATCAGGATTCTGGAGGGAAGTGCCCTGCCTGCCCGCTCACCCCCACCTCTCTCCTCCATCCCGTGCCCCCAGAGGGACCATGGAGATCTGGCCTCCTGGGGCACATGTCCCAGTTTCTGCTTGTGCTTCAAGTCAAGGTGAAAGAGGCGGAGGCGGCAGTGGGGAGGGAAGCATGGCCTGGCATGGAGGGGAGTGGCCATGGGCCTGTCCTGAAATCCTCATTCCCATTCTCCCTGCCAACTTCCACTCTTCAGGACAGCAGCCAGATCCATGGCCCCAAGATCCCACCCAAGCCCTCGGGGGTTCGGAAAGAAAATGGCTGGAGTTTAAGGATCTGAGTTCAACTCCAGCTCTGATGTTTATGAGCTGTGTGACCCTGGGAAAGTCACTGCCCCTCTCTGAGCCTCCAGCACCCTTTCTACAAAAACAGAACAAAGCTGCCACTGCAGAGGAAGTCTGTGAAGAAGGAGTGGGCTAAGGGCTGTGGAAGCCTTTGGGAAGTATGTAAACATGAGGCCTCTTTTTAGTTTCTGGAAGAGGAAATGGAAGGTCTAAAGTAGGACCATGACCACCCCCATCACTCTAGCTTGGACTGAGAATTTAACAGCTCACCAGGCTGAGGTCTGATGCCAGCCAGTGAGCCCAGGTGGGATAAAAGGATTCAGGATCCCAACCCTCTGAGTTGCTAACGCACCCCCTCTGAACCTCCAGATTGCCTTCATGGTCACCTCCCTTCCTGGACATGTTGTCTGCGTGTTGGTAATCCCCAACCCTAGCAGGTACCTGGCTCACTATGTTAGGTCCAGGGGCCCCCAGAAGCCTCTGGGCACTCTCTCCCACAATTTTGCCCCTCTTCCTGGGCATCAAGGGTAAGAGAGAATGATAGAATGCCTCTCCTGAGGCAGGATGCAGCCACTTCTTCCCTGGAGAGAAACAGGAGGGAGGCCGAGGGGAAGGAGGAGAGGCGAGCTAAGGAGGAGGGGTAATGGCTTAGCCACTAATTGCACCATTACCACCTTCAGAAAAAGGAAAAACCACTCAGTTTTGTTTCTGCGCACAATATGCTTCCCGCTCCTGCCGCCAACGTTGCAATTCAGAGGCAGAGAAGAGAGGCCTTTGCTCGGGGGCTGCACAGCTGGTGGGAGCGGGCAGGGCACAGAAATCCTTCCTGCCAGAGGTGAGAGGCAGATGTGGGAAGTGGGGGGAAGAAGGACTGCTCGGCCACCTCCCCCCTAGACCCTCTAGCCCTTCTCCGGAGATGGTTTCCACTTGTGAAGGTGTTGCAACAGCCCTTTGAGACCACTGAGGCCACCTCAGTCATTGTCCGGGAGACTGGAGCAGGACTCTACCATCTGTAGGCTGTGGGACTTTGGATGAGTAGCCTAATTTCTCTGTGCCTCAGTTTCTTCATCTGCAAAATAGACTTGATAATATTCCCTATCCCCAGGGCCGGGCAGGATGAAATGAGATGAGCAGATGATCACAGCAGCTGACACACTGTAAATGCTCAGAGATAAGAAATTATTACTATTAAGAGATTAAGCCCTGCCTCCTCTGAATCCTGGAGGCACACACCACCATCCTTGTTCCTAGCACTTGTGGTACCATTCTCTAAGTCCCCACTGGAGTGGAGTTCCTGGTTTGAGCATCACCTGACCCCAGCCTGGTCCACAGCAATGCCTATGGGACAGAAGACTGGGGCTAGAAAGACAGGCTCACAAGATCTCTAGCTCACTTAACGATGCTTTAGAAATTAACACATAAAACAAATGGCAGATGTACCCTGAGGCTGTATTAATGGGAACCTGAAGTTCTGAACGGAGGAGGTGATAGTCCTGCTCAGCAGGGAGCTGGCCTGACCACCCCATTCCCAGCTGGCCCCGTTCCCAACCCCCACTTGTGAAAGGAAGCACTCTCAGAAGCCAGCAGAGCACCTGGTGGAAGGTTAGGAGGTCGTGCCCTTAGGTCACAGGAAGAGGGTGGGGCGGATGAGAGGGACCAAGGTTAATGGCCAACTCTCTCCCTGTCTCTGACAGGGACCATGGAGGTGGTTTATGAGGCTTCCGGGGGCAAGGCCAACCAGGCTCCAGACCGCTCTGTCCTGCCCCCCATCCCTCCCCACCCCGTCCCTCTGTCTGTCACCCTTCCTCTATCTCTTCTTTCAGCTCCCCTTTCTCCTCTCCTTCTACTCTTTCCCACTTTCCTCCTTCCCTTGAGCATTTTCTTCTCAAGCCTCCCTATCCTTCCTGTTCCTTTTCACCTCCTTTCTTATTTCTACCTCCCTCCCTCCTGCCTCTTCTCTCCTTCCCTGGCCTAGACCCTGTGCACAGGAAGGGGGACTGGGGGGCTGTGGGACAGGACAGGCAGGACCTAGTGGCAGAGATGACTGGAGAGGAGGAAGGATAAGACCAAAAGGTCTCCTTGGCAACTCTCACCCCCTTGGAACCTTGGAGAGCTTAACTCAGGGGTGTGGGCACTGCCTCGGACAGGCACCCCCATCCTGAATGTGGCTGCAGCCCTGCACACCAGCTAATTGACTGCCTCCCCTGTGCCCACAAGGCTGGCAGCTGTGCCTGGTGGTGGCGGGCAGTGAGGAGCCAGGCCTGCCCCTGGGACGCGGAGAGAATGAGCCTATGATTGCATGGGGGCTGTTCCTGCCAAACGCCCCACTCCCCAGGGCCATGGCAGGCATGCGAGCCAGCACGTGTGCTCCCATCTGCAACAGGCGTGAGGTACTCAGGAGCTGGCCTGCAAAGCCCCAGGCTAGTGGCCAGGGGTGGGAGCGCTGGAGGTCGCTGAGCACAGTCCTGACATGCTAAGATAGGGCACGTGAACACAAGCTATACCCCATGTATATGGGGTGGGAAGGAAAAGACTGGGACCTGGGCCAAGTTCCTGGGCCATGGCGGCAGTGGGGGTACTGGGGGGAAGCAGAGCCCTGGTAGCATTGGGACAGCCCACTCACATCCAACCTTCCAGAGCCCACACACATACCCACACGCGCATGCTCAGGTGCCTCAGGGTCCTGCAGGGCCTGGGCAAGTGCCGCAGAAAACGTGCCATCTGAAGGGTCCCCACGAGGCCTGTCCCACTAAGGGCAGTGAGCGTGGGGGACAGAATCGGTGAAAAAGTGGGCCAAGAGAGAAGGGCTCCTGCAGAGGGTCTAGGTGGAGGGTGATTTGGTTAATTAATGTCAGTAAGTAACGCCAGGCTTATACTTGGGAGGGAAGTCAGGGGTCAGGGAGCAGCACCACGTAGGAGGCACTGCTTGCAGAGCAGAGGTAAGCAGGGAGTCAAGGGACCGAGGGCCATGGCTGCTGGACCAATGTCACAGCACAGCAGAGCCTGCATCAGAGGACCCAAGTTCAAATCCAGCCGTTGGCTACGGGTATTCATGGCAGGTCTTTTCCCCCCGGGGCCTCCACTTCCTCCTGAGAAATATGGGGACAAGATGTTCCTTCACTGACTCCAAAAATATGAAAAATAGTTATTTCTGCCTTAGAGACAGGCCCTGTGCTCAGCATACTGCACAATTTATACCTCACAATACATATCTGTGCAATAGGTTCAGCCGCTGCCTATTTTGCAGAGGTGTGACGGGACTTAGCCATGTACAGTCTGTGTGACTTCTGCACCTCCGACCTATGTTCTTTGGCCTGCATAAGGGCTGGAAGGGCCCTGACAGATGGAGACCAAGGCCCAGAGAGAGGAAGCTGCCCTCCCTTGGTACCAGAAGTTAGGGGCAGAGTCAGGATATAATCCAGAATTCTGGACTCCAAGAACAGTGCTCCTTCCCTTCCCTTGCTCTGCCCACCCTCTTTCTGGCACCGCAGGCCTAAGTTCCAAGGTAGCCAGGAGGTACCAAGTGAGAGGAAGTAACACTGTGAGGCCCAGGATGGGGCTCAGAGCCCTGCCCCTCCAGTCAGGTCTGGGGCTCCCTCCTGGTTCCCTGGGGACTCATCATCCCTCCCCAGCTTGGATAGGGACATCCCTGGCTCTAACCTGACTGCCTGACCAATCTGCTGCCGTCTGATCCAGCCAAGTGGGAAACTGAGGGTCAGTCTGGCATCTTTAGGTTCCACTCCATCTGATCTGTGACCCAAGGGGCCAGAGCTGCCTCTAGACTACCTCTCTCCCACCCCACCCCACCCCACCGCAAGTGGTACAGGCATCTGCCCAGCAATGCCAGCCAGGGGTCTTATACAGAGTCCAGATCCAGGTACCCTGACTGGGGGGAACTCGGACCACAGGAGGCAGGAGGAGGTGGACAGGACCCACGCGGTCTGCTGGACAGAACAGAAACCACAGCAAGCACACTGGGCCTCTCATCATAACACCCTAGTCCTGGTGGCTCCTTACCCCAATACCTTCCACCAATCTCAGCCCTGGGCCAGCTGCCCGCACCCTGGGTAGGCAGGCTTGGGGATGGCTGGACTATGGACCAGGTTGCAGGCTGAAGCTTCAGTGGGGCTCCTGGGCTGTCTGCTGGGTCCTGGGTTAGGTAGGACTCTGAGCCAGGCAAGCTCTAGGCTGGCTTTAAGATTAGACCGCACGTCCTCCCAGGCACAGCCCCTAGCCCTAGAGCTGGACTCTCTATGTTTGAAGCCAGGTTAGCCATAGGGGGTAGGCCTTGGCATCTAGGGAACATCAGAAAGGGCCTTTTATGGTCCTGCTCGTATGGCCCTAAAGGGCAGGGGCCCAGGAAGAGAAGCAGGGTTAGAGCTTGAAGTCAGGCCACATAAGGCAGGCCCAACACACCAGTCTCAGGAGAGGCTTCCACTCAACTGTTGCAAGCCCGGAATTGCAGGGGAGCCCTGGCACCATGCCATTCTGGAAGGGCACAGCCCATACAGCCGGGAGAAGCACTCAGTAGAGCTGGAGTATCCTGGGTAATGGGCAGACTATGAACAACCCATCTGTGGAATATGCTGGGCCTGGGACACCATCCCCATGGACGACCTCTTCAGGACTTCCCTCCTAAGCAGGCAGAAATGCCGGGGGGTGGCTGGAATCCAGAGACCTCAGCCAGTCCTGGCCCCTGCCCCCCACAGCCCAGGCCTCAACATCCTCCAGGGGTGGTCGGGGTTGGGGGTGGTGCAGAGGATAGGGCCCGGGACACGGACAGTCACCTCCGTCCTGCCACCCCAGGCCAGACTCTCGCTGCTGGGCTCAGCTACCACTGCAGAGGGCATGCAGCTCTGGAACCCGTACCCAAACCCCCTCCACTGCACCGCACCTACCCCACCCCACCCGTCCTGCTCATCCACAAGCTGACGAGTCCTAACAGGCCTCCTTTGCCAGTGACAAAAATAACTATTTTCAAAATTCACAGCAGGGCTTTCGCCTACACACGCTGCACCGACTGGAACCTGAAGGTAGATGTGCAGGGTGCAGCGTGTGCATGGAGGCGCGCTGTGCAGCGAGCAGGCCCTGAACAGCACCCCCCCCCACGCCCCTCCTCCCACCCCTCAGCCCATGGCCCCCAACACACACACGCAGGGGTCCCCAGAATGACCAAGAAGGAAGGGCTCTTAAATCATCCATTGTATACAGGGGGACGCTGAGGCCCAGAGAGGGCCTGGGATTTGCCAGAGGTCACACGGTGGGCCTGTGGCAGGACTGGATCGGAACCCATATGTTCTGCTTCCCGGCCAGACTGCTCACCTCCTCTCCCATTTGCTGAGTCAATGGTGAGCTCATCCTTGCCCTCAGGATGCACACATGAGCGTGTACACAGACCGCACTCCAGCCCTGGCTTCCGTGTGACTGCATTTTAATCAAGTTAACGGGCTCCTCCACAACCCTTACCTTAGCCAGTTCTCTACAGCCCTGTGAGGTAGGCAGAGCAGGGGCTAACATTCCCATTTGCAGATGGAGAAATTGAGGCCCAAAGGGGAAGGATTGGGTCCAAGGTCAAAGCAGCACTCAGTGGCCTGTTGGCCAGGGCCTCTTTACACAGCTGTTCCCACCACCCTTGATCCTGCAGCAGCTAACAGCCAGGTCAATTCTCTGGGTGCTGGGGGCCAGAAGGACAGCTTTCCCCAACATCCCCCAGTACGAGTCTGGCCTTGGGACCGGCCCAAGCCATGGGAAGACCAGGAAGGGCAGCCTGCCTCCCTGGACCTCCACCCTCAGCACTCAGAGGATCCCTTAAGAGTGGCCAGATTGCCATGTCTCTGCTAGGGGCCAGGCCTAGAGAGCTGCCTCCACATAGCCCCTCACCCAAACACCCAAGCAGTACCACAGAGATGCAGGGTTCAAGGGTGAGGCCTTAAATGAGCTGGGAGGTGGCAAGGTCAATGGGAACTCCATCATGGCCTCAGGTACCAGGTTCACACAAACGGAGCCACCAAGTCATTAGAGCTCATTTACAGATGAGGAAACTGAGGCCTGGAGAGCTCACACGGGCCACTTGAGGTCACAGAGCAAGTCAGTGGAGAGCCAGGACTGGAATCCAGGTACCCCAATCTAGTTTATTCTTCCCCAAGTCAACTCCCCACCCTTCAACTGAGGGGCACTATATGCCCTCCATTTCCCTGCAGATGGGGACTTGACCTCAGACCCCTCCGTGGGGAGGGGCAGGGCCAGGCTTGAATGGAGAAGTTCATCTAGGGGGAGAGATCCTCGCCTCCCTCCCATCAGATCCTCTGGGACATTAGCCTGGTGTTGAGTTTTCGAAAAAAGGATCGAAGCTTGCAAATCTTGCATTTTTTCTTGCGGCGCCCTCGGGAGAAGCTTCGAGCCCTGCCCGCCTCTTCCTCCTCTTCCTCCTCTTCCTCATCACTGGCCCAGGGCCCCCACGCACCCCCATTGAAGTCGGGATGGGCCCGAGGATTCTCGGCGGGGTAGCGCACAGGGATGGCTGTGCGGTTATAGTCCACCAGCCGGGCCAGCAGGGCCCGGACCACGTCGGGTCGCTGGCCAGCCAGGTCCTCCCGTTCGTAGGGGTCGGCGCTGATGTTGAAGAGCCACACCGCCTGGCGGGCGCTGGCCATACGCTCGAGGTTCCACCAGCTGCCCGGAAAGGCGGCCAGCGTCTGCGGCGGGATCCAATCTCCGTAGCCGGGGTCCCCCGTCAGCAGCTTCCACTCGCCCACGCGGATGGCGGCCTGCACGGCCGTGTTCCAGATGCCAAAGCCAGCCTCCAGGGAGCCGTGGCGGGCGTGGTTGTAGAGCGGGTCAATGTTGTGCAGGATCTCTGTGCGCGGCGAGGCCCGGCCCTCACTGATGGCCGGCCACACGTCGTAGCCGTCTAGCCCGTCAGCCGCCGAGGCGGTGCCACCTGCCAGACCCACCAGGGTTGGGTACCAGTCAGTGATGTGCACCAGCGCCCGGCTGGTCCGGCGCTTTCGCTTGAGCAGGGGGCTATGGACGAAGCCAAGGCCGCGCACGCCACCTTCCCAGTAAGTGCCCTTGCGTCCTCGCAGAGGCCAGTTGCTGCCCCCCGAGAAGGTCTGGCCACCATTGTCACTGGAGAAGATGATGACGCTGTTGTTGTAGAAACCGTAGCGCTTGAGGGCCGAGGTGATGTTGCGCACGGCTTCGTCCATGCAGGTCACCATGGCTGCGTACTTCCGCCGGGCCACGTTGCCCATGGTGCGGTAGCGGTACAGGTACTCACGCGGGGACTGCAGGGGCGTGTGCACCGCCTGGAAGGCCACATAGAGGAAGAGGGGCCGCCGGGGGCTGTGGCTAGCTAGGATGTGGCTGACACGCTGGGCATAGAGCATAGTGGAATACTGGCCGCTGAGCCCCCAGGCCACGTTCTCGCCCTCGTGCAGGTCAAAGCCGCACACCCCGGGACCGTCACAGTTGTCATAGGTGTAGTAGTCCACATTGCCCGTGAGCGAGCCCAGGAAGGTGTCGAAGCCCCGGCGGGTTGGCAGGCACTCCTTCCGGTAGAAGCCCAGGTGCCACTTGCCCACCATGTGGGTAGAGTAACCTGCCTCCTGCAGCTTCTGCGGCAGCGTCACCTGGTCCAGAGGCAGGCAGTTGGGCTGCCGAGGGCGGATGATGGAGTGCTGAAGTCCTGTGTGGATCTGGTACCTGGGTGGGGAGAGGGCACAGGTGAGCCACAATCCACTGCTCTGGCCAACCAAGTCCCACTTCTCTCCCTGAGGTGGGCTCTGGCCCCAGCACTTCCAGCAAACCTACAGTAGTAGCCAGCAGGTCTCATCACGTGATAAGCACTTCAAATGCATTATCTCATAGAATCCTCGAAATCAATTGAAGCAGGTATTTACCGTCATTTTACAGACAAGGAGATTGAAGCTTGGGATGGTTTAAACCACTCACCCAGGATCACACAGCTAGGAAGATGGGGAATTAAGAGTCGAACCCAGGTTAATCATGACAACAAAATAGTAATAGCTAATACCAAGCACTCTCTGGGGCTCAGCATCGTGCTACGCTCCCTTATATGAATTAACTCACCAAATTCTCACTGACCTAGGAAGTACATGCATATCATTATTAATCCCATTTTCCAAATAAGGAAACTGAGACTCAATAAATTAAGTTACTTGCCCAGTGATTCAAACAATAAGTAACTGGAGCTGGGATCTATATCCCAGGTGGTCTTCAGAGACTTCAGAATCCCTAAGTTCTAAGCTTCTAACTTGCTCTGGGGCCTAGAGCAAGTCCTGCTCTCCCAGACAAACTCCTACTCACTCTTCAAAGCCCAGCCCAAATGTTCCCCCCTCTGTAAAGTCTCTCATAACTCTCTCAAAAATGAGTCACTCTTGCTTCTGGGTTAACATTTAGTACACATGATCACTGTCCTACTCGGCCATGGAGTTCTCCTGAGTTGTACATGCTCTTGGGCCCAGTGATATGTAATGGGGCTGTCCTTTACTCAACTTTGTATTCTTGGCATTCAGTGGATATCTAAAGGATATTCAATGACTTATGGAATGAATGAATGGAATGAATGAATGAATGAAACAAATGAAGAATGGCACTCAGAGGATTTTAAAGGCAGAAGGGACTCAAGTCAAATTCTATTTACCTTGTCTTAAAAATACAGGTCCAGGGGTGCCTGGGTGGCTCAGTTAGCCAAGTGTCTGACTTTGGCTCAGGTTATGATCTCGGCAGGATACTGGGATGGAGCCCAAACCGGGAGTCAAGCCCCACACCAGGGTTCACACTCAGTGGGGAGTCTGCTTGTCCCTCTCCTTCTTCCCCTGCCCCTCCCCCTGCTCATGCTCTCTCTTTCTCTCATTCTCTCTCCAAACAAATAAGTAAAATCTTTTTTTAAAAAAAGAAAAACACATATCCAGAGGAGGGGAAGGGTCTTGCTCAAAGTCACTCAGTGATCAGGGGCAAAACCAGGACCTGAACACAAGTCCAAGCAGAGTCTGAACACAGACTCTTTTCCAGCACATGAGGCTGCCACATATCTTTTGCCCCATAATGGCCTCGGTTTGCTCATGTAATGGGGTGAATTGGGTAGAACTCTGAAAACCTTCCAGTTCCTAAATTTTATTAGACCAGTTTTCATGTGCCTACCTACAAATTCATGTGGCCCCTGGATCTGGGTCACTCACCCAGGCTAATACTTTGAGGCAGGAGTGAATGGTTAGCTGAATTCTGCATTCCTCATCTATTCATTCAAATCCCTTCTGTGGTCAAGGCCCCCATGTGATCTGCTTATGGTGTCCAGCTTTTACTCAAGTCTTGAAAGCCCAGAGTAAATAAGAAGCCTGGAACTTCACAAGGGTCTTAGAATCCCACACCTTTTTCTCACCCCAGGGGAATCCAAGTTAAGCCAGAACCAGAATACCTGACACCTTTAACCCAAGCATGAGAGTGAGCTCTCCTGTTTTTGGTTTCCTTATCTTAATTAAAGCTGTTACCATTGTTAGGTATCATTAACTACTATTGTCGTTTTTTATTTGCCACATATATTATTTCATTTAATCCTCATCAAAAATCTACAGGAAGATTATGATTATCCCCATCCTACAGATGATGAAAGTGAGGCTCTCCAAAGTATAGCAATGGGCCCTACTGCAGACGACAATCAAGCAGTGGCTCCAAGCTTTGAACCCAGGTCTACACAACTCATGCCCAAAACCTCTCGGTGGTGCTGGCTCCACAGACCTCAATCAAGCTAATGAATGATTTAGATTTAATACAGGAAGCACCCTATGGCCAGGTAGCGGCGGAGCCTCTTCTTAGGGCTCGGTACCACGGAGCACTGGTTTGTAAAGTGGGTGGGCCAGCTAAGAGTCACCGAAGCCCGTCTGCAAGTGAGTAACATGAGAAACACCGGTCTCTCCAGCTTCACCAAACACGACTGGATGCATTAACAAACACTAATGAGAGTAGTCAGCATCAGTCAGATGGAGCCAGCTGCAGGGGGCGGAGGGCAGACGCTGCCCAGCCACGCTCGGCTAACTTCACAGATCAGGGGGTTGGAAGGCTGCCCTGCTGGCTGCTCATTCCCCTGCTCGAACTAAAAGTCACCTCTCGGGAGAGAGACGCTAACTTGTGCACAATTCTTGGGAATGCAGATTCATCTTCCCTCCTCTGGGGGTTAGTCAACACTTGGTCTTCACCGCCACCACCAACGCCCCCACCCACAGCACGTACACCAGCCCCTCTTGCACTTCTCCAGTTCTCTCTCTGTCCTGGAGCTGAATGCTCTGTGCCCTAGTGAAGGAAAAAAAGGTACCTATTTGATTCCTAGCTCTGGGACCTCTGCCAACCACCTGGCCTCTCAGCCCCTTCTCCTACAGACCCTAAAGTTGGGGAGAGGCATGAGTAGGGCCCTCCCTGACTCCATGCCTCAGTTTCTCCCACCTAGGAAACAGGGAGAGCCAGGCTCTTGTTCCTGAGATCATACTAATGGCTTTTGGGTGGAACTTAGAAGAAGGCATGCCTTGGATCCCATCCAAGGAGGATTAGCTTCAGCCTTGCCAAAGGATTTTCTCCTAAGTGGCCAGAGTTTGCCTTCCACACCCCCACCTCCTGTTTCCCTGCTCTTTTAATCCTGTAATCCCGTCGCCTTGCCTGTGGACAACTCCTTACAGAGAAAGCAGCACGTCTCTTTGCGGCTCCCAGCCAACTCGGGAGGATTCCGCAGATGAAAAAACAGAGGCTTGGAGAAATGAAGTAACTAGCCGAGGCTCCATAGGTCACGGCATCCTGTGTGTGTGTCTTTCTGCACCACCTATACATTCCTTGGTTTCCTCTCCATGCATCCATCAATTTGGGGACCCTAATCCCTCTGGTGACATCCCTCATGCTGCCACTTATGGACAGCCAAGCAAGCTACACACAACTCATCCCATCCTCACCACTCTTTTTCAGGATTAAACACTGCTCTCCACCCCATTTATAGAGAAGTTAAATGAGTTGCTCATGGCCTCAGGGTCTGTAAATAGAAGCAGCCTTAAAACTTAAGTGTCAGAGATTGCCATGTTTCTCTATTTCTCTAACAAAGGGATGACCAGATGTCTCCTTCACATGGTGTGTAGTGTGTGTCCTAGAACATGGGAGGGAGGAGACCTCAAAGATGATCCAATCCATTCAGTGCACAGTTGGAGAAACTGAGGCCCAGAGAGGGCAAAGACTTAACTCATGATCACAGGGGCCACTGGGGACAGAATTGGCCGGGTCCTGGTTTCCCAGGTCCCAGAAGGTGGACTCAGAGGAAATCTACAGCCCGGATTTATTAGGGGCTCCCTCCGCCAGCCCCAGCAGCCTGGGTCATGCCTACCTGCCAGTGAGAAGTTGGCTCCGCGAAGGCGTGCAGATGGGCTGGATATAATAATTCTCCAACTTGACACCCTCGGCTGCCAGCCGGTCCAGTGTAGGGGTCTCGATATCTGAGCCGTGGTAGCCCACGTCGTGGTAGCCCTGGTCGTCGGTGAGGATGAAGATGATATGGGGAGGCTGGGGTGGAGGGGCCGAGGGCTGCTCCAAGCCGGGCTCCCCGGGCCCGTCGGCCACCAGGCTCGGCTTGGCCCAGTCCCAGGACAGGTAGCCGAAGCTGAGCAGGCTGACCAGCGAGAGGCCAGTGAGGGCGTGCATCGCCATGCCGGCCCGCGCGTCCGCCTCGCGCGCCCAGGGCGCACGGCCCGCACGGCGCTGGACGGTGCCGCGGCCCGGGGGGCGGCTCCGGGCTGGGTCCGGCACCGGCGGGCGGCCCTGCGCGGCCGCAGCGGGGCGCTCCGGGGGGGTCAGGCCCGCGCCGAGCTGCCTCCCGCCGCCCGCGCTCCCGCTCCCCCAGCTCAGCCGGGCCAGCCTGAGACGCGGCGTGGCTGCTTCCAAAAAGTGCTCTCCACCATCCTCCGGCTCTCCCCTTCCCACTAGCCCTCGAGTGCTCCCGCCTCCTAATTTCTCTCGCCTCTGCTTTCCCTTCCTCCTCCTCCCGACCCTCCGGGCCCCCAGCCCGGCCTCTCGCCCCGCCCGGAGTCCCGAGAACAGTCGGGCTCCCCGCAGGGAGGCGGGCAGGACCCCGACGGGGAAGGGGAGGGAGGCTCGGGTTGGGCGGGCCTGGGGGGGACACCGGGGAGAGAATGCGAGAAAGTTGTAACATCTGCCGGGGCTGAACCCCAGGTGGAGGGGCGGGACGTGCAGCGGCGGCTCCGCCCCCGGGCGGGAAGCCCAGGCCCGGTCGGCCCTCTGGCTCCGGCCCCCTCCTGGCCCGGGCCGGGAAAGGGAAGGAGAGGGGCTGCTTGGAATTCAGTGGGACGGCTCCGGCGCGGCCCGGTCAGACGGTCCTCCATCTGAGACTCTCAGCATCTCTGCGTGCCAGCCCTGGAAGGGACGCTCATAGTTTCCTATTCCAATCCTGTCTTTCTACAGTTGGAGAAACTGAGGCTCTGGGATAGGTGGGAACTCGTGTAAGTCACAGGGCATGTCAGTAGCTTCTTCCCTGGGGCTCGGTGGCTGCTAGAGTGACAGTAGAGGCAGCAGTGGAGAACGGGAACGACTTGAGCAAGGACCTGGGGCTGGAGATCTGGAAACTAGATTCTGGCCTTTGCCAGCTTCTCTCTCCCGGTGTCCTCCCCTCCCCCTCTTCATTCTGAAGACCGAGGCTAGAGTGCCAGTGCTCAAATCCAGGGGTCAGGGGCTGTTGAATGCATCTTGTATCCACAGAGTCCAGAAGCTCAATCAGCACATGTTGCACGAATGAATGAATGAATGAATGGGCCTCCAGCATGGGTGCAGGCCAACTCCCACCCGAGGAAATCTCCGCGGCAGAGAAGGCATGCTGGAGGGACTCCTGGGCCAGGCAGGTATCATAAAGGAGTAAAGCAGGGGGATGGCCCTATTGCCAGAGGAAGCAGGGGCTACAGTGAGCCAAAGACCACAGCCTTGGGTCCAGCTGACCACTGTCATGCAAGAATGCAGACCAATGTTTCCAGATCTCCTGATTTTCCAAGAACACCCAAATCCAGATTATTATGAGAAATATTCCAACTGTTAAGTGCTAGCAACTAATTTAAAGCAAATGTAAGCGCTGCACGGGCCAACTCAAACCTGAGTAATATGTTAGGCCGTCGGGCGCCTTTTGCAACTTCCACTCTACTTCATTGTTTTCCCAAGTTTTACTAGGCTACATTTTTAAATGGGAAAACTGAATTAAACAAAACCAGTTAGGTATCCTTACTACCAGGACTTCAGACGTCGGATATGCTGACCTCCAGGAGGAGAGTTGGCAAAGCTGTATTTTCCAATTTTATTTGACCAGGGCCCTCCTTTTCACAGGGCTTCTAGAAGGGCCAGTGTTTGGGGTACTTAGGGAAACAAAGACTGCCCAGGTGGGTCTTCTCTGCTAGCATCTTTCCCCTGCCAGCATTCTGTCATGATCCCTTCCCTCTGCCTTAAAACCACTGTGTGTGGGGAAAGAAACCAGACCTCCAAAATAGCAGCCCGAGTGAATCCACATTTTGAAATGAGGGCTGCGTGGGGCCGGCCGCTCCTGTTTGCTCAAAGCCCCATATTTAGGGTGACCAGATTTATCAGAAGGGAAAACTGAGCCTGTTGTTCTGGCAAAGGAAATGTTGAGGACAGACAGGAAAAATACAGCCTCCTGAGGGAAACGCTGCTAAAATGGTGCTTCCAGAGGCTTCAGCCTGAAGGCTGTCCTGGGGGTCAAAGTGGGACAAGTCACAGGAGGTCAGATGGACTTGGATTTTTGCATTCTTTGCATTGTCCCAGACCTCCATCAGGAGGATGTGGAGAAACAGCACAGGCAGAAATGGCAAGGGAGGTGGGGTGGGGATGTAGCCTGGATGAAAAAAGGTTTGGTTGGGGGGGAAGCTCACAGCCTGCAGATCTCCCGGGGGCAGGGGGAGGTGGGGTTGAAGAAGGGGGTTAGGGAGCATCCTAGCAGAATTTCTAAGAGTTCGAGACTATGGGCTCTGACATCAAACTGCTAGTGTTCAAATCCTGCCACTTATCTGGGGCCAGGCCTTGGGCAGATTATTTGGCCTCCCTCAGCCTCAATTTCTTCTTCTGTAAAATGGGATAACAATATACATGAGACACACTACAGTGTTCAGTAAAGTGCCAGCACAGAGTAAGTACTCAATGAATGTGAATGATTATGATGATTGTTTTCTGTGGTTCAGGGAGAAAAGACCAAGTCCTGTGGGTTGACCATTACTGGGAGGCAGATTTCAGGCCAATTTAAGGGGTTACTTTTGTAGGAAATCTGTCAGCTTTCTTAATCAGAGGACGGCAGTGATGGGTGAATCACCGTGTGGAGAGAAGTAGGTGGCACTCTGGGGCCCAACTCGTGTTCCCCAGTATTCATGTTTAAGGGCACCCTCAGTACTCCCCCAAACCCATGGTGGCCTCAGGGGGCATCAACCCCCTCTAACATTCTAGGGAAATAACTACTAACCCTCAACTCTTAATGCCATCACACAGCAGGGCTAGGCTGGAACATCTAAGCCTGATGTTTCCAAAGGCTCAGGGATGCCAGTGGGGAAATAAACAATGAGAACGTGAATCCAGGTCATATGGCTGTTGAGATGTGACTCACTCATCTTCCCTTTACAGGATGCCTACCCACCTTCTTCCCTGAGACAACATCTGTCGGCCCTACTGCCACCCAGATGGACTCAAGAACTCCAAAATGCCTCAAGTTCAGTCCCAATAGGTAGGTCTCAGAGAAGCAGAAGTTCCCTCTTGAGCTCAGCTAGCTTTTGCAGTTTCTGTCTCAGGACCCACCTGTTTCCAAGGAATGACAGCAGGAATATCTGTCCCCTAGAGATGGGGGAAATCTGTCCCCTCATTCACACAGGTGTGTGCCTCCTCTGTCATTCACAAAGAGCAACTGCATTAAAACAGTGCTAGAAATGTAACATCTGCACATGAAATACAGATCAGATACGGCAGGGGTATAGTGTTGTTAACTTCCCATCAGATTTCAGAAAGCACTGAGCTCCCCATTACTAGCACAATGCAAGAAGAGCAGAAAGTGCCATTTATCTAGGAGGTTAGAGAGATTCCAAATTAAATTGGGGAGCAAAATCGAAAGACTTTGAAAGTTCTTTCCAACTTGAAAATGTTATGATTCGGATTATTTATCCACAGAAAACTTGTGAGGTTGCAGAGATATAAAAGTGAAAAAGTGGGTGAGTCTGTTTTGTGACTTTGTCTTTCATTGCTATGTGTGGGGTAGGTGTAGGTGTGTGTGTGTATGTTTGGCCATCTTTGAGCTAAAATTAACTTAGTACAGATATTATTTTCTTCTGACTTAATTGACCTTGACAAAGATCTTTTTTTTTTTAAGATTTTATTTATTTATTTGAGAGAGAGAGAGAAAGAAAGAGAAAGGGAGCATAAGCAGGGGGAAGGGCAGAGGGAGAGGGAGAAGCAGACTCCCCACCAAACAGGGAGCCCAAATGTGGGACTCATCCCAGAATCCAGAGATCATGACCTACCTGCGCTGAAGGCAGACACCCAACCAACGGAGCCACCCAGATGCCCCGACCTTAGCAAAGATTTATGCACAGGTTATGCATGCTGTTGTCCTCTGGAGGTCAGTTTGTGTAGGTGGGGCCAAATCAAGGATCCGAAAGGTAACATAGAAGGCCTCTGAACAATCAAACATGTCACAGAGTTCGATCCGTGGACTCAGAGGAGAGCTTCTCTGGCCTTCCTCACTCCAGGCCTACTGACTCTTGCTTTGTGTGCAATTCTTATAAGGCTCACAATTTTGTTTCCTAGGAATATTGGAAGCAGTTCAGAAGGAATGGATGAGAAGGTGGCTTGAGGCACTTGCCTGTTTTATAGTAATACAGCTTCACAGTGAAAACATCAGGGTCAAACAAAAGAATACACAGAAAAATTGGACCGGTAAATTCCCAAAGCCTGGGATTTTGGGGCCATTTGGTGCAAAAGCCAAGAGCTGTGTCCACCTGAACAGATCTGGGGGCACCACCAAATCACAGCCAAGCCACAGAAGAGCATGAGGCATCATCCTTCAGTGTTTAAGTTCTGTTTAAGATCCTCTCTTCAAAAAGGCTAGAGAAGGCATCAGGAATGTTTTAAGGTTTCTATCCAAGATGGTTACTTTGACAGGTTCATGGTGTAAGCTCAGCTTCCCCTGTAGAGCATCCTCCCCAAAGATGCAGGCTCGGGCAGCAGTACTGGCTGCAATGCATTCCGCTCTGCGTTCCATGGTGAGAAGGATGCCAGCGCCCTGCAATGGTGCTGGATGGAGGTCAGGCTCCCCAGAGGCAGGCCCGACTCCTCCCCCTCCTGCCTCTCCTCAGAGCCCATGGATAACAGCATTACATTCCCTGCACTTTAAGCTCCTCGAGCCCCTGGAGCTGGAAAGGGCATGTAGCGTGTGGCACCCAGGAAGGAAGCACACCAAGTGGGAGCACGAGAGTCTGCTTCTGCACCCTTGCCAAGAGTTAGGCCATATCCTCCTAATGAGCCATTTCCTGATTCGAAAAATGCCTCCACAGGATTTCCTGGTCATCTAGTCTAGTGGCCACTGGTTCTCACTTTAAGTCACACACTCGACTAGTGCATCATGAATTACAATAAATCAATGATCAAAGGTAAGGTCAGAGGTGTCTAAGAAAGCCATGCTGGCCGCATCACAGAGACTGTATTGCCCACCTGGATAAGCTATGCTCCCCAGTGGGCGCCAAAGGGGCATCTGAGGCCTGGTGGTTGTTGCTAGTCATTATTTGGGCAAAATGGCTCTGGGACAAAGAGCATTTTCCTCCTTGAAGCTGGTGCACCTCCTTTTGCATTTCTGGAGTGGGGTGGGGGAACACACCCCTGACCCTTGCTTCCAGACTTCTCGGCCATCTCACCGAGTCCTCATGTTTTAGCGTCAGGATCTCCATATCAGACATCGGAACCGAGAGTGGCAAGAGCCAGGGCACCGTAGTCGCTTGCCTTTAACCCTTCACGGGGCCCCAGTCCTGGGCATTTCAATGGCTCCTTTCTCTGGCGCTCAATGAAACATTCTTCCGAGCAGATTATTGAAAGCAGAGCTCTAGGCCCACAATGGGCGCTCTGTGCTCACAGCCGCTGCCCAATCTGTTTGCCCAGCTCGACTGCGGCCTCGCCTCTCCGCACACTCCCGCCCGCCGCCGCCCGACCCCGGCCCCACCTCGAGGCCAGCTCAAAGGGAGGCCGTATGAAAGGACTTGTTCTCCACCTTCTCAGAAGTTCCCGCCTTGGCCTCTGCCAGCCTTGGGAGGAATTAGCCCGATGGGACCCAGGCCTGCCTCCGGCCCATCCATCCGGGGCTCTGCCCACTTTTATGTCTGGAGATTTCTTTTCTTTTTTTGAATATATATTTTATTTATTTATTCATGAGAGACACAGAGAGACACAGAGAGACAGAGAGAGAAGCAGGCTCCATGCAGGGAGCCCGACATGGGACTCAATCCCAGGACTCCAGGATCACACCCTGGGCCGAAGACAGGCACTAAACCACCGAGCCACCCAGGGATCCCCCTATGTCTGGAGATTTCTGTCCTCACTGGTCAATGGGTTTCTCTCTCTCATTCTCCCTCTCTTTCTCTCTCTCTCTCTCTCTCTCACACACACACACACACACCAGGTGGGACTTTCAGAGAAAGAGATGAAGCCCCAGAGAAGCAGACTGAGATCTGGGGTCACTTGGCTGATCCAGAGATCCAGAGAAGTAGAGGGGCTCCAAAAAGCGAGGGTTCCAGGCTGCCCACTAGCATCCCCTCCCGGGTTCAGGGAAGGAAACAGTTCCCCGAGTGAGAGCCCTGGAGCTGATGGCTGTACTCCAGCCTAGCCCTGCCATTTGCTAGCTGTGTGACTTAGCTACCTAAGTCGACCTCTTAGTGCCCTGGTTTTCTTATTTGTAAAGCAGGAATAATTATAGTAGCTACCTCATCAGGTTGTTGTAAGGATTACAACAGACAAGGCACGTGATGCTCTTAGCACGGTGCCTGGTGTCTAATCAGCTCTCATGAAATAATAGCTGTTGTTATTATTGTTACTATATTTAGATTCTATTGTCATTGTACTTAGTCTATTCCTACAAGTGCAGAGCCCTGGGAACAAAAATCAGCATTCCCTTGATCAAGTCCTTGTTCTCTTCCAAAATCTTTTAAAGATTTTATTTATTTATTCATGAGAGACACACACAGAGGCAGAGACATAGACAGAGGGAGAAACAGACTCCATACAGGGAGCCCGATGTGGGACTTGATCCTGGGACCCCAGGATCACGCCCTGAGCCAAAGGCAGACGCCTAACCACTTAGGCAACCCTCTTCCAAAATTTTCAATGGCTGGCTACTCACTGCCTATAGTAAAGGGCTCGAGTTCCTTGGCTTGGCTCTCAGGGGACAAAAACTTGATTCCCTCCTTCATGGTAACAGTCACTAAAAGTGTGAAGGGTAAATGGGTCCTCTCACTGCCATTTGTGACTGTCCTCATCTACTATATTTGGAGAACCTGGCTTTTAGCCTCAATATAAGGAAACCCTGCCCATGGGGAGAAAGACGCTGAATCAATACCAAATTGAAATTTGGAGGTCGTAATAGTGCTATAATAGCTTGCCTTTAGTGAACACCCACTATGTGCCAGGTGCCATGTGTGAACATATTATTTCACTTAATTCTCGTGCAAGCCTATGACACAGGTAAAATTATTACCATTATCTGCATCTTCCAGACAGAGAAACTGAGAAGCAAAGAAAGGGTAAGTAATTTGCCCAAGCTCACACAGCCAGAAAGCTATGTCCGAGCCAGGATTTGAACTGGCTGTTCAAACATCTGTTATATTGAATATGCCACGATTCACTCTCCTGTTAGAGACCCTCAGTCTCTCACAAGGCTTCACTTACGGTTCCCCCTGTGCCCTTCGTGGTTAGATGCCAACTCTCTCAGTGCTTTGGCAGCCCCTGGCGGTCCCCAGGGGTCCTGGGAGGCACCCTCACATCCTGGGTAGAGCTCCACTGCTTGGCCACTACTGGCTTCTGGGCCCGTTCCCTGCCCTCCTCATTCTCTCCCTGAGGTCCCAGTGCCTGCTCCAGTGGCTTCGGGACATCCCAAAGTCCTCTGAGGCAGAGGCTTCCCCTGGCTGCCTGTCTTCTAGGAACCAGATGTCACCTGTCAGCTCTGCCTCCCTGTGGAGCACTAGCCAGTCTCCCAGGGCAGCAGTCTTGCCGGGTTTTTCTTCTAAGGGACAGTGCAGCCCAGCCCCCACTGCCTCCTGGCCCTGGCTAGACAGCTCCAAGCTGGGGATGCTCACTAATGACAGGGATGAGGCTTGCCTCTGTTCCTATGGCAACTGCTGCGCTCCACTTAGTCAATCACTTTTTGAAGCTCCTGCTGGTGTGAGAGTTATTTTGCATAGACATACTTAACTCTTACCCAGGAACTCTGCACTGGGTCTTTAGATCCTTCCAGATCGCTTATAAAGTTGATTTTCTCTTTCCTCCCTTTGTCGAAGTCCCTTTATCTTTAAAGCTCAGCTCAACTCCCACCTCTTCTAAGAGACCTTTCCGGGTCTCTCCCTCCCCTTGCGCCTCCCCAGGTGGAGTCAATCTCTTGCTCCCCACACTCCCCTGGGGCATGTTTACGGCTCTCTTAGATCACAGTCTTCTGTTTCACAGTTATTTATGTGTCTCCCTCTGAGCCCCTGGTGACTGATCAGCCCATAGTAGGTGCTAAACAAACATTTGTTTGAATTTATTTGAATTTCCCTTTCAGGGTTTTAAAAAATTACTATTATTAACAGTACAGACCATTACTAATAATCCCTATGCTTGTAAAATTATTTACAGTTTATATATAGCTTCATGCTTGAGGGCACTGCTTTAAACCCCAGCTCCACCCTTGCTAGCTCTGTGACAGCGTACAAGCCTTGTAACTGCTCTCAGCTTGCTTCTCATCAGTAAAACGGATTGTTGTAAATATTAAAATAAATGTGTAAAGAGTTTACTTAGCACAGGGCCAGATGCTTGTGATGCCTCAGTAAAATGTTAGTCATTATTATAACTCATGGTCTCATTTGGACCCCACAAGAGCTCTAGGATGAGAAGTGCAGGGCTTTTGTTAGTGTCACCAAGGGCATGTGAAGAGGATGAGGCTCCGAGAGGGGATGTTCTGCCTAAATGTTCAGACCTTATTCAAGTGCTGCGGTGGATACCTGTTGTCAGCTGTGGGGCCTTTCCGTCTCCCCTTTCCAGGTCATGAAACCTGGATTTCCCTTTGCAGAACTACTCCTTCCTACTGGTGGGTCCACTCTGAGGCAGGCTTGGATAATCAGTGTCAGATGTCCCTAGCCACAGTGATTAGTTCAGGGATGGGCAAGGGGACCCAAGTCTGTCCAAGGAGACTCACTTCTGAGATTTTTGTTTGAATTTCTGAGAACAAGATTGTCTCTTTGCTGCTGGACTGTAAGCCTAACTCTAGGCTAACTCTAGGGGCTAACTTGAACACAGAGGAAAGCCAAGTGCAGAGGTGAAGACAGATTCATTATATTGTCAGCTGAGCCGAGGAATCCTAAAGATATAACAACCCCTGGACTTTGGCAGTGGGAACGGATACAGTCCTTCTGTCTCATGCCAGGTTGTGTTGGTATCTGCCATTTGCAGCTGAATGAATACCAACCATTGCAAATATACTATGTCGTCCACACAGAGATCAAGGATCTCTCTATTCCATTCAATCACATGACAGACACTTCTGGAGTACTTACTATGTGCCACCTACTTCCCCGGGCTGACACTGTAGGAATGGATTAAGACAAAGCACCCAACCCTCTTGGAGCAGAGGTCCATTATCATCCCTCTTGACATAGGAAGAAACCAAGGCTCAGAGAGGAGGACACCCCGAAAGTACGTGTCCTTCAAATGATTCAGGGTGCCATGGTCCCAGATGAGGCTGGGTAGGAGCTGGGGGAGGCAGCTAGGACTGGCCAGTCACTGGTACGAAGGACTGGTTTAGGAATTCATGAGTTTTTACTCATGCCATGTCAAAGCAGGAAGGTTCTGGACCAAAAGCAAGAGGTTGGATACAGAGGCTGAGACTCCAGTCCCCTGGGTCCAGGAGTCTGGACAAGGGACATTTTCCTGGGAACAGTGTGGCTCTGAAATCTGATTTGGTTGATTCCCATGCTCCTGGCTGATTGGATAGCCTCTCCTCTTGGGCTACAACTCTGATTAATAAAGTCTCTCTAGCATCAAGATTATCCTAGGAGGAGGCTGCTTCTTCTGGGATCTTTCACTATACTTCTCAAAGGGAAAGGCCCACTTTGCAGCCCAAGCTGAGGCAAGTTTTTCTCCTCCATCTGATGACTCACCTCTGGGAGAGCCCAGTCTCTCCAGGGCTGGGCCCCTGGGGGAGGTTGTGATGTCTAGAAGTTGGATTTGCTCTCAGCTTGCTTTGTTTGTCTCTGACTCGTCTGGATCCTGCACAGGGTCTGGCATATAATAGGATGAATAAGTTTTTCTTAAATGGATGTTTGTGAAGTTTTGTTTGTTGGTTTTTTTACTCATAGCAGAGTTTAAGATGCCCATCCTGAGGCAAACTGACTGTGAAACTAATACAGTTTAAGCTTCAAGACCCTTCCCTGGCACAGGCCCCACTCTAAGTCCTGGGAGGGGCCCTAGCAATGTGTTCACATGGTCATGTGCTTCTGTAAAAATTGCACAAGTCATTTTAACTGTAATCAGTTGAGATCACTCACTTTTTCCATTCTGCCCTCCTTACTGTCAGACTTTCCTTATGTCAGATGGCTTTAGAATGGCCGTGGCATTTTTTGGGATCTGGCTAAGGGGAAGTTGCATTTAGTTTGCATTTTGTGGCTGTCTAGGTTTTATGAATAGTTAAGTCAGCTATTTCAGGATAGAAATGTCTTGAAGGACCCCCTTGCTGTCTACTGAGCCCACTTACTTGGCATAAAGACACAGAGGTGAAGGCTCAGAGTTGCATGGTGACAGAAATGTGACCTCCAGGACCTGGTGGCAGAACTGTGTGTGCTGGAAAGGAGGGACAGTTTGAAATCCAGGAAGCTGGAAGTGAGGCTTCCAGCCTAGTAGATAGTTCTTCCAATGACCAGGCCTCTACAATGGTAAGCAGACTTGGTGCTCAGAAATACTTAGACAAAATGGAAGTTATTCCCTGTTGAGAATATTCTCAGTAAGACAATGGATACAATGATAAATGTACCACAACCCTCCCTTTCTTTTTTGTTGTTTATGGCTGAACTGTGTCCCTCTGAAAAGGTATGTTGTTATCCTAACTCCTAATACCTCAGAATGTGATCTTATTTGGAAATAGGGTCTTTATAGAGGTAGTCAAATTAAAACAAGGCCCTCAGAATGGGCCCTAATCCAGTATAACTGGTGCTCTTATAAAAGGAAGAAAGTTTGGATGTAGAGACAGGCACACAGGGAAATCCCAGATAGTGATGAAGGCAGAAATCACGGTGATGCTTCTACAAGGCAAAGAATACCAAAGGCTGCCAGCACACCACCAGAAGCTACAAGAGGGGCCTGGACCAGATTCTTTCTCACAGCCCCCAGAAGAAACCAATACTACCAATACCTTGATTTCAGACTTCTAGCCTCTAGAACTGGGAGACAGTACGTTTCTGTAGTTAAGCCACCCAGCATGGTACTTGGTTATGGTGGTCCCAGTAAACAAATACCCATGGAAATAGAAGTTGCCAGAAGACCTATGTCTGTAGACCACAAACCTGGGGCAATAGCACACACAGTGAGTACATCCAAGTGTGAAGTCCTATGTTTCATGCATTCCAACAATCACAAATCAAAAGGAAAAATTCAGTTAACCATGCAAGAAGGAAGAGCTAATTATCTTTCCACGAGTATACCTAAAATGGCACCTGTAGCTTCCCTCCATCCTCCAAGACCTACGCTGTTCCCACCATCTGGAACTTTCTCTCATTGTCCGCAACTAGGACTTCCCTACCTCCACCCCCAGAGCCTCATCCTGTTACCTGTGTGTGCTCCCCACATCATATTTAGAAAGCAACCAGCTGGGCTCTGCTCCAATGGGCCCAGATCCCAGATCTGAGATTCTAGAGAATTAAAGGGTAGAGTGGCCTGAACCCCATCCCCCCAAACCACCCTTCCTCATCACTTTTCACTCCTTCCCTGAGCCCAGAAAACCAAATCAGAGTTCTTTCCTCTCAGACCCTGAAGGAACAGTGCCTTCATGTTTGGCCCCAGGCAAGCATTCTCAATTACTCTGGAAAGGCCATCTAAACATTGGCGATTCTGCTGGGTTTTTCTTTCCACCTTTTCCTCCTCCTTCCCCTGGCCCGGCCTCCAGCCTCTCTTCCATATTCCCTGCCCCACAGTGTCCTCAGGGGAACCCAGCCCTCTCTTCCCCTGCAACCCACTTCCCACCACGCTTACCACCAGCCTGCTCTCTCTTATCAGACGACCAGCTCCAGTTGTTTTTCTTAGACGTCAATCTGAGGCTCTTGGCTAAGGATGTAGGGAGAAGCAGAGGGAACTCCAGGGTGGTTGGGCTGCAGGGTCCAGGCAGGGATTCAGTGGTTCACAATGTACAGGGTTCTATCTAGAGCACTTTCGGGTACAATTTGACTCATCAAGATCCTGGACTCAGCACTGAGAAGAGGGGATTGACCAGGACCCTTGGAATGACAGAAACCCAACTTGCCAGCTTAAGACAAGAAGGGGGAGTTTTTTGACTGGTGGAGCCAAGTGGAAAGAGATGGGGAAGAGTGGGACTGCTGGGATGACTTGTGTTCTTCCATTTTCACCTTTGTCCCTCTGTGGATGTCACTTTTATTCTACCGGGCTCACCAGGAGGAAACTCAGAGACACTTTCTTGGCCCAAGTTAAAAAGTCCCAGAGAGCTCACACATGGGGCTCTGATGGGGATGTTCAAAATGGGGATGGGGATGTTCAAAATGGTCAAGCCACAGCGAAAAACAAAAGTCAACATAGAATTGCCTTAAGACCCAGCAATTCCACTCCTAACCATATGCCCCCAAAGAATTGAAAATGAGGACTTAAACGTATACTTGCGCACAAACATTCATACAGCACTATTCACAATCGCCAAAAGGTGGAAACAGCCCAAATGCCTTTCAGCGGAAGGATGGGTAACCAAATTGTAGAATATTACTCAGCCATAAAAAGGAATGGAGATCTGATGCATGCTACAGTGTGGACGAGCCTCAAAACCAGTACGCTGAGTGAAATAGGTCAGACACCCAAGTTCCCATATTATATGAGTCCATCTGTGTGAAACAGCTAGAATAGGAAAACCCATAGGATGCAGATTGGTGGTTGCCAGAGGAATTGGAAAGAGGAAATGTAGAGCAACTATTTAACTGGCATGAGGTTTCCTTGGAGGTGATTGAAAGGTTTCGAACCAGATGTGGTGCTTGTACAACATGGAATTGAATTGCTGACTCACTTTTAGAAAGTTAATTTTAGGTTGTCTTAACTTCACTATGATAAAATTTAAAAGCTTCAGAGAACTCTCTCGTTGGCTTATCTTGGGTCAAGTGCCCAACCTAGCCAACCAACAAGGATCAGGGGTGGGATCTACAAAGACAGGGCAGCTCTCCTTAGGGTCACATGGTTGCAGTTGGGCAAAGTTACATTTCCTGAAGAGGTGGGAGACAGGGCACTCTTCTGGGAAAATGAAACTTCAGTTTAATAAATGAAAGAATGGCTAAAACATTCTGATGTCATTCTGATGACAGGGAACATCAGGGCTAAAAGAGAATCTGGAATTACACTATCTGTTTGGTGGCTACTAGTTAAGTATGGCCATTTAGATTTAAATTAATTCAGTTTCTAAGTGACACAAGCACCTTTCAAGAGCTAGTGGCTACAATATTGGACAACATAGATATAGAACTTTTCCGTCACTGCAGAAAGTTCTATGGGACAGCAATAATCTAAAGGTAATAGAGTCCAACCCCTTCATTTTGCAGGTGAGAGAAATGAGACCTGAGAAGGAGGGGACTTACATAAATACACACAGCAGTTTAGGACTTTGGCCAGAACCAACACTCAGGCTTTTTAACCCCTATCCTGATGATGTGCTTTCCCTAAGGTGGCGCACACAGTGGGGTGCTGTCTCTCCTCAGGGGGTTCTCAGCTTCATGGGAGAGGAGACATGCTCACAAGAATGACAGGGCAGCCCCTTTCATTCCTTTCACTGATAGTATTGAGAGGCTATGGAGGGCCAGGCACCCAGTCACGCCAGGAAAAGCAGTGTACGCCACAGAGAGGATGATTGGCAAAAGGCCACACAAACGTAGGGGAAATGGAGATGAAATTTTTAATTGGAAAGAAGCTCTAATGTCTTTCTGTTTATAAAAGCAACATGCTCGTTGCATGCAATTTAGGAAGGCTTCAAAAATATTAAGGAAAAATAAATATCACCATAATCTTCATGACTCAGAGATTGTCATGGTTAACATTTTTATATATATATCCTTCTAGGCCTCTTTTTTCTCTGCGTTGCCAATTATAGACACATATATATGGATCAAAATGCATTTTATACACTTTATTCTGTCTCCTGCTTTTTTCGCTTAATATATTTTGTACATTTTTTTATGTAATCAAATGTAGATTCATGTCATCATTTTTAACATCTGTGAGAGATGAATTTTGAATAGAAGGTTCTGCAAGGCTACTTGATGAAATGGCATTTGACCAGGCCCTTGAAGGATCAGGAGGCAGATGGTAGCCAGGGCAACCTCAGCAGAGGAGGCAACTCAGACAAAAGTCAGGTCAGTCCCCTCTGCCCACAAAGCTGGCCATCGATAGAGGAGGGGATCGAGGCCCAGAGGCAGGGTTTAATTCTATCAAGGTCACGTGTGAGTTGGTGTTAAGGGTGAGATTTGAGTCCAGGACCCTAGCCCTTCATCCACGGCATCAACATCCACAAAGTCCAGCCCAGAGTCCCCCCACCCCATGAGCACTTGAGGCCCTGTACCACCTGGTTCTTGTTCCCTTTCATTGTCTTAATGACAGATGACAGCCCATCATAGATCATGCCGTGCATCTGCTTCATGCACTGACAGGGAAATTGAGGCCCACAGGAGGAAAGGCTGTCTGGATCACCACGCTAGAGGAGAACGATCACTTTCATGGAGACAGCCCGCATGCATGTCAGGCCACGAGCTGGGGTCTGGCCTCCAGCCCACCTGGGGACCCTCTCCTCTCCTCCTGAGGGCTGTGCCTGCGCCACCCTGAGTCACCGTCAGCCCGCTGTGAGTCAGCAGCATTCCTGGGGGCTGACAGCACTGCAGTGCGGCCGCAGGCCCTGCCTTGTGCCTCGGTGAGCCTGGCACATTCTCCAGCGAGGCCAGAGAGTCAGCCAGATGAGTGGCCTCGGGTCACGGCCAACAGCCTGGGAGCTGACCTGTCGGGGCCTCAGGGATTTGAATGACTCAGAGAAACCCCAGCGGCCTCTGTGCTGCCTGGGAGCCTGGCTCTGACCCCACACACTCTCTGAAGGAGACTGGGGTGGAAGGCCCTGGCCACTGTCCCAGCTGGGAGAGGTGGTGGGGAGGCAATGAGAAGATTCTCTGACACCCTCTCTACCCAGATTTGGGCAAGTCACTCCCCACCTCTGTGTGCAGAGGAGGATGTCAGGAGCACAGGCTTTGCCATGAGACAAGCTTGGGTCAGGGTTGAAGCCCCAACTTAGCCTCCGGCTCACACGTGACTGTGGCCAGTTACTTAACCCCGCAGGCCCACAGCAGGACCAAGTGAGACAGTGCATGGAGGGCACTTAGCACAGGACAGGACACAAGAGACGACACTCAAGAATTGGTAGCTATTTTTTAAAAGGTTTTATTTACTTATTCATGAGAGACACGGAGAGAGGCAGAGACATAGGCAGAGGAAGAAGAAGGCTCCCTGCGGGGAGCCTGACATGGGACTCGATTCCAGGACCCCAGGATCACGACCTGAGCCAAAGGCAGATGCTCAACCACTGAGCCACCCAGGCACCCCAAGAATTGGTAGATATTATTAAGGCAGTCAATATTATCCAGAGTCTTTTCTGGCATTCTCCTTTTATGCATTCGCTGATTCACTCATTCATTCACTTAGCCAGTGTTCATTGAGTGCCTCTGAGTGGGGACAGAGCTTGGAACAGGGCTTTCCGGAGAGGGGAGGTCACCTGCTAGAGGATGTTCGTGGTTAAAGCCTTTGCTGAGAAAATACAGACATTGACCACCACGGTCTCTGCATCATGGAACTTACAGTCTACTGGGGAAAAGAGAGACCATACAGTTATATAGATAATAAGAAAGGAAATTACAGATATATGGTTGAGGGTGTCTAGGGAAGCCCACGCAGATGGCATGGCCAAGAGGTCTCTTGGGGCTGGGGGTTGAGGGGTGATGTTTATGCTGAGACGTGAGGGCAAAACCGTGAAAAGAAGCCAGCCTTGTAAGGAGGCTGGAGGAGGGCCTCCAGGCCAGGGCAAGAGCAAAGGTGAGGACCAGTGCCAGAAGGTCTGTTGGGGAAGCAGGGCAAGGAGGTGCATGGCGCTGCAGTGAGAAGGGGAGTGGCTGGAGAGGACAGGGAGTGTCAGGGCCTTTCAAGCCATGTGAAATGTGTCTCTTTTTTCCTAGAGGTGATTCCATGCCTCTGTAGGCTGGGGTTCCAGGCAGGGCAAGACCCCCCAGTGCCTGAATCAGAACTAAGCTGGCAAGACCTTGGCCACTTTCCCACGGGGGCTGTCTGTGCTCTGTCCAGGCCGCTGTGATTCTCAGCCTTCCCAGCGCCAGCAGGACCCTTGGAGGTCAGCCCCTCCTCAAGCAGGGAGACCACAGCAAAGCCACCTGGAGGCTATTTCTGGCAGGGGGCCGAGCCCTCCAGCTGCATTCCGGGAGCAAATCGGCCTCAGTAGTTGGTCCTGAGGAATGCAGAGTCCACCTCTATCCTAGACACAAGGAGCCTTTTCTCACCCAGGCCCCTGGGTTGAGGATTCTGGGGCTGGAGGTCGCCTGATTTCTGCTATTCACGATGAAAACTTTTGCAGAGCAGAGAAAACACAGCTGTCAGTCAGAGGCCCGGCACAACACCGGCATCCCCCTCCCCTGCCCTGTCCAGGTCAGGGTCCTTCCCTGCCTCCTCAAGTTCAATCACACTGGCACTCAAAGACCTGCATCTTCCTTGACTATTCTAAGCAGGGATGACAGCCATAGACCATAGATCATCTCCTGAGCCCACTTCATAGGCAGGGAAACTGGGCCCAGGGACCAGAAGGGGCCACCCAACTGGATAATATGCTACCATTGAGAACTTGTTATGTATCAGGCAGTGTGGTAAGAGCCTGACCAACATTTCACAACAATCCTGTGATGTGGCCACCCATGTTACTGCCATGTTCCAGGGGAGAAACTGAGGCTTAGAGAGGTTCACTTACATGCCCAAAGTCGAGGAACTTCTAAGAGGATGAATCCAGATTCGAACCCAGGCCTTCTGACTCTACAGCTCACTCTAATGTTTTTTGTTGTGTTTTATTTGCTTAAATTAAATTTGTCCTCAAAGGAAACTTGTTACTACTACTACTACTAATGAAAAACCCATGTCAGGGAAAGGGAAAAATAAATGCAAGAAAAACCAAATAACGTTAGTAAATTCTAACTAAAATCTAAAAATACCGTTGCTGTTCAAAGACCTGGACCTGAGAGGTGCTCTCAATTGATGAGAGAGATCAGAATGTGTCGAAAGGGGCCAGTGATACGCCAGTACCAAAGGAGGGTTCCTCGTTGAAAGAATTTCAAAGCTAAAATGAGATTGAAAGGAGATTAGCTTTTCACTGTGTGCTTCCCTGTTATTCAGTGCAGTCTGGCTATGTGGTCCTCATCTGTGCTGTCCAGCAAGCGTTTCTGGGTTTCTGCCTCCCGGGCATGGAAGGATGACGCCACCCCATCCTTTTGTGGTGGGGTGGGGCCACGTGACAAGTGCTGGTTCCGGATTGTACCATATTATGAGGTGGGGCATTTCACTACTGGGGGGAGGCCCTCCAATGCTCTCTTTTCCAGAGTGAGGGCTCCAGAGTGAGGAGGAGCCATAGTGGATATGTAACAGGAGTGGGAACTAAGCCGTGTCATTATAAGCCATCAAGACTTTCAGGTGCTCATTTACTGCAGCGTCATCTAAGTGTTCTGACTAACATGGCATACCATCCAGAATCATGCCGAAGATGCGGCCCCCTTTTTAGAGTCCACAGCCTCATCCATTGTGCTGTGCAGACACTGGCCAAGTCCGAGCCTTCATGTTCCTGTAGAAGCCATGTCTCTTCCCCTGGGTTCACTACCTTGGAAAACCAACTGTTTCCCCAAAGTACCCTTGACTTGCTTTGCTTATGCATCTCTCTCCGGCAGGAATGATATCTCCATATTAGCCAAAACCAACATCATGGTAGAGATATATTGCCTAGATTTGGATCTGGGCTTTGCTTATTACTAGCTATGTGATCCTAGGTTAGTCACTTTGCTTCTCTAGAATGGACTAATGGGAATATTAAAGTACTCAAGTAGAGATAGCAATAGGACTCCACTACTCACAGAACCCTTGGGAGGGAGGATTCAATGTGTTTCTATCTGTAAAGCAATAGAACAATGTCTGGCACATAGTAAGAGGTTTATAAGCGTTAAACTATCAGTGTGATCCTTGCTTGCTGAAATCCTGCTTCGGCCCTGCTCCTGGACTGTGCATTAAAGATCGGGCCACTTTTCCCCTGATTCTGAGGGACACTTTGCATCCTGGGTGGAAAGGTTGGAAACCAAGTATATTAGATTGCCAGGGCTCCCATAACAAAGCACTGCAAACTGGGTAGATTGAAGCAACATAAATTTATTCTTTCATAGTTCTGGAAGTTAGATTCTAAAATCAGGAGTCAGCAGGGCAATGCTCTTTCTGAGATGCTGGGTAGAATCTTTCCTTGCCTCTTCCTAGCTTCTAGTAGCAGCCACCAATCCTTGACATGCCCTGTCTTGTAGACGTGTGACTCCACAATTTCTGCCTCTATCATGTAGCATGGTCCTCTCCTTGAATGTCCACATCCTCACATGGTGCTCTTCTCTTCTAATAAGGACAAAGTTATATTGGATTAGCACCCTACCCCCAATCCAGGATGACTCTATCTCCAATTAAGGTCACATTTACAGGTGCTGGTGTTAGGACTGCAACATATCTTTTGGGGGGAACACAATTCAACCCACAATGGCAGGAATCAGAAGGCATGGCCCTTTGGCCTCTGGTTTTTCCCTGGTGGGTGAAAGGGGGCATAGAAACTGGAGGGAGAAGGTGAACGGGAGCTCTGATCTGGGTACCAGGACACCTGGTCTCTGCCAGCAGCTTCCAGGGTCACCTCGGATACTCCCCTCTTCTAGGCCTTGTTATTCTTCATGGTAAAGTGAGGAAAAGCATGGCCTACCCTCAACCAGGTTCTTATGAGACCCAAATAAGGCAGGGGCTGAGAAGATGCTTTACATCCTGGAAATCCATACACAGATGAGAAGACTAGCCATCTGCCTTTGACATCCCTCTCATCCTCTCACCTTCTCATCCTCTCACTTGAGCTGGGCAACGTTACTGAAATGGTAGTTTGTCCACCAGCCCTGCTAATTAAGCCTGCAGGAGGCTAGGCCCTCAACGCCCCCCCTCTCTATCCCCAGGTTTCACATGAACTCATCCTTTCTCCTGTTCCTTAGCTCAGTTCCTTGGCTCTGAAAGTCTGTTTCCTCCCCTCTCAAGTGGGGAGAAGGTTGCTACCACATATGGTTGTTGCAAGGATTAAATTTAGAGGCAAAGCAGTTAAGTCAGCACAGTGCTTGACGCATGGTAAACTTGAATAAACATTCATTAATATTGATTTGATCATCACTGTAAGAAACAGCCCCCACCACATAGATACACAATGTACTGCGACCACCGCATGTCCCCTTAGCTGGGGGACCTTCATTCGTGCCTTCATCCTGTAGCCTTGGATTCGGCCCCTCCTCAGCGTCATGCCAGACCTCAGAAAGGATGGGCCTGGTTTATTGGGAGATCCCACCAGTTCTGCTCACAGTGTGGCTTGAGAATGGCCCCTATGTCTCGGATCCTTAGTCTCCTCCCCTGTTCAATGAGAGTATTAGCCTGGGCGATCTCTGGCAGGCCTCAGCAACTTGCTTGCTGTGTGATTCTAGCCCACAGGGGCCCTTCAAGGCAGTTTGGGCCCCAGACCTGGAGGGGCTGAGCAAAGGCACGGTGGGCAGAGCTCAGACGAAGGCCAGGACTCCACTCTTTCGCATTCTGCAAAGCCTTCCCTTTTTAGCCTACCTAAAACCACACCTATATACACAGCGCTAATACTGCTTCTCCCTAAAACATTTATTACCTGATATTGTACCTCAGAGTTATTTGGAGCTTACTTTTTCCCAGGCTCCCCCACTAGAATATAAAGCCTCTAATGATAGCACCCCAGTGGTTAATATAGGACTGGCCACATAGTAAAGTGCTTGACATATTGTGAAAGGAAGAGAGGGAAGGAGAGAAGGAAGGAAGGAAGGAAGGAAGGAAGGAAGGAAGGAAGGAAGGAAGGAAGGAAGAAATGAAACATTACCTACATCTGTGAATTGAGCCAAGATCACCTAAAATGCCTTTTCTTTCTCACCATTGCTGTTGCTAAGCGATGTCTTTTTGTATTTATCTGTTCAACCAATATTTATTGCCAGCTGGCTCTGCCCCAGGCGTGGAGCTGAGCCCAGGGGATATGGGGGCTATCTCCTCTGGGTCTTACATCCTCTGAGGAAGAGACAATTTAACATTTTACCCAAACGGTAAACTAGACTTGTGGTCAGTACAGGGAAGGAGAGCAAGGCCCTGCGCGACCCTGGAACTGGTCACAGGCTGGGGGTTGGGGAGGAGTTAGGGAAGGCTTCTCCAAAGAAATGATGTGAGACCTGAGTGGTCAGTCCTGGGATCAGGAGGAGAGACTGGCTCCCTGGTGTAGCCTGTGGCAACCCACCCCCCCGCACACACACACACACCCCCCCACCGCACACACACACACACACACCCCAGCCGCTAGGGTCTGGCCTGCTTTCCTGAGGCCCCTTGCTCCCTAGCTGCCCAGCGGGACACCCTCTTGCAACCCAGCCAGGACCTCTCTCCTCTGTCTGCACCCCAAGACAGCAGATCCTTGCTCTCTGAGCTGTCCCTGCCTTGACGTGGGCTCAGCTGCCTGCCCTCTCCACAGGGCTCTCCCTCTTTGTCTCCCTTTGACACATGCCAAGGTGTTCCCTGACCTCTGCCCTGCTGCAGCTTGCAGATGGCCTCCCTCCTCTCCCATCTTACCTCCCCTGCAGTGGCTCTCTGACTCCCCTTCCCCCGTAGCTGGGGTGTAACCCCCCTTTTCTCCCCTGAGTCAAGACCTGACTGACCCCAGGTAGTGTTGAAGAACATCCAAGGAGGCTGCTGTCAGGCAGGCTCCATTTAACAGCAACAACAACAACAACAATAGTAGCAAGGACAACAATCACAAAGTGCTTCCCTGTGACACTTGTCTTAGTAGGTGGTTGAGCAGGGGCTCTGCGACAGGGCTGTGACACGGAAGCCCTCCATGCCTTGCCAAAGAGCAGGGCCCGACTGTTCCACACCCTCATGTCAGGGCTTCTTGGGGCCAGTGAGTGAGCCAAAGGCCTGCTCCTTTTCCAGGGAATGCAGCTGTGCTCCCTTGTGAGGGAGCAGGATACTGTTGAGAGGCAGTCAGAATCATGGATCTTTCCAACGTGGGGCAGAACCTTGGAGAAGGGAATTAGATAACCATCCTGCCTTCTTGACATTCCATAAATAATGGTAATTACAACCGGTACCTTTTATTTTTTTTTATTTTTTAATGATTTTACTTATTTATTCATGAGAGACACAGAGAGAAAGAAAGGCAGAGACACAGGCAGAGGGAGAAGCAGGCTCCGTGCAGGGAGCCCGACGTGGGACTCGATCCCAGGTCTCCAGGATCACACCCCGGGCCGAAGACAGGCGCTAAACCGCTGAGCCACCCAGGGATCCCAACAACCGGTACCTTTTATCTAGTACTTACCATCCGGTGCCAGGCGCTGTTCTCAGCATTCCACATGTGTTAGTGGCCTGATCCTCATAAAAACTGTGATCCTCACTTTACAGAAGACCAAACATCCCCACAGCTACTGAGCGACTAGGCTGCGGTGGAAGTCAGTCAGCTCCAGAGTCAAGCTCTTAAGCTCTACTGGTATAGCATTTCCGAGTCACCAACATGGCCCTCGCAGCCAGACTCGTCCAGGCTCATCGCTACCCCAGCATGGAACACACGAGGGCAAAAGGACCGGTCATCACAGCCCACGTACGCCCCCAGCCCTTGTCTTACAGGCCAGAGGCCTTGTTCACAGTGATGGGTCTGGATGCCTCTTAGAAGAAAAATACAATTTTCTTTTCCACTCAACAAGCCCATGTTTCTCTCCCCTACCTCCAGCCCCAGTGTTTATTTCAGCAAGGAGATGGCCTTTGAAGTCCTCACTTCTTGAAAGCTGAGAGGGAAGGGAGGCACGGCAAACATTTCAAAGCATGTCCACATTTTGGTTGGAACGTGGAATTTTTTTAAGGATTAATAACAGTTTTTGGAATCCACCGACCCTGCTGCTTTTTCAAGGTGAAAAAAAAAATAACCCCTTGAATATCACAGCTGTCGGGTTCTGGTGGGGGAGAAGCCCGCGAGGGCAGGGAGCAGTGCCAAGGGCCTCCGTAAGCAGAACCAGGCAGAGACTGATGAGGAACAGCCCCAAGTGTGGTCTGAGGGGGGGATTTCATAGATCGTAGCAAAGCCAGAGGAGGGACAACCAAATTGTTCCTAAAGCTCCATTCACTCTGTCTAAAGGATTGCTTTTCACTCCCGGGTTATGCCTTTCCTGGTTTGTGTGATGTCAGGAAGTACTCTCTTTAGGGAAATCGTGACTATATTCAATGATAGCCTTTTAAAAGTGTCTTTAGCAAAAGAAAATCATTGCCAATCCTATTTTTGGCCCCCAGCCTTTAGTTTTTAAATTTTTTGGAATGTGTCTGGTCTATGAAATCCCAGGTCTGAGAGTAGAGTTGGGGAAGAAGAACTAGCTGGACCCCAAGTTATCATAATCCAAAGTAGAAATGGGGGGCCTCCTAAGACTCCACCAAAGTGCCAAAAAGGTTCAGAGAAGATCTCTCCAGACACAGATCCAAGGAGAAAGGCTTCTTGGAGGAGGAGCTCTAGATCAGGCCAGGAAGGGCAGGGACCACTGCTCACCCCAGGGCCAAGACAGAGCTCCAGGGAGAGAGAAGGACAGTAGAGGAAGAAGCAGAATGGCCCTGGGGGACACCTGCTTGCCCACAGGCTCCCTCAAGCTGATCTCATGTACTTCTCATGACAACCCTGGAAGAAAAGTACCCCAGTCATCGCCATCTGACACGCTAGGGAACAAAGTCATGGGCAAGGTCACACAGCAAATAGAGGTAGAGCTGAGTTCTCACCAAGGCCACCCGGCATGACCAGCTGTGTAATTTGTAAGCCCCGTGCACAGGGAAAACGTGGGGCCGCGAATTTAAACATTATTGCCATCTTCAAAATGGTGACAGCAGAACATTCATCCAAGCGCAGGGCCCTCCTACGTGCAGGGCCCAGTGTGACTGCATGGGTCATACTCCCAGGACCCGAGACCTGCCACCTGGCCCGGAGTCTAGCTCTATATATTCCGCTGCTTTCCATCAGATGGAAGAGTTAAGTTAAACAGAACCAAGACCGACAGTATAACCACATTGTTCCTCGGTGGCTATGTTTGGGGAGCTAAGATGATAGGTGAATTTTTTCCACATTTCTATGTAACTAATTTTTAATACAAGTATAAATTTCTTTGCCTTGTCACTTTCGTGGTTTTACCTATACAACAGGAAGAATTATGGAGTCTCCTGACCATTCTCTGAGCTTCCCTTTCAAGGTCACTTGTGGCTACCTGTCAGGACCAGAGTAGGCTGTGATAAACCAGAGCACATGGACCAATGGAAAGACCACAGCCTGGGAGAGAAACTAGGTCTACTTCCTGCTCTGTCATGCATGTGCTGTGTGGCCTTAGGTAAGCCCCTCACCCTCTCTGGGCCTGATGGTATATAGTAGGGCCCTTTCATACAGAGTGGCCTAAAGATCAATTATGGCAGTGGTCAAGGAGGCAACCCCACCCACCCACCCACAAAGATCCTTTCTGAGTGTCTTCCTTTTCCACAAAGACCATAGTGGGGAGTAAAGCAAGACAGCCTAAGGGAGAGGTGGGGCAGTATAGTGTGCAGAATGCTGAGCCTGCCATCAGGAATTCTCAGTTGGAGATTCACTAGGTGGGTACCATCTGCCCCTCTTAGCACTCAGAATAAACCCTGAGCTCCTTACCATGACCCTATATGACCTGTCTTGCCAGTCTCATCTGCAGATGTATGTGTCCTCCCTCCCTCTCTGTGACAATCAGCAATCATGCCAGCAGGCACCTTCCATCTGGTTCCCTACTGTGGCTTTATGCTTAGATATTCAATAAATATTTGATGAATAAGTGGATGAATGACCATCATGGACCTCCATTTGCCTATCGATGCAATGGGAGTATAGGTGTTACTCAGCTCTGGTCACCGATGCCTTTTCAAATATAGCACAATTTAGGGATTTCCTCCCAGAGACAGTAGAGACACAGAACATTTTTTTAAGATTGATTGAGTGATTGATTGATTGATTGATTGAGGGTAGACACAGGGAAAGAGAGAATTCCCAAGCAGACTCCCCACTGAGCATGGAGCCTGAGGCAAGGTTCAGTCTCAGAACCTTAAGATCATGACCTGAGCCCAAATCTGGAGTTAGCTCCTCAACCACCCGAGGCACCCAGACACCCTAGACACACAACATTATACGTCAAGTTCGGAGAGGGTGTCCCCAACCTCTTTGAAACTTACCTCAGATTCCCTGATCTTGCTCTGAGGTTTTCAGATTTGAGAACAGAAAACCGTGAGATCAAGGGGCTGTTCCTTTGGTTCCAAAAGGTGCTCAGTATTTGACACTCCCCTTTCATGGCCTTTGAGTTTCCTTATTTGGAGGTGAAGGTACCCCTTGGTGCTCCCTCTTGCTCCCGTCCCTAACTCCGCAGCCCCCTTGCAGTCTGGGTTCATTACTCTTGCTCCCTGGTTGGCCACCCTGGCTCCTTCTGGCGCTGTCCCCTCCTCTTCCAGCCACTGGGATCTTAAGATAGCAAACTCGGGCCCCCTGGAGAAATAGTCTCCCTTAATACTAACATAGTCCCCATCTATAAAACCTTTCAACTTCATAAACTCGTAACTGCAGAAATCTGTCCAAACATTCCGGGGCGGTTGTAACTATTGGTGTTGGCTTGCAGACCTGAGCCGAGCTGCCAGGGCTTTAATGAGGAAATACTTAACAGTCCTAGCCCAGGGTGACGGCCAGGGAGGGCGGGGAGCCCGCTGATGGGTGCCAAGGAGCCATGAGTTGGCCCCCAGGGCACAGCGGATAGGACAGGCTATGGAGCGTTTTCTCAGAAAAGTGAGATTGACTTAATCCTGTTACCCTTTGCGGGTGTGGGCGGAAGAGGCGGAGATGGGTCAGGACAGCTGTCAAGAGCAAGAGCTTAGCCAGGGCTGAACTTTGGAGTTGAGAGCCCTGTAGCCAGACAGATGAGAAAGGCGCTTTCTCCCTCCCAGGCTCGGCGCGCTGGCTTTTCCATGATTAATGTGGAGAGAATGGCTTAGACGCTTCGAGGGCCGCCTGTGAGCAGAAGTGGCCCTTTCTTCCCTCCTCCTCGGGCGCCTGTCTGGAGGATGGTGGGCCGGGAAGGGTCAGCCGTGTTGGTGGGGTCTGCGGCAGGCTTGCCTGGAACTGGTGCAGGATCCACATCACTGAACACCCAGTCCCCACCCCGCCCCCCACCCGGCTCCCTGAAGAAGGGGGGGCTGCTGTGGACCCAGCCAGGCAACTACAGAGAAGCCCGTGGCATTTCCCCTCCCACAAGCCACATGAAACAGCTCTCAGGGGAGAGGGAGAGAACACACTTCAGAAGTGGGTGTGAAAATCTGAGCCTGGTAGATGAGGTGCCATCCACGACAAGGGGGCGACTCTGTGGCCTCGGAGACTAGTCTGAAGGAGTTCCCTTGGGTCTGGTCACTGGGAGAAAGGGCACACAGGCTGTGTGACAAGAGGAAACTGCTACCCCACCACACTCCTACCAGAGGTCCCCTCCTCCTGCACTTTGCTGTGCAGACAGGGCTACAGTTTGTACCTGCGGCTAGTGGGCAATTCTATAAGTCGGGTACCCAGAGGTACCAAGCCACCAAGCCAGAGCAGCATACCTGACTACCCCACTGGCCCAGCCTGTCACCATACCTTGGAGCTTCAATTTTAAAAGGCTAGGGCTTGAGAGAGCCTATAAATTCCAGGTACATGGAGAAATGAAAGTCACTGTCATAGGAGCTGAGGGATAGGGTCTTTCCCAAGAGAGTGATGGATTGCTTTCCCTTCATTGCATCAACAGCTCTTGAGACCTTGACACAGGACCTTAAAAGGTCCTCCAAGACACCCATGGGATAGAGCCCTATTCTCTTCACAGGTTAGACCCTAGGAATTATACTTGAAGCCCCAGGGGTCAGGAAAAGGATTGTTTAGGTTTCTGACTAGGAAAGAAGAACCTGAGGCCCCAGAAAAAAACAAAACAAAACTGAATTAGATCATAAAATGGATTTTTCCCTTGGAGGTCCTCTGGCAACAGGCTGATTTTGCAGGTGGGACCTCTCCAGCTCAGAGAAAGGAGAAGATTAAACATGCCTCTGACTCCCCCTCACCCCAACCCCTGCCACACCACAGCACTGCATGATTCCCTCTGCCCAGGACTCCCTTTCCCTTCCTCTGCTCCCCTCTCTGGAGAGGGCTAGGCATGCCATGACCATGCACACGCTCCCCCAGCTCCCAGCAGAGATTGGGCTTGGGCCAGAGGAGTTTCAGGGACCTCATCAGAGCTGGGGGGTGAGGTGCTTGCAGGCAGGAAAGCAACAGATGTAGGAACAGGAGTCAAGAAAGCTGATCTCTCTGCTAGAAAGCTGTGTGACTTTGAGGGGGCGCTTCTTCAAATATCCCTAATATTTGAAGAACCCATTACATTTGACAAGCCTCTTTCACATATGTTACCTCATTCTATTCTGAATCCCCTGGGGGCTCAGTTTCCTTGCATCAAAATGAAGGGATTGGACCTTCAAGGCATTTTGTCTCCCATGTTAATATTTTGCTTTATGGTATCTGATACATTTTATTGTTCGTTTTAGGATTTATGATGCTAAGATTCTGCATTCTGGGATTCTAGAATCTTTGGCTTCTAAAATTCAATGGTCTTTCGTTCTGGGAATATATGACTTTTTTGTTGCATGATTGTGTATGTCACTGTTTCCCAAGTTTCTATCGTATTGGTACCACCTTTACCGCCTAGGCTATGTCTGCATACCACCTGTATTATTATTCATTTAGTATTTTTCCTTAAATAGACTCTTTTTTAACTTAAATAAATGTCTTTAAAATGGAAACTTTATATCACTACTGCAAATGGAAAACCAGTCTCACCTGCCATAAATAGGACCTAAAAGTAAAAATAAATACAATAAAAACAATGTTATTAAATTCTAACTAGATACTGTTGCCTGCCAAAGGCTCAGAGCCCAAGGCCTGCTCTTAAAAAAAAAATCTATTTTTTTTTTAGCACACATGCATGGGCGCACACACACACACACACACACACACACACACGAGCAAGCTCAGAGAGGTATTAAAAACGTGTTAGCATCAAATTAAAACAGTATAGTGAGAAGGACTTGAAAATATCACTGAACTTTTCATCTCCTTTTCCTTAAGTGTTTGTGTGTTTGGTGCTGGCCCTGGATACCACCTACGTTCATTGCGAAGTGTGTCCCTTCAGCATGCAAATCACCTCGCTCGACTACACATAGGCAACAGAACCTAGAATTCTTGCCTTCCAGGCCACACAAACATTGTCCAGAAACAACTGTCCACAATTTGTCCAGTTAGTTTCTTCTCTTCTGAGCTTTGAGCCAAGTCCTCTTTGCATCATTACAAAACCAGGCTCTCGAATTCACCTTGGGGCTTCCCTCTGCTCATCTCTGTCAGGGTTCAAAAAAGCTAGAGGAAACTTCGAAGCCTTCCACCTGGAGACAGTGGCTCCAGAGCCAACATCAGGACTCCAAGCCCATCTGGCAACAGTTGGGCCTACGGTGATGCCTTTGCCTCCAGGACAGAAAGAGGAGGCGCAGCCCGGGCTGTGCTGTACCTCCAGGGTTAGGGAAGGTGGAGGCTGTGGGAAGACTCTGGTGTGGCCTACACATCCCTGCAAGCTCAAGGCTGGGCTCACCCTCTTTGGAGCTGGCTACACAGCTAGAGTGGCATCAGGATGGGCACTGACCCGTGGGCAAGAAGACCCAAGTCATAATCCCCTTGCCACTGCTGGCCCCATGTGGGACCCTGAGCAAATCCTTTATCCCCTGTGCAGTCACTTCCTCACTGTAAAATTGGGATGGACACACTGGTCTGACTATCAGTTCCAATTACTTCTTGGGTGACACTCTATCTTAAGCATGTGTTCACACTTAAGTAAATGGCTGCTGCTATTATCATTAAAAGAGTAATAATTATTACTTGAGCCTCATGATTTGTCAGGAAAGGGTAGGGTGGGCAGTGATTTTCTCATTGACAAGGTCAATACATTGAAATGTTTGGGTACACAGAAGCACATCAAAAATTTGATAACAGGGCATATACCTGGGTGGTTCAGCAGTTGAGCGTCTGCCTTCAGCTCAGGGTGTGATCCCGGGGTCCTGGAATCAAGTCCCACATAGGGCTCCCCGCAGGAAGCCTGCTTCTCCCTCTGCCTGTGTCTCTGCCTCTCTCTGTCTCATGAATAAATAAATAAAATCTTTAAAAAAAAAAAAAAAAGGAAAACTCAGTTTAAAAAAAAATTGATAACAAATTCTATTTCCCTCCTGCCAGTCTCCTGGTGCCTAAGAGCAACATCAGTCCCTAGACTGAATTCCGTTTCTGGAGCTGGCCACATGAAAACTTCTCCATGACAGTCACTTTGACCCCACATCCAAGGTAGCCTCTGTTTGACCAACTCCAGAGCAATTCATACAAAGCCAGAGCCATCTTCCTCTCTGCTCCTTTCATTCACCCTATGGGCATTCTCACATTTTGGCCTCTGTCCTAGCTCTTGCCCTCCACCGGGATGCCCTCCTCTCTCTGCCTTATTTGATCAGCCCCTCAGGGCCAACCTCGGAGACCTCACTGATGGTCCTGGCTGGATCACGGGTTCTCCTTCTGGCTTTGGGTAAGTCCCATGGCTGTGCCAGGTCTTAGTCTCCCCATACGAAATAAAGCATTAAGCATGTCCTCCAAGTTCCTCCCAAACCTAACATTGAGAATGGTAGATGCTGTAGTGCCCACCACAGGAAGGATATGATCCTGGCTACTTGAACTCCCTTGGCTTGTTGATGACCTGTCAGGCTTGCAGTCAGGAGAGTGGGGACAACTGGCTGTATGGCCTGTGAAAGTTAATAGCCATCACCGCAGAGAGTGTAGGCAGCCAGAGGACAGGGCTACACCTACATTTACTGAGCCTCACATCCTCAGCCCAGCACAGTGCTCAACACCAAAGATGCTCAATAAATAATTAGCAAATGGATACACGTATGTCTGAAAAGCAGTATGGTAGGTATTATTAGTAAAAACTGAGGTTGGAGTCAGATGCAATCAAGCTAGAACTCCTTAACCATAAGCTTTAAAGAGAGAAAGCCCCTGACCAACGCTCCCCTTTGTGTTTGCCTCCAGGCTCAAACACCTGCATCAGCCCAGTCTAGAGGTGTGTGGGGGGGGGGGGGGGGTGAGGGGAGAGAACAAGAACCCAGTAACTTATTTTAACTAACTAGAGGAAACATCACAACTACAGGCAACCTTACCCCACCCAATATTCATTCGTTTATCTCAAAAACATTTCTTGAGAACATCTGTGCTGCTGAGGCTGCAGAGAGGGTTGGGGGGATAGGCATGGATAGGATCTGGTTCCTAGCCCCAGCTCAGAGAGGCACTTTTTGTATGACCTTAGACAAGTTTCTTCATAGTAGTCTTGTCTCCTCATCTCTAAACTTGGGAAGTTGGACTTGATGATATCATCTAAGGATTCTTTCCTTTCTTATTATCTGTGATCAAGCTGCAGGTCCCTCTGCAGGGAAGGAATGGAGATTTTCTTAAGGATCTGGGAAGTTGTCCATGCATTAAGCATTATCTGCAAACTAAATACATGAAATTATAACTCATCTCCTTGCATGTGTGTTGGAGCGGGATGGCTAATGCACTTCACAAAAGGGGCTCCAACTTTGAAAGGTAGAACCTCTACCAGGAGTCGCCCTGTCTCCCTCTGGTCCTAACTCTCTCGGAGCTTACAGTTTTGCAAATAAGATAGAATCCAAGTAACTTGACTACAAGGCAAAAAACAGACATGGGTTCTAAAGGTTCAGAGACAGACAAGACGTCAGTGACCTTTAAGGGGTCCCATCCCACTGAGAATCTGAGAAAAGGACTAACTGCCACTGGCAGGATGTCCTCATGCACCAGATTTTATGTCCAATTACCTGGTGGTCACAGGTCTCCTGATTCATCTCACAGACCTCAGATTAAGAATTCTTTATTTAGAGAAACCCATCAACAGATGTCAGGCAGGTCTGGAGCAAATGCCTAACTTGAATTCTTGAACAAAACCACCACGGAGGCTATTAGGAGAGACTAGGGCCACACAGGGTCCATGCCCCTGGAACTCGGGGGCAGGGGTTGCTGATGAGGTAGCAAAGGGAGGGTGGGGAGGAAGCTTAGATAAAATAAACCATGAGCCATCCTCTCTGTTCCTTCTACTAGACAAAGCAATTCTTTAAGCTGTTCTAAAAGACCGAACTCATAAGCTTCAAAACATAAACAAGCAGAGCCTCTTAAATCATTGGGGAATTGTCTATGAATATAATTATTGGATTACATTGTTCATAATAAAGAGAGACTGAGCTGAGAGTCCACAACCTCTGTGATTGGGTAGAGAAGGGCAGAGAATCAGGAAGGGTCCCCATTGGGATGAGACCCCCAAAATGATCCTGCTCACAAGTAAGACCACCAGCTGGAAAACTCTGCCTCCTTGCCATGAACATGTTCCTTGGAGTGCTAGAAACCTGATGGACAAGTAAGATTTTTCAAGTGAAATATGCTTTTGATCCTTAAGTGGTAATGATTTTGAAAGTCACAGCCACAGCCGCCAACACTAACAATTACACCCAGCAGTCTCATGGCCTAGGACAAAGGACCCAATGGCCAAGTGCAGTTTGATTGAGGCTGCCTGGCAGCTGAGGGCTCGGACCCCCTGAGTGAGGGTGGGGGCGGACTGGCTGGGGAGGAGAGAGGAAGTTCAGGCTGCTGAAAACCGCCTTCTCCCACTTTGCAGTATATCTGAATTGCCTAAGCTTTTTATTACCACGCAGGTTCTGATTCAATAGATCTGGGGTACACCTGGCAATCTGTATTTCCAGCAACCTACCAGGTAATGCTGATGACACCAGTTCTCAGGCCATGCTTTTATAGCAAGCTTCAAGGGAATGGCCCTGACAGCAGAGCATGGCTAAGCCCATGAACTTCGGAGTCAGGTAGACCTAGGTTCAAATCCTGACTTCCCCATTCCACTAGCTAACTAACCTCAATTACTGAGCTTCCTTGAAACTCAGCTCCTTACCTATCAAATATGAGTTAGAGGCAGGATTATTTGTTCATTCAACAAATAGGTATTTAGTGTCAACTTTGTGTCAGGCTTGGGCAGGCCCCGGGGATGCAGGGGTGAGTCAAAACAGGGCCGGGTTCGACAATCTTAGAGATAATGGATGTGAAGTCATCAGCACAGGGCCTGGTACATGGTAAGCACTCAACAAATGATATCTATTTTTATTAGGAGGGGGAGGAGTATCAGCCATTTTAAGCATCCAGGGGAAAGAATGCTTCTGTTAAATGCTGACTGCATAGAAAGATTTGGAATTCATTCTGTGAACCAGGGGACCCAGATGCGAAGAGTATACAGTCCCTCTCTCCTTGAGGAGCTCCTGGTTTTAGTGGAAAGATGGGTGTGTAGCCTGAGTGGCCCCAGTAAGCCACCCCACTCTCCCCGATGGTACGCGTCAACATGAGTTCATTCACTCTATTCTCACACTTGGTCCTGGCCACCAGCCTCTGCTCACTTCTCCAAGCTGGCACTGCTTCTGTCTTGATTGTCACACCTCAACTTTACTCTTCTTACTCTGCCAGCCAGACAGCCCGTAGACCTCCTACTCAGAGCCAGGCACCACTCTGTGGGCCTCCCTACCTCCCTGGCCAGGGGGCCATACCAGTCAATCAATCCAGACACTGAACAAACAATGATGTCGTGGCATCCTGAGACGGAAAGTCACAGACTTGGCCTGCTCTCCAAATCTTCATACTATCCTCAAGGAAAGGCCTAGCTGGGCTGGGATAGGTTTAATCCAGAGGTTAGAGTTCTCAGAGGAAGGAAAGGCAGCTTGCTTCCAGGTGGGCTTAGCTTGGACACCTGGGTCTGGGCCTCCCTGTGCCTTCTTCCTGGTGTAGGCTTTGCTGCAGTGGGGTTCTAAGTCAAGGCCAGAGAAAAGGAACAGGGCGACATTTCAAGGAATAGCCAATGACAGGAGACCCAGAAGCAGCCCCAACCTTCAAATGAACTGCAAGTGACAGGGCCTCTTACAAAACCATCAGGGGCAGTGCTAGGCCTTGGGGACACAGTGAGGATCAGGGCCGAGCCCCTGCCCTCATGGAGCTTACAGTCTAGCCAAGAAAGCCTACGTGCTGGCATTCCATCACTGCTTGTTGGGCACTGTCAGGGGGGCAGCCGTCAGCAGTTCTTCCCCCGAGGCAGGACTTCAGCAGAGACCCATAGGAGAAGGGAGGCCAGGAGGGCAAGCATTCCAAGATAGATAAACAGCTCGCGTGCAGTCTGGATCAAGAAGACTGGTCTGTAGGTCGAAGCCACAAGTGTGGGAAATTAGCATAGTGAGGAAGGAGGCCAGGGGCAGACCACAGAGGGTTGACCTCTCTAAGGAGCGGGGGGCTCTTCTGAGGGCAGTTGAGGGTTCCACGGTACAATTCAGCAGCACAATCACTCATCCCCGTTTATGGATGGGGAAACCGAGGCACCGAAGAGCAGTAGGTCACTGGCCTGAGGTTACACAACCAGAAAGTGGCAGGGCCAGGATTCCATTGCGGCAGCCTGAGGCCGGAGCCTATACTCCCAAGCACATGGTTACGTACATCCACAGACACCAATTCACATATGTTAAAATTTAAAAAGAAAGAAAGAAAGAAAACTGTACCCCGGGCACTGGGCTCAGCCAGAGCCCATCCAGGCAAATTCTATTTAAACCCACTTAACAAGGAGCCTCTTAATGATCTCATTAGCCCGGACAGGGCCCTTAGGAGACTTGAGGCCAGGCCCTGCTTTAAATGGGGCTCCTCTGAAGTGGCCACCGCCTGAAGCGGCCACCTGAGAGGGCGGGCACAAAGCCAGCCTGCGAGCCCCGCACCCGCTGGGCCAGGCGCCACGGGGCTGCTGGCCCGGTGAGACTCGGCCTCGGTGGGGCCCAGGGCGCCCGTCGGGTTTCCATTAGCTCCATCCCAGCCACCCTGTCCGCAGGCTTGTACGGATGGGTGGTCTGGCCGGCCACAGACAGCTCCTGCGCCCTGACGGCGGCAGCCGGGAGCCTGTGGCCTTCCTCAGGCTTCACCCTCTCAGGGTCGGACTTCCGGCCCCCTCAGCCCTGGTCTGGCTCATGACCATGCCGGGGTTCTCCGTGACCCCAGACTCAACCTCCACCCTCTGTATCCCTCATTTCCTTCCGTCAGTCCTCCTGTTTTCCGGACTGACCGATTCTGATCTGTCCATGACCCCCTGATCCTCCGGGAGAGTTGCCATGGAGACCCCGACCAGACAGTCCCCCATCCACATGGATGCCTGCCTCTCTGGGCAGCTCTGGGTCCAGCATGAAGGGCGAGGGTCAGCATCCCGGCAGGGCCATGCCACCTTCCGAGCTGCCCCAGGAAGGCTCAGAGTGAGTGACCTTCTGAGAAATGAGCACCTGGCCAATCGTCCCACCGCAGGGTGCAAAATCCAGACAGGCAGAAGGAACTGATTCACCTTTCCAGAACTACAAGCCGAGGCCCTCCCAGCAGGCTGCGGCTGAGGCCCCTGCCTATTAATAGTCAAGCAGCTGTTTGCCTCCCTGAATGAGACTCTTTATTTGCAAGCTGCGTTGACAAAACAGATCCCGCTCCTTCCTGCCGGCAATATTTGGGGATGCAGGGGCCGCAGGGAGATGTTCCTTCCTTCCAGGGAAGTTGAAAAGGTCAGTGCAGGAAGAGACCTTAGTGGTGACCCCCCTCAACATTGAGGAGGCCGAAACTAAGCCCGTTATTACCATCCCCTCGGCCCCCTCCCTCAGTCCTCCTCCCATGTTCCCAGCATCAGCCAAGGGCCCCATTCCTCCTCAAATACTGCCTCCTGGATAATCTCCCCCTCCTTTGTCCCAGCCTCATTCTAGAAGCTCCCAAGTCAAGTCCTTGGGTGACTGCGTCCCTGCTGACATCCAGGACTCATCTTCTGTGCCCCCAGCCCTTCGATCCACTGTGTCTGTGACTGTGTGTTCTCGCTGAGCTCCTGGCCTTTGCACATGCTATTTCCTCTGCCTGGGGCTCTTTTTTCCCTGCCGTCTTCCCGTGTTCAGTGGTCCCTTACATCTTGGTCTAAAAGAGACCAGGAAGCTTTGTCTCCTGGTACCCACCTCAGGGTGCTTTCATGCTCTGCTGAATTTACCCCCTCAGCTGAAGTTCTAGGAGGGTAAAGTGAGGCCTCTTTTTTTTTTTTTTCATTGCATTTCTCTGACAGCCACAAGGACACTGTATGACATAGAACTAAATCAGAGGGCTTATAAATTTTTTCTCCTTCCCCAGACCTCCACAGTCTGATCAATCACTCAACCCTATTAATTCAACCTGGTTAAGAACAGGTGCTATGGAAATGTCGGTTTGAATCATGGTCCTGCCACTTACCAGTTGAGAGACCTTGGGTAAGTCACTTAGCCTTGCAAAACCTTAGTTTCCTCACCTGTGAAACAGAGCCAGCCATCGTGCCTGCCTCGTAACATTGTGGTAAGGAGTCAATGAGATAATGCTTGTAAAATGTCTAGCCCAATGCCTGACATATTCAGCAAATGTGAGCTGCAAAAATAACTTTCAACATTTTGATTTGAAGCAGAATCTCTCACCCATCCCTGCCTCCCCATTAACTACCACCCATGATAGTTGTTGCTGCACAGCACATGCTTTGAGAAATGCCTGTCTAGGCTAACTCCCCTGCTACTGAACAGGCAAGGCGTGGAAGGAACAGAGAGAAAAGCCATGAATCTAAGGGTTAGGTACTGTCACATGCCTGCATCTCTGCTTACTGGCCAGGGTAGCTGAGCCTGTGGCCACCTGCTGGCCCAAGAGATTGCAATGGCTGGCCTCCCAGGGAAAAACCAGGCACCAAGGAGCTGGCTGTCTTCATATCAGAGCAGCCTAGGCATGTGTTTTGGGTCCCCAAACCCCCCAGAGTGCCCAAGGCATGTTTTTGCCAGGAGTTAATGGACTTTGTTCCTTCTCTGCCTGATGAGGGTAGAGAGGGGCTGATAGAGGGTTAGGGAGGAAGGAGGCATTCATTCAAGCCTTGGAGCTGGAGCTCTTTGCTTCCAAGAGGTTGTTTGCTTGTTCCTCTAAGCTTCAAAGCCTTCTTAAATTGTCTTCAAAGAGTGAGCACTAATCTCTGCCTCCTACAGGACTTTTCAGTGCCCAAAGCACATTTACTTCTATGACCTCACTGGGTCTCTTAGCTGTCCTCCCTGTGAACAGAGAGTAAGGCTCTCCCCAACTTGGCTGATGATACATTTGAGGCTCAGAAAAGGCCAAATGCCTTGCCCAAGGCCACAGAATGAGGACGTAACCACGCCGAGGCTGGAGCCGGGATCTCCTGGCTTCCCATCTAGCACACTTACCTGGCTGTTGTTCAAGATGAGTAGCTAGCGGAATGCTCTCTAAGCTCTTCAAGGCCTGGACCCTTTAAGCAAATAGCTCTAGGCTCCAAAAACATATGAAAAGATGTTCAACCTCATGGGGATTCAGAGAAGTACAAATTAAGACCATTGTGAGTTACCATTTTACACCCACGAGATTGGCAAAAAAATAAGGAGCCTGACAATACCAAGTGTTGGCAAGGATGTGGGTACTGCTGACAGGAGTGTCTGTGGGGATAAGTGATTCAGAAAACCATCTGGTATTATCTTATAAAGTTGATCATTCACTTTCCCTACAGCATAGCAATTCCACTCCCGGGCATGTATATTCCAAGGTATGTATACATGAATGCTTATCATTTGGACCACACTGGTTATTAAAATTTTGAAATAAATTCAGGCCAGTTGGTAAATAGCTGCTACTCCAAGTCTCTGTCCACCCATCCCCTTTACCGTGTGACCCTACTGCCCCTCCCCATGTTCTGGCTGCCCCAGCTCCTCTCCTGGGGACCCTTCCAACATTCCCATGATCCAGCAACAGTAAGGTTAACATCTAGCCTCTCATAATACCTCTAGGACTAGGTTCCAGCTCCATGGTATTCATTCTGATTACTCGGTGCCCTTACCCTTCCGATTGTTTGTTATTATTATATACACCCCAGAGAAAGTCTTGTTCACATGCACAAAGAGAAATGCACAAGTTTATTCATAGCATCAGTGTTCTTGGTAGACACAAGAGCAACTGCAACAGCCACAATAACAAATCAACTATAAATAACTTGATGTGCGTGGACGGAAGATGCCCATCTGAGCCTCATCCTTCTGTTGGGTCCGAGAAGTGCTCAGGGGCTCTGGGCAGATGAAGGAGACAGGTGGGCCTTTCAGTGAGGCCCAAGCCCCATCTGATGTCATGTTGGATAGCAGGTACGGAGCCCTCATTTCTGTGCCAGGTGTTACATTCCTTAGGGTTGTATCTTACTTCCCAGCTGAGGCGGCAGTTACCATGCTTCATTCCATTTCACAGGGAAGGAAGCCGAAACATAAAGAAGTACAGTGGTTTGCCCAAGGTCACACACTGTCAAGCTAGAGTTTGAGGTCACGTCTGTTGGATTCCAAAGCCCAAATTCTTCTTCACCACTGTGGGCTCACTGCCACAGAGTAGGGGCTTCTGGGGTGTAGTACCTGCTCTCCTCAGAATCCCCAGCATCTAGCACAGAGCCTGGCATATGGAAGATGCTCAGCAAACAGAGACTTGATATCACAAATTAGTCAGTCAGCCTGTTGTGTCAGACCTCAGCCTCTGGCCTGGCCTTGCTCCTGTCTGGTCCCTGAAATCCAGGCCAGAAGGTCATGTATCCCTCCAATTCCGCTTCCAGATCTCTTGACTTTGAACCTGGGCTTGTTAGTCATGTCTCTGGGAGAGGCCCCTCCAAATATTTAAACACAAAGAACTGGACTTGGGGCACCCGGATGGCTCAGTGGTTGAACGTCTGCCTTTGGCTCAGGTGGTGATCCCAAGGTCCTGGGATCAAGTCCCACATCAGGCTCTCTGCAGGGAACCTGCTTCTCCTTCTGCCTATGTCTCTGCCTCTCTCTGTGTGTCTCTCATGAATAAATAAATAAAATCTTCAAAACAAAAAACAAAACAAAAAAAAACACACAAAGAACTGGACTCTAGTTATGGATTCCTTTATTTTTTAGATGTTGATTGAGCACCTACTACATGAAGTGCAGAGCTCAGCTTGGGAAAACAGCACTGACCAGAAATCATCCTTGCTTTCTGAAGCTCTCAGCCTGTCCTGGGTGACCCAACCCTGAAACCACATCCTCCCAAAGAGCGGGTGCTGAAATGAAGCCCATGTGCTTGGCTTAGTGGCCCTTCAACCGGTCAAAGTGGTCAATCAAATTGTCTGGCACTGCATCACTTAGTTGGGTGTTCTGTCCCCACATGCCTCCTATCTGACCTTTTGCCTGAGAAAGAATTTGTTTTTGCTCCGGGAAGAGAGGTAGAGCTATGGAAAGTCCAACGTGCTCATTTATTTGTTTGGTTTCCTTAATTTAATCTATTTAACAAATAAAAATAAAGATAATGTGTTTGCCCAAATAGTGACAGGCTCCACCTGATGTGTTATTATGACACTTCTGGAATTAAAATCACACCACTGCGGCTAATGACTTCAGTGCCCAGGGCAGTGGGGAAGTGCCAGGTGGGTTTAGGTTCCTGAGCCCCCGCCACAGCTCTACCAGTAACTGATGTTGGAAAACTCATTTGGCCTCTTCAAGCCTGTTTCCTTCCTTTATGAAACGAGAGTTGAAGCCGCTCAGAAAGACAACTTTCACATTCGCTACCTCATTTTGCCGTCATGATATTCTATGAGGAAGTCTCTTTGGTCCTAATTTATCAGTGGAGAAATGAAAGCAGAAGAGTCAGAAGAATCCAGATGACTCAGCCAATAAGCAACAGAGACAGGACCTCAATCCCGGCTCCCAGTCCCTGTCTGCCATCCTCTTGTCTTCACCAGGGTTTCTCAAACTTGGGAAATGGACATATGCCTTAAAAAATTTCTCACTGACCTTAAGAATATTTCCAGGGACCTTAGGGATCTTACAGACACAAAAATATAAGAACCTTCTCAGTTTGATCTTTGTGGAAATCTTGGTTTGTGGAGGGGGCTGTAGCATCACTGATTATCCCAGTGCCAAAGCGATCATAAATGCAAACACCAACACAGGTATAGTCACAAGACCATGCGACATTATCAGGCAGACATCCAGACAATCCAAAAATATTATCCTTAATTGTTTTAGCTTATCACTGGAACAAACACACAAAAAAAATTAAAGTCTAAAGGAACTTGTGGGGAACACCACCCCCCAATCTGAGATTCTGTAAGGCTGCCTTCACATTGCCTGAAAACCCCTCCCAGTTCTAACATTCTTTGAGTTTCCCTGGTAACCATCTGCTGGTGGAAATGACAATTAAGCTGTTCAGCTGCCTGGTTCACTTAGTTCCCCCATTATGGCTCCGTGCCAGGGTCAAGAAGGCCTGAATTTACCCACCTGCAGTGACATGCCAAAGGAAGAGGGAACCTCCCAAGCCCAGGGATGAGTCTCAAAACAAGGAGTCCGAAAAGCCTAAACCTGGATGAACATCATTCATTTCTCCACCACCCCATCCACTAACCCATCCGTTCTTCAAATATTCACTCCTGCCCGTTATATTCTAGGTCCTAAATTTGGGAGAGAGAAGATAGGGTGGAAAAAAAATAAGCAAAGTTTACCAAAATGTATATAATGTGCTACTCTCAATGTTATATAAATGCATATATGTATATACCCTCCAATAACATTGCTTCCTCCTGGGCGGCTGGGGAGAAGGGTGGGAAGCTGGGAGACTTTTCTCCACATCCTTTTTGTACCTTTCTAGTTTTTACATCATGTGTGTGTATTGGCGATGCCAGAAATAAGTTTCAGTTGTAAACAACACTCCTGACTGCCATCCCAGTGCTCTGGTCACTTGAGCGGGCCAACCTCTCTGTGATGGTGGTATTGGTGGTGGAGTGATTTAGGGTGAGCAGAGTGAACAGTAAGAATCTTTTGGCCTTACTCTCCACGGGCTCTGTGGTCTTGTCCAAATGGCTGCTCACCCCAGAGGGTTCTGCCCACCTCCCCCCCAGGCTTGACCCTGCCCCAGCAGGGTGCTGGGCCCAGGATGAATTGCTTGGAGGTAATGGGGGTACCCCCCTGCTGTGGCCTCAAGAGACCTGTCTGTGTGGGCTGGCATGTGGTCACGTATGAGTGACAGTGACCGGGCACATGTGCTCTTTTCTTTCCCCAAATATTTACCTTGGAGCCTTCAGATGCTCTCCCACGCCTGCTACCATGGATAATCGGCTTTCAGCTGCCGTGGTGTGCATCCTCCCGCCTCTCCCACAAGATCAGGAATGCAACTGCATACTCACCCCTCCCTCAGGAGTCACCTGACATGGGCTCAGGACCCAGGGCCAGAGTGCAAGGGGAGGAGTGGTGAGCCTGGATTCCACACACCCGGTTCCTCCTGAGACCTAGCCAAGTTCTGAGATGTAGTTAGATTTGAAGAGAATGGATCAATCCCTTTGGACCAGAAAACATTGGGACGTCCATGCTAGATGGGCTTCAGATGGCAGCCTCTCTGGAGACTCTTGTCAATGAGTCCTTCCCCTCTCCCTCCTGCCACGGCCTTCCTCCTTCCAGGTTCACAGCATCCCTGAAGCTCGAGACTGTCCTTATCCCTGTTTTACAAGAGAGGTGACTGGAAACCAGTGGTAAAATAACTTACTCCCAAGTTCACCACACCCGTAAATCTCTCAGGAAGGAATTCCAAGCTGGCCCAGCCCGGGAGCCCATTCTCTTCCCACCCCAGCACAAGGCCTCCTACGGAGGGCGCTATGCCGGCAAAATGGCCTCTGCCTACCACAGACTGCAGAAGCAGAGGGAGAGATTGACACTGTAATTATCTTAAAATGTAAAAATCCTTGTGCATCAAAAGACTCCATAAATAAAGTGCGAAGACAGGCCACCGACTGGCAGAAGGTAGTAGCAACAGGCCCAGAATTCGAGCTCCCACAAATCAGGAAGAACCACACAGACAGCCCAATGGAAACATGGGCCAGAGATACAAAGGCAATTCACAGGAGAGGAAATGCAAGGGACCAGAGAAATGATGAAAACGTTTCAGCCCCACTGATCAGAGACATACAAATTAAAAACACCAATGAGAGGCATTTGGCCCCCATCAGAACAGCATAAATTCCAAAGTCTGACAATTGCTAGCGTGAGTCTGGATGTGGAGCGACAGAAGCTGGCCAGCCCTTCAGATGCAGTCAGGCGGTGGCAGTGGGGGACGGGAAGAAGCTCCTGTGCCCAGGGACCCCTCCCCAGGTGCATGCGGAGACGTGTGCAAGGACATTCATGGCAGTGAGATTTGGATCATGAAAAACTGCAACCAGCTCAAATGCCTATGGACAGGAGAATAGATTAATAGATTGTAGTACATATTTACAATGAAGCGGATTAAAAAAGTGGCAACGTATGTACTGAGCTCTGCACACAACTCGGATCACACAACGCAGATAAATTTCAAACAAAATGTTGAAAGAAAACAAGCAAATTGCAGAAGGCTATGTACAATATTATATCACTCACAAAAACTTGAAAAAATCTGCAAAGCAGTACTTTGCATGTTTTATGGATATATACATATATAGCATAAACATAAAAATATGTACAGGAAAGAGTCATGCCAACCTCAGGGAACAGGGTGGTGACTGTCTCCGGGCAGGAGGGAGGGGAATAGGCTGAGACATTCTGACTTATTGGTGATGTCTTTTTTCACAACCTAGGTTCCGGGAACATGGGAGCTGTATGTATACGTACCTATAGTTTTCACATGTCAAATGTTTAATTTTTTCAAAAAGCAGGGAGCCAGACTGTGGCTCCCAGGTCAGTCGCCTCCCAGGTCACAGATCACTGTTAGAAAATCTCATCTGCAGTTTAGCCATTGCTCCTAATTCTGTTCCTTGAGGATCCCGTGCGATTGTGTAGGCTGGCAAGTGCAGAGAGGAGGCTGCATCTCCCAGCCACCCCCTCCAGCGCCACCCCCTCCACCCCTCGCCACCCCTTCCAGTCTTTAAAGCAGATGGCTGTTCAAACAGCATGTTCTTTTCTGTGGAAAGTCCTTGAGAAGCCCAGACGCAAAGGAGGCTCAAAGAAATCCCACCACATTTGTCAGTGGAGTTCTCCCTGCTAACCACGGACGAGGCTCAACAAGGGATGCTCAGTGGGGAGAACTGAGCTGGGCGTCAGGACATCTGCTGTTGATATGCTGGGTGACTCTGGGTAAGCGACAACCCTCTCTGAGCCTTGGTCTCGCCACAGGAATGCCAGTTAAAACGTGTGGTCCAGTGTGGTGGTTCCAAACCTAGAAGCATCAGAATCAACTGGCGAGCTTTTGAAAGTGTTGAGGCCAGGGCCCCGATAATCGCAATTGCCTGAGGTGGGACCCTGGGAGTGCATTTCTCTTGAATTGCCAGGTGATGCCAATGCACTGGCAAGTTTGGGGATCAGACAGTCATTCCAGGTTGGACATTCACATATGTGAGAGAACTCTGTCCACGCCGCCTTATCTTCTCTCCCCACCCCCAGTGCCTTCCTGTATCTTTGTTAATCATCACCCTGAATAGTTGATGCCAAGCAGGGTGCTGGGTGAGAATGAGGGAGCAGATGAGCTTCCAGAATGCGGCCCCTCTCAGCCTCCCACTCCTTAGTAACCGCAGGGAAGCTGAGAAAGAAGGCGGGGAGGAGGGGCAGGCACTTGCACCCCCCCACAGGTGGAGGAGGGTCTGGTGGGGGGACATGGCCCATCTGCTGAATTCCCACCCCTCTGTTCCAAGGCCCAGTGGCTGAGCTACTGGAAGTGGTGCCTCCCTCCCTGCCCCCCATCCTCAGCAAGGGCAGGGAATCACCACAAATCAGAGTTCTAGAACATCCGTCAAAGGCAGACCCATGTTTTCTTGATGGAAGCCATTCACGGCCGCCTTACCACCTGTACTATTATTTAATTGCTACTTTCTTTTACATTGACTCACTGCTTTTTTTTCTTGAATGTCTACTTTAGCCCCATTCTAAGCAATAATATCTGTGAAATAACAGGTTTGATGTGCTAGTTATTTTTTTGTCGAATACACATTAAAATAAATACATAAAGATTTCCATTTTAAAATGTCCATCTATTTATCTCCTGAAGCCACTCTGTGCGTCACTGCGCTTTCAGAAACACGGAGCTGGTCCAACCCTCTCCACTTACAGAGATGCAGACTGAGGCACGGGGGACGAGGGGGGGCTGCCACAGGCCATACCACGGGGATGGAACCCCTTATCCCCACAGATGTCCACGCTGGAGATTGGGGGGGGGGCACCAAAGGGCTTGTGATGGGGCCAAGGGTACCCTGGTGACCTTGACCTTTAGGGAGACCTTTCTCTGGTGGTGCACTGCCCCCTCCTGGTAGGCCCTTCTGCAGTGTGGCTCCTGGGAGGAACATCCAGAACAGAGGGCCTCCTCTGAAGGTGTGAAGCTGAGGCCTTCAGTCAGGGAAGCCATCCCTGAAGAGGTGGTATTCGCACTGGGCTCTGAAGGGTGACCAGACAAGGCCAAGCTCGAGAGCCTATTAGGAAGCTGTGATTCGTCCTCAGGGTCAGTGATTGACCCGGGTAGGGGGGAGATTTGATAGGCCTGAGAGAGAAGCGATGCCAAGTGCAGTGCGGAGAACACAGGGGAGGAGAGAGTGGGGCAGACACAGCTGGAGGGAAGAGAGGCGTGAAGCGGGACGGGCCTACCTCCGCCTCGAGCCCGCGGGGACCTCACCAAGCTGATTCCTGCCTCGGGGGCCTGTTTCCTTATCAGTGAGAAGAGAGAGCCAGGCGTCATGCTCTCCAAGGACACTTCCAGCTCTGAGAAATAAAACCACGTAAATAGGAAATTATGCTGATGAAGTTGTGAATCGCTACACCCCTTTGGCAGTTAATTCTGCTTTAGCTATTAAAATAAACCAGAGCATCCCCTCTGGCCCACTTTCATTCCATTCTACAGAAATTAAAGTTCCGGTCCGTAAGGATGTGTTTAGCAGGGTGTTGAGAGCAGCACTGTTGTATTAGCCAGAAGAGAAGTAACCTGTCCTGTGCTGTCTCCCACTCTGTCACCAGGAGTCCCCCTCCTCCCCGCCTCCCTGCAGGCAGCTGGCCTCCATCCAAACCTTGCCCCTCACCCATTAACTCAGAGCTCCTGGCCTGGGCCTTACCTCACCTTCCTTCTCTAGGAACAGAGCAGGGAACCAGTAAGGTGCTCCATAGGGTGCTCTGAGGGCTAAACCCGTAAGTGTGGGTATGCCTCGCAGCGCAGCGCCAGCTCACGGTAGGTGAGCTGCCACTCTTACTCAAAAGGCTGCAGCAGATCCCAGTCTCTGGAGAAATGGCTCTAATATGTCAGTCGGTGAAAAAAAAGCGAGTTGCAGAATTGTGTGTTTAATATGATCCCCTTTTGTAAAGCAGAAAAGAGAGATGAAAACGGGGAAATGGGAAGGGAGGATTCAAGCCTTATGGCAGGGTGTCTGTGTCTGTCTGAGCCCGGAGGGAGAATGTGAAGGGACCTGACACGGGACCCCAGAGGTTGCTGAGGGTGGGGGTGGAGGGATGGGGTGTTAGAGGGTAGGGAAGTGGGCTGGGAGTGAATGACATGAAGGACCAGCTTTGTCTTTATACAGCCCTGAATCGTTTGACTAATGATTTCAGGATTCACTTTTAAACCTTTTGTCAATCTTTAAAATCTCCAGTGAGATTGAAGAAAAAAGAAAGCAAGAAATTGTCATCCCAGGAGAGGGAAGGAGGCGGTGAGAAACCTACTGGCCTAAGTGACTTGGCCCAGGGAGAACCCATTGTTACAGTAGATGAAGGGGCCGTCTTTGGGTCCTGGGGGCAAAGGCAGCCTTCCCAGACAGGCCCCTCTCTTGAGAGTTCCAATGCCAGAAGGGCCTTTGTCCAACCTCTCCAACGAGAAGAAATGTTGAGGATCAGAGAGGTCAAGAGACTGGCCCAAGGTCACACAGCAGAGCCTGGCCAAAAAAGGGAGTGTCCTGACTCCTGGCTCAGTAGCTTCTCCCTTGTATCATGCTACCTTCCACTCTGTGCAGCAGCCATCCTGCTGGGAAAAGAAGGTTATAACGTCCCACCAGCTTAGCTTCTTTTCCCTCTGTTGATAGTCCCTCCTTCACTCATTTCCTGAGTGCCCTCACTGTGCCCTGCTTGAGAATTCAAGATGACTAAGTCATGCTGCTTACCCGAGAGACACTCACAGTCGAGTGGTCTGGAAGCTTCTGCCTTCTCCCACTAACAAAGACATCTTTTTCTAACTGGTAAAAAAAAAAAAAAAAAAAAAAAATGCTCGGAGGCTAATTTTTTTTTAAATCCACTGTTTTGTTTGCTGCTGTCTTAATTGTTGCCATGTTATATTTTATCAGTTTAATGTTTTAATTTTGTGCTTGGGCCCTGAGGCAATTCAGTGAAGGGTATGATTTAGAAAATCAAGGAAATAAAAAAATTGTCCACAGAAGAGGCAGCCTCCCAGGAGCCAAGGACAAAGCATAAGTGCCTAAAATGAATTTTATTAGGAACAAAACAAAAACAAACAACCTGTTGCCAGACAGAAGGTATTAGACCATCCTGGTTTTGTTTTTGTTTTTTAATTTAATATCGGTTCTTCATTTTTCTCCAAGGTCAGCCAAAGACTCATGACCCAGTACCCTCTCCATTGACTTCTAGAAGCTTCCACATTTCTGCTTCTGGGCTTGTACTCACAATATGTGCCTTACCTGCTCTGCCCTCCTTTCTTCCTCAGGAGACAGACTATAACCACCCTTGCATTTTCCAATATTTGTTGACTGGGGTTAGGAATAACACAGCCAACAAGACAACCTCAAACCTGCCATAGGGGAATTTATTCCCTACTAAAGCATTCATTCTCAATGAGGGTGATAATGCCCCAAAGGGGTGAAAATCAGTTTTTGGAGGGGTGAAAAGAAGCTTTTATTTACAAATTTGTATGCTCATCAGCCTGTTGACTTATCTCAGTCAGTGGCCCATCCGGCCACCCAATCAGGAACCCAGGCATTGCTATCATTTGGAGTTGTCAACTGTCTTCCAGCTCAGGCTGCTGGTTACCAACCTCATGGTGGCCCAATCCATGGTGGCTTCTGCTTTTTCCCTGAAAATTGAGACTCCATCTGTCTCTACTTTCCTCCCTGCCCAGTCTAGATCCCGGAGCCCAGAGACTGAGCATCTCTCTTGCCAACATTTAGACCCCTGTGCCTCTTTTCCTCACCCATCTGGCAAAACCCAAGGCCTCTAGATAAACCCTACTAAGTACTTTTCCCCCTGCCTGCACCTGGGTAGGTGAGCTGTGAAGGAGGAAACCTCTCAGTGAGATGGGATAGGACACACGTAAATTAACGATCACCAGCTTCAAATGGGTTGTCAACATTGTCAGGCAACTGGGGATTTTGTGGGCAAGTTTGCTTCCCAAGTCGGAATGCTCATTCTCCTCCTTCCTCCAGACTCTTCACCACCTCTTCCTCGCTCTCAGCAGAGGACCTTGCCTCCCACTTTGAAGAAAAAATAGAAGCTCAAGATGAAATCTCCCTTAACATCCCACTACAAACCTACATCTACATCTGCACCCATCCTCTCTTTGTTCCTTCTTTTGGTTCTAGAGAAGTCATCCCTCCTCCTCTCCGAGACCAACCCCTCCACCCACATGCCTGATCCCATTCCCTCTTGCACATGCTCCTGAACATCACTTGCTGATTATCTCCCCTATTCCCTACACCCCTAATTAATCTCTCTCCCCTTGATCTGCCTTTAAACAAACCCAGCTCTCTTGCACCTTATAACACACCTCCTCCGACACACACACTGACCCTGTCACATTGTCTCTCTTCTCCCCTTCATACAGAAACTTCTCAAAAGACTCACTGCCTCCCTTACCCCTCCTTCACTCATTAGACCACTGCCACCTGAACTTCTCTGTCACTCCAAGAGGTAGCACTCCCTAAAACCATCAACAATTGCCACAACTGTCATTAAAACAAAGCTCACGGTTCCATCCTCATCCCATCTGACTTCTTAGACCATTCCCCAGGGGCTTGCCCCACTTTCCTGAAACTTTTCCCTTGCCTTCCTTCCCTACACCCACCCTCCTGGGTTTTTTCCTACCTCTCTGTTTGCTCCTTCTTGGCCTTTGCAGGCACATCCTTGTCTGTGCAGCCCTACCCTGGGGGTACACCTCAGGGCTCCCTCCTGGGCCACCTTCTCTCCTCTGTCCGTGTTCTGCTCCTTGGGCAACCTGGCCCTCAGCCACAGCCTCAGTTATCATCTCTCCTCTGACAACTTCCCACCTTCTTGTGGGTCTAAACCCAGGCTCCCAAGTGCCTACCCGACATCTGTACTCTATGTCTCAAAGGCATTCCAAACTCCACCTGGCTAAAGTGGAACTTGTGCTTTTCATGCCCGCTCCCCCTTGTCACCTTCTCCCTGCTCTGCCCCCACCCCAGTCCTCTCCAGTCTCCTCTTTCTCAGGGAAAGTGGCTTCCTGCCAGGCTGCACAGAAACTTTGCAGTCCATCCGATGACACTCCCTCTGCCTTGCCCTCCATTCCAACACATCTCTATGACAACTTTACTTCCTGATGACTCTGGAATCTTCCACCACTCTCCACCTCTGCTGCCACCAGCATCGCCCTATTAAATTCTGCCTGGATGCCTGGCTGCACTCCTAACCCTAACTTGTCTTCCGGCACATACACATATGTACCCTATTCCACTCTCCACTGGGCATTCACACAGGTCACATTAAAATGAAAAATCTATCCTGTCCTTCGTGGACCTACACTGTCAGTGGCTTCGTATCATGCTTAAGATGAAACGAAAGATCCTTAACATGGAATTTGCCTGTGTCCACCTTCCACCTTCCTCAATCCCCCTGCTTTTCCTCTACACCCTGCTACCAAGGCCTTTTCTCACCTCTTTTCTCTTGCATGGGTTCTTCTCTCTACCCCGGGGGTCTTCCCACACCTTCCACCCAGCCATTCCTCATCCACACATAGTTCAGATTTCCTTGCAAATATCACTTCCTCGGAGAATCCTTCCCCAACCCCCAAGAAAGGATAGATACCTCCTTCCTGTTAAGTGCTTTCACAATAATGGCTAGCATATATATAGGCACAGCACTATTGTTAGACGCTCTTCTGCTTAGAACTCAGTTACTCTTCATGACAACCCTGTGAGGTAGATATTACAATGATCTCTATTTTACAGATGAGGAAGCTGAGGCACAGAGAAGTTATGTAACTTACCCAAAGTTCCCTAGTTAACAAGAAGCAAAGTCAGAATTTGAACCCTAGCTGTGTGACTCCGCACAATATTTACTGTTCCACAAGAAAACTCAATGCTTTTCCTCTCTGCGTGTATGCACTATTTGTAACAATTTGTAACTTCCTACACTGTTTAGCATGTGTCTCTTCCTTCAAACTCTAAACTCTCTGTTGGGGTGGAGACTACTTCATCCCAATAGTAAGTACTGAATAAATATTTTACTCAATGGCTAAACGCAGGTTAGTCTCCTCCCTCTTTCTTCCTCACTGCCTTTGGTCACCTGGTCCTATTCCTGTTTCTTCCTGGAGAAGGAGTTCTTAACTCTAGGTGATTCAATTATGTGCTTATCCATGTCCTAAAACTGGTTTGAAAATGTTATGTCACATTCAAAATTTTCTACAGCAAAGTCTAGGTGGTTCACGCTGTCTTCAGTTTCTCAATGGGTCCATGAAGTTAAAAAGAGCTGATTCAAATATTTCCCAGCCTACCTCATCCTCTCCCTGCCAACCTCCCCTTGACAAGTACAACAGCCTCACATCTAGTTTTGTTCTCCACAAATCCATCCTCCACATTCTGATGATAGCAATCTCTTAAAAACACAAACCCGGGTCACCCTCCTCCATAAAACCAGTCAGAGATTATCTATCACCCTTGGAACAAAGTGCAAGCTCTGCTTAGCAGGAGAGGGTGCTGTAGGGCCTGTTTACTTCTCCATCCTCCTTGTCCTTACTCATCGCCTCTTACCCACAACTGCAGCCCACCAACACAGACTGGGTTCTATGTTTGGGCTTCCCAGCCTATACCAGGGCGATTTCTCCCGTCTATATACAGGCAGTGCCCTCTGCCTGGAATTCCAGTCCTCTCTTCTGCACCTAGAAATTCCTACTCCGTCTTTAAGCCTCAGATGAGATGCCTCTTTGGGGTTAGGTGCCCCTCCTCTGTGCTCCCGAGGCTGTGCCAGTCCTGGACAATGCGCTCAAGGCATTGAACCACAGTTGCTTGGTTACCAGATCTCCCTGTGAGCTTTGAGGGTAGCCACCATTTCTTATCCATCTTTTTATCTCTCCTTCCTAGGTGAGCAGTAGCCTAAGGTACGGTGCTCAAAAACGATTTATGCAGTAAATGAACAATGACAAATAGTCATGGATCGTAAAATCTATGGGAAGTGAATGCATGAGTGGGTAACTGGAAGTTCGGGACCCGAGAGAAATGCAGATTAAGATGTTCAGAGATGAGTAAAACCCTATCGCGGCCGTCACAGCGAACAAGGAGGGCAAATCCCTGCGGTGAGCAAATCCGGAGGGTTTAAGAGGGAGTCATTCATCTCTAGGCCGGGAGGCGGGACCGGCGGGACCACGCCCCCCCGCCAATGGGAAGCCTTGTTACTCGCCGAGCCTCCGCCCCTTTCGTCCGCCGGGGCGGGGCCGGCCGCTCCAGGAGCTAAGACTACATTTCCCGGCGCGCCGCGCGGCGCGGGAGAAAGAGGAGCCGGAAGTGGGGCGCGCGAGGTCCAAGGGCACGAGGGAAGTGGCGGGCGGGGACCGAGGGGGGCGTGCAGGTGAGCGGACAGGCCGAGTTTCGCCGGCATGGCCGAGGCCAGGAAGCGCCGGGAGCTCCTTCCCCTGATCTACCAGCACTTACTGCAGGCGGGCTACGTGCGCGCGGCGCGGGAAGTGAAGGAGCAGAGCGGCCAGGTGAGCGTGCGCGGGCCGTGCGCTCGGGCCGCGTGCAGGAAGGGCTGGAGAGCGGCTGCCTGCGCCCCCTCCCCCGGCGGCCTGGCGGCGCCCAGCGCCCGACCCTGCGGCGCCCCGGGGGGCGGCCGGGGGTCCCGAAGGAGCCGCAGCCTCTGCCGCCCTGTGGCTCCCTGCCCTGGGCCTCAGTTTCCCCAGCCCCGCAGTGGGCGGGCCGGGGTGTGAGATCCGACGCGCAGGGCTTTGTAATTCCCGCGCCCCTTACCTCCACCCCCTTCCTGGTAGTGGCGGTTTAAAGTTTCCCAAGTCCCGGCCACGTGGCTCAGCTCGGCCCGGGACGGCGGGTGGGCTGGAGGGTCGGGTCGCCGAGATTGTCGATTGTCGGAGGGGTGGATTGCGGCCGCACCCCAGGGAAGGGGGAGGCGGCGAAAGGGAGCGCCAAGAGGAGGGGCCAGTGGCCCCTAATGGAGCTGAAGCTCAGGCCCTCATCCCTCCCGTACCGAGGTAGACAGCTCTGGGATGCGAGCTTGTGGTGGAGTCATTGCCTACTTCATTTTTTCCCCGCAGCTGTCTCTGGCGCCCAGGGTGCTGGTGATAGAAGGCTGAGCAGGTCCCCCAGCCCTCCCAGGGTCTACAGTCTTGAATCTAGTAGGGGAGGTGGGCACAGATCAAAGAATCACAAAGGTAACTGTACACTTAACACGTTAGGTGCCAAAAACGAGAAGTATAGGGTGATAAGACAGGGATGGCAAATTGCCCACATCAGGGATACCCAGCATTGCTTTCCTGGGGATGTGGATGCTGATTTGAGACCTAAGAGAAGGGAAGTGGATATTCCGGGCAGAAGTGCAAATGCCCTGAGGTCGGAGGCAACTTGTTGCATTTGTAGTGGCCTCTGGAAAGTCTATTGTGGCTGAAGTGTGGAGTTACAGGGTGACAGAGCAGGTGGGGAGCTGGCTGGAGCCCTACTGTAGTTAGTTGGGTCTTCATCTGAGGAGTAGCGGTAAGCCACTGGAGGGTTTTAAGCTGGCAAAGTGGATATTGACCTGATTAGTCATCCCTTTGGCTGTGGCGTGGGGTCTGGTCCTGATGCGTGGCTCCCAGAATCTCCCTAAAGGGTGATGGGCCCTAAGACGTTATTATCCAAGCTTTTCTCCACCCTCTCGACCTTCATTGCTTTTGCTTTCTTACTCCATTCAGATCACTTAACAGGTAAGTGGGGCAAGAGATAGTACCTATCTTCTTTGGGGCATTTGTCTAGGCGAAAGTATCCTGTATCCTGTCCTCATGGAACTTGTACTGTAGCAGGAGTAAATGAACAAATATTTTTTAAAAAAGAAGAAGAAGAAGAAGAAAGTTAATGATAGAGTGTGTCAGGTGATCTTAGGTGTTAGCTATAAAAATAAAGCAGGCAAGGAAGATAAAGAATATCAGGGTTCAGTTATAAATAGGAGGATGGGGAAGCCCCATTGAAGGCCTGACATTTCACCTGAACTTTCACCTCTGAGAAGGCAGAGACCTGAAGGAATTGAGGGAGCGAGCCATGCAGTTAGCAGGAGAGCATTCCAGACAGAAAGAGTAGCAAGCCCTGATGGGGTGGGTGGCCTGACACATTTGAAGGACAGTGAGGAGGCAGGTGTGTCTGGGGCAGAGCAGAGTGAAATTGGCGATTGGAATCTGTATTACCAGCTCATGTGCGGCGCGCTGGCTAGAATATCTCATTCAGGCCTGATAGCTTCCTGCTAGGCGGGTGCTCCTCTTATCCCCGTATTATAAAGGAGCCTGAAGTTTGAAGAGGTGAAGAGATCAGCCCAGCCAGTTAACAGAGGAACTCTGCCTGACTCCATATGCACCCTCTTGGCCATTCTGCCCAGATCTCAGATTCTCAGATGCTGCCCTCACCTCACACTGCTCGCTCAACCTCCCTGGGGCACTCGACACCCTGGGTTCTTGACATTTACAGAGTGGGTCATCTGGCCTCGGCTCCACTGGACTGGATTCCACCTGGTTCCCTCTGCTTCTACCAAGAAACTGGCACCATTTGGTTCTAGTCTCTTCCCAGTGGATGAATGGATTGCGGTCGTGCCTCCTGGGTGCCTTGGATGTCTGGGCTGTGGTTTGTACGACCCTGGGAAGATCGCCCCACCTGGCCTGTAAAAGACTTGAGAGGTCAGGGGTGAGAAGAGCCCTGTCTTGTGGCCTCTAAGTGTGGAGAGCACCAGGGAAGTTGGGGGCTGCTGGATAAATGCTAGCCTGGAACATTCAAACTCCAGTCTCCCAGAGGTCCCTCTCCCTAACATGTTATCTTAAAAGGTTTTATCTGGAAGTACTTACCCTCCTTGTCTCTGGAAGGTTTGAGTGGTACTAACATGGCCAAGCAGACCTATTTCTCAGAGCAAAAAGCCTCCCATGAGGTCATGGAGAGTTGGGCCCAAGGAGGACCTGTATTGTCCTAGGGGCTTAATTGCTGCTTTCTTTTTGCTTCTCCGCAGAAAAGTTTCCTGACTCAGCCTGTGACCCTTATGGACATCTATACTCACTGGCAACAGTAAGTCTGGCAGGTCTGAAAGAGTAGAATAAGGATACCCCAAACCATCAGCTTGAAATAAGCTAGGATGCTAATCTGGTCTACAATCTGGCTGCATAGCCGACTGTGGACGCTAGTATCGCTCCTGAGAGCCAGGTCACAGGTATGGGTGTCTGATAGTGAGAGAGGTGTGATCAGTGCTAGTAAGGACCCCAGCTTTTCAGTGGCTTGTTAATCATTCAGTCATCAAACATCTGTTGAGTACCTACCCAGTAAGTGCCAGGTCCTATTTTAAGTATGGAGATACTGTCCTGAGTGAGACAGACATGGTTCCTTCTCTCCTGGATCTGACATTGGAGTCAGGGAAGTAGGCATGCATCAAAGATTGAAACAAATAAATGTAAAGTTAAAATGGTAGTGAAGATTATGAAAAAGGACCCAGTGACAAATCCCATAAACAGGTTAGCCAAGCCTCATTTCGTCTTTAGGGGGAGGTTTGGGGGGGTTGGGGGCTTAGGGGAGGTTTCCCTGTGGTGACCTTTGATTTAAGGGCTGCAGAGAATGGGGGAGTGAACGAGGCAATAGGTCTGGAGATGAAGGTGGAGCAGACCTGGCAGGGGAAATTGCCGATGTAGAGACCTGTAGCTGCAGCCACAGGATAGAGGAGGTTGGACGGTTGGCAGGGCCCATCCCAGGCAAGGCCTCATCATCCATGGTGAGAAGTTGTGTCTTTGCCCCAAAACCAGTGGGAGCCATGAAAGGGTGAAGTAGAGATGGGTGAGATCACTCTGCAGGATGGCATGGCTGGTTGGGGCTGTGGACACCATCATCTAGGCAAGAGCTGATGGGGCTTGAGACAGGAATAACAGAGGGGTAGAGAGTCAGACAGTGGATTCCAGGAATATTAGGGGACGAGACCAGGAGCTGTGGATGGTCTGGAGGGGCAGTCTTGTTGACTCCTGGTGCCTGGCTTGTGCACCTGCATGGAATGTGGGCCTGAGCATGGAGCAGGAAGCCAACCCAATTTAGAGGGAAAGATGGAGGGAAAGGGAGGAATGTTGAGTGTGAAATGTCTGTGAAACATGCAGAAACAAGGAAAGGGGGGATAATCCAAGGACCTGTCAACAGAGGATTGGTTTGAGACGGAGGGAGGGGATAACCATTCTCTCTGTGAATTGGCCTGACCATAGTCAACCAGGGGAGTGGAGTGAAGGACTTGCTGTCATGTCCCATGAGGAATGATTAGAAAATCCTGAATTGTCCAGGATTGACAAGAAGACAGGCAAAGGGACAGGTGATGTGTCTGTGCATCTCTGAAGACAAAGGGAGTGGGGTATTCTCCGGGGCTCTGAGAGACTGAAGTGGGACCCAGAAGTACCGCTTTAGGGAGACGGGTTGCAGCTTCTGAATAGAAGCTATCCAAGAAGGAGGTAGGCTACGGTTCCCTGTCCTCAGAGTTGTGTAAGTAAAGGCAAGAATGGTGCGCAAGAGATCCAGCTTCCTGTGGGAGCTAAGGTCTGTGAGGGCCCTGTCAGCAATCAGTTCTTGCTGTCCTCTGCTGCTAAGAGCACAGTACATGCCTGCACTCCCTCTCCCTCACCCTCTTCAGCGTGCCCAGGTGTCTGGATATTACAGCACTTCCTTCCCTAGAGAACCACTCCAGTGAGTCCTTCCTTGTCACTGGTCCCTTCTGTGGATGAGGGGGACTGAATGGAATGAGGACCTCACACACCCACTAGAGGCAGCCTGGCCTAATGGTTCCCAGCAAAGTTCAAACCCAGGGGCTAGCTGTATGACTTTGCGCAAACTTGGCTTCCTTGAATCTATGTCTTCATCTGTAAGATAAAGATAGTAAATAAGGTGCTAAACCTGACCATTGGAGGCATCCTCCCTACCGCCGTGCCGCCCCCCAAAATTTATTGAGCAGCAGCTACTGTGAGCCAGAATTGTTCTTGATATACCTGGAACTAACCAGAGAAAAATCCCTGCCCTTGTGAAACTTACATTCTGTTGGGAGGAGAGGGGCAGGATGAATTGATGTGTAATAAATGAAACCTAGTTTTCAGAGGAGTCTCAACAAAGTAGCCTTCCTGGGAATGAGGGATCCACATCCCAAACTATGGCAGAGTGTATCTATCCCAGCTGGGGAACATGGGGCAGAGACAGTGACACCACCTCAGGGTGGGAGGGTGAGGTCAAAGGGATGGTACTTGCTCAACCAGGAGAGTGCTTCTCCTGCCCATGCCCCAAACTTACTCTGACCCTGAGCACAAGTCACTTAGTTGATAGTTTCTTGAGATGTCTGCTACAGGCTGAAGATACATAGTAAGCCAGCAGAGGTTCCTGCCAGCACTGCTCCCCTCCTCTGCTAGGTTTGACCACGCGGTGGGGGAGTCAGGCAGGAAGTAAGTAGAATAACAAGAGAGAGAAAAGTGCTCTGCAGAAAATGAAACAGGATGGCAGGGCAGAGAATGTTGGGGGGCAGGGGAAGGGCCTTTGAGGTGGCTGTATTGGTGCTGAGGCCTGAAGCACCAGAGGACCTAAGGAGAGTCTTCCAGAAAGAGGGCACTGCAGGTGCTGCAAGTTCTGGAGAAGGGGGAGCCTGGGTGGCTCTTATGAGCAGCCTACAGGTGCTGGCACATTCCCACTCAGTGATTGTTAGCCACTGTCATTATATAATATTATCAACCCTTCTTGATTATTTTGAAGACTAATAGTTATAAAAATAGTTTATGAAATGGGTGAAGATGCAGAATACAAGTATATTACACCGTGTTTTCAAATTCTGTATGCATACTTCCTTTGAGGGAGGAGGTGGGTGTCTTTCTTTTTAAATCTCCTGGAGGTGCCCTTGCCACCTGGTTGGTATAGCCAGTCACCCTCGTCCTGCAGAACCTCAGAGGTTGGCCAGAAGCGGAAGGCAGAGGAGGATGCAGCGCTGCTGGCTAAGAAGACCCGAGTGTCAGACCCCATTAGCAGCTCAGAGAGCTCAGAAGAGGAGGAGGAGGAGGAGACAGAAGCTGAAGCCACCAAAACCAGTAAGAGTCCTGCATGCTGGGGGAGGCTTTGTTGGTGTGGGGGGCAGTGCTCAGCCCAGGGCCCTGTAGCTCTGGGGAGCAGGCTTTCAGATATTGGATTGTTCCAGGGGGAGAGTCCACCTCCAGCTTCTCCTCCAGTGAGCCCTGGGAAGACCAGGAGCTTTCAGAGAGAGATTGGAAGCGTCTCACATACCTTTTGCAGTATTTAGTTGAGCCCTTTCTTGTGCCAAACATTGTGTCCCAGGTACTGGAATTCTGGTGGCGAACAAGAACAGAGCTGGGCCCTTACAGTCTAATTTGGGGTACAATAGCTATGTTGTTATAAGCCCCTGGATGCTTCTGATAAAGATGGAAAGAGGCCCACATTTGTAGAAGATCTGCTGGAAGGATCTCAGAGGACAGCTAGCAGGCACCTCTTCTGTGTGGCCTCTGGGCTGCTGAAAGAGGGGCTGCTCTTCTTGTTTTGGAGTTAACACAGGCAAGGTGTTCCCAGGGGCTCTGGTTTCAGAGCTTTGGCAGGGGTGACCCCATGAGGCCTCTGCAGCCCCTTCTCCCCAATTCCTCGAGACAGTTTGTGCTTCAACCAACATAGTTGTAACTCCACAGTGGAATCGTCCTTTTTCTCTGCAAGGTTACTGGGCTTTACTTACATAGAAGGTAATTTCTTGGTTTTTAAACGTATTTTCTGATTGTGAAAGAAATACAGGATTCATCATAGGCTATTCATTAGAGGGTATATGAAAATTACTGGTTAAAAAGGCAGGAAAAAATTACCCATATTCTTGCCACCTACGATTTGGCAAATTATTCTTCCATTTATTTTTCCTGGGCATTTTTTTTTTTCTGGACATGTTTTTAAAAAAATTCAAAATCATATTGAACATATATCTTCTATCTTTCTTAATCTTTTATTTATTTTTTAATTTTTTAATTTTATTTTTTTATTGGAGTTGAATTTGCCAACATATATAACACCCAGTGCTCATCCCGCCAAGTGCCCCCCTCAGTGCCCATCACCCAGTCACCCCAATCCCCCGCCCACCTTCCTTTCCACTACCCCTTGTTTGTTTCCCAGAGTTAGGTGTCTCTCATGTTTTGTCACCCTCACTGATATTTTCACTCATTTTCTCTCCTTTCCCCTTTATTCCCTTTTACTAATTTTTATATTCCCCAAATGAATGAGACCATATAATGTTTGTCCTTCTCCGATTGACTTATTCATTCAGCATAATACCCTCCAGTTCCATCCACGTCAAAGCAAGTGGTGGGTATTCGTCGTTTCTAATGGCTGAGTAATATTCCATTGTATACATAAACCACATCTTCTTTATCCATTCATCTTTCAAGGACACTGAGGCTCCTTCCACAGTTTGGCTGTTGTGGACATTGCTGCTGTAAACATCGGGGTGCAGGTGTCCCAGCATTTCACTGCATCTGTATCTTTGGGGTAAATCCCCAGCAGTCCAACTGCTGGGTCATAGGGCAGTTCTATTTTTAACTCTTTGAGGAACCTCCACACAGTTTTCCAGAATAGCTGTACCAGTTCACATTCCCACCAACAGTGCAAGAGGGTTCCCGTTTCTCCACATCCTCTCCAACATTTGTTGTTTCCTATCTTGTTTATTTGCCCCATTCTCACTGGTGTGAGGTGATATCTCATTGTGGTTTTGATTTGTATTTCCCTGATGGTAAGGGATGCGGAGCATTTTCTCATGTGCTTGTTGGCTGTGTCTGTGTCTTCCTCTGTGAAATTTCTGTTCATGTCTTTTGCCCATTTCAGGATAGGATTGTTTGTTTCTTTGCTGTTGAGTTTAATAAGTTCTTTATAGATCTTAGATACTAGCTCTTTATCTGATATGTCATTTGCAAATATCTTCTCCCATTCTGTAGGTTGTCTTTTAGTTTTGTTGACTGTTTCTTTTGCTGTGCAGAAGCTTTTTATCCTGATTAAGTCCCAATAATTTATTTTTGCTTTTGTTTCTCTTGCCTTTATGGATGTATCTTGCAAGAAGTTGCTGTGGCCAAGTTCTAAAAGGGTGTTGCCTGTGTTCTTCTCTAGGATTCTGATGGATTCTTGTCTAACAGATCTCTCATCCATTTTGAGTTTATCTTTGTGTATGGTGTAAGAGAATGGTCTAGTTTCATTCTTCTGCATGTGGATGTCCAATTTTCCCAGCACCATTTATTGAAGATACTGTCTTTTTTCCAGTGGATAGTCTTCCCTGCTTTGTCAAATATTAGTTGACCATAGAGTTGAAGGTCCATTTATGGGTTCTCTATTCTGTTCCATTGATCTATGTGTCTGTTTTTGTGCCAGTACCACACTGTCTTGATGACCACAGCTTTATAGAACAACCTGAAATCTGGCATTGTGATGCCCCCAGCTCTGGTTTTCTTTTTAATATCCCCCTGGCTATTCGGGGTCTTTTCTGATGCTTTCTTAATCTTTTAAAATTATAAATGCAAAACAAGTTCACTTTGAACCAATACAAAAGCATGTGGGAAAAAAATGAGAGGTTTTCTATCCTATCCTGGTTCCCTTTCCCCCGCCCCTTTAATATATCCTGGCAGGTAGCTTTGAAACCTCCCTTTGCATCTCTGCTGACAGCCATGCATATGTGCGCAAGCCCCTATCTAGGCACTATGTATAAAGCTTGGCCAATTTTATACTGACCGACGTTTGACGCTAATGAATTTGTATTTAATGAATTTTATTTAGTGATATTTAATGAATTTTCCCTGTGCTAATGGGATCAGAATTATCCTTTTTAAAAGAGTCCCTGTCGAGAGAAGCATGGGGAAATATTTGTGGGCAGCGTGATACGATGGCTGGCGTTTTCTTCAGAGTCCTCCTTGTTGAGGAAGGGTGCCAGAGAGGCTGCTCGACATCACATTGGCCACAAGTTGGTAATGGCTGGAGCTGTATGGTTCACTGTACTTCTACTTACAAATGTGTCTAAAATTAAAGAGAGAAGGAGATGGAATTAAATGCCCGGAAGAGAGTTAGACCATGCAGTTCATCTCCTCAGTGTCCTCTCTGGTTCACAGCACACCCTAGAAATATTGCCTGGTCTGAGGTCTGGGGAGACAGTACCTCCTGATGTAAGAGCACCAGGAATCTAGGTCTCAACATCTAACTAGTTCCCAGTTCCATGGTTCAGCTGCCTTTCCACTAGAAACTGTTGACATCCTGAGCAGCTTTCTCTGTGGTCTCGGGGCTGGCTGGCCTGCCACTGTCCCTGTCCTGCTAGGTGGCCCTTGGGCTGTGGTGTGGTGGCCCGCCCTGAAGTCGTGCCATGCCGTTGAGTGGTATGCAGCCCAACTGTGAGCCGGCCCTTTTTTCTCGTGGGGCTTCCGCGTCTCAGGACTCCATGGGGGATGTGGACCTGTGGCTGTTGTGTTGCCCAGCTCTCTCGCTCCTTCTGGATGTGGCTCCTGCCTACATCACTCCCACTACCACCTCCCAACTCCCCCCGCCCCAGCTCTTTTCCGTGAGTCTGGGCTCAGCCTCACATCCTCATGCCAGGACCAGGCAGCCATTCCAATTGCACTGTTCGGTGAGCTGAGACCTGTTGGCTGTTCTTAAATGAGAAAAAGCTCATCTGCCTCATCCCTTGGATGTTCCTATCTTGCAGCCCCAAGACTAGCATCTACCAACTCCTCAGTTCCAGGACCGGTTTTGCCATCAAGCACAAAAGAAAAAGGCGTGGTGAGTAGGACCAGCTCTGGCCTATGGGAGTGAATTGCCCTATGGGGGGACAGTCCCCTGCATCAGAGAAGGATAGTGTTGTGGGTAATTGCCCAACATGGATTCAGATGTTAGCCTTTATCACCAGTTGTGTGATCCTAGAGTGTCTCTTTACCTCTCTGGGCCTCAGTTTCCTTTTCCATAAGATGGGGACACTGCCCACTGCTCTGGACCCCTGGGCACAATATGCATCTGTAATAGCTCCCTCCCATCCCCCCACTCCCATCATCCCTGCATTGGCCTGTTCAGCCAACAACTTGTTACTGATCCAGTTATTTTCCAAGCACTCTGGGAGGCAGTGGGGGCACCACAGCACTAAGACACCTGTGGTTCTGAAAGCTCAAAGATCATTTTCTAGACTGAAACCACTTAGAGAGTGGAATACCATTTGCTGGTAGTCCATAAAGCAGTGTTAACAGACACAAAAAGGACGCGTCCCTGAGCTGCCTGGCACGCTAGCAACCATGAGAAGTAGTGATAAGAACCACAGCAGACTGCTGGTTACCGCTTAACAAGTGACTGCTGTGTCCCAGGAACTGTAATTAGGCTTTCTCCCTGCCTCTGTGAGGGCAGGTACCACTGTCAGCCCCATCTTAAAGATGAAGAAGCAGACTGAGGGAGGTAATTTGCCCGAACTCTGCACGGCTGGGAAGAGGTGTATGCTCATTGCTAAGCAGGCCGTACCCAGCGTGTCTGTCACTCCTCTTTGTAGGCAAAGACCAACAAAGCCAGCAAGATGGTCAACTCCACACCACATCCGGCCTCTGCCAAGGCAGTGGCCCACATTCTGTCTGGGAGATCACCCAGGAAGTCTGCAGGGCCCTCGGCAAATACCATCCTGGTCTCGGAAACTGAGGAAGAGGGCAGTGTCCCGGCACTCGGAACCACAGCCAAGCCTGGTGAGCAGCCCTGACCTCTAGACGCCAAGCCCCCTGAGTTTGGGCTGCGGAGGCAAGCCTCGGGCACTGCTTTATCCAGCTCTGGGACATTCTGGAATTCAGAAGTTTGTCTCCATGGCAGTAAGAGCCCCATGCCTTGATGAGGGAGGGTCTGCTGCAGGGACATGTCAGGCTTTGCCAGGGAAATTGGAGCAGCCTGGATGATGATGGATCATCTTCTAGTTTATGGTGCGCAGGTGGGTACAGGCCCACTATGGCGGCTGAGACGAAACTGAGAGGCCTGGGTTTGCCTCAGTTTCTCATGTCAAACAGGCGTTTGCCCTGCCTGCCTCAGTGTGATGATGGAGGAAGATCTCTGAGCCATCAGATGCTGGCTTGTGTGTGCTAGGACCTATTATAACCCTTCCCAGGGCCACAGAGACTTGTGTGGGAACACAGGGATACGAGTGGCATGCGCCTCAGCTGTGGGGCTTCAGGAAAGGTGGAGCTGAAACGCTGCGTGGGAGAGGCGAGAACACAACACCTGCCTCTCATTTGCTGGCGTGGCGGAGTGCTGGCGAGGGGAGTCTGAAGGATAAGTGCTCAGTCCTCTCCCTCTTCCTCCCTTAGGAATGGCATCAGCCAACCAGGCCGACAGCTCCAGCGAGACCTCCAGCTCCAGTGATGAGACCGATGTGGAGGTAATTGCCACCATCCTCAGGAGCTGCCCTCTGCAAACCTTTAACCCTCCCAGACGCCTGGCCAGGGCTTTGCACGCCAGCGTGGCCAAATCAATTCAGCAAGTGTTTCAGGGGCACTGGGAGCTGGAAAGGCTGAGGCCTGCAGAGCAGAGCCAGATGCTGCTCGTGGCACCTCGGGCATGAAAAAGGTCTAAGGTTGGCGGGGAGAGACACCATCGTGTCTGTGAGACAAGGGAAGGCTTTCTGGGAGAGGCAGCACTGGGAGGCCTTGGTGCACACAGGACTCACCAGGAAGGGGTCTGAGGGAAGAGTGTTTAAGTGGGAGGAGCTACACAAGCCAAGGCCCAGATGCAGGAGGGTGGCCATCCTGCCGTCTGGTCAGGGTGAGTTGGGTGAGGGGTTCTGGGCCTGTTGGTCAATGCCAGGCCTAGGCATATGGTCAGAGATGGTCAGGTGTTGGGCTGGGGCCTCCTCTCTTCCCTGAACTGTGGCCAGGGAGTCCTCCCTTAATGTGTGCCTAGGCCTTGGGAGTGTAGTGGCAGGCGGGAGTGCGTGTTTCCCATGGCCGTGGGGACGTGGAGGGGTCCCACAGGAGTTTGCCTGCAGTGCAGAGGAGATCACAGGCAGGGGCCATGTTCTGCTGTTGGACCGTAAGGACCACCAGGAGGCACTGGGTTTTATTCTAGCGTCTGTGAGAAGCCATTTCAAGGTTTTAGGGAGGCAAGAGGGCCTGATCTGTGTTTGAGAAAGATGGCTGATTGTGGCCAGGGTTGGACGACAGGGCAGAAAGAAGGTATAGTAAGACTATTGATGCAGCTGGTGGCAGGTGTCAGGCCTCCTGCTAGAAATAGAAAGGTGTGTGGAGGGAGGGCCAGGAGGATTCAGGGGTGGCTTTATATGGTGCCCAGAGTACTTCTCCCTTGCCTCCTGTCTCACCCAGTAACTGTGAAGATGGAGACCGTACTCCTGTCTACCCCAGGCCACTCCCCATGTTTCACCCCATCAGGATACAGCCATGAGGGCGCCCCGGGCGCCCATCCCTCCTCGCCCTGCCACGGGAAAGGGGGCCACTCCGGAAAGCCAGCAGTCAAACACACAGCCTTGGTGGGTCAGGGGCCAGCACAGAGCCCTAACAGCAGTGGGGAGTTTGTGATTGGGGAGATGGCTGCCCCAGGAACTCAGGGTCAGGTGAAATCTGATGAAGGTAAGGGTAGGGCACTGCCGGTCCTGGAAATGTCAGAATTTTAGAAGTCTAAGAAAGAGCCCATAAAGGAAAGGAATGTGCCAAGAAGACTCTTGGTTAAGACTGGAATTCGGGATCCCTGGGTGGCGCAGCGGTTTGGCGCTTGCCTTTGGCCCAGGGCGCGATCCTGGAGACCCGGGATCGAATCCCACGTCGGGCTCCCGGTGCATGGAGCCTGCTTCTCCCTCTGCCTGTGTCTCTGCCTCTCTCTCTCTCTCTGTGACTATGACTATCATAAATAAATTAAAAAAAAAAAAAAAAAAGACTGGAATTCAAATCCTGGCCTTTCAGTCCTTGGGATGACCATCCCAATCAGATACTGTTGTTGAAGGGGCAGATGGGGTGAGGCTCCCAGTTGAGAGAGACTGGACTCTGTGTACTAGGTGGCTGAGGAGCATAGTTTTCGAGGGTTGTGTCCCCAAGGCTACACAGATGTGGGTTCTAGTCATGACTTTTCCCTTAATGCTGGTCTTGAGTGGCTTAACCTCCCTGAGCCTCTTGTCCTTTTCTAGAAAAGGAGTATAAAGACAGCATCTGCCTCAGGGAGTTGATTGAGAATCAGATGACACTAGGAAAGGACTTTGTAAACCATGAAGCCTCTCCTGCCCCTCAGAGTCAAAGATCATTTTTCCCTAATTGCATTTTCTGGTTCCAGGTGAAACCTTCAGTAAAACCACCCCAGGTCAAAGCCTCACCAGCCCCTGCCAAGGACTCTGTAGGGAGAGGGGCAGGCCCAACCCCTGGGAAGGCAGGGGATGTGACACCCCAAGGCAGAGGGGGTGCCCTGACCCCAGCCAGCAAGGCCAAGAAGCCAGAAGACGACTCAGAGAGCAGTGAGGAGGAGTCTGAGAGTGAGGATGGGGCCCCCGCGGAACCACCCCACCAGGTGAGGCCTGGGGCCGGGCTACCCCTTGGTGTCCCCGGGACTCCCCTGCCCCCTGGGGGCCAGCCAAATGGCTACATGGTGAGCATCTCCTCTGCCAGATACAGACTCACCTTGGGGTTTGGGAAGTGGGAGCTGGGGGCGTGAGTTAAACAGCACTGGCAGCTGGGTTTGCCTCAGCCAGCCGTGTAAATTATCCTAGACAGGCTGCTTCTCACAGGGTGATCCTGCACCCTACCCTGTCAGTAACTCCCATGGACCTCAGTTTCCCTGTCTTATGAATAGGATGTGACCAGCTGATCTTATAGTGAAGGGACTTCAGTTTTAATTGCCTGGTCCTCTGGCTTCTCAGGCCAACTCATGCCTTGTTAGCTAACAGGAATCCTGTTCATTTCCATCTGCTGGGATGCCCTCCCCTGGGCAAGTGGCCAGGGCTCTGGGCACATGTGAAGGGAAAGCAGGGGGTTGGGAGGCTGTTGGGGTGGGAGAGCCAGGAGGAGGAAGCATCAGACCTCGGTGGGGAAAGGCCCCACAGTCCTGAGCTGGCCAGGGGAGACTGCGGGGGGTGGGGAGGCCTGCTGCATCCTGGCCCAGGCCGGGTGGCAAGGGGGAGGTACAATAAATATGGTTTGTTTTGCTGGGTGTTAAAGAGGAAGGTTAAGCGGCGTGGGCTGTAGAAATGGGCGATTAAAATGAAGTGCTCAGGGAAGGCCTTACAGAGACATCAAGGACCTGAAAGGGGGTGGGGTGGGGGGGCATGTGCTACGTGAACATTTGGATGAAAGTCATTCCGGTAGGGAGCACAGCAAGTGCCAAGGCCCTGATGTGGCCCGGGAGGGGGGGGGGTCACACAGGATACAGCAGTGAGCCAAGCTAGACCGGGTGCCTGTGCTCACAGAGCTATCCTGCTGACGAGGAAGGCCAGCCCGGGGAGGTTCTGACCCCTGCCTATGGGTGACTTGGGGAGGAGCGCAGGGGCATCAGGGAGCACTGCCAAATGAACTGGTGTCTGTCTCAGACCCAGAGGAGAGGCAGTGGTAGCCAAGTGAGATGGGCAGGGCTGCGAAGGCCCCTGGAGTGAGAGGGTGAAGCTGATAGGCCAGGCCTGAGCACCAGTCAAGTCAGAGAGGGTGAGGAGAAGAGGAACAAACCACCCTTTCTCTTTACTAGGTGAAGGCCTCAGAGAAAATTGTCCAGGCCAAAGCTGCCTCGGGTCCTGTCAAGGGGACCCCTGGGAAAGGGGCCACTCCAGCTCCCCCTGGGAAGGCAGGGCCTTCGGCTGCCCAGGCCAAGACAGAGAAGCCAAAGGAGGACTCAGATAGCAGTGAGGAGGACTCCGACAGCGAGGAGGAGCCACCAGCTGCCAAGACGCCACTTCAGGTGAGGCCTGGGGAGGGAGAGTGCATGCAGCCCGGGCCCCTCCCCAGAAGGCCTTCTGAGACCTGTTCTGCCCCCCTGCACGAGCCCTGGACATGCTCAAAGCTCTGCCCCTTCTCACCCGTGGTACGTGTGGCATCTTTTGCCCTGTCTGGATTCTTGTGTCTCCTCATGTCCACCTCCTGGGCTCCCTTCCCTGATTCCATTTATCTCCTTCCAGGTGAAGCCTTCAGGGAAGACACCCCAGGTCAAAGCTGCCTCAGCTTCTGCCAAGGAGTCCCCTAGGAAAGGGGTCCCTCCAGTGCCCCCCGGCAAGGTAGGGCCTGCAGCCGGCCAGGCTAAGAAGGGGGCGGGGGAGGAAGACCCGGACAGTAGCACCGAGGAGTCTGACAGCGAGGAGGAGGCACCAACAGCTGTACCCCCAACCAGGAGCCCTGTTCAGGTGAGGCTGCAGGTGCCCCTGCTCAGAGGACCCATCTGTTGGCTTGTCCTCCCCCTCCGCACCTGGGCCCCATGCCCTGCATTTGCCTCCCTCACCTCCTGTCTCCCCTCCCAAACAGTCCCCTGTGGGCCCCTGCCCTGATCCTGTATTTTGTTATTCCCAGGCAAAGCCCTCAGGGCAAAACTCCCAGGTCAGAACTGCCTCGGGTCCTGTCAAGGGGCCCCCTCAGAAGGCAGGGCCTGCAGCCACCCCAGTAGGAAAACAGGAGGAGGACTCAGAGAGCAGCAGCGAGGAGGAATCAGACAGCGAGGGGGCAGCGCCAGCCCAGGTGAGGCTCCTGTCTAGAAGGCTCTTCTCCTCCTCGGTGTTGGTAGCACTCTCCCACGCGCACACCTATACACACCTGCACTCTGCTGGCCCTCTCGGTTTCTTATGTCTCTGCACACAGCCATGCTCCTCCCCTGATCCCGTGTGTCTCGCTGCAGGCAAAGTCTTCTGGGAAAATCCCCCAGGTCAGAGCTGCCTCGGGTCCTGCCAAGGGGCCCCCTCGGAAGGCAGGGCCTGCAGCCACCCAGGCCAAGGCCGAGATGTCCAAGGATGACTCAGAGAGTAGTGAGGAGGAGTCAGAGAGTGAAGAGGAGGCGCCTGCAGCCATGGCTCCAGTCCAGGTGGGGCCCAGGAGGGGCCGCTGTGCAGCCCTACCTGAACCACCCCCACCACTCAGCTCCCCAGAGAGCAAAGGGGAAGGACGGCAGCAGGGTCCCACCCGAAAACAGAGGGGGAGGGGGGTGTTCTGCATTCAGGCTCCTTCTCTAGTTTCTGACTTCTGCTTCCTCTCAGGCAAAATCAACTGTGAAAACACCCCAGACGAAGGCCTCCCCAAAGAAGGGCACCCCCATTACCCCTATACCTGCCAAAGCTCCCCCAGTGCGAGTGGGCACACCAGCCCCTTGGAAGGCGAGAGCAGAAGCTTCTCCAGCCTGTGCCTCGTCTCCAGCTATGGCGAGGGGCGCCCAGAAGCCAGAGGCCTCTTCAAGCAGCGAGGAGTCTGAGAGTGAGGAGGAGACTGCTCCCGCCCCAGCAGCAGGACAGGTGAGGCCAAGTGTATTCAGCTGACTCAGGGCCAGAGCTCATGTGGCCACTTGGGCACCTGTGACACATATCTCTTCCCTGTCATTCCAGGCAAAGCCTGTGGGGAAAGGCGTCACCGTGAAGGCTGCCTCCACACCCACCAAGAGGCCCTCAGGCCAAGGCACTGCCCTAGCACCCCCTGGGAAGGCAGGGCCTGCAACAGCCCCAGTGAAAACTGAGGTGCAGGAAGACTCCTCAGAGAGCAGCGAGGAGGAATCGGGCAGTGAGGAGGCTGAGGAGGCAGCTGCGGCTCCTGCTCAGGTGAGGCTGAGGAGGAGCCAGCCCATCCCACCCACACCAGAGCCCCAGGGCAGGGTGGAGGAGGGGCTTTTGTTGGCGGCCTTCACCCAGCCTCCTTGCCCACTTTTCATTCTGTTTCCTCTGCCTGTCAGAGGGTCTCCCCCTGGCCTTTTGAGCTTCCATTGAGATCCCTTATGCCTTCCACAAGCTCTGTTGGGCACCCCATCTGTCAGGTGCTGTTGAGTCTCCCTCTGGGAGCCCCAGCCTAGGTGGAGGCGTGGGCGTGTGCACAGGTTCCTCCAGCAGGGTGAGCCAAAGCTGAGAGTAGAGAGCCTGCACCTGGGCCAGCAGCATGGTAGGTGATAGCATCTAAGGATTTCCAGCGAGGAAGACCTCCTAGAGGAGGTGGCATTGGGAACTGTGGGCTGAAAGAGCTGGCCAGGTGAAATGGAGTGTTCCAGTCAAAGAAACTAGCCTATGTGAAGTCCCAGAGGGTGGGAGCATGCTTGGCCTGAGTAAACTGCCCCAAGCGGAGCATTTTGGTAGGATCACTGGGGCAGGTGGTGTGGCAGGGGCAGATAGCCAGGGGTTGGAGCCAGGATGCCTGGGTTCAAATTTCTGCTCCATCCAGTGATGAAATCCAAGACCTTTGTTTACTCTTCTGTAAATTGGGAATCAGCCTTCACAGGATTGAGAATTTAACGAGATCTCACCTATCACACACAGCAAGTTCACTCATCTGCCACCCTGAGGGTGGGCCGGGCTGATAGGGAACAGAATCAGGAGTCCCCTCCCAGCCTGGAAGAGTTAAGTTGGGAAGAGTGAAGATGGCTAACACCCTGTGTAATGGCTAACACTCACCATTTTATTTGTAATTGTCACACCCCCCAACCCCCGGCCATAACCACTCAAGAGATTAGTCATTTTTTCCCCCTATACCAGAGCATACATTTTCTATGGATTTTTTTTCTTTTTTTTTTTTTTTTTTTTTTGAATTTTTTTTCTTGTCCTCTTCTCACTGTTGCCTTGTGGGACCCAGGTTCCTGTAATTCCTAAGTGCCTCATGAGGTTTTGACCTGTGTGAGCCTTGCTGGTGTCCCAGCCCAACAGCTCCTATCACATCTGCAAGCTACAGACACATTCCAGACCAGTGCCTGAAAAGTTTAATTGTACTCATTGCTTAAGTATTTGTCTTCCCATCTGAGCCTCCCACCAGTACCATTAGACGGGGGTTCATTTGCTTTGATTTCTGGAGGAGGAGATTAGAGTTTAGAAGAGTTGTTTGCTGACCTGCTTCAGCCCAGCCAGCCAGTGAGGGTCCAAGCTGGGCCTGGGCCCCAGTGTGCCTGCCTCAAAAGCCTTTGACTTTCACATATCCTTCTACTATATCTTGGCCCAGACTTTTCCGACCACAGACATGATTGTGCTCTGGGGCCATTCTCTCCCCACTTCTCCCTCCCCCCTTCTCCCTCCTTCTCTCTCCCCTTCCTTCTCTCTCCCCTTCCTTCTCTCTCCCCTTCCTTCTCTCTCCCCCTCCTTCTCTCTCCCTCCCTCTCCCTCCCTCCAATAAAGCAGCTAATCCCTCTCTAGGGCTCAGATTTATAGCCTGATGCCCTGTCAGAAGATGGTGTCTTGCCTAGCTTCAGAAAGCCTGAATTGCCTCTACTGAGCCAGGCAGGTCTGATAGGAGTCTTGTCTGGAGGATAAGAATAATTAAGTCTCTGTTGTGGACTTCCCGTGAGGATGAAATGAGAATACTTGTATGGCCTCGCTCTCAAAATGCTGTCTGTTCACACTCAGTGGGTCCTACACTGTTCAGTATTGCTGGGGTCAAGTGAGTCAGATGGCCTCTGGTCTGCTCAGATCCCCCAGCCAGCTCAAAGGAAACCTTCCATGAGAGAGCTGAGGTTCAAAACAAATTAACAAAGACTGGAGTGCTTCTGGAAAACCAGATGTGCCAGAGTCTGAGGAAGGAGGTGATTCCTGATTGAAATGCCATAGGAAGAGAGCCCTGGTGTCAGAAGGGTGGGGCAGATGGTCAGTCAGCATGTGGTGAATGGCGGAATAAGCGCTAGGGCGCCTTTGGAGCCTGACCTTGTGTTCTATGTTGATCTTAACAACTTGGTTACATTTGCTTATCTGTTTTCCCGACTTTTGTAGATTCCTTAAGATTTTCTATATTCAAACCATGTTTTGTATGGTTTTATTTTTCCTCTTCAATCTAGATGGCATTTCTTTTTCTTGCCTTGCTGCACTGGCAATACTCTCTAGTACAATGTAGAATAGCAATGGTGAAAGTAGACACCTTTGCATTGTTTCTAATTTAGGGTATAACATTCATTCTTTCACTATTTAGTATGGTTTTAGCTCTAAGTTTTTCAAAGATGCCCTTTATCAGAATGAGGAAGTTTGGTTTTTTTAAGATTTTATTTTTAAGTAAGCTCTACACCCAACGTGGTGGGGGAGGGTGGCGTTTGAACTCACAACCCCAAGATCAAGAGTCATATGCTCCACTGACTGAGAGGGCCAGCCAGGTGCCCCAAGGAAGTTCTTTCCTGTTCTTAGTTTGTTGAGTTTTTATTATGAATTGGAGTTGAATTTTTGTCAAATGTTTTTTTCTATTGAAGTGATCTTACTGTTTTTTTTCCTGTTCTATTAATGCAATATACTGCGTTTAGTTGATTTTTTTTTTTTTTTAAGGTATTAAGTCAACCTTTTGTTCTTACAGTAAATCCCACTTGGTCATGATGTATACGCCTTTTTCTTTGCTGGATTTGGTTTGCTAATCATTTAAGGATTTTTGTGTCTTTATATCAGGAATATTAGTCTGTAGCTTTTATGTGATGCCTTGATCTGGCTTTGGTATCAGGATGATTCTGGCCTCATGAAATAGGTTGGGTAGTATTCTCTTTTGTTTTCTGAGGGTTTATGTTGGATTGGTGTTATTTCTTCCTTAATAGAATTCACCAATAAAGCCATCTGGGCCTGGAATTTTTTGAATGTGGAAGATTTTTAATGACTAGGTCAATTTTGAAAATTATTATTGGCCTAATCGAGGTTTTTTTGCTTCTTGAGTCAGTTATATGTGTTTTACCTTCTGGTAATTTTGTGCACACTTAATAATTTGTGCCTTTTGGGGTGTCTGGGTAGTGTAGTCGGTTGAGCATCTGACTCTTGGTTTTGGCTCAGGTCATGATCTCAGGATTGTGGGATCAAGCCCCACGTTGGGCTCTGCACTCTACATGGAGTCTGCTTGAGTGAGATTCTCTTTCTCCTTCTCCCTCTCCGCCCTTCCTGCTTGTAATGTTCTTGCTCTGTCTAAAATAAGTAAATCTTTTGTGCTTTTTCTAGACACTTGTGTTTTCATCTCAGTTGTCTAGTTTATTGGCATATTCATAATATTCTCTTGTAATCTTTTTTAATTTTCATAGGATCTATAGTGATGTCCTGCTTTCTTCCTAACTTTTGGTAATTTGTGTCTTCTATTTCTTGGTCAGCCTAGCTGAAGACAGCAATTCTGTTGTTCTTCTCAAAGAAATAACTTTTAGTTCCATTGATATTTCTCTGTCATTTTCTGGGTTTTATTTCATTAATTTCCACTCTGAATTTTATTATTCTTTGGGTTTGAATTGGTCTTCTCTTTCTAGCTTCTTAAGATGGAATGTTAAATTATTTATTGTAGCTCTTTTTTTTTTTAATTTAAGAGTTGAAAGCAATGAATTTCCCTGTAAGGGCTGCATTAACTTCATCTTGTGAATTTTGAAATGTTGGGGTTTTTATTCTTATTCTTTGAACATGAGTTATTGAGAAGTGGGTTAGTTTCCAAATACCTGGGACAGCAGATTTCTTTTTGTGATTGATTTTTTTTTTTTTCTTTAAGACTTTATTTGAGAGTGAGAACATGAGCGGGGGGCTGAGGGGGGTGTTGCAGAGGGTGAGCGAGGAGCCCAGGAGATCATGACCTGAGCCGAAGGCAGTTACTTAGCTAAGCCACCAAGGTGCCCCCTTGTGATTGATTTCCAGTTTAATCCCTCTGCACTAGAGAACATATTTTGTATGATTTCAGTCCTTTTAAATTTATTGAGACTTGTGAGGTCAGCTTAGTGCTGGTATCTTTTGTGTTTTCTTTTTAATCTTTTTTTTTAAGATTTTATTATTCATGAGGGAGAGAGAGAGAGGCAGAGACATAGGCAGAGAAGCAGGCTCCACACAGGGAGCCCAATATGGGACTTGATCCTGGGACTCTAGGACCACGCCCTGGGCCAAAGGCAGATGCTTAACCGCTGAGCCATCCAGGGATCCCTTTTGTGTTTTCTTAAGTGAATGTAAAAGACATTGCTCCCCACTGGATGGCTCTTCTGTGCTGAGCACATTGGCTTAGCCAGACACAGTCTATGCTTTAGAGGGCTTGCTTTCTTAAAGTCCCAATTCTTAGTTTCACTTGGTCTTGTGTGGATGAGGAAAGCTGAGCTATGGGACAAATCAGTGATCAGATGACCTCTCTGAACGAGTCAGGGGCCTAGAGACACCACCAGATTCCTCATTTTGCTTTTCATTAGCAGAGTTTGATTTCACACACCTGTCAGCGATCTCCCATCAAAGATTTTAATTCTTTGTTGCTCTCCTGTCTCTCGGTCTGTGTTTGCTTAGATGCCCTGAGGGGGGTTTCGGAGGATCCCTTGGCTATCAGTTAAGATTAGGTTAAACTGAAGAAAACCTCAAATAGCCATGATTTTCTCTATTCTGGCATCCTGAGTACCTGGCTCCTGCTTCATAGACCAAAATGACTGCTAGAGCTCCAGCTGTTACCTCAGCATTTCTTCTATCTAGGAGGAAGAAGACCCATGTTTTCTACACATATAAGAAAGTCAAATGGTGGGGCACCTGGGTGGCTCAATGGTTGAACATCTGCCTTCAGCTCAGGTTGTGATCCTGGCTCCTAGGATGGAGTCCTGCATTAAGCTCCCTGCATGGAGCCTGCTTCTCCCTCTGCCCCCCCTCCCCCCATGAATAAATAAATCTTAAAAAAAAAAAAAAAGTCAAATTGTATACTTCGATTTTGCTAGCCAGAAGTTAAACTAGCCACCTAGCTGAAAGGGAGCCTGGAAAACACTTCTGCTGTGGGTAGACTCATGCTTAGCCGACACAAGAAAAGTGCTCACAGTAACAAGTTTAAGCGAGTGCTTGTTATGCACCAGGAACTGTGTTAAACACTGTGACTCTCCCATTTAATCCTTATGATAATCCTGTGGGTGGGCCTTGTGGTTAGCCCCATTTTACAGAGGAGGAAACTGAAGCCCAAGGAGATCAGTGATTTGCCCAGATGCACACAGCTATTAAATGGAGGAGCAAGAATCCAAACTCAGGCATTTGACTCCAGAATCAGTGTCCTTGGCTAACTACTCTGCTGCATCTTACCCTCTCCCTTCTGCAATTCCTATTTCTCCTTCTAGGTGAAGACCGCAGTGAAAACCCCTCAGAGCAAGGCCAACCAAGCTCCCACCAGAGCAACTTCAGCCAAAGGGGCAGCATCAGCTCCAGGAAAAGTTGTCAGTGCAGCTGTTCAAATCAAGCAGGAGTCCCCGGCCAAGGCAAGTGGAACCAGAAGCCCAGGAGAGGCTGGAGGTGGGGTGGAGAGAAGGACCAAGCAGTTGGCTAAGCCCAGACAGGCCCCCCGCACAGGTGGGAGGGACTTCTGCACACTCACACCATGGGAGGGCTTAACCTAAATGGAGCTGTGCTACCTACTTCCTTCCCTAACGCCACTACCTCTTATTCAGGTAAAGCCACCAGCAAGAACCTCCCAGAGCAATGCTGTCTCAGTGAGGGGCCAGGGCGCTGTGCCAGCTGTGGGGAAGGCAGTGGCCACAGCAGCCCAGGCCCAGCCAGGGCCAGTCAAGAACCCAGAGGAGGACTCGGAAAGCAGTGAGGAGGAGTCCGACAGTGATGGGGAGGCCCCCACTCCGGTGAGGCCCGGGGAGAGTGGAGAGCAGCTCTTGCTGTCCCTCCCTCCCCTAATTCTATTTCTCTGGCTCTAGGTGAAGCCCTCAGGGAAGACCCCCCAGGTCGGAACTGCCTCAGCCCCCAGCAAGGGGCTGTCCAGGAAAGGGGCCACAGCAGCCCCTCCCAGGAAGACAGGAGCCGTGGCCACCCAGGCTGGGAAGCCGGAGGAGGACTCTGAGAGCAGCAGTGAGGAGGAGTCTGACAGCGAGGAGGAGGCGCCGGCCCAGGTGAGGCCTGATGAGGAAGCTGCTACCATACGAGGCCTCTGAGCTGATACAACCCACTCCTCCCTCAGGACTGGTGCAGGGCCAGGTGAGGAAAGAAGACCAGTTTAAAGCTGTGGCTCCCGGGTCCTTAATCAGCTGCTGTCCTCCGTGTCTCCTTAGGTAAAACCTGGTATAAAGCCTCCCCAAACCAAGGCTTCCCTGCTGAAAGGTGTCTCAGGCACTCCTGCATCTGCCGAGGCCTCCACAACACGAGTGGACAACTCAGCCCCACAGAAGGCTAGACCAGCACCTCCTGCCAAGGTAAAAGAGGCCAGAAATCCCAGGATGTCACTAGGAATCTCAGGTTCCAGGGGGTCCTGGGGGGCTAGAAGAAGTCCCCTCCCTCACCTGGGCCTGGGACCGCAGGTAGGCATGTGTGTCTCCCCAGGTGGAGCTCCACTGGTGTGAAACCTCAGGAGTGAGAAGGAAGGAATGAGGAACTGGCTTTTATCTGGATGATTTTCCCTCTGTCCGTGTGCAGAAAGCAGCAGGAACGGCTGTGTCCTGCAGGAATTCAGGGAGACCAACTCTAGGATTCAGAGGGCTCATGCGTGTGCTGGAAGTGATTTACACAGGCCTGGTAGTCAACATTTAGCCTGGGTGTCAGGAGAAGCTGAAGAGGGTGGTGGCTGCTAAAGCAAACTGGAGAGCTCTGGTCCATCTAGGAAGATGGTCCCTGTCAGCTCCAGCACCCAGATGTGCCCCCTGTGTGGCCACATCTTCCTTTCCTGTGCCAGGCTGAGCTCCATCCCCTCTTAGATTTGTTTTCTTCACGAGTAAAACAGTGCTCCTAGCTCTGACCTCTGCCTTCAATGCATCAGACCAGACCAAGTACAAGCGCTGTGTCTCTCTGGTAGAGATAAAGGGATGAAAGATGCTGGCCCTGGCCTCGTGGGCAAGACGAAGTAGCTGGCTTATTGGAGAATATTCTGGCCGTGCTCTTTGCTGGAGCTGGGAGAACAGGTCTCTTAGAGGCCAGAAGAGGCGCTTGAGCGGAGCCTGAAGAGCAGGGGTTCGCTAGACAAAAAAGTGGAGCTAGGCACTCCGGGGCAGGGGATGACCAAGGGGAGGGAACGTGAAGTCAGGTGGGTTCCACAAAGGCCAGCCATCCTTTGGGCCTCAGTTACTTCTAGTTGCTTGTTACCGGTCACATTTACAGAGGCCTACACATCAGACTAAGACACAGGGGTCCCAGCCTTGTTCAGACAGTATTTTGGGGTTTCTTTTATGTCTTAAGGATGCCCTGATCCAAGAATCCACTTATCTGCAGGAGAAAACCTAATTCCCAAGGCTTAAAGGGCATTGGTTACCTCATAATGCACAAAGCTTTGGGGTAAAGGTGGTTCCTTGGGTGCGACATCATGGGTGACCCAGATTTCTTCCATCTTTTGCTCATTGTCCTGGCAGGGCTGCAGCACCTCCACAAGAGCTAGGAAGTCCCTCAGCTGACCTCCCTTCCCCCTTCCCCTCCTCATTCAGATCTAAGGCATGTGCTTCCCCCCCCCCCCCCCCCAACACACACACAGAAAAAAGCCGCTCACTGATAAGGGGCTTGTGGTTCTGTGATTGGCTGGGAGAAAGGGCCACCTCCCCCAGGGCCTGGTGCGGGGGTGCTGCTTATCAGAGTCCGGGTTCTGTTAACGAGGAAGACATGGGGGCGCGGCTGTTGCGGTGTGCTGCGGTGTGCGTTGTAGCTGACCCGTTTAAAAAGTAGGAAATGACATAAATCAAGATCTAGCAGCTCTTGAGAAATTAGACTTGGGCAGCCTGCGTGGCTCAGCCGCTGTAGTGTCTGGACTCTGCCCCCGCCCCGGGCTCCCCTGAGCTGGTCACTACCAGTGCCTACCTCTCCATACTCTCCTCTTCTGGCCCCCTGATTCAGCTCTTGCCCAGCCAGCCCCCCTCATTTATTCCTGGCCTGGTAGGAGGGGTGGCAGCCTTGGGACACTTCCAGGTGGGTCTGGCTTTTACCTGGGGGTGCCACAGCCGATGTGAGCGTGCTGGCACCACTGCCTGCCCTCTGCAACCTAGTCCCAGGCTGCTGTCTCCTCTCATTCAGAGGCCTGACCAACAGCACTCCAGCCCTCAGGTTTGAGTGGCAGCTGGTGGCTGACTCCTACGTCCCTTTCAAGTTCAGAGCCAACTCTGGAGGGAGCATTAGCAAAATGGAAGCCTGTGTTTCCAAGTGGCCGTGGCACATGCCTGCGACTATCCTCCTGTGCGTGTAGTAAGGGGCTGTGCTGCTTTCCGTGGACAGCCGATATACGTGAGGGTCCTTGCTCACTGGCCACAGTTTCCCCGCCCTAGTCCCTCAGGTGTGTTCCCCCTCAGCTAATGGCTCCTCTCCCCTACCCATGTGCTTGTCCCCTCAGAAAGAGGGGAGCTCCAAAACTGCGAAAAGCAAGGCCCAGGCCCCAGCACCTCCGGAGAAGAACGCAGAGGGGTCCTCCGAGAGCAGCGACGACGAGCTGCCAGCCACCCAGGTATGCCCTTCCTTCTCTTTGGGACACTGCAGCTCAGAGTAGGGCAGCAGGGCCTGGGGAGGGGGCTGGGGAGGTGGAGGGCGAGGGCAGATCTTTGCCATTTTAACAGCACTTTACGGTTTCCTGGTTGGTTCATTCATCCTCGCAGTAACCCCAGGAGGTAGGCAGCAGAGCATCATTGAGCATCCAGGCTTCAGAGCCAAACCATGTAGGCTCAGTGCTGGCTCTCCCAGCCACCAGTTCTGTGACCCTGGGCACACCCCAACCATTCTGAGGCCTGGATATTTGCACTGTAAGCAGGCAGGGTAACTGTCCTCCCTCCCGCATCCGGGCACCGTGTGCTGCCTGACGAGGAGCACCTGTCACTGCAAGAGGGCACGTGCTGTGGCCCATTTGATGCATCAAAAATCAAAGCCCAGGGAGTTGAAGTCAATTCCCCAAATTGTCATGACTCAGAACAAACCAGGTAGACGCTGGCCCCTGGCTCCTTGTGCCTCCCCTTCCTGTCTGGGGCTGGGAGGCTTCTTTGCGGAGCTTGGCAGAAGCCAGTGGGCACGACCGGGCCCTCGCCTCAGCGCCCGTGGCGCATATTCACATGCTCTGCTGCACCCGCCGTCCTCCCCGGACTGTTCCCCCTGAGGTTGGGACCAAGGCCACCTTGTCTCCCCAGCTTGCTAAGTCAGGCCTCTGGGTGAGGCCCACCTGTCCAGCAGATGGCAGTGCCCTTTGTCCTGTAGCCCCAGGTGCCTGGACATACTGCCAGTCCCATAAGTGGGGTCTCCGTAACCATCTCCCTCAGATTCCACACCACGTGCTGACCTGCCCACCAGGGAGGTCAGGTGCTTGCCACCCTGTGACAGGCTGGGGTGTTCACACCAGGTTATAAAAATCCTAATGAACAGCTCCATCTAACGCTGTCAGCCACTCTGTGCCAAACCCCGTACCTCCTTATTCTATTAAGTACCCACAACATCTCTCTGAGGGTAGGTCCTTCTTTTATCCCCATCTTAAGGAGGAGGCTCGGAGAAGTTGAGTGAACTAATTGCCCAGCATCACCTGTCCAGGAGCAAGCGGGCAGATCTGACATTTGAACGCAGGCCGTCCGCGCTGTGCCTGCTATCTGCACTGTCCCCTCTCCTAGGAGAGAGGAAGGCCAGCTGGGCCCTGCCCTCTGGCTGGCCGGGCGCCCTTAGGAGGCCGCCGCCTCCTCTGAGCAGGATCGGGACAGCTGGGAGGGAGGGGGCTGCCTCGCCCTGCTTTGCGGGGGCGGACTAACACAATTAAAATGAACATCATGCTTAAGCTGAACCGTTTAATTGGTACGTTAGTCCTGAAGATTCTGGAGTCCCTATTAAAAAAGAAGCAGGAGAAAAGTTGGCGTTCTGTGCCTTTCCCTAGGAGGATTCAGGGAAGACGGCACAGCCTAAGGAAACTGCAGCCCCTCCTCACTGCTGGGGGATGTTTAGCTCCTTAATCCCCAGCTCACTAATTATGATTATTATCACTATTATGCATTTGTCAAGTACTTCTCTATTGACAAGTTTCACTCTGTTATTATTAGCCTATCAGTGGAGAAAACGGATGGATGCCAGGGTGGTAGGCAGAGTCTCGGGCTGGGAGGTGGAGGCGATTGTGGCTCCATTCCCAGGCTCCCTCACTGTGCCTCAGTCTCCCCAGCTACAAAGGATGGGCCCCAGCCTCTTTCTCTGAGATATACTTCAGGGGGTGGTGTTCTGTGGCTCAGCCCTGTTGTGCTGGCATTATGAACCCCAGAACGGGGTCTGTGCTGGGGTAGGTACCATATTAGTGTGTTAAGTTGAAGCCCTAGCATGGTTGTTTCTGGTAGGAGCTCCTGTCTGGTGCCTGGAAAGCTGACTTCCAGCCCAGCTCTGGCACAGTTTGCTGGTCACCCTGGGTGTGGCCACTTGCCCTCTCTTGAGCCTCAGCCTTCTCAACCTGTGGAGTGACATTCCCTGGGGGCCAGTGAACCACGAGGCTCCAGGCCCACCCCTGGGCAGTGGGGTTTCCTGGCCCCTTAGGGTGGGGCTGGCCCAGGACCTATGAAGCGGCCCTGAGGCAGTTCTGTGAGGGGCCCTCGGATGCCTCCTTGGCTCTGTCCCTTGCCCCCAGAGTTAGCCACCTGGGCTGGTCAGCTCCTCACTCCCAGCCAGCCCCAGACTGGAATGAGGGCAGAGTTGATGAGCCCAGCTGTGACAAGCTCCCCGCTCCCCCCGGGGTTGGTGGTTCAGCAGGAGGGGAGCCCCTGCACCCCCTGTGGGCCCTGGCTGCCTGGTGCCTGCCGGGAGGTCCGGCCAAGCGTTCAGGCTGCAGCAGCTCCCCGTAAGCCTTGGTCACCCCTGCATGTGCTGTGCTTTGCAGTTTTCAAAAAAAGCGCAGCAGAGCCCCTCCGGTGAGCGAGCCCGGGTTGAGATTACTAACGGCCCCTCAACAGGTGGGAAACTGGGGCCGAGGAAGCCCAGGGGCTGGCCCGCAGAGGTGGGATCAGAGGCGGGTTTCCCCGTCTCCCTGGGTCGCACGGCCCACTTTTGCATGATGCCCTGCCCCTGTACCCCTGTCGTGTCCCTGCCCCCGGACGCCAGGCCTCCCGCGCCGCCCCCAGCCCGGAGGCCGTGTGGGCAGGTGGAACGGGGGGAGGAGGCTTTTGCTGCTGAGCTGCTTTTAACATCCCAGACGTTATTGTTTGCCGCGGTGGGTTCGGTGCCTCTCCTCGTCCCCGACAATCTGTTCCTCTGTCTTCTCACATATATATAGATCCCCCCCTCCCTCAACTGTAAGCCTTCTCCCACTTTCCATCCTTCTCTCTTTCATCATGTGGGAAGGCAGGCTCTGGAAGCGGCAGATCAGAGCAGCCGCGGGGGAGGCCGTTTGGCAAGGGTGGGAAGGGCCGCAGCCCAGCAGAGCTTCCCCCCTCAGGCGGGCACCTCTCTGCTTTACTTTTCATGCTAGCTCTCCCACTGCCCCCTGGGCCCCGTAGGTGGGCAGGCTGGTGTGATGGGCGAGACCGGGTCCCAGAGGTTGGCCTAGGGCAGCTTCCTGCCACTGCCCTGTGTATCCCCCCCGCCCCCAGGCCGGAGAAGGGGGGGATCTCCAACAAAGTCTGACCTTTGAGGACAGGAGATGCAGCCTCATCCAGCTCCCTGGCTCCATGTGTGCAAGGCGCCCTTGCGTGCAGCAGGCATCTATCCACCTGAGCTGTGACCCCGGCCTGGTCCGCAGGATCCCAGGGAGCGGCCGCTTTCTCTCTCTTTTCGTGCCTCACTGGAAGATGTAAAGCCTGCCCAAAGATAGAACAGCATGAAGAACCCCCACGTGCTTCCCCAGCCTCAGCGGGTCTGCACTCGTGACCAGGCTTACTTTGTGCAAGCCCTCCCCTCCTTCCCCAGCAACCCTGGGGTACTTTTCTTTTAAAGGACAGCCACCGCACAGCATCACCCCCTAAGAAACTGGCCTGCACAGTCAGTGTCCCCATTTCCCAGATTGTCTCGTGAATGATGGTCTTTACATCTGGTGTGTTTAGATAAGAGTTCACACGGGGCCACACTCTCATTGGGTTCCTTAAGTCTTCACCTTGGTTTTTCTCCTGTGCACTTTGTTTTGCTGAAGACACTGGGTCAGTATAGCTGAGTGGTTGCACCTTAGGCCACAGCTCAGGAGGCCACATCAGCATCTCTTGGGCAGGAGCAGCTCAGTTACACACAGTCCCCAGCTGAATCGTGTGTAATGGTTGGGCAGCTGAGGGCTGTGCTGCTTAGAGCACCCTGCTCGGCCAGCGTCTGTCCCTGAAGTTAGCCAGAGGCAAGAAGGCTGCACTGGTTCTTCTGGCCCTGGCTTCACTTCAGTGAAACTGTGCGACCCTGGGCAGCTCTTCTGGATGTCTAATTTCCTCCCCCAACCCATCCAGGGGAGCTAGTACTGCTGACCTCAGGGGCCACTGTGAGCTATTGTGTGGGTCTTAGGAGGTGCCTGGACTAGGGGTGCACAGGGTGCCATGGGCAGCCCGAGTGACCTCTGCCTGCCCTGGGTCCCCTGGACCCCTTGCCTTATAAAGTCCCTCCCCAGCTTCCCCTTTGCCTGGCCAAGCCTTTAATCACTGGGGGGGTATGTTTTGTTTTTGTTTTTCAAGGTGATTAAACCCCCTCTGATTTTTGTCGACCCTAATCGTAGTCCAGCTGGCCCAGCTGCTACCGCCACACAAGCTCCAGCTGCAGACACCCCAAGGAAGGCCCAGGCCTCGGAGAGCACAGCCAGGAGCTCCTCCTCCGAGAGTGAGGATGAGGATGTGATCCCCGCTACGCAGTGCTCCGTTCCTGGTGAGCACAGGCCCACTAGGCTGGGCTGACTCTTGTGCCGCAACTGCCAGGCTCCCCTGGGAGGGCTCGCCAGCACACACACATGTGCACGCTCAAGCCCCATTGAGGCTGCTGGCTGAGTTACCCGGCACGTTGTTGGCCAGGAAGGGCTTGGGGCCAGGTCCCTGCAGCCTACATTGGTTCATGCCGATGAGGAACTACCTCTGACCTCTGTTTCCGGAGGAGTATTTGCCAGGACTTTCTCTGCCAGCTCCAAGGGGTGGAACCACACCAGTGGCTAGGAGCTGCAGATAGTAGGTTTCTACGTAATCTAAGGAAGAGCTTTGTAACAACTAACCGCCTGCCTGAACGAGGAAGGGTGCTCTGAGGTGGTGGTGAGCCTCCCAGTCCTGTTGGCATGTAAAGTGAGTCAGGGTAGTCTAACCAGACGTTGTAGGCAAGGATTCCATCTGTCAGTGGGAGACAGAGCTACATCTGGGATTTCTTTGACCTCTGAGCATCTGTGATATTCCCAGTGCCATCAGGAAAATGGCTAATGTTGTCCTGATGCTGTGAGGATAATAATACCTGATTTTGGTAGGCTCATTTAATACAGAATAACACCAGAGGAAAATGTCAGTATAATCCACTGTCTGGAATAATGACTGACATTTTAGAACTGTCAACTTTACAAAAACTGGAGCTATATCTGTTTTTGTCGAGGTCCTACTGGGCACATATGCCCCTGATTTTTCCTTGATGTACTGTGACGCTACATATTTACTGTGTGACTCTTGCTGGCTACAGAGCAGTCCTCAGGGTGGGCTTAGTGTGGTTTATGCCAGCGGTGCTTTGCTGGAGGGAGTTAAGGGCTTCATGGTTTGGGGGGTTATCACTGACAGCACTACATTGAACACCCGTCACTGAGTCTTTGCAAATGATCGTGATATTCTTAGGAAGACTTCTGAGAGCACAGAAGGTCCCGTTTGGTAGCAGTGCTCCCCATCATTGCTCAAAGCGCTGGCCTGGCCAGCTGAGAGGCAACATTGTCTAGGCCTGAAGTGTGGGGAGGGGCCAGGAGAAATTCTGGGGTCACTGCCATAGCAGTCCTGTGATCTCCCCTGAGCTGGTGACACAGAGATAGTGACAGCTCCTGCCTGCGAGGCTCAGGGAGGTGGGGGGAGGCAGGCTTTTGCTGCAAATACCGTGAGCATTGGGCCACGTCCCCATAAGGGCTGGTAAGTGGGGATTGCTACTTGGGTGCCCTGACTTGTACCCCATCCCACTCCATTTCAGCCGGTAGAACCAACGTGACCCCACTCACGGCCCACCCAAGGCCGGCTGTCAGAGCCAGCACTGTTGGGGCCAGCGGCGGTGAGGCATCCGGTCGGGTGTCAGAAGGCAAGAAGCAGGAGGCACCCATCACTCAGGTACCTGGCAGGCAGGGGAGGGCTGTGCAGGCCACCTGGGGGCAAGGTACCTCCCTGGCCCTCCGCGCCACCCCCCAAAAGTAGCCTCCCCTTGTGGCCAGCCCTTCCCTGGCTTGGTTGCAGGCCTGAAGCGGCTCCCGGGTACCTCTGAGGTGTGAAGAAGAGCAGTCTGGGAGCATGGCCCCCAGGCAGAACCAGGGCAGCTCCGCGTGTCCCTTGGCAGCCGTTCCAGTGTGGTTGTGCTTTTGGTCTTTTTCTCTCTTGGTTCGGAAATGCCATGAACAAACCTTGCCCTTTCTCAGTGTGGATACTGGCTTTCACTGTTTTCAATGCTTTTCTGCTAGGCCTTTGCCTAAGTCTGCAGCCTGAGCAGGATAGGGTTAGAGGCTCACCGTGTGAATGGCGGAACTGAGTGCTGCTCCTCAACAAGACTGTTGAGGCCCGTCTAGGGTCAAGCAGGGCCAGAACCCAGGTCTCCTCACTCCTGGTACACAGCTCCTGGGCCACGTGGGTTAGTTTTCCTGTCCCATTGTGTCCCGTTCCCCACCACCACCAAAGAGGGCAGGATGGAATGGGGCACCTCTGTCCCAGAGGGGCTCATCATGAGGTGCAGCCCAGGAGAAGCTGCCTGGGAGCACGGGTGCCATGGGTAGCTGTGCTGTGGTCACTGCACCCAGCAGCCTGCATCCATTCGGCCATTCAGCCAGCAGATGGTGCTGAGCATCTGCCCGCACCAGGCACTGGCGATGCAGAAAGAAGACAGGGAAGTCCCTTCCCTTGTGGGCCATGAAACAAGGAAGCCAAAAAATACCTGAGTATTTTGGGTGGGTGCTTTGAAGGAAACTGAGTATAAACTAGAGAATGATGGGGTGAGCTGTTTTAGGAAGGATGGGCAGGAATGGCCTCCCCAAGGAGGTGACATCAAGGCTAAGGGAGTCCTCCAGGCAGGAGAGCACAGGTGTTGGGACCCTCTAGGGAAGTGCTGGGAGGGCCTGGGGGGTTTGCAGGGAGCCCCGCCCCGCTCTTCCCATTCTCACTCCCTGACTGGTGGCAGATGTGGGAAGCCAGGCGGCATCAGGGGGACCTTTGAGGAAGTTTTTGCAGCCACCAGGCCAGAGACTTTTCCCCAGTGCAAGCTCAGATTGAGTTGAGGGGCCTCGGGTGGGACCCAAGCTGCTTCCCTCCGCTAGGCTAGAAGCTGTCTTTGGATCCTCTGAGAACATCATGATCACTTAGAACCTGAAGCCTGGCCCCATTTTCTGCCCACATGTGGCAGTATCCCTGTGACTGTCCGTCCGTCCCCCACTCTCAGCCCCATGGCTCCTTGTGCAGATACATACAGGCCCCTCCTACCCCAGCCAGGATCTGACCAGGGCATGGCACAGATGGCATCTTGAGAACCTGAGAGTCTCAGGGCTGCCTGTGGCTGTCCACAGGTGACAAAGAGGAACCCTGCTCACCTCCCGCTGACCCAGGCTGCCCTGAAGGTCCTTGCTCAGAAAGCCAGTGAGGCCCAGCCTCCTGCTGCCAGGACCCCGTCTTCAAGTGGGGTGAGCTGGGGAGCTGGGTGGTGGTGAGGCCAGGCCCCACCCTGGAGGGGGACAGCGATCAAAGATGACAGAAAATAGAAGGGAGGGCCCAGGCAGGGCTCAAGTCCCAGCACCAGCACTGACCTGCCCTGTGAGTGTAGCATGCACACGTGTCTCTTCCCCATCTCCCCCCTGCTGCCCATCTGAGCATTTGTGGGAAGGCTACGAAGTGAGGCCTGGGTGCGAAGAGCTAAGCGGCATTTGGTCCTGAGGTGACTAGGATGCTCAGTTGCACCAAGTCTTAGTTCCCTTCATTTATTCTTCTACCCTTTTTTTTTTTTTTTTTTTTTTTTTAACCAAACTAGGTTGACCATGCTCTGGGCACACTCCCCGTAATGAGTCCTCAGATCACCCCTGTGCAGGCCAAGATGACCAACAAGCTCAAAAAGGCTGAGGTCCCTGCAGTCGAGCGAGCCACAGCCACTCCTGTGGGACACCCCAAAGCCAAGGCCTCTGAGACCTCCAACGACAGCGAGGACAGCAGCGGCAGCTCTTCAGGGAGTGAGGAGGATGCTGACGGGCCCCAGAAGGCCCACAGGCGGGGTGAGGGTCCCAGCAGGAGAAGGCTGGGTGGGCCCGGAGCAGGGGAGTGGCGGCCGGGCGGAGCCCTAAGCTTGGGCCTCCACTGTGTATCTCCTTGTTCTGCAGCATCTCCACTGTGTATCTTCCTTGTCTGCCTCATCATCCCGTGCTGGGCCTCAGTTTCCCTCCCCCTCCATGAGGAGGTTGGTCTACATGATACCAAATACCTTCCAGCTCTGCAGTGTGGCCACTGCTGACTTTTTGGTATCAGGCTCCCATTCCCAGGGTCATCCCCCCACCCCACAGAAAAGCAGGGCCACCTAAGTAGGGCCTCAGGAATTAGGAGGAAAGGTTTTAGCATTCACGTGTCTTGCTTAGAGGGCTGCAAACAGCCATTGACCTTGGAGGGAGTCATGAGAGCAGGTACAGCCTTGGGCAGGAAGGTGAGGGATAAGCAGAAGGCTCAGGCCATCATCCCGGGGCCTCCCAACAGCTGACCTATGCTCCCCCAGTAGGTCCAGCCCCCTCTGCGACGGAGACCTTGGTGGAGGAGACCACAGCAGAGTCTAGCGAGGATGAGGTCGTGGCACCCTCTCAGGTAACTGCGAGGGAGGGGACTGGCACCTACCTCGGGGCCTTGGGGTGGGGGTTCAAGGCCACCCCCAGGGCCGCGTGTCAGCATAAAGCCACCAGCAGTGGACTCCTGGAGTCTGTAGCAAAGACTTGCCTTGACTTTAGAGGAGTCCCAGAAAAAAAGGATATTTTGTAACAGATGGGATTTCTTTAAGGTTATCCTCTGTACAAGGCAAGCGCTGGTGATTTTCCGTTCGCGTTAGTAGTGAGAAATTGTCTTCTTAACTGTGCCCAACGAAAATCTGTATTAATTAAAATGGTGCAGGAGGTACCTACAGAGGGCTCAAGTGCTCGCCGCCTGGCCCGATCTCTGGGGCTCTGGGGATGGCTTCCTCACGGCAGGCCCTGCACTGGAGGGGAAGGGGGGCTGGGCAGGATTCCAACCTCGTTCACACTGGCTTTCTTCAGTCTCTCCTCTCAGGTTATGTGACCCCTGGGCCAACTCTGGCCAACTCCCAGGCTTCAAAGGCCACTCCTAGGCCAGACCTCAACCCGTCGGCTTCCTCTACTTCCATCAGCAAAGATGCCCCAGATGGCAAGCAGGAAGTGGAGCCCCAACACGTAGCAGGCACTGTATCCCCTAAAACAAGTGAGTTAAGGGCCATAGGAAAGACACAGTGGGACACGAGGGACAAGGCACTGGGCCCCTTCTTTCCCTCCCACCAGTATGGTCTTGTCTGTCGCAAGGGCCTCTCCAAGCACTGCCCGGGGCCCCTTGCACAGGTGTCTGGCTCTTACAACCTGGGATGGCCTGGAGGTCGGGTTATCCAGTTCTGTGGGACACTGGTGCACCTGATAGGCTGATCCCTGCCTTAAAGCGGCCTTGGCTCTCTCTAGATGTCCCCGCTGAGTTTCCTTCCTAACAGACAGACTGCTGGTATGGGCTGTAGGAACTCGGACAAAAGGCAGGAGCCATTTGTGGAGAAGTCTCTAGCACATGGCAAAGACCCCCAGGTGATGGCCTGGCTTGTCATAAAGCCTCAGGACCCTGGCCACTCTAGGCCTCTGTGCCCTAACCACACAGTTCAGGGGAGATCCATCCAGTCCGTGTCCAGGCGTGGCACACACAGAAAGCAGTCACCTGGTGTCTGGGGAGCAGACCAGAGTACTGAGGTCACCCAGCCTGGGGCATCCGCCGGCCCTGACTTTGCCAGTGCTGAGGGACAGGAATCTCCGACCAGCATGCCTGGGACAGCTCTGGGCAGTCCCCAGCTTTGGTGTTCGAGGGTGTTTGTCAACAGGAAACAGAAGTGGGCTGCAGGGAAGGAGGTTGTAGCACACAGGCTGTGCCCTCCTCAGCTTCCCTCTCCAATCAGCACCCCCAGCCCTTGGCCAAGAAGCACCAAAGGACTGAACTGGGCCTCCGTCTGTCCTGGGACCCCCTCTACTCAGCCTGCCATGTGTGCCTCCCCGAGCTCCCCACAGTCCTGGAGCCAGAGCTGCTGGAGATCCCACCTGGGCCCCACCCTCTGCAGGCACAGTCCCCGAGCCCGGGACATGGAGCAGGGCAGCAGCTGGGTGTCCTTCAGAGCCCAGCATGGAGGCACTCTTGTGTCTTTGGAGACCTACTGAGTCACCTGGGAAGTTAGGGGCGGCATTGGGGCACTGCCGATGTCAACCCACCACCACCGTCGTTGACTTTAGCTGCAGCTCCCGGTGCTGGGTCAGCAGAGCTCGTTTTCCTCCCCAGCATTCTTTGTGAGAGGCGGGTGCGACAGGGAGACATTTTCGAGGGGGCTGTGGAAGGTTTTTTTCACACGTGTAGTCAGCACACAATTATCAAAGGAGAGCAGAGGCGTGGAAAATTCTAAACAAAGGCTGCACCAGAAGTCACTCTGGCAGGCAGCAATCCTGCTGAGTCAGCCACCACGTGTGTCTGCGCCATGCCCGTCGCCCCTTGGCTGCCTTGTCCCCTGACCAGCTTCTGTCATGAGTCTCTGACTTAGAGGCCTCACCGTTCATCTAAGTCCTTATTTTACAAACAAGGAGACTGAGGCTGTGGGAGGAGCGCGGTCCCACAGCAAGTGGTGGTTGGCAAACCTAGAAGTCTCTTGCTTCCCAGCTCTGGACTTCTGGCTGGACAATACCATCTCCTGTCCGACCTTTCATTTTGTTGATAGATTTTATGCCCCTTCTTTAACATTCTAGAGTCCTTTTCCATGTCCAACCTGACTTAAATTTTTAGTGCAAGGAGACAAAAGAGTGAAGTTAAAGAAAAAAGCTCAGTTAGAAACTGCTGGAAAGGTGTGGGCCAGGAGACCCGGATAGGGCAGAGTGACCACTGGCCCGCCCTTTCCCTGTCTGTACCATGGTCAGAGGAGGTTGACTGGGTCCCTAGACCCCCTTGGTTCTTAGTCAGTGAGCCTGTTTCCCGACTCCCTGGTCCGTGACCCCACGTCCTCTCTCCACAGGCAGGAGAGAGGCTGATGCCACGCCTCAGAAGCCCCGGAAGCCCAAGAAGGAGGCCGGGAGCCCCCAAGCCTCCACGCTGGCCCTGCAGAGCGACATCAGCCGACGCCTCCTGAGTGAGCCCTGGCCCCTGAATGAGGCCCAGGTCCAGGCCTCGGTGGTGAAGGTCTTGACAGAGCTGCTGGAGCAGGAACGGAAGAAGGCCGCCGATGCCGCCAAGGAGAGCAACAGGAAGGGCCGGGTGGGCCGCAAGCGGAAGCTGTCGGGGGACCAGACAGCAGCCAGAGTCCCCAAGAGCAAGAAAAAGAAGCAGCTCGTGGCCGGGGGAGGTGGGGAGGGTGCTGCTGGCTCACCAGAAAAGGCCCTCAGGACTCCCAAGGGGAAAGCCAAGAGAGATGGAGCAAGCAGTGACATCAAGGAGAAGAAGGAGAAAGAGTCTCCTGGCTCTCTAGAGGCCAAGGAGAAGCCGGAAGGGGAGCCGGGGACACTGAAGGTTGAAGGTGGAGACCAAGGCAACCCAAAGATCAAGAAGGAGAAAAAGAAATCAGATAAGAGTAAGTGGCGGGCTGCAGGCTGGAGCAGACTTCCAGGCCCTTGCTGAGGTCAGCATGTGATGGGGGGGCGGGGAGGGGCAGGTTCAGCAGGCACGGAAGGGACAGGCTGAGAACTGCTGGGGTGGGATGATAGTGGCAGAGCCAGAGCTGGATCCCAGAGTCCCCAGCAGGTGGGCTGAGCTGCCAGGGAGATGCAGGCTGCCACAGGGTGCGGGGCGTGGCCTGCTCCCAGGTCCTCACTCACAGTGGGTGGCCAGTCAGCACGTGCACTTCAGCTTCCTGCTTCTGTGACCCAGACACCTAGATGGCAGGTTCCCCTTGGGGCTCTCAGGCCAGGGCAGGTAGTCACGGAGGTCTGTGGGCTTGTATTTTGATGGGTCCCCAGAGTGTGGGGGGGAGGGGGAGAGCAGGGGACCTGGCATTGGGAGGAGTGGTTTGAGGATCCCTTGAGACCAGCCTTGTGTCCCTTGACATTACATTGACCACACACACCCACAAGCATCTGTTTACTTAGGGGGGTTATTTTTTTTTTCTTAGAAAAAAAAGACAAGGAAAAAAAGGAAAAGAAGAAGAAGGCAAAAAAGGCCTCAACCAAAGACCCTGACTCACTATTCCAGAAGAAAAAGAAGAAAAAGGTAGCGTGAGTTCCTGAGGGGTCTTCAGCCAGAAGAAAGACCCACACCCGGTCCCCAGGGTGGATGTGATCAGCTCCATCCTGTGCGTGTCAGGGTACCCATGGGGCGGGCCAGACCCAGTCCCTGCCCCTTTCCATTCTCAGGTGCCAGGGGTTGGGGGGCCCGTGAATCGTGACACAGTGGAGAAGCTGGGTGGAAGGCAGGTGCCACTCTGAGGAGGGACATGGTCTGTGTGTGTAGAAGCCATGCAAGTGACCCCGTCTGTCTGTGAGGTAGAAGGATGTTCTTGGGCTGGGTGAAGACAGGAGGGGCAGGGGCAGGGAGGCCAGCCGGGTCAGCAGAGGTGAGAGGAAACAGTCCCTGGGTTGTATGTATCCCAGCTGGCCGGGTATCCTCTCTGCAGAAACGTAATCCTCAGCTTTTTTTTTCTTTTTTTCTTTTTTCTTTTTTCTTTTTTTTTTTAAGATTTTATTTCCTTGAGAGGGAGAGAGAGCATGCAAGAGAGAGAGCACAAGCCAGGGGTAGGGCAGAGGAAGAGCTAGAAGTAGACTCCCTGCTGAGTGGGGAACCCAACGTGGGGCTCGAATCCAGGACCCCAGGATCATGACCTGAGCCCAAGGCAGAGGCTTATACCTATTGAGCCACCCAGGCACCCCCACTCCCCTCTGCTTTATGGGTTCTAAAGGCTGATCGCCAGAATAGGGGAGCCTCCACACCTTACATGGGTGCAGTTCTCACTGTGCCAGCAGGTCCTCAGCTGTGTTCAGAGCTGGGCATCTGTTGGCTTCAGAGTCCTGGGCTCCTTCCTGGGCAAGTGGGGCCCCATCCCTGCCCTTGGAGGTCCCTGTATACCCACTATCTGTTGGGGGGGAGCCATGCATCCTCAGGAGAAAACCATTGCAACTGCTCCTGGGAGGAAGGGGTGGGCAGCATGGCGGGGGGCGGGGGGGGAGATGCTTCAGGTTCAAGAGCCTCTCGTACTTCTCTCCTCACAGAAGAAGACAGCAGAGCAAACTGTCTGAGGGGCACAAGGCGACAGGTATGCTTCCTGGCCTGGAGATCCGTAGTGAAGGTGGGAGGGTAACTAGCATCCGGCGGGGTCCCCGGGGCCAGGCAGGGAAGGCGCAGGGGCTCAGGAAAGTAGTTCCATCCCTGAAGGTCAGTGGGGCTGGTGAGCTGATGCCAGAAATCAGAGCTGCAGAGTCCGAAGGCTCCAGAATGGCGATGGCAGTGACCTACACAGTGCTCGCTGGGTGCGGGCACTCGGCTGGTTCCTCTTTGTAGAGGAGGAGAGTCTCGAGGTCAAGCACTGCTCAGTGGCTCCCCACCATCGTCCACTTTGTCTTCCTTGTGACTCTCTAACTGGAGGGCATTCCTCATGGGGAGGAAGGTGGTTTCCTTGGGGTAAGCCATTCTGATGGAGCTGGGCTTTCTGGGTGTGGGTGAAGGGGCTGACTGGACCCCTGCAGCCTCCTGGGAATGGGGGAGACCCAGAGCCCGCCTGGCCGGAGCATGAAGCGCTCGGCCCGGTTCCTGGGACATGGTCCAGACTAACGTGCCTGCCGCTGTTGATGGTCCTCCCTGCACCAGAGACACCAGATTTTGATTTGATTTTCTTCTCTTGGGAGAAAAGGGTCAGGAAATCTTACATCTGGATGTGTTTCCTTCACCCAGGGATTTCTTAGCCAAGTGGTGACCAGCCCCATGCCTCTGCCCTGTGCCCACCGTGGGCTGGAACTGAATCTTTAGCTTCCCCCCTCCCCAGAAGAGGCCAGCCAGCCACAGTGTCCACGCTGGCCGAGCTAGTGAGCCCTGCAGAGGCTGGTCCGAGGAGGAGGAGAAGCTTCCAGCTCCAATGACTGGCACTCACTGACTCCGCGTCTGACTTCTGTCCTGACACAGAATGCTTCATAGAGATGTGTACAGTATATATATATTTTTTTAAGAGACCTGCCCCTCCCCCTTCAAACTGACACTCCCAGAGGCCTCGGGACCTTCCATCCTTTGACCTGCAGACCCAGCAAGGCCCAGCCTGCAGCTCCTCCCATGTCCCTGGTCTCTGGTCTCTGGCTGATGCTGAGGCTTTGTCCTCTCTGTTTTTCACATTTTGTTTGTGGTTTTTTGTAACAACTCGGAAAATAAAAGGCTTGAAGGAAAGGTGAGTTCCCAGCGCATCCGGGACAAGTGTGTTACACTTATTCTTGGAAGGGAGAGTCTGGCTGGCCCTTGGAGGTGAACAAACCGTCGCTCCGGGTTTGTTCTCAACTACACATCGGGGCTCTGGGACGCTGTGGTGAGTGGAACAGACAGGTTGCCAGAGAGCGAGACTCTGCAAAGTGCCCCAGGTGCCGAATCTGTGTGGGGAAGGCTACCTGGAGGAAATGGCATCTCAGCTCTGGAGGACCTCATGTATCGTCATGGTCGGTTTGTTAGAGAAGGCCAGGCGGATATCCAGAGGCAAGAAATGGAAAAGGGGGGTGGGTTTCTTTTTTTTTTTTTTTTTTAAAGATTTTATTTATTTATTCATGAGAATACACAGAGAGGCAGAGACACAGGCAGAGGGAGAAGCAGGCTCCATGCAGAGAGCCCGACGTGGGACTCGATCCCAGGTCTCTAGGGTTACACCCTGGGCTGAAGGTGGCGCTAAACCCCTGAGCCACCCAGGCTGCCCTGCCTGCCCCATGGGCATCTTGGGTTGGGCTCCCTGCACTCTGACCTCCCACCCCGACCACTGGTTTCAAGGTCTCGGTTATCTCCTTGGGATAAATGAGCCAGATCCCAGTAACAGTCGGAGCCAGAAGTGTTCTACTCACTACTTTTATTCTCAGCCCTGAGGGCCAATGACAAGCTTGGCTGCGGAGAGGGAACTGGGGGTTGGCAGAAAGTGAGGCATCGCTGTGGAGGGGCTGGTTCTTCCTGGGTGAGTGTTGCTGGAGAGAGGGAAGGGGTGGCTCCCCAGCTGAAGAGGCTAGAAAGGGGCAGGAACAGCTAACATGTTGGGTGTCGGGGAACACTGTCCCCTCTCCCTGCACCTTCCATCTCGTCCATGGGCCTGGGTCTTGGGGCTCCAGGTTGGAGGATGAAATGGGAGTCCGCCTAGCTCTTGGGCCACCTCCTTGGGCCACACACTCCTGACAGATGGGGGCTTGGGCAACAGAACGTTCCTGCATCGTTAAATCTGTGCTGTTCTGACATGACCTGTGTCCCAGGATGATGGAGAGCCAGGTGCCAGGGTGTTGTGGAAGGAGCTGCGGGGTGGGAGACAGTGAGTTGGGGGAGCAGTGTGTAAGGGAAGGAGAAGAGGGGCTAGGGTCGGGTCAGAGGATAGAAGGGAGCAAGGAAGCAGTGGCCACGCAGCGTGGGCTACGTGCTGGCATCCGCATCTGCTGTTCTCAAATGATAGCTAAGGAGAAGAGAAGCAGCAGGTTAGGGTTGGGGTCACCTGTTGTCCCTGCCCCTTCCCGGTATCCTGGGACCTCAAAGCAGTTGAGGACTCTCCACCCCTCCCATCCCTAGTAGTGGTCCTCAGGTGTGAAATGGATGTCTGGGGGAGGTTGGAGAACAGCCCGGGGTCAGGCCATGCCAGCCCTCCATCCATGAGGGATTCGGTCCCTGGGGGGCTAAGCTGCTGGGGACCAGATGACCCCTGCAGGGGCCCTTACCTTGGCCCAGGTCCTACTTGGCCATGCCCAGCCCAGATGACAGGTCTTCCATGTCCAGTGGCTCTGCAAGGGAGCAGCAAGTGCATTTGTCACTTGGCAGTCCAGCTTCCCACACCCATTGACAAGGGGCCTGGGTCATCCTTCCCAGCCTGGCCACCAGCCTCATGCTGGTGGAGCAGGCGCCAAAGGGCAGGACTCTTGTTGGATGGCAGCAACCAGGTGTGGTCGGGGAAGGCCAACGGAGGGAGTGATGACGTGAGATGGGTGGGCCTGCGGGCTCCTGGGTGCACCGTGGGTGGTGCACGGCTGCGTGAGCGTCCACGATGAAGGACGGGACGGAAGGACAGATGAGAGGTAGATGAGTGAATGTAAGGAGAGGAAGGATGGATGAGCAGATGAGCGCACAGGCAGGTGATGAAGTGGATGGACAAAGCGGTAGCTGAGTGGCTGCCCCCCCGACCGGAGCTCGAGTGTCCGGCCCCACGTGTGCCTTCTTGGTCCTTCTGCTCCTCTGACACTCCCTGGCCAGGTAGGCACTGCTTACCACTGCAGTTATGGTGCCCGTGGCTCCTGGTGTGGGGGACCTCGGTGCCGTTGGGGAAGACGCACCAGCAGTAGCCGGTGCTCCCATAGCACTGGAGCGGCTTATAGTTGCCGTTCTCGTCGCACTGGGGCCTGAACGTGCCAGGGTGGACATCGGGGATGCGGCTGACCTCCTCCTGGCACTTGGTCAGTGCTGAAGCGACAGGCATGGTGAAGACACAGTGAGTGAGTGGGCCCCGGGCCAGAATCTCAGCAGAACCAGAGAGCCACATACCACTGCTGTGGGCCTACGGCCTTCTGCCCAAGTGGCTGGACTCACTCTACCCATTGCATAGATGGGGAAACTAAAGCAGGGACCAACAAGGTCTGAGATCAGAGAGGAAGTGATTGGCCATGTGGCTAACTTATCCCAGAACTCGCTGATTGTGGCCCTCAATGCCTATTGAAGTTTGGATTTACACCTGTGACTCTTATTTTCAGGGAAAAACAATAGGCATCTTGGTAAGTCTGAGCTTTTGTTACTAGAGTTATCCAAGTACAAATGGGGCTTTGAGGATGTTGTAGAGGATTCATACATCAGCTGGGAGTTGGTCAAGATGGCCTCAAAGGTGCCTTCTATGAATCTATGATTAGAAAATTGGAGGCCTGTGCTAGGGTGGGCCATTGATCTTCCACTTCCAAAACTGAAGCCCAGAGGGAAGACACTGCCTAAAGTTGCATGGCATATTAGTGCCAGGATGAAGACATGGCACTCTTGAGACTTTAGGGCTGAAAATCTTAACATACATTGTCCACAAGATGGAAAAACCCCACGTCCTCTTGTCTGGCACTTGCTGGCTGTGTGAGCTTGGAGAGGTCCCTCTGAGGGTGGTGGGGTCATGAGGCCCGCTCAGCCCCCTCACTAGAACCCACGCAGTGCTGAGTGGAGAAGGTCGTTGTGACGACACCTGGGATATCTCAGGTCATTTTGCTCCAGTCCCACTTATGCAGTGCCATCCTCAACAAGGGAGGTCTTCCTCAAAAGGGAGAACTGAGGAGGAGCAGCCAAGCCCAGAAGGAACAGGCAGGAGAGACAGGAATAAGAGTTGAGAGACACGAGGAGTCCCGGTGCTTGGAACTGGGAAAGCTCTAGGTCCTAACCTCTACAGCTCCAAGGGAGCCCTGAGGGAGCTTCCAGAAACCCTGGCATCCCAGGGCTCCTGCTCCCCATACCTTTTAGTGGAACCTCAGTGCTCTTCTTCTCCAGGGAGTTCTTGCTCATTTCAAACAGGAGCCACTGATACATCCAGTTCTCAAAGACCTAATGGGAAAGAGGCAAGGGGTCAGACTCCAGAGCCCCCTCCAACCCTGCCTGGCTTTGCCCCTGGGGACAGAGTTGGAGGATCCAAGAGGGGACCCAACACCCCAGAGTCCAGCTACAGCCTGGTTCCCTCCTAGAGACTCATGGGCTTGGGTCAAGGCAGTTCCTCAACCCCAGGCCCTCTTCATGTCTGTGGCTTTGTTGGTGCTGGTGCACCTCCTCTGGCTTCCCGAGGATGGCTTCCCGAACCACCTCCTACGGCGCCTTCCCCAGCCCTATCCTAGGTGTCAGGAATGAGAGGGAGCCAGCGCAGGGAAAGCTGCTGACCTTCCAATCCAGGGTCTCCATGGTGTTCTTAAGGTGTTTCAGGTTCTCTGGGAAGCTCCCCTTCAGCTTTGGGTACACCTTCAGGGGGTCCGCCTCCTGTGGGGTAGCAAGGCAGGAAGGAAGGTCCAAACAGAGCTCCCTGGCAAGGTGAAATGTGCAGCCCATGTTCCCCTGGACCTCTGCATAATGGAGCCAAAGAGTGGGGAGGCAGCAAGGGCCCTCCAGCTGCTCTGCTACGTGATCCCAGGGCTGGGAGTTTGGAGACCCAGGTTCCAGACCCGGATCTACCCATAAAGCCCCAGTCTTCTACTCCTTGCAGACTCCCACTCACCTTTCAGGTCTCCCCTCCTCAACACTCCCTCCCCTCCCCCCACTCAGTTGGGTCCTGGCCTCTTTCCTCACTAAGCTCTCCGCATGTCTGTGTTAGCCTGGGACTCCCATGGGGTTGGAAGCACAGTCTGATTGCTTCCCAGTGTAAGCCCACAGCCTGGCACAGGGCCTGGTGTAGAATAGATGCGCAGCAGAAATTTGGGCAGGAAAGATGGGCATCTTGAGCAAGTCACTTTCGGGCTGTGGGCCTCAGATTCTCCAAACAGTCAACAAAGTAGATGGCAGGGCTAGACTCCATATGACATTTTAAGGGCCCCACTGGTATTCTTTCACTAATCTGGTGAGCCCAGAATGGTGCAGACCATGGAGCGTACTGTCATGGGCACCCCGGGTTGGGCAGGCAGGACCACCAGCCAGATCCCACTCACCAGAAGCAGGTGCATCACGTGGTCCTGTGTCATGTTGCCGTACTCGGTGGCATTCTGTGTGGGCTGTGGAAGGAAAGAAGAGGGGGTTACCAGTACTGACCCTCAGAGGAGGGGTCCTGGAGCAGAGCCAGCAGCTGGGGTCCCAGGTGCTCAACAGGATCAGGCCCATCTCTGCCACCTCCAAGTGTGAGGACAAGGATGAGAGCTCCAGCAAGTCACTTTACCTTACTGCGGCAAGGTCCTTACTGGGCAAATCTGCATAAGCTTTACTGCCCAGGGCTTTGTGCCTGCCCAGCAGATTGTTTATGACAAACATGACCCTATAGGACATCAAGGACTTTGGGAAGGGAGGGGGCTGTGAGATGCTCTGCAGAAGCATTTTGTAAACCTCCCAGGGATGGGATGTTCTCTCCAGCCCGGGAGCCCTCCTCTTCCTAAGGCGGGCTCTGTCCTCCTCCAGCCATCCGTGCCCCCACCCCTCAGCTGGGCCTTTCCTGGCGCAGCTGTTCTCCCCTGTCCCTCGGCACCTGCCCTGCACCCAGACTAGATAACACTTCCCTGTTCCACCACCCTGGGGTTGTCCTTACCCCCTGGGGCAGGCTTTGAATGGGCAGCGCCTGCATCATCATGGGAGTGGCCACCCTCATCTTGCTCAAAGGCTTGGGAGCTGTGGGAACAGGAGGTACAGTATGAGTGTGGCCCAGTGCTACCGGGGGGGGGGGGGGGGGGGGGGGGGGGGGGGGGGGGGGGGGGGAGTACTCAGATCAGGGACCAGATGAGGGTGTGGAATTCTAGGCGAGAGGGAGGAGACAGTGGGTCCGGCTGGGGGCAGGATGGGGTCTCAGAAGTGAAGGATGATGAGTGGGGGAGGGGAGGTTGGAGGGGAGGCACGCACGCTTGGGAAGCTTCATGCGCAGGCTCTCCAGCTGCAGGTTCTGGGAGGTGACTGTCAGCTTGTCCAGCCGGCCCTGCTGCTGGTACAGGAAGTAGGCCGTGGTGGCCTGGCCAGCCAGGAGCAGAGCCACCAGGACAGAAAAGCCTGTGTACAGAGCTCCTCGGCTGCATTTGCTGTTGGGGAAAAAGAGAGAGGTCAGAGGAGAGTGCAGAGGCGGCTGCCCCAAGGACTGACCGAGAGTGGGGCAATGCCCCCCCATTTCCGTCCGCTCCCCCTAACACACACATAAGCACAAACAACAAGTGCAGTGGCCATGCAGCCTGAAGACACTCCCCCAGCCCCATAAATCCAACCACTGCTGCTCCTGCAGGCCTCCTAAGCACAGCTGCCCCCGGACCTAGGAGGAGTGGGGAAGAGCCAGGGACAGAGAGCCCTTGTCCATTCTGCGTCTCTGTCCCACCTGTGTACCACGGGGTCTGCCAGGGGGTCTCCTGAGGACAAGCACTGCCCTCAGGGGAAGGAGGTGCCCCCTACCTACCCTACGACTACAGGGAAATTAGAGAAAAGGGAACTAAGTGGGACTGGACAGCAGAGTGGGTGGCCCACCTGAAAATGAGAAGTGTGGCCTTGACATTTTAGGGGCAGGCAGGGGGCAGTGGATGATGTCAGCTGGAGCAGAGTCAGGTACCACACCCTCTGGGGACACATCCTCCACTCCGCACTCTCCATGTCTTTGAGCAAGTCTCTGCCATTCTCTGGGCCTGTCATGTGGGGGCCTCTCACCTCAGCAATTCTAGGATTTGGTGGTTTTCTTCTTTGAAGCAAGATCTGACTGTGACCACAGAAGTATTTCAAATGGTACTGTCCACCCAGGGGGTTTCAGCAGGGGTACAGTGCCTGAGCCTGTGTGACCGGAGAGTGTCTCATATTTCCTAAACGAGTTGGCTGCACAGGGAGGGATGGCCAGGCCTCAGACACTCAGTCCTTGGAGCAATTGGCCGAGGATACAGTTTTGGGGGCACGTGAGTCCCAGCTCCGGGAATGTAAGGATCCTGCCCCAGGACCCTGAGAGTTCCTGGCCTCTTCTCTGCCACCTCACCCTAGGGCTGGGGCTACTAGAACTCCGCTAGACACGTCAGGATGACACTGCACCCCCTTACTCCAGGAACCAACAAGGACAGTTCAGGAAACTCTAGGAGATCCATCTGCCTAGTAACTCATGACATCACACACATAGCTCATTCTCATTGGCTCTCTACTTGCCAGTCCCCTGCGTGTGTTGGGCCAAGGTCCAGCCCAAAGGATTGTTGTTCTGTGAGAAGAAAAGCAAAAACGCCACGTGAAGAAAAGGAGGAGACCAGGCAGGAGGGGAACCCAAGTACCATTTCTTGGCCTTCCGCAGGAACAGGGGTGGCCTGGCCTCTGTGAAAGTCCACCCAAGCCTGGGTCTTGCTTGGGTTCAAGCTCTCCAGCTCATTACCTACATGCTCACCCCTTCTGCAACCCTACACTCAATCTGGGTATACTTTCCACTATTCCTTCTCTGAACCTCAGTTTCTCATGAGGTCTAAGAATCTGGAGAGTCACACTGGAGATGGGACCTAGAGTGGAATCCTGGCTCTGTTACCCCCTTAGTTCAGGGACCAGGGGCAAGTCACTTAACCCCTCTGAGTGAGTAACTTGAGGTAGGAACAGCTACCCAATGGGTTGTTATATAAAATAAGATCATGAGAGTAAAGCTCTTCACTCCATACCTAGGTACACAGTCAGCACTGAGTACTACTCTCAGGGGAGTTATTTGTTAACTTTAGCGTCTGGTATCCTTCCTCTTTTTGCCTCTTGAATGCGGGCCTTCCTTCTGGTTCTGGATGGCTGCCAACTCTTGCCACCTGTCTCTTCATTTCCTCCTTTCCATTGCCTCCTTCTTGAATAAATAATAATAATAATTGGCTGAAGTCAGGAGCCAACCAGAACTAGCAGGAATCATGATGCAAGTGTCGTGAGGCAGAAGCGTTCACAAAGGGGTCTGAGAAACAGGCTCAGGGCTGGCATGGACTGAGCACACAGGGCCAGGGCCAGTTTTAGAAGCAGTAACCGAACTCAGGAAAACCAGGCAAGGATTTGAGGAGGGGGTACCCTCTCTGTACCCTGAGATCACACTAGGTCTGCAACTCACCAGGTGGCTCTCCCTGTCCTCTCCGAAAATCCTGCCTCCAAAAGGGGGCCAGATGGTAGGGTAAACTCATGCTTTGAAATCAGGCCAGTCCTGGGTTCAAATTCTGACTCCAACATTCGCTGTGATAACTTAGGTAAGATGCTAACTAACAAAGCCTCAATTTTCTCTTGTGTAAAAATGGGGATGATACAAGTATCCGACTCATAGAGTTACTGTGAAAATTAGGGTTGGGTTTTTAGCACATAACTAACCATAGAAATTACTAAGTGTGGCTGAGGACCAGTGACAGGTAGTCCGTGAAGGGGAACTATTATCAGGACTACTGTCATCATTGTTTTTATTATTCCTGAGACCCAGAGAGAAACAGTGATTTGTTCAAGTCACATGTGGCAGTAGCAGAACCTGGACCAGAAGCTAGCCCTCACAGGAGAGTCAGCCCTCCTAGCCCTGGGATTCCTTGGGATTTTCACAGATATACTCTAATGGTCTATATCTGGTCACCTGTTCCCCAGAATGCTGTTCTTCATGACATCTCTGAGTGTTTCTCCCAAACCCCCTTTCTGCCTGGCAACAGTTGACGTCACGGCTATAAGTCCCTCTAATTTGCAAATGACTTTTTTTAAATTTGAGATTTTCAGGTCATCTCCACACCCAACATGGGACTCAAACCCCCAACCCTGAGATTAAGAGTCGCATGCTCTACTGATGGAGCCAGCCAACCCCTTCAATGTGCAAATTACTTTTTTGAAGACTGGGGAGAGTGGGGCCATGGGGTAGCTGCATTCTAACCCTGCTTTTTTTTTTTTTTTTCAGGGAAACACCTGGATAAGACAATCCTGGGGCTGGGAGAGGGGTCCCGGGGCCCTCTGGATGGCCGCGCTGGCCCCTTGCTGCAAGGGAGAGGGACACAAGGGACCGGGCATGACCCACATCAACCTTCAGTCCCTTCTAAAAACTTAGCCAGAGCCCCGCTTCCCTTTCCTGACCCCTTCCGGCATCTCTCAATCCCTCCTGTAATGGCGGACGTGTCCATCTACTCGACAGACACCTGCAACTACCTTCCCTGGCACAAACTCAGACGCTCAGCCATGGTGGTTAGGGAGAAACGCCACTGTGATGAGCTGCTTCCACCATCCTCTTTGAGGAACTCTGTCTCTCCATCTAGGATCCATAACACTTTTCCAAAGGTTTCTAACCTAGTCCAAGGTTTCTAACCTAGGATTTGTGGTTCAGCATCAGGGGGTCTGTGAGGTCCCCAAAATTGTGTGAGACCCTAGGGAGAGAATCCAGGGTTCTCTTGTGATTTTGAGAAGAGAAGTGTATCACACAAAGAAATGTAAAACCCCGGCCTCAAAGAAGCCCCCTCATTTTACAGTAGCGAGGACAGAAGCCCAAAGCAGGCCAAAGACTTGCTCACGGTCACCCGGAGTCAGGGCCGGAATCTGTCCCTCCTGTGGCTCCCCGTCTAGTCCTCCTGCGGCACATCTGTGTGGCCCAGGATTTTCAGTGCTCTCTCCTGCGGCTCCCACATACCTCTCTGGGGCACCAGGGCGCTGGCCCAGTATGGGCAGCTGCTCATGGTTGGAGATGAGGTCGCGCTGGTCTTCCATAGTTCTGGCCTCTGGTCTTCCCCACGCTTCCTGCTGCTGCTGCTGCTGCTGCTGCTGCTGCTGCTGCTGCCACCACCTGTGTATCTGGGACCCTGAACCCCTGGCTCACCTCTTGAAGTTGGAGCTGAGGAGGGATCTGATTTGTCCACAGAAGGCCACTCCGCCCACCTCGTAAAAGTGGAAGTGAAAACCCCAAAGCTGGAAATACCCCCCTTGGGCAAAGCTGCCTCTAACAGGACAGGATGGGGAGGCGGGGGCTCCCCAGGCAGGTAGAAAGGCCCGCATACTTCCATTGGCTGCTCAGGACCGGCATCACTTGTTTCTAGGCAGACCTTTGGATTCATAAGGCACTTTGGATATTTTGAGAAACAGGCAAATATTCACCCCTTAGAAGGAAAATCACTTTGAAACAGAAAATGCCTTTGTCTCCCCTTCTTCCCCACTGATGAGTGGATGCAGAAGGTGGGGCGGGAATGATGGGCCCAGTGTCCCCCATGCTCCCTTCTAACTTGAGCATTTTATGAACCTGAGTCATGGTTTTAAGGTTCTCGTCTAATATTTGCTGCCACTTACTAAGCCTTCCTTTGTGCCAGACACGGTGCTAATCATTTTACATACTTTGTTCATTTTTTTTTAAGATTTTATTTATTTATTCATAGACACAGAGAGAAAGAGGCAGAGACACAGGCAGAGGGAGAAGCAGGCTCCATGCAGGGAGCCCGATGTGGGACTCGATCCCGGGTCCCCAGGATCACGCCCCAGGCTGCAGGTGGCGCCAAACCGCTGTGTCACCGGGGCTGCCCTACTTTGTTCATTTAATCTTTACAACAACACTTTGTTGTTGTTGTTTTTAAAGATTGTATTTGTTCATGAGACACACAGAGAGAGAGGCAGAGACACAGGCAGAGGGAGAGAAGCAGGCTCCATGCAGGGAGCCCGATGCGAGACTCAATCCCAGGACCCCAGGATCACAGCCCAAGCCAAAGGCAGACGCTCAACCGCTGAGCCACCCAGGCGTCCCTACAGCCACACTTTGAGGCCTGTTTTATTTTCTCCATTTATTAGGGAGATACACTGAGGCTTTGAGAGGCTCCGTGCTGGCCCAGGATCATGCATACCAGAAGTAGGGAGTCTGTGTTTACACTCTCCTCTTCTGTTATGCTGATGTCCAAACCATGTGGTTCAAATTCAGGACAGTGGAGGCCTCTGCGGAGGACCTGAAAAGGGGGGCTGGTGGAGATTTAACTGTGTTGGCAAGGTTTTATTTCTTACTATCTGTGGCTTACCTACCATATTTCTTTTATTAATCTTTATGTCTTTTGTGTGTTTCAAAATTTACATCAATAAGTTTTTTTAACAATTTTTAATTTAAGAACTTTGTGGTTTAGGGGCACCTGGGTGGCTCAGTCAGTTAAGAGTCTGCCTTCAACTCAGGTTATGATCTCAGGGTCCTGGAATCGAGCCCTGCATCAGGCTTCCTGCTCAGAGGGGAGTCTGCTTCTTTCTCTCCTCCTCCTCAGCTTGTGCTCTCCCTCTCACTCTCTTTCTCTCAAAAAAAAAAAAAAAAAAGAAAAGAAAAGAAAAGAAAAAAGCTACCTGGGTGGCTCAGTGGTTAAGAGTCTGCCTTTGGCTCAGGTCGTGATCCCGGGGTCCTAGGATTGAGTCTTGCATCGGCTCCTTGCATGGAGCCTGCTTCTCCCTCTGCCTGGGTCTCTGCCTGTCTCTCTCTGTGTCTCATAAACAAATAAAATGTTTAAAAACAACAACAACAACAAAGTGTTGCTGTAAAGATTAAATGATTAAATTCTATCCTGGGATAGAATCCCACCATCAGGTTCTCTGCGAGGATCCTCCTTCTCCCTCTGCCTGTGTCTCTCATGAATAAATAAAATCTTTAAAAAGCAAAAAACTTTGTGGTTTGTAGATTCAGTGCATCTTAGATTTCAAGAATCAAGGGAGATAGTATATGTATTTTGAGGGGAGGGAAAAAGAGCAGACGTGGTCTTCAATGCACCAGACCTGAGTTCAAATCCCAAGTCAGAAAGACCCTAACCACATGACCCGAGCCAGTCCCTTGACCCTTCTGAATCGGTTTTCTCCTTTGGAAAAGAGGGACAATAATACTGAACTTGCAGAGTTGTAAGATTAAATAAGCATTTATGAGCACAAAGCCTGGTACCATAGGAGATGCTCAAGAAATGAAACTGTTATTCAAATATTTACTAGGTAAGATATCTTCTACATCATCAAGACAAATAAAATCATGTATCCATGCAAACTTGAGCACAGGGACACCTGGGTGGCTGAGCGGTTGGGCGGCTGCCGTCAGCTCAGATGTGTGACCCTGGAATCTGGGATTGAGTCCCACATCCGGCTCCTGCGAGGAGCCTGCTTCTCCTTCTGCCTGTGTCTCTGCCTTTCTCTGTGTGTGTCTCTCATGAATAAGTAAATAAATCTTAAAAAAAGACAAAAAAAACAAAAAACAAAACTTGAGGGCGGCCTGGTGGCGCAGCGGCTTAGCGCCGCCTGCAGCCTGAGGTGCGATCCTGGAGACCCAGGATGGAGTCCCATGTCGAGCTCCCTGCATGGAGCCTGCTTCTCCCTCTGCCTGTGTCTCTGCCTCTTTTTCTCTCTGTGTCTCTCATGAATAAATAAATAAAATCTAAAAAAAAAAAAAAAAAAAAAAAAACCTTAAAAAAAAAAACTTGAGCACAAATGTTCATAATAGTCAAAAAGTGGAAACAACCCAAATGTCCTTCAACAGGTGACTAGATAAACAAATTGTGACTCATCCATACAATGGAATACTACTCAGCAATAAAAAGGAATGAACTATTGATACACAACCTGGATGAATCTCAAAATAATTATGCTATATGAAAGAAGCCAGAAAAAAAGAGAATATGCTGTAAGATTCCATTTAGATAAAATTCTAGGAAATACAAACTAATTTACAGTGATAGAAAAGAGATGAGTAGTTACCTAAGGATTTGGGGGGGGTGCAGGAAGGGATAAAAAGGAGAAATGACAAAGGGGCACAAAGAAACTGTGGAGGCATTCTCTTGATTGTAGAGCTATTTTCATAATGTATGTATATGTCAGAGCTTGCCAAATTATGCACTTTAAATACAGAAAATTTAATATGTGTCAATTATATCTCAATAAAACTATTTTTAAAATAAGACTTTTAAAAAATATTTCTTAAAAGACAAGTGACAAAGAAAAATACTGTATTTTAAATGTTTCTATAAAGAACATAAAAATTCAGCCTATGAGACAGGAGAAAATCTTTTTTTTTAATAAATTTATTTTTATTGGTGTTCAATTTGTCAACATACAGAATAACATCCAGTGCTCATCCCATCAAGTGCCCACCTCAGTGCCCGCCACCCATTCACCCCCACCCCCCCGCCCACCTCCCCTTCCACCACCCCTAGTTCGTTTCCCAGAGTTAGGAGTCTTTCATGTTCTGTCAACAGGAGAAAATCTTTACAAATTATATATCTGATAAGGGTCTAATGTCCAGAATATATAAAGAGGTATTAGAACTCAATAGTTACAAGATAACCTAATTTCAAAGAGGCAAAGGAATTCAGTAGATTTTTCTCCAAAGATGTACAAATGGTCAATAAGCACATGAAAAGATGCTCCAACATCATTAGTCATTAGGGAAATGCAAATCAAAACCACAATGAGGAGCCACTTCACACCCACTATGATGGCTATAATCAAAAAGACAGGGATCCCTGGGTGGCGCAGCGGTTTGGTGCCTGCCTTTGGCCCAGGGCGCGATCCTGGAGACCCGGGATCGAGTCCCACGTCGGGCTCCCGGTGCATGGAGCCTGCTTCTCCCTCTGTCTGTGTCTCTGCCTCTCTCTGTGTGTGTCTCTCATGAATAAATAAATAAAATCTTTAAAAAAAAAAAAAACAATAAAAAGTGTTGACAAGGATGTGGAAAAAGTTAAACTGTCGGCTCTTGCTGGTGGGAATGTAAAATGGTGCAGCTGGGATGCCTGGCTGGCTAGGTCAGTAGAGCATGTGACTCTTTTTTTTTTTTTTTTAAGATTTTATTTATTTATTCATGAGAGACACAGAGAGGGAGAAGCAGAGACAAGCAGAGGGAGAAGCAGGCTCCGTGCAGGAAGCCCGATGTAGGACTGGATCCAGGGACTCCAGGATCACTCCCTGCGCCAAAGGCAGGAGCTAAACCACTGAGCCACCCAGGGATCCCCAGAGCATGTGACTCTTGATCTCAGGGTCATGAGTTCGAGGACCACAATGCAGGAAGATTTTACTTTAAGAAATAAAATAAAATGGCACAGCTACTTTGAAAAACAATTTGATAGTGTCTCAAAAAATTAAACACAGAGTTACCATATGACCCAGTAATTTTGCTCCTAGGTATCTACACAAGAGAAATGAAAACAAAGCCCTACACAAAAATCTGTACACAAATATTCATAGTGCCATTATTCTCAATAGCCCAAAAGTGAAAACAACCCAAATAGCTACCAACTGATGAGTGAATAAAATGTGGTATACCCATATAATAGAATATTATTTAGCCATAAAGAGGAGTTAAAATCTCAACAGAACTGTTGTTTTTAAAAAATAATGAAATACTGATTCATGCCACAGAATGTTTGAATTCGGAAAACATTATGCTAAAGGAAATAAGCCAGCCATAAAAGACTATATATTGTATGATTCTATTTCTGTGAAATGTCTAGAATAGGCAAATCCACAGAGAAAGAAAGTAGATTAGTAGCTGCCAGGGGCTGGGGGAGGGGTAGGGGGTAGGGGAGGGAGGATACAGAATGATTGCTAATGGGTACAGGGTTTCCTTTTGGGGTGATGAAAATATTCTGGAATTAGATAGTGGTAATGGTTATACAACTTTGTGGATATGTGGAAAACCACTGAGTTGTACAATTTTAAAAGCTTGAATACAGTGCTATGAGAATTATAGCTGAATTTAAAAAAAGATTTCTTGGTAAGGATGGCTAGAACATGCATATAGCTTTGCTTCCTCTCTCAAATGACTTTTTTTTTTTTTTTTTTGTAAACTATAAGAACAAAGAGGACAGAAGAGAAAACAGCAGCAGAAGTTTGGAAGCTAGAGAGCATGTATGGACTAGTGGTAACTACCATAGCAGACCCCAAAAAACTAAATTTTAAACCTGCAGCTAGAAAAGCTGAGAAGCCACCTATTTACATGGAAGAATAGGCTCAGGAATTGGGAATTTAGGTAACTGGGTGGGAGTAAAGGTGGGACTAAGAAGAGGAGGATTGGTTGGAAGTCTGTTCATGGAACAGTTGGATATCCCCTTCTTCTCAGAGAAGACTGGAAGTTTATCCCCAGGCATAGTAAAGGGCATAGGCTGGTACTAAAGCTAAGAGTCCCAGCCTTCTCCCCCCCCTCCCCTCAGTTCTCAGAATGCTAAAAGGCAGGCCTCTCCTTCCAGGTAATACATGGAAAGATCCTTCTTTGGAGAACATGACCGTACCAGTAAGAATGACCTAAATATTCTGACATTGGGGGTTCCCCCATAAACAGATAATGCTATAGGGAAGCCCTCAGTGGATAAGCCCTATTCATTACAGCATCCATTTGGTCTTTTAGACAATCAAGGATCATAGAACCTCTGAAGAAAGCCTCCAACATAAAAGAGAATGAAATAAACAAATAACCCAAACCCCCAAAAAGCTCCATGGAGGAAACAAATGGCTATGACTAGCCCTAGGGACATAAAATATGATACTGTACCCATGAAACAAGAATAGGATGCTATAAAGATATAAATACTCTTAGAAGAAAAATACAGCTATTGAGGATTAAAAGTACAAGGGCAGATATTAAACAACTGGTAGATGGAAGATAAAGTTTTTTTTAAATCTCTTAGATTTATCTCTTAGATAAATTTCCTACAAGGATAAAAAGAAAAATCAGAAAGAAGAGATAAGAGAATTAAAGACTAGTCTGGGAAGCCCAACAGTCAAATATCAGAGTTCGAGAAATAAAGAATGGAGGAAGTCAAGGGGAAAAAATCATCAGTGAAATAATTCAGTATCATTTTCAGAACTCAGTTTCCAAATTGAAAGGGCCCAGTGAGTACCAAGGAAAAGGCATAAAATAGTTTCAAATGAAAGGACATCATGATTGAGGTTTCAGAAAAATAGTGACAAAGAAAAGATTCCACAATTCTAAATTTCCAAAAAGGAAAAAAACAAATTTTATACAAAAATAAACAAAAAAACAAAATGGGAATCACAATGACTTTGGACATCTTAACTGCAACCCTGGAAACCAGAAGATAATGGAGCAATGCCCTCAAAAGTCTATGGGAAAATGATTCCCAACCTAGAATCTTTACTGAATCAAATTATCAAACACATTAAGGATGTCATTAAAATATTCTCAGATATTCAATGTGTCAAAAATTTTCCTTTCTCAGAAAACTTCAGGAGGTTATACTCTACCAAAATGAAGGAGTTCACTAAAAATAAGTGAAGATCTGGGACATGGGAAATGAAACTCAACTTGTGAGAGGGAATGGGGATTCCCAGAAGGGTGGCACACAGAAATTCTAGGAATAAAACAAAACACCTACATCGGATCAGGCCCAAAGGCTCTGAAAGATAGCTCTTCAACATGACAAACTTGATAGATATCTGATATGCCTAGATGTAGAGAGAAAATTTAGATATTTTTTTAAGAGTATGAGATTAAATTGTGATAATTTCATAGAAAATTAAGTAAATGAAGGAACACTTATGCACTCTTGGTGGGAACATGAACTGGTGCAGCCACTCTGGAAAACTGTATGGAAGTTCCTCAAAATTTAAAAATAGAACTACTCTATGATCCAACAATCACACTACTAGGAATTTACTCCAAAAATACAAAAACAGCAATTCAAAGAGATAACATGCATCCCTATGTTTATTGCAGCATTATTTATAATAACTGCACTATGGAAGCAGACCAGCTGTCCATCAACAGAGAAGTGGATAAGAAGATAGAAGAGAAAACAATGGAATATTATTCAGCCACAAAAAATTTAAATCTTGCCATTTGCAACAACATGGATGGATCTAGAAAGTATAATCCTAAGCAAATACGTCAGTCAGAGAAAGACAAATATGATTTCACTCATATGTGGAATTTAAGAAACAAAAGAAAATGAGCAAAGGAAAAGAAAAAAGAGACAAATCAAGAAACAGATTCTTAACTATAGAGAACAAACTGATGGTGACCAGAGGGGAGGTTGGGGATGGGGATAGATGAAAGAGGTAATGGGGATTAAAGAGTACACTTAGCATGATGAGCCCTGAGTAATGTACAGAATTGTTGAATTACTATATTATACCACTGATACTAATATAACATTGTATGTTAATTGTACTGGAATTACAAAAAAAAGAAAAAAAAACAAATAAAAAAAAAGAAAGGGCACCTAGATGGCTCAGTTGGTTAAGTGTCTGTTTTTGGCTCAGGTCATGATCCTAGGGTCCCAGGATTGAGCCCTGCATCAGGCTCCCTACTCAGTGGGGAGCCTGCTTCTCCCTCTCACTCTGCTGCCTCCCACTGCTTGTGCTCTCTCACTCTCTCTCAAATAAATAAATAAAATCTTTTAAAAAAAAAAAAAAAGAAAGAGGGATCCCTGGGTGGCGCAGTGGTTTAGCGCCTGCCTTTGGCCCAGGGCGCGATCCTGGAGACCCGGGATCGAATCCCACGTCGGGCTCCCGGTGCATGGAGCCTGCTTCTCCCTCTGCCTATGTCTCTGCTTCTCTCTCTCTCTCTCTGTGTGACTATCATAAAAAAAAATAAATAAAAATAAAAATATAAAATAAAATAAATAAAAAAAAGAAAGAAAATTAAGTAAATGAAAAACCAAGATAATTATTAAGTGTTGGGAAAATGAAAGTTATATAGGAAATGAATAGTAATCCTAGTACACTGTAGCTCAAATTGAATGCTGTATACATTGTCATAATATGGTAAACTTTGAATGCTAATTATACATAACCAAATATAGACTAGAGGCATAAGGGATGATGAGAGGACAGAAAGAGTGACATAGAGGAACAGAGGATGAAAAAGGGCTAAATCTTCATCTTCCACTGTGAAAAACCAACCAGATAATGTATAAATTGAAAAATCAGGAAGTAATACCGGAAGTCATTCAGAGATACAGAGATAAATATCCAAAGAATTAGCTAAAAAATATTTGAGGGACGCCTGGGTGGCTCAGCAGTTGAGCATCTGCCTTCTGCTAAGGGCGTGATCTCAGAGTCCTGGGACCGAGTCCCACACTGGGCTCCCTGCATGGAGCCTGCTTCTCCCTATGCCTCTGTCTCTGCTTCTCTCTCTCCTGTGTTTCCAATGAATAAATAAATGAAATCTTTAAAAAAAATAAAAGTAACTTTAAAAAATTTTGAAATAGGAAGGTGAGGAAATGCTATTTTTCACGCAAGCCTTATAGATGTATTTGATTCTTTAAATATGTAAATTTGTCCTTTGATACAAAGTAAAACTAAATTTAAAAATAAAGAAAAAAATGCATCAAAGTCAATCGATTCTAAGCTGATTGTGAAAACAGAATGGCAGTCCAAATCCTCTCCCTTATGAAGCAACTTTAGGCTAAGGCTGAGGATGACCCCAAAGACCAACCTGGCCTTGCCCAGAGGGGGCTGGAGGCTAATTCTAGCCAGGAGGATGGACTCCAAACCTGAGTTTCCTCAGGGTAGGCAGGAGAGGGCTCCCTCCATTTTTCTAACAGGGTAAGAGGTCCCAGTTGTCACAGGCCCCACTGCCCAGGGAAGGAGTCCTGTGCCACCTGTCTCCTTGCATGGGGGAAGTGAGATAAAGTGATGGAAAGCAGGAAAGCTTGGTATCTGATACACCCTTAGAGGGATACAGGTTAAAGCAGGATTCAGCTCCCCCATTGTTCAGGTGGAGAAAGCTTGGCTCAGAAAGGGGAAAAGAACTGGCCCAAGTTTGCACAGTGCTGAGACTAGTCCTGCAATTAAACAAAAGAGCTCTGGGCAGACTTCCTGTATTCACATCCAAGTTCCAATAGCTGGATCACGGGGCAGAGGAAAAGAAAATACAAGTAGGTGTGTTGGAGACATCTTTTTTCCAGAAAGCAAGGAAATGCTTAAAGACTACTGGGATATGTCAGGATCCAGGATGTGGGGCGACTGGGTGGCTCAGTTGGCTGAGAGTCCGACTTTTGATTTTGGCTCAGGTCATGATCTCAGGGTCATGAGATAGAGCCCCACATCAGCTCTGTGCTCAGTGCAGAGTCTGCTTGATTCTCTCCCTTCTTTCCCCTCTGCCCCTCCCCAGTTCTCATGCTCCCTATAAATACATACATACATACATACATACATACATACATACATACATAAAATCTTTATAAGGAGACTCCTTAAAAGAAAAAAAAAAAGATAGATCCAGGATCCAACTTGAATGGGCACCTGTTAGCCAAATAGGGGACAATTTCAGAATCAATTAGAATAATTTAACTTGCCTCTTTAGAAGAAACTATAGTTCAATCCCAGTTGATAAAGAAAATTCTTCTTTACAGAAGAATGCAAGAAAACTAACATAAAATAAAAGATAGAATTAGAAAATCACCTTTTTATAACCCCAGTGTAATAGCTGGTTCAGGCAAGAGCCACCCATGGATGCCAAAACCATGAGTTCAAAGGTTGGAGGGGGACAGGATACCCACACACTGTAGTATCATCCCAAAGGTCCTTGCTGGTTGCAAAGAGGGAAAGGCACTTTACAATGATGCAGTCTTGCTGTCACCACCAAGTGATCAAACTTAGCATTAACAACAGTGGGACAACCCTACATTATGTTTCCTAATGGGGTGTAATATTCTGCATCAGGTGAGAAATATCTTTGCTAACAAAATCATTAACCTGAATTTACCCTTAAACCTAAGTTCCAGTTTATAGTAATTAGAGGGATAGAAGAACAAGTTAAATGACACTACGAGGAAACAAATTCAAAGACAGTCTGCAAGACAGTGACTGTTATCATTAAAGAGTCAATGCCATGAAAAAAGTGTGTGTGTGTGTGTGTGTGTGTGTGTGTGTAGAAGGTTTTATATTTTAAAAGATCAAAGAAATGTAGGAGTACCTGGCCAGCTCAGTCAGTGGAACATACCACTCAATCTCAGGGTTGTGAGTTCAAGCCCCATGTTGAGTGTAGAGATTACACAAAAACTAAAAAAAAAACAAAAAAAAAACAAAAAAAAAAAACAAAACAAAAAAAGAGATGAAAGAACTGTAATAACCAGATGCAATTTGTGAATCTTGACAAGATTCTGGTTTGAAAAAAAGCTATAAAAAGACATTTTTGAGAAATTGAGGAAATTTGAATCTGGATAGAATATTAAGAGGATATTTGGGATTTATTGCTTTTCTTAGGTGTGATAATGAAATTCTTTACTATAAGTGAATATCTTTTGGGAGCTGAAGGCTGAATGAAATACTTGGAGATGATATGACATGATGTTTGCAACTTACTTTCAAATAGTTCACAAAAAAGATACAGATAGATAATAGATAATATTAACAATAGTTGACTATAGATGGTGGGGTATAGGAATGATCACTTTTCTATATGTTTGAAATTTTTCATAATAAATGGTTGGGAAAAAAGGCAATTGTATACAAATCCTATATAGGAACTGTGTTGGGTGCCAAGAAGACACCACATTCTCATCACTGTTATATTGACACTTGTGGGGATAGTGGGCTCTTTTGCAGCATAGGCACATAATATGTGCTGTAATCTTTGTTGGACTTTCTCAGTAACTATCAAAAAGTTTTTTGGTCTTTTTTCACAGGAAAAAATTCCAGCTCTACTACTTACTAGATGTGTGATTTTAAGCAGATCGCTTCCTTTTGCCTCCATTTCCTCATCTGTAAAATAGGCATACAATAGAATCTATCTTATTGGATTTCTGGGAGAATTAAATGAGTTAATACACATGTGCCTGACACAGAGACTAAGTGTGCAGTAAAATTTCGGTAGCTCTATGATTTTTCCTGAAAACTTGCTAAATCTGAATCAGGGACCCTGTCTGTGTACAGAAACTTGGAGCTGCTCAGCAAAAGAGAGTAGCAAGCATGTTTGTTTGAGCATGTTTATCCTCCCACCTGGGACCTTCCTGGGAGTCTCATAGTGTACACGTCAAGCTGGTTAGTTGAAATGCCTGCCCTCCCCTGGTCTCAGTACTCCAGGCTCCAGAGGTATGAGCTCCTGCCAGTTCACTTGGGTAAGCCTGGGGGTGGAGTCTCCCGGGACATCAGGCCCACGCTGTTCTCTTCCTTCGTCCCTAAATCCCTGACAAAGAAGAGCTGCCCCAGGTGGCAGGCAGGCAGTGCATGTCCAGCGCTGTCCATACCACACACGGCCCAGCCATATTTTGGTGTGGGGCTTCAGTGGATCCTAGTACCCTTGAGCCATGAACACAGAGCCAGGAAAGGGGCTCTTTGTGGGGAAGGAGCAGATCTGGGCTCCAGTCTATCTGCTACAGCCGCTCCAGGCAAGTTACTTACTTTACTTCTTTCATTCACTCGTTCAATAATTATTTATTGTACATCTACTTTGTGCTAGACACTATCCTGGGTATTTGGGCTTTATTAATGAACAAAGCAGAGAACTATCTCTGCCCTTACAGAATTTACATTCTACAGGAAGATAAACAAGTAAACTATATTGTTTGTTAGAGAGAGATGAGCAAGCTGGAAAAAGGTATTGCTGGGGCAGGTGGATGAGGGCAGGTTTCAGCACTTGATAAGGTGCTGGGATGGGCTTCACTGGCAAGGCCAGATTTGAGCATAAGCTTGAAGGAGGTGAGGTAGTTTACCAAGCCCATGTCTGGGGAAGAGGGTCCTCAACAGAAGGAAAAGCCAGAGCAAAGACCTCATGGTGGGGATGTGCTTGGTATGGCTGAGGAAGAGCAATGAGGCTAGTGTGGCTGGAGTGGAGCCACGGAGCTGGATAGTGAATGGACATGAGGTCAGTGATGTATGCAGCCAGACACTGCGGCTATTTTCATGACTTTGGCTTTTACTCTGAGTGAAATATCAAGAGCCACGGGAAGTCTTTGAGCACCAGAGTGCTGTTATCTAATTGTGTTTTAAAAGAGCTACTTGGAAAAAATAAAAATAAAAAATAACATAAAAAATAAATAAAAATAAAAAATAAAAGGGCTTCTTGGGCTGCTATGCTGAGAATCTGCGCAATAGGGACAGATAATCTCCACTGACTCGTGGGACTGCTCTGAAGGTCTAAGGAGAGCCTGGATGGAAAGCACTTTGTAACAAAAGGCCCTGAATATAGTCCAACGCTTCTGGGAAAAAGAGACTAGCTATTCTGTTTCTTCCCACCTTACCAAAGGCACAATTGAGCAAGGAAAGGACTTGACTCACCCAAGGTCAGATGTTCTACAACCAATTTAGGATCTGGAACTCCCAGACTCTTCTCCCAGATGCCATCTGGCAGGTAGGTAAATAGCCTTTGGACTTGTGATCTCAGCTAGTGCCTCTGAACAGGACTGACTGAGTAGTCCTCCCCTGTGATTCATTCACCCAACAAGTATGTGCTAAGCACCGGTTCTATGCCGGGCACTAGGATACAACGGCATTTGAAAATACCTGGTGAAGGCTGAACCCCAGTCTCTGGTGAAACAGAAGTCAGATACCAATCAGAGACTAGGCTACCAGTGGCTGGAGTTAAGCTTAGGGATCAGGAGTCAGTCTGTGGCTGGGGTCAGGTCACAGCATGAAGCTAGAGGCAGGGAGACCAGTTAGAAGGCCGTAGTGAAGTCAGACTAGAAAGGCAAGGCCTGGTGGAGCCTACGGCTGGGAGCATGGAATAAAGGGGACGAAGAGTAAGAACATCAGGAGGAAAGTCCACGGGACTTGGGCCAGTCTGGATATGGAGAAAGGGGTGGGACCAAGATGTTGCTGAGCATTCCTACGTGGGTGACAGGGAAGATGATGTCATTCACGGAAATAGGAAGTCCTTAGCACATTTGAGGAATAGAAAGAAACGGCATACGTCTGAGCATTTTGAGCAAGGGGGAGAGTGGTTTCAAATGTTCATGGAATAGGCAGGGACCAGATCATGCAGGCTTGGGTGTTAGTGGGTATTATTTCAACACAGTGGGAAGCTAGCAGAGGGTGAGAGGCAGGAAAGGGCTGCTTTTGGTTTATGTTTTAAAATGATGTGTGGCATATATATTTAAGGGGAGCAGGAGTGGAAGCTTGGAGACCAGTTAGGAATGAAGTAGCTTAGGTGAAAGATGGTGATTTCCGGTGGTGGTGGAGATGGGGAGAAGTGGATGGATTCCATAGCTGTTTTGAAGGGAGAGATGTCAGCACCAGCTTTGGGAATGAGATCACTGATGGTGCCTGTGTTTGGGGCACAATAGATGGTGGCATTCATCAAGATCGGGAAGATGGGAGAGCACATTCTGTGTCAGACAGCCTCCAGAGTTTGGTTCTGGCTATGTTGTGTGACACCCACATGTAGACATCCAGTAGATGGTTGACAGTACCAGACTGACACTTAAAAAGAGTGAACGTAGACGTCTGTAAATGATCAACTCGCAGATGGTTTAAAACCATGGGACTAGGGCTGACCTCTGGGGACCCTCAACATTTAGAGACTGGATGGAGGAGCAGCCCTGACCGTGGTGGAGGAGCCATCAGGAAGAAGCAAAGCCAGGAGAGGGTGCACTCACAGATGCCAATAAAGGAGCGGAGGAGGAGTGTTAACTGTGTGATACCGCTGCGAGGACAAGGTGGAGGAGGAGGCCCGTTGGGCTTGGTCACGTGGAGGCCATGGGAGACGAAGACAGGAGGTCAGTGAATTGGGTTGGAGGGTGACTGGGCGGAGAAGTGGTGCCAGCATGCAGGGGGAGCAGGGAGGTGGGGGGGCAGCAGTTGAAGAGGACTCAGGTCACGGTTTTTGAGTATGTTTGTGGATGGGAATGACTCAGGAGGGAATGGGCAGGGGCTGATGGTGCTGAGGGGTCCTGCCGACTCCTACACAGCAAGTCCTGAGGTGCTTCCGCAGAAGCTGCCCCTCCAAGCAAGGCCGCTCTGTCACCCAGCCTCCTTCCCAGTGCCTCCTGTCTGTGGCAGCCAAACGAGCTCCTTGACACGTCTCTTCTGCTCCTCGGGACTCAGCTGTCCTGCTTCTGCACGGCAGCTCACTTCCCAAGTGCTGCCACCAACAGCACCATCCACTGGATTTGAGGAAAAAGTGGCACTTCCTGAAGTACACCAAGGCCTTCAGTCCTGGCTTTCATTCCCTCTTGGTGTCTCACCTCTTTGAGTATAACTGACTCCCACATGGTTTCTCATTTTATTGTCACAACAGCCCTATGAGCCTCAGGGAGATAATGAGATCTATAAGTAGGCGCTAAGCGTGCTGGTAAGTGGCAGGGACTTGAACGCAGGTCTGAGTTATCTGCAGATCCCATTCTCTTAACTACCATGTCATGCAGCCTCCACAGACCTCTTACTCACTTCGGCCAGTCATAGTGAAGACCATGCCTCCTGTACCCCTAATTCCCATGGGATAGATTTGAAAGGCAGATGGGATCCTTCCCCCATCTTTGTTTCATGGTGGCAATTTCTACAATTACTCTCCAGACAAGCTCAGTATCAGTTCACCAGGCTTCTGTCCTACCCAGGAATGACCTCTTTCGAGCATTTCCTCACATCCCTGATGTTTACATGCCTCCAGGGACAGAGAGCTCACTACCTCCACGAACAGCCTATTCTAAGCAGTATGATAGCATAGCTATCCAAAACACGGACTCCAAGCTTTGCGCAGTGGCAGTATCGGAGCCAATGAGGTTTATCCACGGAGCGATTATTGCTAATCAAAACACGGATTCCAGCCCACATTGCTGTGGGTGAATCTCAACTGCTACCTACTAGTGTCCAGTGCCTCAGTTTCCTCATCTGCAAATGGCAATGATAGTTGTACCCACTTCCAATTGTGATTATGAGGATTAAGAAGATGCTACATTTAAGCTGCTTGGTAAGCATGTAATACATTTCAGCTATTAACATCATCATCACTGTTTTTCCTGAGGGAAAGCTACAGCTTACCTTACTATAGTCTCCACCCATTGGGCCCTTGGAATAGTACCCTCTTCGGCACTCACCTGCGGTTCTGCAGTTCTCAATTTTCATTTTCTCCGGACGCAGGGTTTGGATTTGTTTTTGTTTTTAGGGTTTTGTTTTTTTTTTTTTTTTGGTAAGCCCAGTTATTCATCATGCAAACATGGTTTTCCTGAGATTATTTCTCCTTGACAGAGTCCCTGGTTGTTTGCCAGGCAAGCTCAACATTGCCAAATACATAACTAGGGTGGGAGAGTGATAGCTGAAGGCTTTGCCTCCTCCCCTCGTAGGCCCTCTTGTTGGCTCTCAGGCTTTTGCACTCCCTGGATTTAGAATCTTGTCAGTGGGGGCCCATAACTGCATATCTACCATCAGGGCAAGATTAGGTGATGATGAAGAGCCCAGATTCTGGAGACAGACAGAGCCAAGTTCAAATTCAGACTCGTCTGCTTATTTGCAATGTGTGATCTTGGCCAAGGCACTCAGTGTCCCCAAGCTTGAGCTTCTTCATCTGCAAAAATGAGGATAACCACCTTGCTTACTTCATCAGGTGCTATGAGCATGAAGACAGTGCATGGCGTGTAAAACACTCAGCACAGTTCCTACCTCAACATTTGCCATGAATATTCTTAGGGCTGTGTTGTCTAATAGGGCAGTCACTAGCCACAAGTGGCAGTTGAAGCCTGAAATGTAGCTAGTCTAAATTGAGATGTGCTGGATTTCAAAAACTTAGTATAAGAAAAGAATGTAAAATATTTTAATAATTTTCATATTATTATGTTGAAATGAAAATATTTCGGATATATTGCATTAAATAAAATATAATTACTATTATTTTTTCTACTTTATTAACAGGTTTACTAGGAAATTTGAAATTACATGTGGCTCAGTTTTGTGGTTTGCATTATATTTCTTTTGGACAGTTTATTATTACAGCTGAGCTTTTGTTGTTTTTGTGGGGGTGATGGTGGTAATGGTTGGGTTTTTTCTTTCTAGTAGAGGAGAAAAAAAAATAGTACAACTGGTTTTGGGGTATTTGAATTTCAGCAGCTGTACCTGTCTCTTATAGATGGTATTTGAGCTGCAAGGGCTCTTTGGAGATTAAGGAGATCCAATCTCCTCTGTAAAGATGGGGAAACTGAGACCTACTCACAGGCCCATGGGATAACGCCTAGGGCGGACCTCAGATCAGAACCCAGACTTCCCCATTCCAGCAGGCAGCTCCCTGTTAGAATGATGCTGCCACCTGGTGGTCACCCATGAGTGAGCGCTCTAACAAGGAGCAAGACTTGGCTGCCGTCTACGTCCCTGTTCTCTGCAGAAGCGAGGACGGGAAGATCCTCGTTCTCCACCTCCTTGCCAGTCTGCCTGTGACCGGCCCCAGCATGCCAGGGGTATGAAGTGTGCAGGATTAAATCCCAGCTCTGTCCCTTTCTCGCCATGTGCCCCTGCACAAGTCACTTATCTCTGATCCTTGGTTTCCCCATATGTAAAATGTGGGTATTAACAATACTTACCTCAAAGTGATTACATGAGGCAACACCAGTAATTTGAGTCAGTAAATATCTACAAAGCACCACCACTTATGCACTGTTCCTGGTACTGGGATATAGCAGCGAGCCTAAAAAGTCCAGTGGTTTTCAGGGTGTGGTCTTTAGACCACAGATAGGCAGCAGCACCTAAAAGTTTGTTAGAAATGAAAATCTTCAGGCCCCCATCCCAGATCTACTAAATCTGATACATGCTCAAGGTTGAGAACCAGCAGACTTAGACACATAGAGGTATGTATCGGGTGGAGTTGAGTGCTATGAAAATGGCAAATAAGTGGTTAAATATCTTGAGAATAATAGCTGGAGGGGGGTGGGGTAAGTATGGAATGCTAACTGATCGGTGGTCTGGCCGAGCCTGTCTGATAAGGTGACAAGTTCCAGCAGAGATCTGAAAGCAATTATTTAGAGAAAAGGTTAAAGGGTATGCCTTTTGTTCTTCCAGACACTTCCTATATTTATAGTAAGTCCTGGGGATATAATACAGGTGACTGTGGTTAATATTTCCAAAAGATACTTCCTGCAAATTGCACACACAGATTCTGCTTACATCTCATTGGCCACAATTTAGTCATATGAACTACACTTAACTGCCTGAGGAGTCTTTTTATTTTTATTTTTTTAAGTAGACTCCATGCCCAGCATGGAGCCCAACACAGGATTTGAACTCAAAAGATCAAGAGTCGGATGCTTAACTGATTGAGCCACCCAGGTGCCACTGAAGTCTGATCAACCGTACATCTAGCTAAAAATTGAGATTCCTTTTTACAAGAGAAAATGAAAAAGAAAAAGCATACTGGGAAACAATGGTCTCTGCCACACTGAGAGATTCTGATGTAACTAGTCTTTAGGGGCCTGGTTTATACTTGTATGCCTCCAATGATGGGGAGATTCCTATCTCACAAAGCAGTTTTATTCCCTCTTTGAACAGCTCTTTTAGAAAACTCCTTGATAACTCAAGTCTACCTCTCTACAACTCCTTGCTGACTGCCACCACCACCGCCACCCGCACTGCAACCATGCCACCCTACACCATCATCTACTTCCCTGTTCGAGGGCACTGCGAGGCCATGCACATGCTGCTGGCTGACCAGGGCCAGAGCTGGAAGGAGGAGGAGGTGACCATGGAGACCTGGATGAAGGGCTCACTCAAGGCCTCCTGTCTTTATGGGCAGCTCCCCAAGTTCCAGGACGGAGACCTCACCCTATACCAGTCCAATGCCATCCTGTGACACCTGGGCCGCTCCCTCGGGCTCTATGGGAAGGACCAGCAGGAGGTGGCCTTGCTGGTTGTCGTGAACAATGGTGTGGAGGATCTCCACTGCAAATACGTCCTCCTCATCTACACTAACTAGGAGGCAGGAAAGGTATGTGAGGGCACTACCAGCTTACCTAAAGCCTTTTGAGATGCTGCTGTCCCAGAATGAGGGGGGCCAAGCCTTCATTGTGGGCAACCAGATCTCCTTTGTGGACTACAACCTGCTGGACTTGCTGTGGATTCACCAGGTCCTGGCCCCCAGCTGCCTGGACTCCTTCCCGCTGCTCTCGGCCTATGTGGCCCACCTCAGTGCCAGACTCAAGCTCGAGGCATTCCTGGCATCCCCTGAGCATGTGAACCGCCCCATCAATGGCAACGGGAGCTTGTGGAACCCTGGGCGGGAAGCTGAGGGGCTGCCTGACTTCCTTTCTCCCTGACCAATAAAATTTTCAAGTGAGAGAAAAAAAAACAAAAACAAAAAACCTCCTTCCAAAAGGCCAAATCCTACAACTTTAGGACTACACATGATTCATTGCCCCTCCTCCCCAAAACAGATTGACCAATATTAAGTGTCTTTGGACCACTAGGGTCAATGTCTCCCCTGAAGCCATGTCTTGGGAAAGGTTTTCCTGATCTCGCATTAAGAGATTGAAAATGACCTTGATAGTAACCTCTTAGATGAGAGGGAGCCACATCACCCAGGTCAATGAAAGTTAACTGGAAGGCTAGTGCTCTCACTCAGGCACAACAGGAAGGAAGCAAAGCAGGAACGTATTCAGTTCTAATCCCATTGGACTTTTGTAATTTCTTTTTTAAGATTTTATTTATTTACTTATTCATGAGAGACACAGAGAGAGAGGCAGAGACCTAGGCAGAGGGAGAAGCAGGTTCCCCCCACAGGGAGCCCGATGTGGGACTCAATCCTCGACCAGGGCTCATGCCCTGATGAAAGGCAGATGCCCAACCACTGAGCCACCCAGGCATCCCTGTTTTGTAATTTCTTTAGATTTTGCAGTTCAGTAATTCTTTCTTCTCTTGGCTCTAATCTGCCATTGAACCCATCCACTGAATATCTAATTTCAATAACTAATGTATTTGGTTCCTTTTCAGACATCTGATTACTTCTATTTTGCCTACTTTGGGGTTCCATTGGTTCTTTAAATATTTCATATGTAGTTGTATTTTGTTCATTCTAACGTGGAGTCTTTGGGGTATATAAATGTTTGTTGACTCTTGTTTGGGTACCTACTTTCAAGTGTTGGTATCTTTCTTGGGGGGAGGAGGGCTCCTATTTGGTTGAACCTTATCTGTGGGAACCCAGAGGGCCTCAATTGTGGTTCTTTCCAGATTTGCTTTTACTTTTTGACTAGAGCACGGAACAGTCCTACTCAGGACTAATTAGCCCAATCTCAGGACTTCTGGCTTATTGTGAAGGTGAAGCTCAGCGCCCTCATCTGGAGGCTGAGGACAGAGTTAAGGACAGAGCCTAAACTTAACTTCCTGGCACGGACTTGGTATTTGCCAGGAGGGCTACCCCAACTTTCTTTGCCTAAGAGCTCTGTGTTCCCTCAGCCATTTCTTATTAATGGACTTTCCCCCTCATTTCTTGAATGCCCTTGGAGATTTTTCTTTCTTCTTTCTTTCCTTCTCTTTCTTTCCTTCTTTCTTTCTCTTTCTTCTTTCTTTCTTTCTTTCTTTCTTTCTTTCTTTCTTTCTTTCTTTCTTTCCTTTCTTTTCTTTCTTTTTCTTTCTTTCTTTTTTTTTTTTTTTAAGATTTTACTTATTTATTCACGAGAGACAGACAGAGGCAGAGGCACAGGCAGAGGGAGAAGCAGGCTCCTCGCAGGAAGCCCGATAGGGGACTGGATCCCCGGACCGTGGGATCACAATCTGAGCTGAAGGCAGATGCTCAACCACTGACTACCCAGGAGTCCCTCCTTTATTTCTTTGAGGCATAGGAATGCATATACTTATGTTATTGAGGATCCAGAAAGGCTCTTTAAACTATCTAGTTTATAGAATCTATTTGGTTTACAGAAGTGGGAAGCCCGTTCACCTATTCTTTCAGTGATTCACTAAACAAATCATTACTGAGCCTATACTTTGGAGACTGCGTTGAGGGCTGGGGTCGGAGACATTGAATGAGACCTACTTTGCCCTCTCAGAGTTCACAGGTTATTGGGGAAAATAGGCTATTAGAATGCAGGGGAACAGTGGTGGCACATGGGAAATAGGGGTGCCATGAGAATTCAGTGAAGCACCTAGAGGGGCAGCCAGAAGGGGGACTTTGAGAGGGATGAAGAACTGACTCTAACAGATTAGCAGAAGACAGTGAGGTGGGGTGGGGGAAGAGATGCTGAAGGAGCCAAGCTGGAACATGAGCAGACGACTGAAGGGCCAGAGAATTGAAAAGTGAAGGGAAGTAGGTATGACTTGAGCAGAGAGAGGGTTGTGTGTGGCTGGACCAGATAACGAAACATGTGGTGTAGGGGTAGGTAGGGGCCAGAGGGGAGACAGGGAGGCTTGTTTGAGAGACTCATAGGAGCTCAGGACAGAGAAAGGAGGCAGGTGGGCAGTAGGGACCCTTTCTAGGGTCCTGGTTGAGGTTGCAGCTGTAGCTCATGGCATCAGGCTCACCTGCCAAGGCTGGGCTCTCATGATCCGTGTCACAGGTGGGCGATGGCTCATCCAATCCTGCCCTGCATGCCTGTGGCCAACAGACTGCTCTGTTCCAACCCAAGCTGCGCAAATTGGCTCTCCTTGCAAACAAAACCCTGAAAGGAACTGCTTTCAAAGACCTGACTGACTGCATCCCTGGTTACCAGGAAACAGCAGGACAAGTTGCAAAGTCCCATCACAGGAAATAAAAAAGAATGCTCTAACAACCGCCAGCATTTTTCCACCAGGATTCCAGCCAGCTGTCATTCAAGCTCCTTGGCATAAGAACTCAACAGGCATAATACCAGTAGCTTCTTCAGAGCCTGGCACTGTGCTCAACACTTTCATCTTATTTTTTATAACCCATGAGGCAGCCTGTTATCATGGGAATTTTCATTAAATGGCTGAGTGGTTATTCCCCTCAAGCCGCAATCTCAAGTTTACCATTTGAGGGTCTATACACCATATCCTGCCTTAGAAACCAGGCTGTGTTAAGTACCCTCATTCATTTCCCTCACATTTTTGCTTTGTATTTTAAACTTACCCAAAAGTTTTATCATATGGCTTTTCTGTATACCACTCATCCAGTTTTCCCTAATATTAACATCTTACACTACCACAAAACATTTGTCAAAATTAATAAACTAACATTGGTACATTACTAATTGAACTTCAGGCCTTACTCGGATTTTTACCAATTTTCACACTAATACCTTCTTTCTGGTTCAGGATCCAATGCTGCCTTTAATTGTCTCTGTAATCTCTGGTCTTCTCTCATTTTTCATCACTTTTGATGACTTAAACCCTGTATTTTGCAGAACGTCCTCTAATTGCGTTATGGGTTTTTAGAAAGAGTACCATAAAGCTGAAGCGCTCTCATCTCCTTGAAGGAGTATAGCTGACCCCCAAACGACATATAGGCTTGAACTGTGTGGGTATTCACATGTGGATTTTTTTGATAGAGTGCTGTAAATGTTATGTTCTCTTCCTCAGAACATTAATAATTTTCTTCTCTCTAGCTCACTTTATTAACCATCCAACAGTGTAGCAGCCACCATCACAGGGCCCTATGCTAATCTTTTGCAGAACACTCCGTACCATCTGCTGCCACTGGGTCCTCGGAGGTGGATGCAAGCTTCCGGAGAGCAAAAACTTTTTTTAATCACTGATGAAAATAGGGCTTAGTGTGTATTTGTGGGGTGACTGAATCTCTATGTACTTTATGTACTGATGTGGAACAATCTCTAAGATCTGCCAAGTGAGAAAAAGCAAGATGCGGTAGAGTGTGCTCCCAATTTGCACAGAAGGTGTGGGGGGCGAGTATACACCCACATGTGTTTATATATGGCTCAAGTCTGGAAGCCTCCTCTTCTGCTCAGACTACACTTGGCTCAACAGTTTCCACTCTGCTCCGGCTCTTTAAGAATTAGTCCATTTTTGGAACCAACATCTCTGCTTTCAAAACAAGGTCTCTAAGGCCTCGGTCGGCTTAGATGATGGAGGCAACAATGCCACAACAAGCAGCGTGGAAAAGACCAACTGCATGCAGCACCGGTACCTTACCTCTCCTTAGGCTAGTCCTCCCAGAAGTCACTTCACAGAACACAGGCTCACCCTGTCCAATGTCAGGGGCCTAACCAATCCCTCCCATGTTCCTGTTCGGCAAGTTATCTACATCCTTTCATATCTACTAAATGCCTCCTGCTTTGTCCTGAACCCGTGACTGCAGGTCAGTCGCACGCATGCCCTGGTCAAATGGAGTTAGGAAAAGAATCAAATATCCCCAAAGGAGAGAAGACTAGAGTCAAAATAGCTTACACAAAGGCAATTTATTAACAGAAAATAGTTTGAAGAATCCTGTTCACAGACGGCGACCACGGCGACCTCCCTTCCTGCGGGTGCTATCGGAGGGGATGGGGGTGACATCCTCTGTGGGGAGGAAGAGAAAACATCATTGCCTAGAGATGGATGGGAAAGAGTCCAGGCCTCCCTAGACCAGTGGTCTAACACACCAACAGTCAGTCCCGCTGCTCCCCACATGAATTTTCAGTATATAACAGACATGGATTGCCCCATCTGTTGCTTCTTCAAAATTTCTAATGTGGTCTGAACTCAGTTTTCTGAAGGGAAAACTGAGGGTCAGAAAAGGCACTCAACTTACATGATGCCAGAAGCAAGTGGGAAATCAGCTTTCTGACACCCAGCCCACTGACTCTCTAGTGGAAAGATTCTCCTAACAGGGGCAACTAAAGACTCCCTCTTTTCCAATAGATAAAAAGTTGAAAATATTCTGAAAAAACAAAACCTTAAGATTTAAGGAAAAGGTCAGAACACTAGATGGAAGGGTGCTACCATGTGCCCGGAAAGAGGGATAACACCTTCTTAGGAGCTCTAAGGGGCCAGGAGCTCACAGGCATGAGGGGGCAGGCATTACAGACGTAGGGAACTCATTGGGATTCTCAACCATGGGAGTTGCTGTTCCCTGCATTCATTTTTCATCATCACAATGACTGGCATGCTCTAATACTTAGTAGGCAGGGACCAAGGATGCTGATGGTCTTATAATTCGGGGACAGACCATACAAAATGCCAGCTCCTTTAGGAAACACTGAAAAGGGGAGACAATTCATCTCCCTTCAGGTTCTACCAGCCACTGTCTCAAGCCCTGCACACCAGGCAGTGTGGAAACAGTTCAGAAACCAAACTGTGCTGTCCCAGTACAGAAAGGAAGGTCAGCATTTACATCAAGGTGGTAGGGGTGCTTAGGGAGAAATTATCACATGGTGCCCCTTGAGACCCCCATCGACAATCCAACCTGCAAATAGTCCTCAGACCAGGCACTGCATCCCAATGGTACAACACAAGCATTCTGGGGTCAATGATTCAAAGCAAATCCAAGTGCTAGCTAGAGGGGGGTACTTACCAATCCGCCCAATCTTCATTCCTGAGCGGGCAAGGGCTCTGAGGGCTGACTGGGCCCCAGGTCCAGGGGTCTTGGTTCTAGGAAATGAGGATCTACATTAAGAAAAGCTTTGTCCAACTTGTCAGCAGTTCTTTCTAAGATCCCACAACCCTCTAGTTCAGGAATCTGCAACTTTTTGAAAAGGGCCAAACAATAAACACGCAAAACTTACTGGGCCATGTATGTTTTCTTTTCATACTTTCTGGCCCACGGATCAATTTGTGCTCTGCTCTGCCTGCAGCCCATTTAAGGGACTGTCCTTCTTGCCAAAGGCTGTAAATTTTTTTTTGGTGATCTGTCCATTTCTAGCTCCTCCTTTCCCCCCAAACCAAGACACTAGCATCCCTCCAGAGGACCATTTTATCGGGTCTACTGCCCACACAGAATTTTTTTTTTTTTTTAACATTAAACTCTATGCCCAACATGAGGCCTGAACTCATGACCCCAAGGTCAAGAGTCATGTGCTCTGTTACTGAGAAAGCCAAGGGCCCCCGATACAGCAGTCATCTTTAAAATCCCCAATCTCTTGAGCACCTGGGTATCTCGGGTGGTCAAGTGGCCGACTTTTTTTTTTTTTAAGATTTTATTTACTTATTCATGAGACACACAGAGAGAGGCAGAGACAAAGGCAGAGTGAGAAGCAGGCTCCATGCAAGGAACCCAATGTGCAACTTGATCCCAGGATCACGCCCTGAGCCAAAGGCAGATGCTCAATCACTGAGCCACCCAGGCATCCCAAGTGTCTGACTCTTGATTTCAGCTCAGGTCATGATCCCAGGGTTGTGCTGAGGATAGATTCTCTCTCCTCCTGTCTCTCTCCCACCTCCAGCCTCATGTGTGCTCTCTCACAAAAAAACAAAACAAAACAAAACAAAACCCAGTCTCATCAAGTCATTACTATTAAAAAGTTCTTAGGCTCCCCCCACCCTCTTTGGCTAAAGTCCAAATCCTTACTGCTTCAAGATCTAGCAGGAACTTGCTCCTCCCTATCTCTCTGATCACACTTCATGCAACTCTTTCCCATAGATGTGCCAAGTTCATTCCCACTCAGACCTTTTCCCTGCAGGTTTATCTGGCTATAATACTCTCCCCCTGCCCTTCCTTCACTGGACTAATTCCTGGCACAATATTTAGGTCTTAGATGAAATTACACTTTATCACTAACTCCCATCCCTCACACTGTACTTCTTGCTTCCCAGCACTTGCCACAAATGGAAAGCACATGCTCCCCTACTCAGGCTGTTTAAAGTCAGACTCTCCTACCAGCCTAGGCATCTCTACATAGGAAGAGTAAAGGCTACAGCTGACCTTTTCCATCATTCTTTTCTAGTGCCTAGAATATATCAACTATGCAGTTCAGTGCCCAATAAACACAGTAAGTTGGGGAGGGAGGGAGGGAGGGAGTAGAAGCAGTGGTGCAGCAATCAACTATAAAATACAAACACAAAATGTCTTGCACAAAGTCACAAAAGAAAAACCAAACCTCAAATCCAGGTGCTCTGGCACCCATGCCCAGGGATCTCACCATCCAGCCCCTGCCTTATGTACCTATTTCCTCCTGTGGCTCGGAGTTTGATGTGGAGAGCAGTGATGCCCAGCTCCTTGCACCTCTGGGCCACATCCTGGGCAGCCAACATGGCAGCGTAGGGAGAAGACTCATCTCGGTCAGCCTTCACCTTCATCCCACCAGTTACGCGACAGATGGTTTCCCTGGGAACAAAAGCTCACAGTCATTTCTCGCATCCATCAAGGATCCTGAGTGCTTATCCCATCCTACAGAGTAAAGAGTGCCACAGTTCAGGTATGGCAGAGGATGAAGGTCAACTTGAACATGTATCATCCTTTTTCTTCTTTAAAGATTTTGAGTACAAGCGGGGGGAGGGGTAGAGGGAGAAGCAGACGCTCTACTGAGCAGGAAGCCCAATATGGGACTCAATCCCAGGACCCTGGGATCATGATCTGAAGGCAGACGCTTAACCGACAGTACCACCCAGGCACTCTGCACACTCCTTTCTAACAAGACTGTTGTGGGTCCTGCCCTGATGGGGTTCAAAGGCTCTAAATAACTGAACGTTGTATTGACAATATAAATTTACCTTTGCATTTAATCCTACCAATTACAGGAAGCCAGAGTGCCTCAGAGGTTGGGGGTCTTGCCTTTGGCTCAAGGTGTGATGCCAGGATCCAGGATCGAGTCCCACATCAGGCTCCCTGCATGGAGCCTGCTTCTCCCTCGGCCTGTGTCTCTGCCTCTCTCATGAATAAATAAATAAATAAAATCTTAGAAAAAAAAATCCTCCCACTTGCTTGATGAGACAGGCACTATTAACCTCACCTTATATGAGAAAACCAAATTTGAGTGACTTCACATGTCACTAAAACTTGCTAGTAACAGCCAGAACCTGTATGTAGAGCAGACTTCCTGTCTACCCCTCCTCCTACAAAGTATGAACAGATTGAAGATTCAAGAATTACACTTTAGAGAAAATGAGTGGGAAATGATCAGAAGAGGGAGACAGAACATGAGAGACTCCTAACTCTGGGAAATGAACAAGGGGTAGTGGAAGAGGAGGTGGGCGGGGGGTTGGGGTGACTGGGTGACAGGCATGAGGAGGGCACTTGACAGGATGAGCACTGGGTGTTATACTGTATGTTGGCAAATCGAACTCCAATAAAAAAAATACAAAAAAAAAAAAAAAAAGAATTACACTTTAAAGATCATGAGGGCACAGAAGATATCTCTTTCTCTCATAATCCAAGTGCCTGGGAAATCACAATATTTGTGGCTAAACACCCAAACACATTTCCTTATCTGAACATTCTATTTAATCCTTTTAAGAGAATCCCATTAGCCACCCAGTTCCAGGGGCATTTCTTCCCCCAGACCCTGGCCAGTGTGGTCTGTGCCTCTTCACCCAGGTACTCACTTGCCAGAAAGATCAGTGACATGGACAAAAGTGTCATTGAAGGATGCAAATATGTGGCAGACACCAAACACATTTTCTCCTTCAGCAACTTGAGGTCCAAGGCTGATGACCTGTTCTTCCTTCTTTTCCTTCCCCTTACGAGGTGCCATTTCTGAAAGGAGGAAAAGAATCCAACATTAGTAATAGACGAGATGTTGCCACAATCTTCTTCCCGGCTATCAAAGGAAATCTCCAAGTTTTGCTCCTCTGTGTCGTGTTTCCCTCCACCCTGATCTGTGTAATCTCATCTCTGCCTAAAACTCATTTCTCCCTGCATTTAGGGGGCTTTCAATTGATGGCTGAAAAAGCAAAGTACTTTGAGATAACCCTTCTCCTGAATTTACCAAAAGCTCAGCTCATAGCATTTATAGGAAAGCAGCTTAGAGTTCTAACAGCAGATTGTAAGTAGCCCTCAAATTTTTAAGAAGTGGGCCTCAAAAGCATGAACATCACACTGGCTTCGGTCTCTGGAGACCTTTAAGTTCAACTGACCACTCTGCAAATCTAGGCCAAGCAATCATCCCTGGGCCTTACTGCCCTCAGTATACCTCCTGAAGAATTGCTGATGACTTGTTCTTGGTGACATAGCAGGTCAGCTGCAGAGCAGAGAACCAAATTTAGGGATTCCTGGTCTACATCTCATAATACTTCTAAAGCCAGGACTGCTTCTGGTTTCCTGCCCTCCCCTCCACCCCCCATACCATTTACTTACAGTTTAGGCTCAAAAAAGACTGTAAGAGCACATCCAAAAAGGCTAGTGCAAGACCAAGGCCAATAACCTACCCATAACTGGTGACACCTGCTGCCTAAACTCTGCACCAATCCCTTGGCTTAGAATCCAAGGGTCCCTTACCCACATATCCCTCTAGCTCCATCCCCTATTCTATCCTGTGCTCCACCAGATGCCTCCAAAAGCCAGTTTAAATGCTATCTCCCATCCTCTGACAACCAATCTCCCGCTATCCTCTTTAGTCAGTCCACAAACTGACTAAAACCAAATTCTTAAACTTTTACTAGAATGGAGCATTGAAGGCAATACCCAACATCCTCTTGGAAGGCTAAGAGAAATGCCCCATCCCCGAAACTCATTGTCAGCGAAACCAAGTTATAACTCTAATCTGACGTGGCCGGCAATGGAGGTGCAATTACACGGTCACAGGCCCTGGGGGAGGCGGACACTAGAGCAGGAGGAACGCAGGTGAGGATAATAAGGTGGGACGCTAGGAGAGGACCACTTGGCCATCAAAGCCTCGGCCCGCCCGGCCCTCCAGAGAGTCAAGATTCAGAGCAATTTCCTAACGTTTTCAGAAGACGGGGGACATCAGAAGGGCTCGGGTGACTCGGGCTGTACCCCTCCGGAGGACAGGCGCGGCCTTGCCCAAGTCTGTGAAGCCAGGCTGACCCTCAACACCGGTCCCACGCCCAGGCCCGCACTCCCTTCCTGTGTCAGGACGCCCCGGCCCCGTGAACCGCGCGCATTCCAGAGCTGGAGAGGGCACTTCCGCTGCTCTCCCGGACGCCCCGGGGCCCTCCCCACAGGCCTAGTGAGGGTCGCAGCAAGCGCCACCAGCGCAGGCCTCGGGTGTACCCAAAGTTAACTTCCCGCGCCCGATTAGATCCAGCAGAGCAAGAACTGTGAGGAGGGCGCCAAGCGCTCACGGGAAGTGGAGCTTCAAGGTCGGCCGGGAGGAGCCCGGGAAGACGCCGGCGGATCTCAGCTGAGGGGGCACGAACACCGATCCCTCCAGCGGCCCCTCCACAAATGCCCATTCTCCCCAGCCCGAGGCGCCCCAGAGCGGTGCTGACAACGGTCCTCGGAGGTCGCATCAGAGTCCCACAGACAGCGCTCAGGCCAGCGAGGCACGCTCCCCGCCCCCCCTTCCGGCTCGGGGCAGCGCGCCCTAAGCGCCCAGGGCTCGCAACGTGCGAGGCTCCGCAGCCACCCCGGAGGGCACCCACACGGGCCGTCCTTCCGGATTCCCTCCTCGAGCTCCTCACTCCGCCCCTATGGGACCGGGGCCGCGGTCAACCCCGTATCCCCAACCAGGAAACGCACTAGATTATCCGGGGTCGGGCCTGGGGCCGCCAGGCGGCCGGCGGAGCACAAGTGACAGGCCACCCCCGACGAGGGTCCGCGCGCCCTCGCCACCCGCCTGCTGCGCGGCCCCTGCCGGGGCCTCTCCGGCTGGAGCCGGAGCCGCACTCACTTCACTCCCCTCACTCCCACTTCACAGGCCCCTCCTGGAGGGAAGCCCGCCTCCTTCCGAGACAAGGCGCGCCCCTCGGGCTGCGGGCGGCCGGCCGCGCCCCTCTCGCCCGCACCTCACTCGGCTGCCGCCGAAGCCCCCCGGGCCCACGACCCCAGCCCCGACGGGTGGCCCCTGCCGCAGGATGCCGCTCGATTGTCCTCGCCCAGGCCTCCTACCTGCGCGTCTTCTTCAGACTCCGCGACCGGAAAGAGAGAGCGGGAGTGGGCGGGGCGACGGGTCACGTCCGCATCCCCGGAAGTGTACGCCCGAGGTCACGCCGCGAGGCCGGCTCCCGGAAGGTGCCCGCTTTGAGCGTTTCCACGGAGTTGAAGACTCGCCCTCGGGAAAGGCGGTTCACTGAAGAGAGCACCAAAGGAGGCGATGTCGCTGCGAGCGGGTCGGCCTCGGAGGCCGCGCGAAGCAGCGACATCTACTGAGTGACGCGGACCAGTGTGCAAAGACAGTCGCGGCCGCGGCTAGAAGGACTTCCTGTATCCTGACCCCGGGCCTCGTGCGCCCGGGGGCAGCAGCGCTCCTCGTGGCGTGGAGGGTAATAACAACAACAACCGCGATCATCAGAGATTGGGTCTCCTACGTGTACTCGGCAGAATAAGAAGTTATTCCGTATTTATTGTGTACTAGCTCGGGCTGAGCAATTTATATGCATAGCTTCATTTAATCCTCACAAAATTATCAACTAGATAACGGTTTTGATTTTTCTTTTTACAGATAAGGGATCACTGAGATCACACATTTGTGGCTGATTTAGAATTCTGACTGCGAAGCCCCTATGTTTAAAATAGCCACTTCCATATATCTCTCTAACATATGGAAGAGAGAATGTATAGATGGAGATATGGGGAAGGGCCGAGAAGTAGGTTGTGTCTGTATGTATGTGTGTGTGTGTGTGTGTGTATATATATATATATTTTTTTTTTAAATTCTGAATGGAGCCATCAGAGGGTTTTGAGCAAAAAAATGACAGAATCTGACTTCTGACTTAGTAAGATCATTGAAGATGCTCTGTGGAGATTAGACTCCCGATGGGGGTGGAGGTGAGGGGCTAACATAGAAGGAGGGGTTCTGGGGAGCCCTGGTGGCCCAGCGGTTTAGCGATGCCTACAGCTCAGGGCGTAATCCTGGAGACCCGGGATCGAGTCCCACGTCAGGCTCCCTGCATGGAGCCTGCTTCTCCCTCTGCCTCTCTCTCTCTCCTCTCTGTGTATTCTCATGAATAAATAAATAAAATCTTTTTTAAAAATATAAAGAGGGGTTCCACTTTAGAGGGGAGAGATATTAGTAGCTGAGACTCAGGTGGCATCAGTGGGGGCAGAAAAAAGCGATCAAAATTTGATTATATTCCAAAGATCCAACAGGATTTCTTGCTAGATTACACATGAGGCACAAGAGAAAGAGAATTGTCAAAGACAATTCCAGCGTTTATGGCTGGAGCAACTGGAAAGATGGCATTGCCATCAGCTAGGTTGGAGAAGTCCGAGAGTGGAGTCGGTTTTGGGGGGAAGACTGGATGCTCAATCTTAGGTCCGAGTTTAAGGCGTTTTTTGCACATCGAAGTGGAGATGCCAAGGAGGTTTTTGGGATAGATGAGTCTGGAATTGAGGAGAGGTGTCTTCAGCATCTAAACATTACTGGAAATCATAAGACTATTGATGACCACTGAGGGACTGAGTGCAGATAGAGAAGATGTCCAGGGACTGAGCATCAGACCGTTGGGATAAGAGGAGGTGATAGCCAAGGAAAAAGAAGTTGGAAACGGCCAGATGGGAGGAAAACTGAATATGGGGGAGGGGGTGTCCAGGAAGCCAAGCGAAGAAGAGGAACTAAGGAGAAGGGAGGAGGTAGCTATGCCACAGCACGGAGGGGTAGATGTGAGGTGGGCTGAGAATGTGCATGGATGCAGCAACATGGAGGGCACTGGGGACCTGGACAAGAGCAGTTTCAGTGTGTGTGTATCAAGGGAACGTTTGAATGGAGTAGATTTAAGAAAGGATTGAAAGTAACGTGTACAAAGGACAGGATGAGAGATGAGCTCAAGAGGTTCTTTCGGTTTCTCTTTTTATTATTTTTTAAAGATTTTATTTATTTCTTCATGAGAGAGAGAGAGAGAGAGGCAGAGACACAGGCAGAGAGAGAAGCAGGCTCCATGCAAGGAGCCTGATGTGGGACTCGATCCCGGGACCCCAGGACCATGCCTTGGGCCGAAGGCAGGCACTAAACCGCTGAGCCATCCAGGGATCCCCTCGGTTTCTCTTTTTAAAGGTTGTCTTGGGGCACCTGGTGGCTCAGTCAATTAAGCATCTGCCTTCAGCTCTGGTCATGATCCCAGGGTCCTGGAATTGAGTCCCACATCATTGGGCTCTCTGCTCAGTGGGAAGCCTGCTTCTCCCTCTCCCTCTGCCTCTTCCCCAGCTCATGCTCTCTCTCACTTTCGATCTCCCTCAAAAAAAATAAACAAAATCTTAAAAAAATAAAGGTTGTATCAATAACATATTTGTACACTGTTGGGAATGGTCTACTAGTAGAGTGAAAATTTGATGAAGGCGCTGTGTCCTTGAGCAGGTGAGATTTGCTGGGCTTTAGTGTCCACAGGGAGGAATTGGCTTTCCACAGGAGTGTGGGTAGTGTGTCTGTGCAAACGGGGGAGAGGGGAGGTGCTGCAGGGCAAGCGTGTGTCGGGGTGGGAGCTCGAGTGTTCTCATCAGGGAAGTAGCACAAGGCTGGAGATGGGTGACGGTGGGGAGTATGGGAGGTTGAAGGTGGGAGAAGGCTTGTGATGGCCACTAAGATCTAGGGCACTAGAGGAGAATTCGGAGGCAGCATTACGGGCCCACTTAAGGTTGGTGGTTGTTGTTTTCTCCAGCCCTGTTCAGCTGCACAGATGCAGCCACTGCATAAACAGAGCATTGGATTTAACCAGAGCTGTGGTTTTGTCGAGAGAGTGGCAGGAGAATGAGGGTGAGTGTGCAGGAGCAATGATCATGACCAAGCATGCCATTGGAGCTGGATGACTGGGGTCATGAGAGCATCCAGGGGCTAGGGGACACCATAAAGACCATGGGGCCAAACAATCAGAGGTTCTGATGGGGCAAGGGACAGCTGAGACAGCTGGAGTCAATTACCTGCTGATACTTTGGGTGCAGGTCAGGGGCCGAGGGGCACGGAATTGAGATGTCGGTTGAAAGAGGAGTCGCAGGCACTGGTGACAACCATGGGAGGGAGTGGCTCTTCGTAGAGAAGAACAGATCAAGGGCCCAGAGGCCAGGGTGATAGCATCCTCTGCGTTCTTGGTCTTGAAAGGACCAAGAACTAAAACAGGATAAAACAGGAAGCGACTGACTGAGAGTGATCCTGAGTCCAGGGACAGTCCTTAAGGGTGGCAGGATGGGACCCAAGGGCTGGTAGATGTCTTCACCGAAGTGGAGTAGCGCATGCTAGCTACACGTATGCGGTGACAAGATTCAAAACTGGTGCCCTTTGTGTGTGTGTGGGGGGGTGGCCTGGAAATAACGAGAAGCAAGAGGACAACATGCCCACATGCTGTGGTTCCTACCTGCTGCCACAGGCTGCAGAAGAAAGGGGAAGCCACGGGGAGGCCTGCAGGGAGATGCAGCATCCTCGGGGGAGAGCCAGAGTTTCTAGGACAGGATGGGAAAGTCCAGAGAAGACACTGAGAGAGAGGAAATCCCACTGCTGATGGCCTGGAATTCCCGAGGGCAGAATTCCAGAAGGCTCTGAGGAACCGAAGGAGAATCAAAGGCGGGAGTGGGGGTGGGGGGACCAAAGAGGAGCTACCAGGGCCACACAGGGACCAGAGTGGCAGCGACAAGGGAGGCCCTGGGTGCAGGGCGGCAGGCGAAGGCAGCAGAGCTTAGTGACAAGCTGCAGCTGCCCGGTGAACAATAGTAGCAACAATGGCCCCTATGTTAATTGCACACTTACAGCACGCCAGGCCCCAGCTGGATGACTGGGGTCATGAGAGCATCCAGGGGCTAAGGGACAGGTGCCTGTAGCATCTCACTGAGTCCTTTCAATCACCCTTGGAGGCAGAATTTTTTTTAATTCCCCTCACTTACAATGGAGGAAACAATCAGCCAACAGCCATCAGTAGTAGTGACACAGGGATCTGAGCCCAGGTGATCTGGCTCCAGAGCCCCGATGTTTTAAATCTCCAATCTGGGTGTTTTCTAAGTATCTGTTGAGTGAGGAAATGAAGAATAGGGAATTTCCCTGAGAAATCCAAACCCAGCCCTTTGCTGGTTCCTCCAGCCCAGGCTGGAATGCTCCATACTTCCCATGTCTAGCAAGAGTTCATATTTTTTTTTAAGTTTTTATTTATTTGACAGAGAGAGTGAGAGAGCACAAGCAGGGGAAGAGGGAGAAGCAGACTCCCCACTGAGCAGGGAACCTGATGCTGGGCTCCATCCCAGGACCCTGGAATCATGACCTGAGCTGAAGGCAGACGCTTAACTAGCTGAGCCACCCAAGCACCCTAACAGTTCATACTATAATTTGCTCATGGGTTCCATCCTCTGCTCCCCTTGGAGACAAGTTTTGTGACAGGGAGCAAGGGAAGCATGGGAAGAGGAAGCTGTGGCCCAGAGAGGGTGAGCTAATTCACCATAGACACACAGCCAGGAATCAGAGACCCGTTGTAGCCCAGTGGGCACTAGGGCTTGGAGGTGGGGCGGGGCCCAGAGCAGCTCCCTGTGTCCTTCTTGGAAACCTCCAGTTTCTGTCCTCCACGGGCTGTGACCTGCCTGCTGCTGATGCTCACAGGACTCACTCGTGGTTGAATGTGCAGGCCCCGGGCCCTCTGAGCACTTACCCTGCAGAGGGCAGCATCACAGGGCCTCTGTCAAGGTCTCTGTGAAAGGAGGAAGATGGGCAAGAAGCACGGCATATGTGCAGCAGGCTTTGCAACAGGGCGGGAGGGATGTCTGTGGGGGGCAACAGAAGGCTAGTCTAGCTTGGTCAGGGGCCTCTGGGCAGGTGCTGTTTAAATAGAGGCCCAGAGAGTGAGTAGGGGCTAGGGGTCAGCCAGGACAGGGAGAAGAGGGTGGGAGAGGATTCCCAGGCTGAGAAAACAGCTTGTGGGAAGGTCTTGAGTCTATATAAAATGTGGATCTACTTAGGATCATTCGTGGAGAAGTTCTGTGTGGCTAGAGGGGAGGGGGTGGTGGGGAGTGGGCTCCCAGATTGAGGGGTGAGAGGCTAAGTGCCTGGATGGGCAGTCCCTGTGTGTGCTGCTAGGCCCAGTTCTGCCCAGGGAGGGAGACCAAGGCAGCGGTCCCAGGGAGCTGTAACAGGACGCCCCCCCCCACGCCCGCCCCCTCTCGCCCCCCCCCCGCCCCGCCCCGCCCCGCCCCGCCCCTCCCAGCCCTGAGCGGATCAGAGGGGCTGAGAATGCCTGCTCCCGCCTAGGTTCCCCACTAGATGGCGCATGATCCCCACATTGCGGGGAAGGACCGGCCTTGGCTGAGGCTGGTGTGGGGGGATGCTCTTGTGTGAGGGACCCGCTCCTCTGTTTCTGAGCCCAGAAGTTGGTTGGGGGGTATGGGTGTGAGTCTGTGTGTGTAAATCTGTACTTCAGTCAGGACATCCACCTGGGACACGGTCATGAGATGGCCTTGGCAATGTAGTCTCCATTTATGCCTCATCTTATCCCCAGGAGCTCAGATTTTTATCCTCATTTTCCAGAGAGGTAGCCAAGGCTAGAGAAGGTCAGGAACATACCCAAGGTCTGGTCCTCGGGGCTGGTTCTGAGTGGATTAAGTGGTTAGAGGTGGCTGCCAGGCATCCCAGATCTGAACCTAGGCTCTGCACTTCACCATGCTGCAGGGCCGGCTTTCAGAGCACCTGCTCCGGGTCACCCTGGAGGGAAGAGCAAGGCAATGGGTTGGGGGTACCAGGATATGGATTCTGGGGCATTTACCCATTCAGCACACTTGTGGAGTACCTACTACGTGCTAGGCTCTGTGCTAGGTGTTGGCAAATGATAAGGCAATGGATAGCACAGACCCAAAGCAGAATCTAGTGGCAGAGACAGCCAGCTGAAATGCTGTGAGGGAAAGAGGCCAACCCAGACTCCAGATGACCACAGGGCTGGCCTCATTCTCTCGGAGGGGGGTAGGGACTGGACTCCGAGGAAGAGACCTGGAGGGTGAGAAGGCACAACCAAAGGACATAGCTAGCGTGAGGGCTGCCAATGCAGAGAAAAGCTTGAAGGAGGGGGCAGGCAAAGAGGGGGAAAGAGGTAAGATCATCCAGGAAGCCAGGAGCTTGGTGGGCCCTGGTGGGGAGGGTGCCATGGGAAGGCAGCCACGAGCTTGAAGCAGGGTATGGGTTGTTCTGATTTGTGTATTTCAAATTTCACTCTGCCTTCATTAGGAGAATCAGGTAAAGATAGTCATGCAGGTGAGAGATGGTGGCTCGGAGCATGATAGTAGCTGTAAGGATGGGAGGACTGAATCCAGATCCGAGAGCTGGATTGGAAGTAGAATCTATAGGATTTTGAGCAGTGAGTGCACAGTGGGGCCATTTACCAAGGTGGTGGAGCCTGGAGAGGTCATGATTTCTGTGGAGGGTGGGAAGCTCAGGCCCTGTTACTTTTGCAGCTCCCTGTAGGACCTCCTAGTAGAAAGATGGGGCAGACAGTTGAGGCTCACTGGAAGGTCTGGGCTGCTGATGTAACTTTAGGAGCCTCTAGATTGTTCTAATGTCGAGGGATTGGGGGAGGTCACCCAGCCCGCAGTCCAGGTGGCTTACGAATGGAAGGTAGCAAGGGCCCCATCGCAGCAGATGTGCAGAGGAGCCTGCTGTCAATCACAGCTGCTGGGAAGGGGAGGCCTCTTTGAGGGAGGTGGAACGAAACAGCCTCTGAGGGTGCCAGAGACCAGGACCGGGTGGTCCTGAGACTGTGTGGAGGAGTTGGACATGCTGACCCTCTCTTTGTCTGGTTAGATCCTCCTTCTCCATGGCACTCCCCCCACTGCCATCTGGCAGGGCCCAGAGGCAAGACCCTGAGGTGGGGGTGGGGAGGCCAGCCTCAGGGACAGGCTGTAATTTCAGCTGGGGGCAGGGTTCCTGAATTTCAGTGCCACCTGGTGTGAGGTTCCTCTTTCTGGCACCTCCCCATGATCTGCTCTGCTGACAGTCCCTCGTCCCCAACCACAGCTACTCAGCTGGCTTCCCACCTGGAAAGGCATTGAGTCAGGTGGCACAGCATGGGGGGCATAGGGAGGGGTAATTGGAGGGGGCTGCCAGGTTTAATTAGTGGTTGTGAAGCCCTGGAAACTGCATCTGAGAGCACCCCACCCCCACCCCCAGACTTTCATCTTCAAAACTTCCCCACCAGCCTGGATGAAAGGGCCAGGGAGGGGCCAGGTATTAATAGTAATTATTAGTTTCGCTAATAAAGAGAAGAAACAGGATTATCACCAAGCCTAACTTGTTCTCCCCTCTTTGTCTACCTTCTCTCCTTCCTCTGGCTCTACGTCTCTCTTCTTTCCTCTTTCCTTCCTTCTCTATATTTTTCTTTCTCTTTTATCCAGGCCTTGCCACTTCTATGTGTCTTTGTTTTGGGGCCTCAGGATCCTGCCCTTCTGGGTCTTACCGGATCTTTGTGTTGGGGCATCTGGGGCACCAGGATATTTGGGGAGCCCCCAGTGCTTGTCTGGGTGGTAGAAGGAGAGTGGGAGTAGATGTGGGGGTGTGTGTATGTATGTGTGTATTAGGGTGTCTGTGTCCATTAACTCATTCATTCACTGTTTTACAAGTAGTTCCTGAAACCTACTAGATGCCAGGCACTGGATTGGGCCCCAGGAGTTCAATGATGAACAGGACAGATTTGGGCCCTGCCTGTGGAGCCAACATCCAAGGGGAGAAGAGGAACAACGAACAGTAAACTGACAAGTACATTCGAGGTCACAGATCGTCATGCACAGGGAAGGGATGGTGGCCACTTTAGACTGAGGGATCAGGGAGGTCTCCCCAAGGAGGTGGCATTTGGGCTGAGACCTGAACATTGAGGAAGATCCAGTTATGAGACAAGATTGGGAAAAGGATTTTTGGCAGGGAGAACAGCCCTTACAAAAGTCCTGAGGTGAGAAAGAGCTTGGAATGTTCAAGGATGAGATAGGAGGGTAAGGAGCAGGGAGCTAGATTTAGAAGGGGAAAGTGAGCAGAGCTGGGCCAAGGCCAGTGCATGGGTGTGCCCCCTGTGCACTCACACCCCCTGGTGCACTCACACTAGGCCCTACACCTGTTCAAATGCTCTGCTGTCACTGTCTTGAAATTCTTATTTTTGAACAGGGGTTCTACATCTCCATTTTGCACTGGGGGAGGTTGGCAAAAGAAGTGAATGTCTGTGTGTAGAAATAAGAGGGCTACTTGGCTGGTGTTTGATTGAAGGAAGGAAAGAAGGAGGGGCAGGGGGAAGAAGAGAGGGAGTAAGTGGGGAGGAAAGGAAGCACTGTGCACATATGTGTGAGCTCATCTGTGAGGCTGTCGCAGGACCACATTAGCCTAGACCAGGGGCTGCTATTACGTGTGAGGGGGCTCACACTCAGATGTGACCCCAATGTGTCCCCAAAGTCTGGTGGTACCTGTCGCCAGAGGGGCTCCCAGGAGCTGTGTGTACCAGGCCTGAAGCAGCACCATGATCAGGAAGTGAGGCCAGGCTCATCCCAGGCCCCACTTAGGGAAACAGGGTGACTCCTCCACTTCAGATGGAGGCAGCCCTGTCTTGCCTCTTAAGACTTGAGACTTTGGAGCCAGATAGAATTTGAGTTCAAATGTGACTTTGACACTCTGCCTGGTGGTTACAAATAACTGAACTTTGAGCAGGTGATTTGCTTCTCCAAGCCTCAGTTTCTTCATCTGTAGCATGGGGGTCACTACTTAAAATTGTTGAGGGGATTATAAGAGAAGAGTTCTTGGCCTAGTCAGCTTGGTAAATGTTGACAATAGTAGTTATTATTGCCATACAGTCTCTGGAGCCTTGGGGAAACATTTGCATCTGCCTCTGAATGCCTGCATAATCATGAACAAGCACCAGGAGGATTCTCCTGGGCCTCAGTTTCCTCTTCTCTTAAATTGGAATGATAACAATCTAACCCATCTCTAACCAGAGTGGTCAGGACGGAACAGTGTGATCTCTGTGGAGCGTCTCTGTAAACTGATGTGTATTGTTGCGTTGTTGGCATATACCTGACCATTTGGGAGCAGATTTTCTACAAATCTGCCCACCTGGAGAGAAAAGCACCCCTGGGTTTTTGGCAGCGCAGAAAACTCAGTCCCTGGATTCCCAGCCCTGAGTTATCATGCTCATGCCGGAAAGTCTGCCTGAGAGTGAACTTCAAGTTCAAGATCTGCATTTGCACCAAGAAGAGGAAGGTCCAGAAGCTGCAGCAGGGAAGGGGGAGGATGAGCTGAGGCAGAACAAAGGAGCTGGAGTCCAAATCCCCATGGCCTTGCTGCCTGCCTCCCTCTAGGCAGCAAGCAGCCGAGAAGCTATGAGAAGTTGCCTCTGACAAAGGGCCCCGGGTGACAGTGTTGGAGTGGGCCGATCGCCACTTTATCTCCCCCATACACTCCCAGCAGCTGATTTGCAGGTTCCTGCAAAACTCATGGGGAGCCCAAAGTTAGCACCAGCCCAGGAAAGAGAACCCCTGCCCCGGAGGAGTCCTGGTCAGGGGACGCTGGAAGGGAGAGTTCGAAAGGGTCCTTGGCCATCTCTGAGCAAAGACCAGGAACTCTGGGTCCATGCCTAGGGGCAGCCACCACCCAGCAAGGTGACCTTGGGGCTATTTAGCCTTTCTGTGCCTCAGTTCCCCCATCTATAACACATTACATCTTCTCAGTGCTGCTGGGAGAACTAAGTGTTCTCAGGTCCTCGGCTATACCTGACACACAGTGAATACTTTAACAAACATTTGCTGCTATTATATTCTTTAACAGATGAGGCCACCCAGCGAGTTGTGACAGTCTGTCAGATATGCTGATAGACTACTTCAAAGCCCTCCTCTAAATTTGTTGTATTTTTGGCTGGCAACAATCATTCATTCGTTTATTCAGCGAGTATTTATGGAGCATATTTATAGTAGCCAAGCGTGGCAGATAGGGGGCCCCCAGGACTGATTGGTCCAGGAGGAAGGGCATTTGGGTGAAAACTAACATTTATTCAGCTTGAGCCGTGGGCACAGTTTCCGTGTGCTCAGATTCCCACGAGCCTGGAGATGGGTCTTTGCCAATTAATAGCGGAGATCGTCCAGGTGAAGCCACAGGCACAAGATCACATGGCTACTCGGTAGCAGCACTGGGACTCACCCCAGGCTCATTTCACTCTAAAGTTTACGTTTTTCTGGGGCACCCAGATGGCTCAGTGGTTGAGCATCTGCCTTCGGTCCAGGTTATGATTCTGGGGTCCTGGGATCGAATCCTGCATCAACCTCCCCACAGGGAGCCTGCTTCTCCCTCTGCCTCTCTCTGTGTGTCTCTTATGAATAAATAAACGAAATCTTAAAAAAAAAATTGTGCTTTTCCAAATCTAGATTCCAGGTGTACCTTCCAATTGCCCCTCCCCTCCACACCTGGCCCCTACCCCCACTTTGGCACAGCCACACCCCTAGAGGCCAAAGGTTGGGCTGTTTTCTGCCGCCCTCTGCAGCAGGATCTTTGTCATTTCCTCCCCGGTTCTCCTGACCATGCAGAGCAACCTTGGGGCTTTCCTCAGAGGGGAAACCCGGCCTGGAAGCAGCCCATGGAAAATGTGGCTGCGGGTGACTCCTAATGTTTATCTCCTCAGCTGCAGAGTATTTGGGTGCCAGGGGCCGGGGCAAGGTGGGGGAGGCTGCCCAGATGGGTGCAGATAGGTGATCCCCCACAGGCAGCCAGTGGCAGAGATCCAGTCCCTCTCTTGGGCTCTGTTGCCTGAGACAGGTCAGAGCATCTCTTTGGGCCTCAGTTTCCCCACCTGGAGAAAATGGAACTGTAACCGAGCTCTAGCACCCGGCCCTCTCTGCATGGCATTTGGGCTGGGAGTTTAGGTGCTGGTGGCGGGTCTTGTCCAACTTTCCTCTTGCACTCTCGTGGGGCTGAAATGGGACTGTCTGTGGCTGCAGGAGGACTCCGAAGGGATGAAGAGCTAGAGGACGTGCAAAATTACGTGAAAACCTTGATCATAAAACATAACTAATGATTTTACTGTAATGGGGCCGGGCAGATCATCATCGGCTGAGCCCCTCAAAGTCCAGCTCCAGCTTCTGCCTCACCCAGACTCCCGCCCAGACCCAAGCCCCCAATCCCCAGGCCCTCTGAAGGACCCGAGAGCCTGGGGGCCGGGCTAGAGCCAGGGGGTCTCTGGGCCTGGCATGACAATCCACCAACCAAGTAGTCATTCACCTGGAGGAAACACCTGTGGGGCCTCCCCGCAGCTGCCCTGACATCCTGCCGCGCCAGGTTTGCACCTTGGCTTTCCCTGCAAGCGGAGACAGGAGAGGGAGCTTGGGAGTAGGAAGAGGAACCCCGTGGCTAACCAGAAGGCATCCTCCTGGCAGAGCACAACACTTGCTTTATGCCCAGATTGGGAAACCCTTTCTGCTCTCTGGTTTCAGTTTCCCCATCTGCACAACTCATGACCTCAGGGAGCCCTCCTGGGTCTCCTAGCCCTAGACAGTAGGTTTCTGACTTCTGCTCTCCTCGGGGCTCCTCCGGCAGCAGCCTCCAGCAAATGGAGACCAGTTCCACCCTCACGGCCTCCAGCTGGGGTTTTCACCACACTCCCCCGCTCCATCTGCTGCAGTAGCCCCCATCCCCAGATGCTCTCCAGAGTGGACAGAAACGAAGGGAGGGAGGCAGGGGCATGGCTCCTCCCCAAGAAGATTCAAAGGCAAGAGTTTCACTTCCAGGCTCCTGCACATGGATGGAGAGATGATGATGCGGATTGATGGCTGGTGAGGCAGCTCCACACAGACAGGCCAGCACCCTGGGCCCACCGGCACGCCCACCCCCTTTGCCACTGGCTGGGCCAGATGGAGGGGGCAGCCGAGGCGAGGGCTCCCTGCCCCTCACTCCCCAGGGACTCTGCAGGGGCCTGGATATCTATCCACACAAAAGACATGTTGGGGGCAAGCCTTATCCACAAGCAGACTTGGGGCAGACTTGGAAAAACATTCAAATCTGGTGGAATCACTATTGTAACATTATAGAACCATAGGATGCTGCAGAATTTTAGAATCTTGGAGGCACAGCATCCTAGAGTTTTAGAAAATGAGGCATAGATTTTAGGTTTCTAAACCATTGTCCAACAGTGTAGTCACTAGTCACATGTGGCCAGTGAGTACTTGAACTATGACTAGTCTGAATCGAGATGTGCTGTAAATGTAAAATATCAATGGATTTTGAAGATTTGGTACAAAAGAAAGAATTTAAAACATCTCATTAATAGTGTCTTTATATTAATTGCATGTCAACATGCTAATAGTTTGGGTATATTGAATCAAATATGATATATTGCTGAAATTGATTTCAGTTGTTTCTTTGTATTTTTAAAAATGTGGCTACTAGAAAATTTAAAATTCAAGGAGTGGCTTGCATCATATTTCTAACAGAGCTGTTCTAAAACATAGAATCATATTTTAAAATCTCAGAATCAGGGGGACCTGGGTGGCTCAGTTGGTTAAGTATTCAACTCTTGATTTTGGCTCAGGTCATGATCTCAGCATCATGGGATCAGCCCCAGGTGGGACTCCATGCTCAAGGAGGAGTCTGTTTGAGATTCTCTCCATCTCCCTCTGCCCCAGCCCCCGCATTCCCACATGCTCTTAAATTAATAAATAAAACTTAAAAAAAATCTCAGAATCATGAAATTGTAACATTTCAGAACCTTAAAGTGATAAAATTTTAGAGCTAGATTTCCAGATCTTTACATTGATGACAGTAACTCTCAGAGCCTAGAAGAATCTGAGAATTTTGGTCTTTCTTTCACCCAATATAGGGATCCTTCTATCCCATCCTGACCAGTGCTGACAAGCTTCTGCCTACCACTTTTGATCACCTGCCAGAAAGTTCCCTGGAGCCAAAGCTACTGGACTTCTTGAATGCTATCTCTTCATGTTGGGTGGGATCTACCCCCTGCCCTTTTTCTACCTTTGAGATTGGTTCCCAGAGTACCTTTCAGGGCCTCCCAGACAAGTCCGCATGAAAAGTGGGGAGTCTGAGTCCTGTCCCTCTGCCTCCCAGGCTGCTGTCTTATAGACTGCAAGGCCTACCTTGACAACTGTTCCTAAAGGTGGACTTTTAAGTACCCCCAAGCAGGAACCTTCAGCTCCAGATAACCCTCTATCCTTCCCCATCCCTTAGCAGAACTGTTTCTGGGATCCCAATAACAGAGGAGAGGGAGTCCTTCCAGCCTCTCTCAATTTGTAGATTGTCCTGTCTGTCCAACTGGATAACTAGCCTGTACCTCATGGTCTCGACCCTGCCCTATTTCCAGCTCCAGATAGATGGGGGATGGGTGGTTACAGGCACTGGGGCATGGGGTGGCACAGGAATCAGGGGGTTAATTTAGAGTGCCCTGAATCTGCTTGAAAGAGACTCTTAGCGGAAGTAGGAAGAGGCTTTTTTTCCAACAGAATCAGGAATTCCAAGGCAGGACTAAGTGGCAGTGACTCACAGGGCCTCAGCAACACACAGGAGGAAGATCAGAGGTCAGAAAGGGAAGGCTTCCTGGAGGAGGTGGGACTTTTGAAGGAAGGGGTGGGAGTTGGAGTTATGAAGAGGTAGAGGTAAGGGCATTCTGGGCAGACATGGCTTGTGCCCAGGCCTTGAGGGGCCCAGGCTGCCTGGAGTAGAGGGGTCAGAGGTGGGAGGGCCACGAGGGTGGGTCAGCTGGCTGAGGACAGCCTGTGGGTTAGCTTCCGGGGATGTATGTGTACGACAGAGAGAAGGGATTCCAGAGTTAAGGAAAGTAAGAGTAACAACTATAGCTGTATATGGCCTGGTGCTAAGTAGCTTCCTGATACCTCATCTACCCTATGAGGTAAAAGTAACTATCCCCATTCTACAAATAAATGATTGAAGGCTTGTTCAATGACAGGAAGAGAAGGCTGACCTTGGATTCCAACCCTGGACAGTCTGGCTCCCAAGCTCTTAAGCACTGGATGGAGGGTGGTTGGGGGAGAAGGAAGGTAGGTGGGGGTAGATGGTGACTATCATACCATAACCACAGGTTATGACTGGGAGTGAGTGGGACTATGTGCAGTGTGTGCATGGGGGGAAGCATCCCTGCATCTCCCTCACTCTTGTCTCCTTCAGCCCCACTCATCTCAGAACAGACCCAGCCCAGCAGGTGGGTGTGAAGAGGGGCCTTGGAGGGACACCTGGGTGGCTCAGCAGTTGAGCACCTGCCCTTGGCCCAGGGCATGATCCTGGAGTCCCAGAATTGAGTCCACATTGGGGTCCCTGCAGGGAGTCCGCTTCTCTCTCTGCCTGTGTCTCTGCCTTTCTCATGAATAAATAAATAAAATCTTTAAAAAAAAAAGAGGCCTTGGAACCATAAAACTTCTAGGCTTATTGGAGTAGATCAGCCCAGACAAAAGTCTGACTGCCATGCTAGTCACTGAGCCAACGTCCCACCAGGTCAGCTCTGCCCCCTGCCCCATGCTGGCACATTTGCAGGGGCCCAGGAATGGTATCTACACTTGATCCTGGGAGTCCTTGCCTGGCTGGAGCTACCTCTTCAATTTCTGTTACACACACAGTAGGACAATGGGGGAAGGCTGCCAGGCAGGGTCCTCCCCAAGTCATCCTATGTCACTGGTGTTGAGGCCAGGCCCTGCTCCTCCCTGGGCCTTGGTTTCTCCATTTCTGTAAGGAAGCAGATCAGACTGGCTCAGGAATCATAAATCAAGAAGCCAAGGGGGCCCATGATGCCAAAACTGGGGGGAGGGGCGATGAAGACAGGACAGCTGAACAAAGTGGGCTGGGTATATGTATGGAGCAGTGGGACCAAGGAAAATGGGACAGCAGCCTTCAGACCAGGTAACCTAGACCATCTCTCCCAGCTTCACTGAGGCAATGGCAGGGGGTGGGGCTACTGGGATCCTGAGCCTCAGTTTCTTCAACTAAAGAATGGACATCATAATGCTTAACCCTACCCCACTGGAGTGGTAAGAATGAACTAGGACAATTGATGGGAATCTTGGAGAGAAATTCTCCTCCCTATTGATGAATACAATCTTTTTTTTTTTTTTTTAAGATTTTATTTACTTATTCATGAGAGACACACAGAGAGAGGCAGAGACATAGGTAGAGGGAGAAGCAGATCCCTGAAAGGAGCCTAATGTAGGACTCCATCCCAGGACCCTGGGATCATGCCCTGAGCCAAAGGCAGACAGACGGTCAGCCACTGAGGCCCCCAGTGCCCTAAGAGCAATCTTTTGATTTGAGTGGTGTTAGAAGTATTTAGCTCCAGGGAATCAATTGAAGAGAACTGAAGAATGAGGAAGCCAGGGAGTGGAGGAGTGGATGAGAAATGGCCTGGAGGTAAGGGCAAGGTGGTGCAGAGCACCCCTGACCGCAGCAGAGAGTTTTGGGAAAGAACAGGCCCTCCAGGCCCTTGGCACCTGCCATGCTGATGGCGGCTGAATCTTCCACTCGGCTTGCCAGGCTTGAACTCGGCCCTGGACCCTGCCCTGCCCTCAGGGGACTTTGAGCCCTTGCAGTGACATCATTTAGAGACCACATGTCCTTGTGTGTTTTTCTTTCACCAGGTCGTAAATGGTGCATGACAATGAACACATTAAAGAGGGACATTAAGCTATTTACATTTGTTTGCAGAAGCCATTACCTCCTGGCGTGAGCATTGTGAAGATGTTCACCTCCTTTGCTGTTCTATCTGTTCCATGGTCAAGACAAACCCACCTGCGGGCAGGTGGCCTGCAGATCCTGTGTAGCCGCAGCTTGGCATTTTTGCTAGCTGGGGGATCTCCTGCTGGTTAGCCAAATCTCCATTTTCCCATCTGCAAAATGGGGGTGAAAAATCTCTACCGTGTCTACTTCTCAACCTCTGTGTGGTCCTCAGGACTCGGTTAACAGAATGAGAAAATGCTTTTGGAAACAAAGGAAAAGTAGGATACTTGAAAGAGACTGTGCTAGATGAGCCAGTGGTCTGTGGTAGCTCCGGAGAGTGAGGGATGGTCTGGGGAAGGCATGACACGCATCTTTAGGTTCTGTCTGAAACAGGAAACCTGGCCCCAGATGTGGGACAGCTTTGGAAACCAGCTGCAGGTACTCTCCAAGGATCAGCAACAGCAGCAGCGATGAAAGTGGGTTTATAGCAGGGAAGGAAATGCCTGGAAGGGAGGGAAGGGAGCAGGGAACCCAGGTGCTCTTGGATGACCTGGGGGCTCATGGCCCCTGGGCACCTGGGAGGTGAGGTGAATGCTGATGAGAACCCAGTTTTCTCGTTGGATGGACCTGGATTGGAAACCTCCTCTGCCACTCCTGTCTGGCTGATCTTGGCGAAGTTACTTCACCTTTCTGAGCTTCATGCTGTCTGGGTTGCTGAGTAACAAACAGAAAGCCGGTGGCATGCGCCAGAGCAAGTCATGAGTGGCTGTTAATTGCTCCTTGTCCCCCACTTCAGACAGTCTCCGTTTGCTTTCAGAATGTTTTATAGCCATTGTTCATCCGAAGCATGGTTATTCCACCCATTTCACAGATTTTCTCCTTTATTTGTTTAAGAGATTATCAAGATCTGCCAGGAAGAACTCACTGTGTGTGTGTGTGTGTGTGTGTTTGTGTGTGAGAGAGAGAGAGAGAGAGATTGGGAGGGAGAGAGAGAGGAGGGAAGGGGAGGAAACTTACACCATGTGGTCAATGCTGTAATTACGGTGACTGTATTCTCCAAACCACAGATGAGGTCACGTGGTCAGACAGAGGCTATTTTCTGCCTTCTCTCGAGTCCAAACATGAAATCACATGTAGTTACACATTCATTGAATCACCTTTTATTTTTTTAAAGAAGCAAATGACATGAAATTTGGATTGTCCTTGACAAATCCCACTACAGTCCTGGAAAATCACTAAATCCATGACTGAGGCCCATAAAGTGCCCGGGCAGGAGCAGTAAGACTCCCTGAAGGAGGTACTGCTTAAGTGGGACCTTGAAGGCTGAATAGGAGGTTTCCAGACAGAGAAAGAGGAGGTGATGAGGTGTCCTGAATGCCCTCAGGACAGGACTTACCCTTCCTGCTCTAAAGACAACCCTTCTAGGAACTGGGGATGCTGGCTGAAGTCAGCAACTGTGTCTGTTTTCAGTTACTTTTCACTTTCATTGTTCCAAAGACCTCCGGGGGAAACAAAATTGTTACAGGCCCGTGTAACAACATCTTACCATTGCATTGACTTGTCCCTCTAAAGTGGACTATGCATTCCTCTGCATTCCTATGCACAGGGGCCACCTCTTCTTGTTCATCTATGTGTCCCTCTACTTGTCCTCCCCCCTAAGGATGGCATGAGGCAGACTATCGGAGAGGTACTAAAATGTCAAATAGGAGTGCCCGGGTGGCTCAGTCGGTTAAGCATCTGACTCTTGATTTCAGCTCAGGTTTTGTCTTGTTCGTTTGCTTTTTTTTTTTTTTTAATATTTTTAATTTATTTATTCATGAGAGACACAGAGAGAGGCGAGACACAGTCAGAGAGAGAAGCAGGCTCCATGCAGGGAGCTGGATGCGAGACTCGATCCCGGGACTCCAGGATCACTCCCTGGGCCAAAAAGAGGTGCTCAACCCCTGAGCCACCCAAGAGTCCCCCAGCTCAGGTCTTGATCTCAGGGTGGTGAGATCGAGCCCTGCCTTGGGCTCTGCTGCTCAGTGGGAGTCTGCTTAAGATTCTCTCCCTCTCTTTTTGCCCCTCCACCATGGCATGGTGCTCTCTCTCTTTAAAAAAAAAGAAAGTCAAATAAGTAAATGAATAAAGTACAATTGATGAGCATTTTGTAGGTAGATTGTATATATTTGGTGCTGAATCTGTTGAATTTCATTTCACCTGTTTCGTTAGCAAATGTGAGTGAGTTGCCTACGCTCTGCCCGGTGCTAAGTGGGGTGGTAGGGCTCAGGGGCATCTGAGACAATTGAGGGCCTCCCCATATGGAGCTCACATTCCAGGGGGAGAGATGGGCAGTGGATAAGTAATTACAACGGTGATGGAGAGGGGGATGTGGCACAGAGACAAGGAAGCCTGATTTGGATTAGGGGTGTAGGGAAAGCCCTGGGAAGAAATGAAATTTGGCTTGAGACCTAAAGGATCACAATTAATGTGTAACACTTATATATAGTGTTCATCATGTGACAGACACCACCCTGAGGGCTTTACATATTTAACTCATTTCATTCTCACAAAAACCCCGTGAAGTGTGATATTATTCTCCCTGTTTTAGAGATATGGAAGCTGAGCACAGAAACGTTGACAAACAGGCCCAAGGTCACACAGCTTATAGTGGAAAGGCCAGCATTCAAACCCAGGCAGTCTGGCTGAGTCCACACTCTTATCAAATAATTAGTCAAGTAAAAGGGAAGGTGGGGCATACCATTAAGGATAAGAGGTGAGGTTGGACATCAAGGTACGGAATTTATCCTAAGATCAATGGGAAGCCATTGGTAGTTTTAAGTAGGAAATGAGCACGATAAGGTTGCATCAGAGACAGGAAAGTGGGAGAGAAGGAGAGAAAGCAGTTAAGAGACTGTGTGTGGACATGGACTATGGCAGGGATAAGATGGCAGCTTGGACTAGGGTGGCAGTGGTAAAGAAGAAGAAATGGGGTTGTATTAGATTAAAAACAAACCTGAAGGCAGAACCAATGGGACTGGCTCATGGATGAGATGCAGAGACAAGAGGCTGGTGTCAAATGTCTGGACTGCACAAGTGATTTGGGGACACAGGAGGAGAGGGAGAAGCGGATCTGGACGGAAGAAATGTATTCAGCTTCTCACTTGTGGAATTGGATAAAGATGACCTTGGGACAGCCAAGGGACATATCAAGTGGGCAGTGGAGAGGCCACCTGGGGCTGAGGAGGGGGTCTGGGCAGGGGGAGTTGTCAGCACAAAGAAAGTCCCTGTAGCTCTGACAAGTGTAGGTGGTTCCTAAAGGAATGGAGGAGCAGGACATCTTGACAGCCATCCTCAGAACTTTCTGGGGTGTGGTTAGAAATACAGATCAGCTTCATCTAGTCCCACGGAGGCAAATTCCCTGGTTGGCCTGGGGCTTGCCTCCTTACAGGCTTTCTGGGTGACACTGAACTGGAAGGCCTTGAGGCCAGCTTGGTGAACAGCAATGCTGAAGATGTGAAAGAGTAGGAAGAGGTAGCTATCAGTGATAGGGGGTTACCCCAGTTCACTGTTACACCCCCCCCCCCACACACACACACAAATGCTTTGGATTTGCTACTCCATTGATGTGATGTCAGATCTCAATCAGCTTGGGCAGGAGGATGGCTCTGTGACCTGACTGGCCTCCCTTCCCCTTGCATAGCATGGCTCTGACTACCTCCTTCACCTGCGGAGAGCCTTTTTGCTCCATCAGGCCCTCAAGATAATGGCCCATCTGCAGAGCTTCTCTCAAGAGGTCACCTATCATCTGCTCCTAACCCACCTCTCCAGTTTTCTTGCCCATTCTTTCCTTCTTGCTACCTCCATCCTTCTCCTCCTGCCCCCTGCCTCCCACCCATGTGACACTCAGCTTTTCCTGAGCATTTTCCATGTGGCCTTTGCACAGGCTGTTCTTGTGCAAAGCATGTCCTTCTCCCCACCCCAATCCCACTCATTCCTTCTGATTCTGCTCTGAGGCTGCCTTTCCCCAAAGCTCCCCCATTCTGCCCTCCTCTTGCTGTAGGCCGTAGCACTCGCCCTGGGCCTCCTCAGGAGGCACTCAGCTTTGCCAGCCCCTGAACGTGAGGGCGGGGGGCGGGGGGCATGCCGATCATCTCCAAACATGCCTGCATAATTCTTGAGTGCAGACCTCAGTCTCTTTCAACCCTGCTTCTCCCTTACCAGGAGCTCAGGGCCTGGCACAGAGAAGATGCTCATGGGACTTCATGTGGATGGAAATGGTCTTCTAAAGCCGAGATTAGCATGAGTAAGTTTCTAGCAGGCTTGTTTATCCTGCCTAGGACTCAGAGCATCTTCAAGGACTTTTAAATCCTTGACCACAGGAACATAGAGCACAAAAGATAATTTGCTGGTGGATGCTGATTTTCCAGGCCAAACTGGTGGCAAGGCTGAAATATGCACTGAGAAATCGCAAGCCCATCTTTGAACATGGCCTGCAGTTTGGGCCTGTGACCACCACTGTTAGGCTCATTCCTGCCTGATGGTATCCACCCAAAGCTGTCACTTGGGCACATGTATAGGAGTCAGGCACCCAGTCCTATCCCCCAGCACCTCTTTGGGCCTCAGCATCTTTCTCCCTCTCAGACAGGAGTGCGCTGGCTGAAAACCCCTTCCCCCCAGGGGAAATACTCCCGTATTTCCAGCTTGGCTTTTCTACCTCTCTTGGCTCTGCTCTGGCTGCTCATAGGCTTTTTGAGCTTTGTTCCTACAGTTAATCTTGAGCCTCAAAAGATCCTTAGGAAACTACCAATCTAGTATTTTCCGAATTTGCCCCAGCCTCACCCCAGGTCCACAGAGTGAGGATCTCCAGGGGAGGGGCCTATTGATCCACATCATCAGCAAGGTCCTTAAGGCTCACTTATTAAATCTCCCCTCCCCCTGCCCCATCTCTCATTATTCAGGATGGTTCATAGAGGGCAAAAAGCCGCCCCCCCCCTCGTCTAGAGCAGTGAGATCTGAGCACAGTCCCCACTCAGCTCTCTGTGAGACTCCCAGAAATCATCGCATCTCTCTGGGCCTCATCCGTTTAAAGAAGATGACAACCATAGTCTTGCCTAACTTGCAGGGTCCTTGAGATGGGTGAAGTGACCCTCGGGATGGGAAACTGAGGCTCAGTGAGAGAAGAAATCCTTACAAGGTCATTCACCCCTTCATCCGCCTGTTCTGCGCCACGCAGGCGCTGGGGATTCAGCTGGGAACAACTTGTTGGGGGAGATGACATCCTAGTAAACAATGAGCCCAGTAAATGAACCAGATAATCATGATAAAGGGACTAAAGGGGTTTTCGAGAGTCAGGGCAAAGGTGGGGTGGGGAAGGGCCTGCCCAGGAGCTCAGGAGGGGTCACCCTGGCAGAGACCTGGTGGTGGGGAGCCGTCGGGGAGGCCCTGGCGGGTGGTCCTACGCGCAGCGGCCGCAGAGCCGGGAGGCCCCCCTCGGGCGGGCCAGGTCGCTCCCGGGGGTGGGGGGCCCGGAGGCGCGGCGGGCGAGGGTCTTTGTCTCCCTGGTTTTCTCCGAAGCCTCTCCCACCCCCAGCGCTGCTCCCTCTTTGACCTCGAATAACTTGTTGGCTTCCCCCGGGCTTTGTTTCCCCGGGGTCGGCGCCTCCCGGACGCCCGGCAGCCGCCCCGGGCCCTCGTGGGTCCCGCATCTGACGCCCCCGCCCCGGCCCCGGCCCCGGCCCCGGCCCCCGCCCCCGCCCGCTCGGAGGCGGGGGTCACAGGCAGCCGCGTCACGTGGTCGCCGAGCAGCCCCGGATCGGCCGGGAGAGCCGCGGGAGAGCCCGGGGGAAGCCGAGCGACCCGGCCCCGCGGCAGCCCCGGCCCGCCCCGCCCCGCCCCGGCCCGGCCCGGCCCCCGCCCCGCCCCGCCCCCGCCCCGGGGCGCTCGCCGCACGCCCGCCGGCCGCCGCGGCCTCGGGAGCCGATCTCGGGCCGGCACCCACGCTCCATCACGGGATCGAGCCCCGCTCCCGCGGCCGCGCTTCGGGGAGGTAGGCGCCGCGGCCGGCGGGGCGCAGGGGTGCGGGCGGGCGGGCGGGCGGGCGGCCTGCGGGGGCGGGTGCGGGGCCGGGGCGGGTGCGGGTGCGGGGCCGGGGCCGGGGCCGGGGCGGGGGCTGGGCGCCGGCGGGCGCAGGGGAGGGGAGGGGAGGGGCGGGGCGGGGGAGGCGGCGGCGGCGGCGGCGGGGAGCGGAGCGGAGCGAGCGGCGGGAGGCGGCGGCGGGAGGCGGCGGCGGGGGGGGCCAGCCCGGGGGGCCAGAGCCCGCGGCGCCCGCACGGCCGCGGCACGGAGCGCCTCCGCCCCCGGGGCCGCCCCGGCCTGGGCAGGTGAGGGGCTGCGAGGCCCGGGGCCGCCCGTCCCCCGCCGCGGGGCCGCCGGGGCCGAGCGGGGCGTGCAGGCCGCGAGGGGCCCGGCGGCCGCGGCGCGAGTTCGGTGCGGGCGGGCGCCGGGCGGGCGGGCCAGGCTGCGGGGCCGCGCACCCCGCGGGAGCACAAAGGGTGGGGGCGGCGCGGGCCGGGCGGGGGCGGGGGCCGGGGCCGGGGCCGGGGCCGGGCGGGGGCCGGGCGGGGGCCGGGCGGGGGCCGGGGCAGGCCGGTGCGGGCGAGGGCAGCGCGGCAGCTGTAGGTCACGGATAATGTCACTCGCGAGGAATGCCCCCTCCCCCTCGCCGCTCCCGAACAGGGGAAACTTTTGTCTGGCGAGGGAGGGGGCTGGAGGCCGGGTCCCGCTCGGGGCACCGCCAGGCAGCCCGACCGGTTTTCCCGGGGCCGTGCGCGGCCTGGTCTCTGGCTCCCTTCCTCCGTCCGGCGCCGGGAGCCGGGGTCCGAGCGCTGCTCCTCGCCGCCCCGGGCCGGGCCGGGCCGGGGATCTGGGCACCGGCCTCCGGGCCCTGCCGTCCTGGACCCGAGCACGCAGGTCAGCCGGGAGCCACGCCGGCCCGGGATCCGGAACCCCACCCCCGCCGGGCCCGGCGCCGGACTCCTCCCCGCCAACCCCCAGCCACTCCGAGTGGCCTCGGCAGCACGGCCCCCCCGTCGGAGGTGGGGACTGACCTGGGCGTCTGTCACTTCCCAGCTCTGTGACCTTGGGCTGATTCCTCACCTTCCCCTCACCTCGGTTTCCTCACCTGTAAAATGGGGCAAATAGAGTGTAGCTTCTAGAATAAGGATGAAATGAGAACCTGTGGTGCCTCAGTCAACGGCGGCATGCTGGTATTCAACAAGTATTTACCGCATGTTTCCTATGTGCCAGGCGCTGGGCTAATTGTTTTGCATACATTTTTAAATCAATTCTCCCACTTTACTATTGAACACATTTCACAAAGGGAGAAACGGAGGCACGAGATGGTAAAGGTCACACGCATGGAAAGTGGCAGAGGAGCTTGGACTTGACTCTCTCCCCCAGCCTTGGTCTCAGCTACAGAGCTCTGTAAGGTCCCGCTGTGACTGAGCTGACACTGTCACTTGCAGTTGAAATTATGAGGACTCTTGTCCCCTTTCCCTGTTGCTCTTGCCCCCAGGTGATGCTCCTCCTGCCTGGTACTGGTGCAGGGTGAGCTCTTGTGCCCTGGCTCTTGTTATTGTGCGCAGCTGGAGCAGAGGGGAAGTCCACTGGAGCCTGGGCCTGGAGCTCTATGATGGTCCAACTTCTGTTGCTGCCTGGGTCCGTGGCCAGAATGCTCTCCCAGTGCGAGTGGTGCAGGGAGGAGCTGGTCTCCCTGGCTCCAGCTAGGGACAGCTGGTGGCTTTGTCAACAGGCCTCTCTCCAGCACCCAGGGGACGGCAGAGCCTTTCATCTCCGTTCAGGCCAGGTCACTTTCAGATCAGCAGGGGGCAGAGGTAGGGCCAAAAAAGTGGAGCCCTTGGGGCAATGAGAGACCTAAGGCCAAGGGATTTATATCCCAGGTGTCCTCTTGTGTGAATCATCAACAGGGTCCTCCTTATTGCTAAATGTATGGGCTCCTCAAGGTGCTCCAGCCCCAGAGGTCCCTGAGGACAGTAATGGGGGCAGACTTTGAGCCAGTGTCAGGATTATAGAACCCTATTGGAAATTGCATGTGTATATGGGGTTTCTGAGCCTAGGACACATTGTAGGCCAGTAAGTGAATGTGTGGGGTGACCCAGACTTCCACTGGCTTTAGTGCCTTGTGCTGGCTCAATTTTTTAGTGGGGGTACCATCTTATGACTGCTGATCAGGCTCTGATTGGGGGCCCTGAGTAATTTTCTTTTTTAAAGGAAAACAGCTTGCTAGTTAATAAATGACATCTTAAAACAATAGAGTAGGGTAGGTGATAAAAGTTCTTGGGAGATGCAAATTTGTGCATTACTGCTGCTCCGAGGGCTGTGCCAGCACTGCATCTGGGATTTGCAGGGTCTGTAGGCCTTTGCTAGACTCCACGAATAGGGGGCCCTCCTGCGCTGGCAGATCACTGTCAGCATGTAGGAACAAGAGTAGTGGAAATTCCACTACTAGCTGGACTTTGGCGGGACTCAGAAATCTGGGGCAATGAGTGGAGGGGCTGGACGACCGAAAGGAGTCCTGAGGGGTGGGGATGACCCTTGACATGTGGCCAGATGGTCCTTATCATCACGATCTGAGCAGGAAGAGAGGCCTCTGGGAGAATCAACAGGTGAAGGGAGGGAGCCAGCAAGCAAGAAAAGATAGGTAGTGAGCCTCCTGTCAACAAGGGGCATGCAAGAAACAATTTTAAATCACAACTTGAGGATGCGGTCGAGTATGGAGTCATACACCGGGGGTTGGCCCAGGGGCCAACTGAGAGACCCTGCATCAGAGAAATACAGAAAATAGTCTCTGGGCTCAGGAGCCCTGAGCTCTCTCTGCTCTGGGCTTTGGGCCTGCTTGACCTGTCTTCCATACTTGGGGACCAAAGCCAGGCCTGCAAGTCCCTAGAGACTGGGCAGACTTGTACTGGCTTGGAATTTGGTTTTGGGTATGGCTTGAAATATCTGGACTGTTTGGAGGACTTGGACGTGCTTTACGTGAAATGGAACATTAGGGTAATTTGTTAAATATGTATGGAAACTGTCTGCGGAGTGGGGTGATGGGGAAATGAAATGGGATGAGGTGCCGCTTGTTTCTCAGTGGAGAGACTGCTGGTCTGGTGGGGGAGGGAAGACAAGGATCACTGATGGTAAAGAGGCAGGACGTGGTCAGTGATAGATGGGCTTTGGAAGGTCAGTAGAGGGGAAAAGCTCTTTTGGTTGTTGATGTCGGCTGGGCTTCCTGGGGGAGGAAGTGTTTATGAGGATGCACGCTATGGGAAGGGGAGCAAATGGGAGGCAAGATTGGGTTGTAGGGAGTTTGCAGCATCCTGCTCAGAAGTTTGGATTTTATTCTGTAGCGGTGGACAGGGCAGAGGGTTGTAAGCAGCTCACTGAGTCGATGCCTGTTACTGTGTCTTGTACCAGGCTCCTTACAGACGGCCCATTGAAATCTCACAGTACCCCTGCAAAGTGGCTGCTGCCGCTAGGAACCCCCAGCCCTGTCCCATTTTCAGATGGGGAAATGGAGGCTCAGAGGGGTTGAGTCACTTATAGAACTGTATTGGAACGCAGGCTGGAACTGTTTCTGCCCTACTGTGCTGTTCCAATCAGAGGTCATTTGGCCAAAGATGATGGCAAGACTGGTAGTTTGAGACCAGTTCAGAGATGGTGCTAATTGTGGTCCAGCAGAGAGCTAACCAAAGCCCGACTCAGACCATGGGATTGAGGAAAGGAGGGGGCGGCTGCAGGATTTTGTAGCTGCCTTGGGGATCAGGGTCATTATAGGTGACCTAAGGTTTGGGGAAGGACCCTTAAGTGGCCATGTCACTACTTTCGAACCCCTGTGGGGCTCTCTGGGAGCAGAGGGCATAGTCTTGTCCTGTGCGTTCCGAGGGCAGAGATAGCACCAAGGGTAACAGGAGGCTAACAGAGGAATAGGATGCCTGGGGAGGACGTAAGGGCTCCGTTGCTAAAGGTATTCAGTTTGACAGGAGGGTGGGAGAGGGTGTAGAAGGAGTGTACCAGCAGGGTCAGGCCTGGGTGACCTCTCTCAGTTCCCTTTTTCTCTCAAGAATCTCAGCAGCTGGGGTGGTGCTCGGCCCACTTCCACCCCCTGTTTTTCTCATAGCTCTTCAGAGTGGTCCCTTCCTGTGCTTCTTGGGAAGTTCCCCATACTTGCCTGGCCTGCAGTGCTCTCCCTGGGAGAGTCCTTACCCGTGGAATCCACTTAGCACAGCTGACCTTCCAGGGGCCCCTCAGGGCATCTGGATCAGCTGCCAGAGCCCGGGATGCTGGGGACTGTGGTTTCACAGAGGGCTGGAAACCCTCTGCTTCCTTTTCCCAGTCTGTGAAATGGGTTCAGTCTCTCTTTCCTCAAATATGTGGAAAAAAGCCTGAATCATGAATCAGTCTGAATCAGTAGGAGCTGGAGGGAAGGGCTAGTGGGTCTGAAAGCAAGGGGTGGGAAGGCTGGGGTGGGGGCAGGGCTATCCCCCTCCTTCCCTGCAGTAAAGGTTAAAGCAGGGTCTCCTGGTCTGGTGGCAGGAAGAGGGGGCAGTCACCAGGAGAGGTGCTTTCTCCTGCCTTTCCAGTACGCCTACAAAGTTCTGCCCATTAGCTTCAGCTTGGAGGTTTGGAGCTTTGTAGAAGGTATGGACATAACTGTCTAGGACTGTGGCCTTGGGGCCAGAGCCAGACTGCCACCAAAGGAGTCCCAGAGGGAACCAAAGCTCTTTTTAGATGGGGGAGAGTTCATATTAAGTTGCCTTCTAGCCCTTTTAATTTCTACGTGTTCTATTTCTTGATACAGATTGGATTCATCTAACTTTAAAATATACGTTGCAAATGAGCATTTATTTATTTGAGGGCAGAGATGGGAGGTAGCCCATGTTATGTTAGCTGCTGCCCTATCTCCCATGGCCCCTCAACCCTCAAGCAGAACCTGCCCCCTTTTCCTCCCTGCATGTACCCATCCCTTCCCCAGTGTGCATCTCTGTTCCTGGTGAGGATGCTACACTCCAGTCACCTCCCCTCACCACCGCCCCCCCCGAGTCCTCCCCCACTAGGGCCCAACTCCAGTGTTATCTCCTCTATACAGTCATTTCTAATGCCACAGAGCTGGCATTGCCTGCTCCCTGCTTTGGCATAGGCAGAGCATGTCATATGGCCCCCTCATTGGGCCCTTCACACACCTGGCATTGAATTCTGATTTTTTAAAGGACATGTCTCATTTCTTGTAGGCTCCATGCTTTGAAGGCAGGGGCTGCACGTGGGCCATTTCTACACCAGTGCGGGTAGACAACATTGCAGAGTAGAGTTAAAGGTTATAGGTTTGAATCCCAGCTATGCCACCATTAGCTGTGGGATCTAGAGGAAATTACCTAAATCTTAACTCCCTTTGGGGCATTGGTTTTCTCAACTGCAAAATGAGGGAAGTAATAGTCCTAGGAGAGTTGAACAGATCAATGCCTTGTCCAGACTAACAGTCCATAAGTAGGAGCTCTTCAAAGATAATAGATAGGGTTGTTATTGTTTATACCTAGGGGGTGGCCTGTCCTTTCAGAGATGAAGGGAAGAATCCTTGGAGTTTGAATTTCTGAACTTGCTGTCTAGTAGCCTGAGAAGGCTTGTTCAGAAGAGGAAACTGAGGCCCAGGGAGTCAGGGCAATTTGCATGGGGTGTGGGAGCTGGCATTCTTATCCAGGAAGCCTGACAGGATAACTTCTCTTGGTTACACCTGTTTTTCTTCTCTCCTTTCATCAGGGTGAAGGTGCTCAAGTCTTGCAGGCTCAGTTTCCTCCCTGGTGGCCATGTTGAATGGTATCTAAAACTTGTGCCAATTAATTTAGCCTGGCTGGCCAGTCCTGAGGCCGTCCTCAAGATGAAGGACCCATACCCCAGATTGTGCACACTGGGCTGGAGCCTTCAGAGGCCTCTCACCTAGCCTCCCTGTGCCCTGGGAACGAGGACAGGCTGATGGCAGGGAGAGGTGACCCTAGTGTAGGCCTGGAGGCAGGTGACTAGGACACAGACAGATCAGAAGCTGGGAGCTAGGCCCTGGAACCAGACGGTCTGGGTTCAGATCCTTGCTGGGCCATCTCCTACTTGTGGGACCTCGGGCAAGCTCTTTAGTATCTTCATCTGTACGGAGGGGATCATAATTGTCCCCATTGGACAGCATTTAGAAAGATAATGGAGGGTACATGCTTAACTACAAGCTCAGTCCATGTTAGTTATGATTATTATTGCAGTTGGCGATGTTGTTGGCCACGGAGCTCATTTCATCCTCCCAACAGCAGTAGGAGATAGGTGCTAGTATCACCCCCTGTTAGCAGAGGTGGCAACCAGGGCTTGGCAGAGTGGATGGCTCAGCCCGGGCAGGTGCAGACTCGGCTCGGGGGATGACCATTGCGGTCTGTTGATTTCTGAGGGGCTGCTCTCGCAAGATGAAGCTGACTTGTTCTGTGAGGCCTGGAAGTGAGGAAACATTCAGAGCTCGCCAAGATGGATGGGATCGTGTCTAGAGGTGTGGAGCAGAATCCCAGCGCTCACGTGATTGAGCCGTGGCGGAGACTCTGGCCTCATTCACACCTAAAGCCTGGCTGTGTGAGGTGGGGTGGGGATTCTCATCACCCCCAGGCCGGCATGGATCCACCTGTCTGGGCAGGTCTGCGGTGGCGGGCAGCGGAGGTCTGCTGTAATTGCGCAGTGGCAGCCACCCCTGGTCTGCGCTACCTGCCCAGGCAGAGGCCAGGTGGAGAAACGAATGTCATTATCACAGGGCCTTCACTCATGCCTCACTCTCTGCCCGGATTCTCTTCCTTCTCCCTTTAGATCAAGGCAGCTCCTGCTCATGCTTTTACAGGAGTGTTTGTTAGCATCTCATACTCATGAGAGCTCTTCTCTGTTCACCAGCACGTTAAGTCCATGGTTCTCTAAGTTGTTATCTGGAGGAGTAGCATCGGCATTACCTGAGAACTTGCTGGAAATGCAAAATATCTGGCCCCACCCCAGACCTACTGAATCAGAAACTGGGATGGTAGGGTGAGGAGGGATCCACCAGCTGGGTTTTTTTTTTTTTTTTTTTTTTAAGATTTTATTTATTTATGAGAGAGAGAGAGAGAGAGAGGCAAAGACACAGACACAGGCAGAGGGAGAAACAGGCTCCATGCAGGGAACCCGATGTGGGACTCGATCCCAGGTCTCCAGGATCAGGCCCTGGGCTGAAGGCAGCGCTAAATCACTGAGCCACTGGGGCTGCCCCCACCAGTTGGTTTTAAGAAGCCTCCAAGTGATTCAGGTACATGCTAAAGTTCAAGAGACACTTGGTTAGATAATTTCAAAAGAAGAAGAAGCTTCTCTCCTTGGGCCCTCAGCATACTCAGACATTCAGCAAATGTCAAAGACCCAGAGAAAACCCAATTTCTCTCTACTCTGGCTTCAGGAGCCACCATCTTGTAACAGCCTCCCATCTCCAGAAAACAACCTTATGACACAGTAATAAGGTTCAGTAGAACTCCAACCCAATTCTAGGAGACAGTGCTGGGGCCACTTGAGGAAGGCAGGATCAGGGGACTTGATGGGTGGGGAGCTTTGTGGTGGCAAAGGTAGATGCCAGGAACAAGGCAGCTATGTTCTGAGGCTGGAGTCAGGCAGAGAGCGTGGTCCTGCTTCAGAGAAGCATGTGTGCTGGGGACAAGGGTGCATGTACGTGTGTGCGATTACAATGGTCATTCATGGTCTGGGAGGGCTAAGGCGCCTTAGCTATCACCAGTCCAGTGGTTCTAAGCATCTCAATAATTTTAATGATGATGATTATATAATTACCAGTCAACATTTTTTGAGAACTTATCAGTGCTTACTAGGAATAATCCTATAAAGCAGGCACTATTATTGTCCCCATTCTTTAGATGAAAATACTGGGCAGCTCGGGTGGCTCAGCCCAAATTCTATAGAATTCTATAGGGGTAAAAGAGAAAAAAAACAGAATTCTGTAGGGGAACTTAGAAGCATGATCTCTTTGAAAGAAGGAAAGTGGGGGATTGTCTTGGAGTTTTCATTTATCAGGCACAACTTAGGTTGTTTTTTTCAAGATGCAAGAATACATATAATATTAAATGAATTAGGTTTTGGCAAGGGTGATGGGATTGTGTTGGGATGATTAGGGCTGAAGCCTCTGCACTGGGGCCTCCACTGCAGACACTGTCATTCTTCCTGTCTCTTGGATGGCCGTTGGAGGCACATAGAGACTCACTCAGTGCTGAGTTTAGGATGCCACAGCCAGGGCAAGGGATAAAAATCAGAGAGAGAAGAATGGGTCTCCTCTGGTTCTAGCAGGAAGGGTGGGAATGGGGGTCAAGATCAGGAGCCCACTGTCTAGCCTGCTGCTCTGTTCTGCCTTGGTGTCCCCAAGGAGTCCAGGAGCTAGAGGGCTTTCCTGACACAGCGTGGGAACCTCTTCATTTCTCAGAGGGAAACCAAGGAGTAGGGACTTGCCCACACAGGGCCACACACGGTGTCATGATTGGGACCAGAACCCGGAGTTCTCTTGGTTCTGACCAAGGAAGGGTTTGTTTCCTGAGAACTGTCCCTGTCACCAACCTCCCCCGCCCTGTACATTAGGCAGTCTGGGTAGCCCTAGCCCTTGAGGTGGCCCAGAGCGACGCTGGGGGCAGTGGCGGGTGTGTCTTGGGCAGAAAGCTGCCAAAGAGAAGGCGGGGCGGCCTCCAAGGGAAGAACACCAAGAAGCCTGAACCCCAGACGGAAACCAAGTGTGTTTTCTAAGTCCTGAGAGGATATTTGGAACAATGGAAGGAGGATGGGAGAAGCTGGACTATAAAAAGGGCTTCTTGATATCCTTTAAACAACGACAAAAAAAAAGTAGTAAAAAAAAAAAAGTATTCTTTAGGTTTGACTTTTGTTTCTCTGAAGGATGTTTATGTAACTTCCTGAGAACAGGATCCCAGGGCTCAGTGAAGCTTGTCAGATGCCGCTGTTTATATACTCAGGGCTTTGGGCTGGGAAGGACTTGATAGGGTGGTCTCCCCATTTTACAATTGGTGGAACTGAGGCTCTGAGAGGCAGGGGGGGCCCTACTTGAGATCACGTGGTGAGACAGCAGAAGTCTCGGCACCGGGGCCTGGGTCTTCTAGAGTCTTGCAAGGGGCTGTCGTCTCGACCTACTACCCCCTGGGTCCGGCTGGCGTGGAAGCGGACAAGGGCTGTGGAGGGGTCTCCTTGGGAAACACTCAGAGCTGTGGAGTTAGAGCAAGGCCGGGGCTGGTCTACGGCGAGGTGGGCTCACCGGATGGTGACTTGCGTGGTGGGCAGGAGGCCGGATGGCATGCTTACTGATGCCACCCCCGTCCAGATGCCATGGCCCAGCTGTGCACCGTCTGCCCAGCAGCTGGGAGCTGTGAGTCACACCCAGTGGGTGCAGAGGCAAGGGCTATTGTATGTCGTGATTGATTCTGTGATTGATTCTCCCAGCCCTGAAGGGATGACTCGCCTCGAGCCCTGGTTCGCACCCACGCCTATGCACTTAAGCAGCTGTAGTTTAGGATGTTTACAGATATGAGGCATCTCAGAGGGGTTGGGGGGAGTCCTCTTCCTCTGCCACCTCCTGTCTCTCGATCCTGAGTATCCTATGATCTTGACTCATCTGTTCTCACCAATGCAGGAGTCTGTGTGCCCCTGAGATCATGCACAACATATTGTCGGCATTTCTCTGCATTCTTTTTCTGCACAGAGAGTCTGTAGGTTTCATCAGGTTGTCAGAGGACTCAGTGTCCCCCCAAGTGCTGACAGGAGGGCAGGAGGCTGCGTGCATGTACTGCAGTGAGAAGGTTGCTGACGAGGCAGCGGGGTTGTAGTATTCCAGGAGAAAGTAGCCCAGGGGCAGCAGAGCACTACGGTTCAGGGTGCAGTCTCAGAGGGCAGTGTCAGGTTCTAAATCCTTCACTTGGGAGCTTTGTGACCTTGGGTAAGTTGCTGTGTCTATGCTTCACTTTCCCTGCCTGTAAAATGGGAGTAATAATAATAGTTTTCTCATGGTCTGACTCTTATAAAGAAGATAATCCATGTGAAGAATTTATCCCAGTGCCTGATACAAAGTAATCACTTGGTAAAAGTGTGCTATTATTAATTAGTTCCAGCTCGGAGATCCTGTTAAGTGCCTTATCATGGGGTCTTAGTCTCCACCTGTAGCTCTGTGCTCTGTTGTTCTTTCCAGGAGCTGCAAGGAAAGTGGGAGAGTAGGGGTAGATAGGGAGGGAGGGAGAACCCTCTCTGTATTTCCCGGACTCTCTAACCCAGGCCCTCCCTGGTGCCTTGAACGTGGCTTTATCCTGAGGCAGGCTTATGTAACCAGCCAGGCCTGGCCAGGCAGGACACGATTCTTAACCTCGTTTTGTCCTCCATTGTCTCTTCCTCTGATGGAGCTGTTGCATTAGCTGACCTGTTCCTCAAGCTCCAGGGATGAAATCGAACCTGTGCTGTGCCACCGCCAATTGATTTAATCTGGAGGTTTGCTGGGCAGGTGGCCCCTCCTCCTGCCACCTGGGGACAGCCTACCCCTCCCCAGGATTCCCTCCCAGGAGTGCCCTGCCCTCCCTATCCTGCAGCCCACACCAATCCTTCTCTCCACTTCCACCCCACACACCCTGAAGCCTTCCCCAGAGATTTCAGCTGCCGGGAAGTTGGCTTCCACTGAGCTTCACAGCATGTTCTGTGTCCCTTTCAAGAAAACAGAGGCCACAAACTGGCAGGCCACGTCTGCCCCATGGGCATGTTCTGCTTAGCCCATGTCAAAACTTGGGTAAATTGCCAAGAGGAGATTTTACCTAAAAAAATCCCAATTTCTGGCTTGACCTCACAAATTGGCAGAGCGGAAAACCTCGAGTCTGAGCTCTTCGCACACTCTCCTGGTCTTTTTGGCAGTCTGGGCGTCTGAGTTTGTAACCCTATCCTGAAGGCACTGACTGCTTTATCTCCTGTGTTATATGGTGGTGTTCCTCGTCCATCTGCTTTGTGAGCTCTTTAAGAATGGTGGAGGGTGGTAGGGGGCTGGCTCATCTCTGCTCGAAGCATTGTGCTCAGGCTCAGGCCCGTGTATACAGCAGGAGCAAATTAAGTGTTTACTTTATGAATGAAGGTGTGGCAGTGGTGCCCCCCTCCCCCCCCCAGCTGCAAAGGTTCCATTTAATAGAGGGCTCCAGATCAGCCTGCCCTGTGGCCCTTGAGTCCTCCCAGATAAGCTGTGGCTGCTTAGCCACTGACCCAGGCAGCTTCTTAAGCTGTGGATAAACAGTCACTGAAAGTGTTGTCCTTACGCTGCAATATAACCTCAGAGAGGAACACTCCACCTGTAGCTCTGTCTCACGTTTTGCTTTCCCAGGGGGCTTGGAGGGGTCTGGGGAGGGAGGGAGGTGGGGAATCAGCAGCCCCCAGATGGCACCAAGTCCAGACCTCTACGTCCTGGGGGGGACAGGGGGAAGGGGATGGTCATCAGTTCAGGTGTTTCCTGGACTGGGCCCCCTTTCGAGCCTTTCTCTGCTTCATTCTGCTCCTAGAGCACATGCTTTATCCATCAGCTCCTTTGTCCAGCTGTTTGTCCATCCAAAGTTTATTTCACTCTTTCAGTTGAAATCCTGACCATCCCTGAGACCAGCTAAGCTATCTCCTCCTGGAAAGGGTCTTGGCTGAGAGGTTGTGGTTATTCTGGGTACAAGCAAACACTGGGAAGCTTATAAAAACTGCATGTAGATCTCTGTCCCTCATCTTTGGTTCCTTTAGTCTAAGGTACAACCTCTCTCTTCCTAGAAGGTTCAGACGTGGGGCTCTGTAGATAGGTTTTGAGGACCCTGTCTTAACTCATGAAGCCCAGGGCTGGTAGGGAAGACACCCCAGGTGGCAGTTGGGCTGTGTGGCATCAACATGCCCCTTTCCCTCTCTGGCTTTCTCTTTTGCCCTCTGTGTGCTAACATACTGGGTTCCTTTCGGTAGTCATGGCTACAAGGGCCTTATGAACCATCCTTGGAGAGGATTACAGAGGGGATGAGCACAGGTGCCAGTGTCTGGGTGGGGGTGAGGCCAGGCCCAGACAGCTTTCACATATTTCAGGTAATCATGGGAGAAGCCTGGGTCAGAGTGGGCAGGGGCTATACCTGGGGTATCAGGCCCCACAGGGAGGACCTGAGCCCAGAGTAGTTAGAGGTCTAGCCTGGCCACAGGCTGAGGGGTACTCCACTGTGTGGTCCTATGGTAGGCAATCTAAGGCTTCAGTGCAGGCCTGGATAAGCTGCTTACAGATGGGTAAACTGAGGTGCATAGAAGAAGGGACTCTTCCAGTGTCACACATAAGAGTGTAGAAAGTCAGGCCCAGATTCAGGTCATCTGACTCCCAGGCAAGGCTACACTCCTCAGTCCCTACTGCAGGGTCAATGCCAGATCACCCAGCTAAGACAATCGTCTGATTGTCTGGGTCGACCTTCAGGCTATGGCCTGGAAAAGTGAAGCCACCATCGTCACAGTCACCCTGGAGGCATGAAACCGGTTGGGTGTGCAAATTATCCCTCATTCTCCATCCCATTTTTTGTTTTGTTTTGTTTTGTTTTTCCTTAAACTGTCTCTGATGGGCCAGCCTTCTTGGTGCCCGTTTCCGCCTGGCACTGGGCTTCATGCTCTTTATTCTGAAAACAAAGCTTCCTTCTGATGGCCCTGCTGCAACAGGAAAAGGGCAGGCGTGGCACTGGGCTGCCCTCCTCCGCCTCCTCTTGCTGAGAACATGGGACAACCTTTGTCAGATGCTGGACCCAGGACCCAGCAGCACTGGGGGCGGGGGGGGGGGGGCTGGGAGAGCAAGCAGCCGAGTCCCTGCTCCTGCTGGTGGGTGAATCTGCGGCTTGAGCCCAGCTGTCAGAGCCCGAAGTTCTCCCCCAGTGGCCAAAAGGGTGGGCAAAGATACCAGACAGGGACCAAGGTAAAGTCTTGCTCTTGACCAAGCAGTCGGTTGTCCCAGAACAGGATGGAGATTTGGCCAGGAACTGTTCATGTGACAACCCTCAGGGTTTCAGCTGGCACAGGTGATTGGCCTCCAAGTGACACTGGTCTCCAGGGGCTGCAGAAACCAAAAGATGCATTCAGATGAGGGAGGCAACAGTCCCTCATTCAACTATGTTTTTTTTCCAAGCATTTACTTTATTCAGGCACTTTTTCTTGTCCTGGGACATGGCAGTGAACAAAACAGATCCAGTCCCTGTCTTGGACTTGGGGCTGACAGTCTAGTAGTGGTGGGATAGAATCAATAGAGCAACAAATACTAGTTCAATACTTGCTGTTTGTCTGGGGGCAAAGGGTGCCTGGAAGAAAAATAAAGCTTGGTTGGGTGAGAGGACTGACTTGAGCAAGTGGTTCTGTTGTGTTTGGTGGTGGTGGAAACCTCTGCTAAGACAGCAGGCTCCACGAGGGAGGGGGGAGAGGGAGCCCCCACGTATCTGGGGAAGAGCATTTCAGGCAGAGGGAACAGCAGTACAAAGGTGACAGGGAAGGTGTGGAGTGTGTTTGAGGAGCAGGAAAAAGGCTGGTGTGGCTGGGATGGGAAGAAGAGCCATCCTGGGCAGGAGATGGGGCTGGAGGGAGCATGGAGGGGCAGACAGTAGGTCCCTCTGCCCCCTTGAGAGGTCTTTGCTGTTCAGCATGAGTGAAGGCAAAGCTGCCAAAGGGCTGGGGCTGAGGTCACACTTGCTTCAGCACACATCTGGGAAGGATCGAGTGTGCCACCACCTGAGAAGAGACTGGAAGGTGGAAGCAGGATGCCTGGCCTGGAGACTCCCACAGTTACACAGATGTGGAAGGGCTCAGTGTGACCACTGTGCAGGAGGCAACCAGAGGTCAGATTCTGGATCGATTTTACAGGATAAGCTGATGGATTAGGCATGGGGGATGAGAGGAGGAGGTGTCCACAGCAAGGATTCTGGCCTAAGGGACTAGAGGAAAGGCTGCAGTACAAACAGGTTTGGGAAAAGAAATGGAGATTTCAGGTCAGATGCATTAAGTTGGAGCATTGGCTGGAGTGGAGGGGTGCTTGGGGAGAGATTGGTCCCCAGCCTGCATATTCCTGCTGTCAAGGGGGCGAATCCTGCACGGGGCTGAGGGGTACCCTCCTGAACTCTGAGAATCTGTTCTCTAAGAACAAATGTTCCCTGGACCGTTCCTGTTCTTTTCTCTCTTTGCAAACCTGCTCCTGCTTTTCTATTTTGAGGGAAAAGGCAGATTCTGAGGACTCATTGTCATGGTGGTCCCAGTCTTTCTGCCCAGTGTGGCTCTTGTGGGGCGTGGAGGGGAGCCCCGGAGGCCTCAGGCTTTGCCTTGGCTCTGCTGCCAATAGAGAGAGCTTTTACTCTGTGCCTTGGTTTCCACTCTCGTACACAGAAGGGTTGAGCTGGCCCCAGGGTTCTGAGGGGGGGCAAGTGTACTTGGGGATGCCGTATCGCACAGTGGTTTAGAACTTGGGCCTGGAGTCCAGGTATGGCTGTGAATCCATGCTCTGCCCCTTGGCTGTGAGACTCTGGGCCAGTGATGTGATCTCTCTGAGCCTTAATATTCTCACTTGTGAAAATGGGCCAACCATCTGTGTCAGCGTTGCAGTGAGAGTTAAATGAGAAAGTTCATACAAAACACTTAGCAAAGGCCCTGGCACTTCCCATACCCTGTTAACAGGCTCTTAGTAATAGGGACCTATGTAGTTGGTCAGGTTAAGGGGTTTTGCCTGGTGGCAGCAGGAGCCATGGAAGGTCACTGAGTATCAGCATGTTACAGATGTGATTTGAGGGCAGCCGTGAGTGCAGAGACTTGGCCTGAGTCCTCTTGGTAAGTCCCTGATCCCTTCTACCTGCCAGAGTGAGAACTAAGGGCAGGCCCTACTGGACTTGCCTGCCCTTCTCTGGCTGAGGGTCTTCACGGACTTGGCATGAGCAGCCTCCACCTTGCATAGGGACCCTTGGGGATGAAGTGATGATTTCCCATAAGTTCTCCTACAGGTTCTCTTGTCTGTACATCCCAGTGGCTGACCTTAGGGAATGTAAATGCGGGGCTTTGAGGGACAGGTGACATTGAGGGGACTTGAGTTACATATAGGGCTCTGCACAGAGCCAGTGGGGGCAGGGCAGGCCTGGAGTGGCATTCCACGGGGCACTTGACTGTGCCCTCAGTTTCTGGGCTAGGTCCAGGCTGGGTGGTACTTGTTCCAGTGGAGCCGTGGAGAGGTTGACAACGGGCAGAGGAATGTGGCCCCCTCAAGACCCACACTTCACTGGTGCCCAGGCATGCCGGCTGGGCCCTGGGCTTTTGCAGGCCTGTTTCTCAGCAGTTGAGCCATGCCAGGAGGGCCAAGGACATTTCAGAGACCCCAGGGCTCGCAGCCAGGCATTGCTTGTTTTCCCAGGGTCCAAGTGTTTTGGGGGATGGAGGGGGGCTCTGGAGATAGTCCAGGGACTTTTCTTAACAGCCGGTAAATTGAGATCCAGAGAGAGCAAGGCACTTGACCAAGGTCTCACAAGGCCGCCTTCCTACTATCTGTCACCTCCCTCTATTCCCATGTCCTTTGCTTAGACTCCTGGCCTCCTGCCCGGATGTTTGTAACAGCCTCTGTCTTGTGGGCTCTCTGAGAGCTTTGTTTGTCTTCCTATTATCATACTCTTGCTGTAACCTGCCAGGCGCACATGCTGTTTGAGTGTGTCTGGTCTCCTTTCCCCTCGAGTCCTAGACAGAGCAGCAGTTGCTCAGACATTCTGAGCTCTGGCCCCAGAGCCAAGCTCTGTCCCTTCCTAGCATGGGGACCTGGGGCAAGATATCCACATTTCCAAGTCTTAGTGTCTCTGTGAAATGAACCCAGTAGTACTTAGTTTAGGAGGATGATTAAATGAGATAGTATGTGAAGTGCTGGATATAATCCCTACACAGAGTAAGCTCTCAAAACTGGTCATTGCTGTAAGTGCTGGTTGAACTGGAAGTCAAGGGCATGGGAGGAGGACAAAGCTCTGGACCAGGAGGCAGAGATGTAGGCTCCAAGTTCATTCTCAAATACTGCCTCACCATGTGCATTTGGTGACGTCACTCCTCTGGGAACCTGACTTTTCTCTCATTTGAGAAAGGCCGAAGAAATGCCCACTATGTTCTTAAAAGATTTTCATGTAACAGTAAAGTGATGGCTGTGGAAGAGCTTTGCATCTGTGTAGTGATTTATAAATGGTGTGGCAGTGGCTGAGGTGTGCTGTTGGTGATGAAGGCACTGCAGCCACGGTGGTGGACAACTGGCTTGGCTAGAGGCTGGTCGGTCTGCAAATGCTCAGCGCCCACACCGGCTTCCCCTCCCTGCTTGCCTGTTCCTGGCCCCGGACCGGCTTGCCTTTCACATTAGCCTCACCATCGCACACTCAGAGACGTGGGAGGTGCAAAGACCTGATGACATCTCCCAGGCCCTACTGGGTTTTGGGTTATCTGTGGCCGATGCCGTGGAATGTAGGATTACAGCCAGACACTGGTTCAAATCTCAGCTGAGCACTTCCCCCCCACAGGGAACCTTAGCAAGTTGCTGGAGTTCTGTGAGCCTCAGTTTCCATACTTGTCAGATGAAGGCCTAACGAAGTGGACGCCAATCATCTAGCAAAGGGCCCAGCGTGTGGTGATACAGGGGGGTTGTAGAATGTGTCTTCTGCCTGGAGCGTGGGGACTGATGGGTTTATGGATGGCAAGGAGTGGGGGCCATCGTGCCCAGTTCTAGGGATGAGCTGCAGGGGTCAGCTGCCTAGCTCGGAGCTAGGAGGGCCCTTTGGAGTCATCTGGCACCATCCATTTTTCTGGTGAACAAAGTAAGTCCTGGAAAGGAGCAGGTGCTTGGTTGAGGTCACTAGCAGGTTAGAGGACAGCTGAGCCTGGGGTGAGGCAAGTGAGGCGCCTAGAGGCACACTTTAGGGAGCCCTCAGTCTCAGGTGCCCCTAGGAGATGGTGCTCACTCTCAGCACTGGGCAGGTACACGGCAACACCTGGGAAGGGCTGCCTCCTTATGGTTTGTGCCTGCTGCCTCACTAGCCAGGTTTAGGCCTGGACCTCCAGTCTGCTCACCCTAGGAACTGATCCCCAAGCCTTGGAAGTGCAGGAGCACCTACGAGGTACCTTTTAAACGTCTTGCTGCAGCCCCTTGGGTCCCTTTAAAAGGAATCTGTAATAAGTAGGTCACCGGTGCTTTTTGCTCTGTCTGTGCTCTCTAGTGTCTGTGTTCCAGAGAAAGTGAGGCCCTCCCACCTGCCTCCCCCCACCTCCTGCCCCTTTCCCTGCCAGCTGTGCTTCCCTGTAAGCATGGTGAGCCCCTCACACATAATGCATGCTGGCGGTGGGCTCCTGTTGTGGTGACAAGCCCCAGCAAGTCTAGAGGGATGAGGCCACTTTCATGCGTGCCCTGAGTGAAGCCTCCCTGGCCTCAGCAGGCCCGCACTGTGCCCACCAGGCCTCCAGGAGATTAGGGAGCTTCTGCAGCTCTAAGTGACTCAAAGCTTTCCCTTCCTTTTTGTTGCCGCCAACACATCCAGCTTCCCTCCTCTCTGGCCATGGAGCCTCGAGCCTTTTCGGTTTCCGTAAGGCTTTCCTGTCTTATGGGCAGCCTTGTCTTGGGGTGTCTGTATGGGGCAGCTTCCCCATCACCACTGCTGGGCCTGCTGGCTGGGCCTTAGGTGGCTGTGAAGGAGTAGCCAAGACCTTTACTCCTTGCAGAAGTTCTCAGGAGTTACTCAGGGCTGCAAGGGTCCTGGGCCACCCTTGTATTGTGACATGAGGGGACTCAGACCATCAGCTCGGTCTCCAGCCCCAGGCCCACACATAAGGAAACTCCGTCTTTCTTCCGTACTACAACTGTGGGGGCCTGAAATTCTGCTATTAGCAAGTTGTTTTGTGCTTTCATTGGTGTCATCTAAAAAGGCAAGTACCCTTGCAAGTGGATCGTCTTGCACACGCTGCTGAAGAGTGAGCCTGGCCCTTTCCAGCTGCGTGTGTGACCATGGCCTGGTTGCTTCTCCTTTCTGGGCTACATCAGGCCCTTTTAACCCAACACCTCAACACACCGGCCTGGCTTCTCTGCCTTTCACATTCTGGCAGTTACCCCTTTTCCTCCTCTGCTGAACAGGGCAATGGGAAGGACCCAAGCACTGAGTTGGGATGGGGCCAGGGCTCAGAAGCCAGCGTCACAACGCTTTGACCACCAGCTTGGCCTCGGTAGAGGATGTCAGGCCTTCTTTCTGTTCTTCTCAGGACGTGCGGGGGACACTGAGGTCTGGAGTGGGGAGCACCTTGTTTGGATCACATAGGCAGTCATGCAGAGCTGCAACTAGAAGGTCTTGCAGGCGCTGTGGGCTCCTCTGACGCTGGTGGCAGCCTTTCTTGAGAGCATCTAGAGGGCCCATCAGCACGAAGGTCAGGGACGTGCTTTCTCCCCTTCCGTGGAAGGCGCCTCCAGGCGGGGGGCCTCTGCCTGCGGTGGGGCCCCTGGGTGTAGGGCAGAGTCGGGCTGGACATCCTCTTTCCTAAGTCCAGGAGGGAGGGGCTGGTGGCCTGCAGCAAGGAACATGTCAGTGAGGTGCCTGGAGGCTTCTGGGAGGGATCTCCATTGGTGGCTCAGGGTGCCCTAGGGCCTCCCCTCCCTCCCTCCCTCCCTTCTGGGGAGGGAACTCGGCTGAGAGTAATGCCATTTGTCCTAGCTCTGGGATTAGGTGCGGCCGCGTTAAGTGAAGAGTGTGTAGCCATTAAAGGGATGCAGTGAAGGGAAGCGGAGCCCAGCGCAGCTGCCGGAAGTCTGGTGGGTCTTGTCATTCTCTCCCTGGCCATCCCATACCCTCTGACCATGGCCCCTAGTCCCCTCCTTCCTGTCCAGTCCTCCCAGGTCTGCCTGGACGTGTGTGTGTGCCTGTAGTGCCTGCGTGCTCACAGCCACCTGGGGGAGGGGTCCAGGGGTGCTGGGGTGGGGGCAGCCTGGCCCCCAAGCCTGGCACCAGGTCCTGTCTGCCTTTGGGACCAGGAGCAGGTTCCTCAAGTGTCCTAGCCCCTGGGGCTGCCCGAGAGAGATGGCTCAGGATGGACCCTGCAGATTCCTGGTGGAGTAGAAGGAGGTGGTGGCTGAGAGATGGGAAGGAAGGTCTCAGTTTCTCTTGTAGCTTCTTTTGGGCTGAGCAAGTCTGTGAACTGGCCGGAAGCCAACAGTTCTGAGAGTTAAAGATTTACCGTAGGGCCTTTGAGGTAACTGGAATGGTGAGGTCCCAGGGTGCTCAGAAGTCACATTCATGACTTTGATCCTGTCTAGACTGTGAAAGCCACAGCTTGTCAAAGCCAGAAGGACCCCTAGAAAGTTCACAGGTTTTTAATTTGTCATATGGTGGGGGCCGGACACAGCCACCCTGAATTTGTTTGGAATGTGGTATTTGTCTGTGGGGAGCTCACTAAGAGCTTTTATAGATTTTCATAGGGTTCTGTAACCCCAGGAGGTCATAAACTTCTGATCTGGTCCAACCGCTCATTGTCCAGTTGAGGAAATAGAGGCTAGATGTAGGGAAAGGTCTCATCCAGAGGCACATAGGGAGCGGGTGGAGTGGCTGGGACATGGATATGGACTCCAGGCCTACTTGGATTTTGGCTTTTTTTTTTTTAAAGCTTTTTTTAAAAAAAATATTTATTTATTCATGAGAAACCCACACACAGAGGCAGAGACATAGGCAGAGGGAGAAGCAGGCTCCCCACAGGGAGCCAGATGTGGGACTTGATCCCAGGGCTCTGGGGTCATGACCTGAAATGAACCAGATTTTGGCTTTTGTATCAAGGAGATGGAGGCCTCCTGAGAATGCCTGCTTCTTGGAATCTCTCAAGGGGGACACCCAGTGACCTGGGGTAGGTATGTGGAAGGATGGTATGGGGGCAGGGGCTGGCTGGCATTGCCCAGCTCCTCTGTGGGGGTGGCAGCGGGGGCAGGGCAGGTGTTAGGGCATGATAAGCTTGTTTCTTTCTTTTTTTTTTTTAATTTTTATTTATTTATGATAGTCACACAGAGAGAGAAAGAGAGAGAGAGAGAGGCAGAGACACAGGCAGAGGGAGAAGCAGGCTCCATGCACCGGGAGCCCGACGTGGGATTCGATCCCGGGTCTCCAGGATCGCGCCCTGGGCCAAAGGCAGGCGCCAAACCGCTGCGCCACCCAGGGATCCCGATAAGCTTGTTTCTACTTTATTGGGAAGAAATGGTGAATACATGGTACCTGGAGTGCACCAGCCCCATGAGGCATGCTGGTCAGTTATCGTTCGATTTGCTCTCGAAGTTGAGATCTCCTATTTCTTGCTCTCACTCCTGCCTCTGTCTCTTCTTGCTTCACATGGAGACTTTACCTGGGCAGGGAGGCAGCCCCCTTTCTCATGTGGACACCTGCTTGTCAGAGATGCCAGAGGCCCTGGGGCAAGGGAGGGTAAAGACCTTCTGGCTGAGATCTTGCCTTTCTGGGAACCTGTGCTATCCTTCTCTGCCAGTGAAGGCTTTCCCATCCGTGGAGAAATTGCGTCAGCCTGTGTTTAGGCAGCTGGGGCTGGTCATCTGCAGGAAGCCTTCCTCTGGACATGCTCTAGGCCACAGACCTGGGTTAAGAATGGTGTGGAATGCTGGGCATAAGGACCATATAGGGGTTACCAACAGTGGCTCCGAGGTGGGCTGGCTCAGGGTCATCCGAAGCTCTGCTTCTGCCCAGCTGTGTGACCTTCAGTCAGCTGCTTGCTCTCTCTGAGCCGAGGTTTCTCCTTCTGTAAAGTGCATATATTAGTGACATATATTCTCAGGGTGTGAGAATTGGGTGTGATAGATCAGGGAAAGCTCTCAACACAGTCCCAGCATGGGGCTGGTGAGTTACCAGGAGCTCAGCCAGTGCTGGCTGCTGTCAGCGAGGGAGGTTATGATATTTGTTTTGTTTTTTTTAAGTTATGATATTTGCAAGGAAATATCATTCCATTCCTTTTGACTGCCTATGATCTGAGCCTAAGAAAAATAGGAATGGATCTGACTCTGTCATAGATGGATTTGGGGGTTGAGTGGAGAGAGCCCTATTTGGGGAAGCTTCATGGGCTAGAGAGGAGCATGCTCTGTGATGGGCCTATCCACCATGGTCTGTGTTAGGAGCTTCGGTGGGACTGGAGGGCAGCTGGTCCTGACCTGCCTTGTTCCTAACTCTGCCCCTCCCCACAAGCTGTCTTGTTTGTTTGCTCGGTAAACCCTTCAGAGCTGGTGCAAAGGTAAACTCTCAACTCAGGCTCTGTTGGAGGAAAGACAAATTCTCAATAAGTGGGGTCTAAGTTCCTGAGGGTTTTTTTTTTTTTTTGGTTGAGCATTCCCTGCTGGGAAACCCAGAACAAATCCCAGGTTGGGAATCTGGGAGTAAACCAGGACTTTATGCTTTGTTTGCTTGTTGATTGACGGATGATTTGTGAGTCTTCTTCCAAGATGGATCAGGAGAGGCTGCTTTTGATGTTAAAGCACACATAAAATGGATGAAAACAGAAAGAACATCATTCAAAGGGAGCAGAGAGTGGGGTGTGCGGAGCAGTGGTATGTGATAGCATGCCAGGTGAACGCAGAGGGCCCGCGTCGCTTACAAAATGATGAGCCCAGGCTCTGGAGCTGGGTGGCCTGTGTAAGATCCCAGTCACCCACTCGTTAGCTCTGTGAGCTGGGCCAAGTTGCAGGCCCCCTCTGGGCCTCACTGTCCTCATCTGTAACATGAGAGGAAGGTAGGTCATGGTGCTGTGGTAAGGGTTAAATAGCATGTAGTACAGACCTATTGTGTCCAATAAATCGAAGTTCATATTACTAATGCATTTAGCTTGCTGATTTCTCATAGCAGATCCAAAAAGGGGAAGGTAATTGGCAGGCGCACATCTCTCTTGGGCACCTACCATCAGGTAGGAGATCCCTTCTGCTTTGGAGAGCTTTTGGTGAAGTTGGGGGACCAGTGTTCTCCTTGCGAGAGCAGCTGGCATCTGGCAACATGCATGCGGCGTCCCACGGTGGGACACCGAGCAGGAGAGCTTGCCTAGGACTTTGAAATACAGCAGAGTCCAACTCCAGGCTGAGGCTGGCCGTGGGGGAGGTTGGGCAGGGTTTTAATGGACAAGAAAATGGGTCAAAGTAGGTGGGGGTGGGGGCAGGGGATCCTTTTCTCTCTCGGGCTCTCAGGGCCTCCACCGGCTCACTGCAGGGTGGACTGCACACTCTGCAACCCTGAGACTCTGAGCCAGACTGCCGACAGTCCCTTGGTGGCAGCCCTGGACTCCGGGGTGACTGATGGGCAGGAGCTTGGCCCTCAGCCAGGCAGCACTGCGGGCCTGTGGGGGATGGGGTGTGCAGTGAATTCCAGCAGAGGAAGGGATTTGCTTCTGGTTCGGCCTCCCAGGGGTGTAATTGGGCTGGAGAAACTCCTGCACAGCTGGGAAGCAAATGTGGAGGATTTTCTTCGCTGTGCCCGTACGTGGAGGGTGGGGCAGTCTGAGGCAGGGTGGCTGGTGGAGCTGGGCGGTTGTGGGGTGTGGCTGGGTGGTGGGTGGTGGTGTGATTGTGCTGGGGGTGTGACCGGCTGGGAGGGGCTGGGTCAGCTGTGGGGAGTGGCCCTGGGATCGCACGTGGGGCTCCCAGCGCCTGGGCCCGCAGCCACCCCTCCTCCCCCAAGCCCCGGTGCCCATTCACAGACTTTTGAGACTGTTTGCTTCCCACTCCATACTTGCGCCTGTGGCCCAGATGGCTGTGATGACACTGCTTGAACAGGTCAGCACCGTGTGAGTTTGCCTGTGCATTCGTGTGCATGTAAGTATGGGGATATGGGGACAGGGTCAGGGATGCCCCAGACGGGAAAGAAAATCTGGCCTCGGTGAGTACGAAGGGCTGTAGGAACCTTCCCACATATACCCTGCAGCAGCATCATACCAGAGACAAAACCTCGCGACCTGTGAAAGCCTCACCCATCTTTAGTGCCCAGTGCCATGCTTGGTGCCTAGTGGTGCTCACTAAGTACAGAATGAGGGGATGGGGAGCAGGCTGTCTGCTTGCTCCCAGCCTCTAGTGTAGTCTGGATCCACTGTGAATTTGATACGTGGCGTTGGGGCAGTTGCTTCCCAAGCCTCAGTTTCCAAATCTGTTAAATGGCTAATCATTTCATTAGCCCATAGCACCATATGCCAGGCCCTGAGCTCTTTTACACACACCACCTCTTTTAGTTTCAGCAGCAGCCATGTGAGATGGATAAGCAGTATAAAGCCTGTTTCACATCTGGGGAAATCAAGACTCAGAGAGGTTGAGGGATTTGCTCAAAGATCACAAGGCTGGTAAATAATGGAGGCAAGGTTCAAGCCCAGGCAGGCTGGCTCCAGTCTCAGCCCTTTACCGTACCGCTAGCAGCTAGCACACTGCTACCTCTCAGATGGTTGGGATGCAACAGAATGGCATGCGCAGCCCTTCACTGGAGGCCTGCTGCATGTAGTGGGTACCAAGTACATGAGAGCTGGTTATTGGGTGCACCACACCAGGAAAGGCACAGGAAGCTCAGCCTCAGAGAGCTCCCGGTCTCACTCCTGGGGTACACCTTTTCATCCAGGGCAGAGCTAGACCCTCTTCCCAGTCTTGATTTCTAGACAGCTTGGTCTTTGGAAGGCCCTTGGCCTCTTCCTCCTTTCTCTTTAGGTTTTAGAGAGGATGGTGAGGGAAGCAGAGCATTTTGGGGTGGGGGGGTAGGGAGTGACTTTCAACTCCAGAGCAGTGGCCACAGTTACCGTGGTATTTCCCGAAAGTGCAGCGTTGCCATGGCATCTCCATGACGACAAGAGCATCTCATTCATTATCCCCAGCACCTTGGCAGGGAGAGCTGATCCTAGGGCTGGGAGAGTGCAGTGGGAGCCTGGCCGAGGGCTAGAGGTCTTGGTGGCTGAGGCCCCCTCCTGCTCTCCCCTGCCGCAGCCAAGGTGTCCCTGCCAGGCTCTGGAGCTGCCTCTCTCCTGGAGTCTAGGTTCAAATTTCAGTTCTGCCAGGGCTAGCTGTGTGATTTTGGGCAGGTGCTTTAACCTCTCTGAGCCTCATTTTCCTCAACTGTAAATGTAAATAGTGACAGTAGTAGTTATAAGGCTTAAATGAGGTAAGGTGTGTAAAAGTGTTAAATAAACCCAGTGCCAGCCTGGTGGTAAGTGCTTGATACATGTAGCAGTGAAAATAACAATGATGATGATTATAATGGTATCACTGATACTATTTTTATTATAGCTGCCCCCTTGGAGGGGCTCCCTGTGGAGGAATAAAAGACCAAATTTGAAGTTAGGAAGGAAACCTATTTGAGTCAAGATTTAGCGGTTTCCTGTGTGACTGTGTCAAGGCATTTCGCTTTGCAGCCTCAGTCTTCTTATCTGTAAATTGGGAGTAATAACAACTCATTATGATTCATTCATATCCTGAGTACTCAATTAGGACGACCTCTGCCTGGGGAGATCGGCGGGGCTTCCACGATGAATCAGACTTGTCCCTGCCCTTTGGGGCACCCAGGCATGTGGGGAAGGAGAAGGAATGAAATTAGTATTTGTGGAGGGCCTCTGTGCACCAGGTGCCAGGCAGGGCCTGCCCCGGCAGAGGTCAATAAGTCCTGGTCCCGCCCTGGGACCTGAAGGCTAGGGTGCGGAGCTGTGTATAGAAACACCTCAAGTCTATGGTGCATGGACCTCATGCTCAGGTGCACCCAGGGACTGGGCGGGAAGCCAAATGAAGGAAGGAGGTCGGCTGTGGGACCATGTTAACTGGAGAATACATGCCTCAGTCAGTGCTGGCCTGTGAGGATGTGTGCCCAGTGTCAACCGAACATGTTCTTTTTAAAGAAAAGTTAGAAGTTCTAACTTTTATGTGAAATCTCCTGATTTTGAAATATCGATAACTAATCTCAAATTTAAGAAAAATGCTGTGCAAGCCAAAGAATGCACATTTGCGTTCTGTTTTAGCCTGGGGGGGGAGGGGTCCTGACTTTCCCATCCTGAGCTATGGAGTGGGGATGGGGCCAGTAGAAGCCTGAGGAATGGGTGGATGGGGATGACTTCAGAGAGGTGATGACACTGGAACTGGGGTCTTGGAGGATGAGTAAGTGTCCCAAGGGGGAGGGGGAGGCATTCCGGCAATGGGAAGTTCCTTAGCAAAGGCCTAAATGCATGACCAAGATTGGTGACTGGTTGGGCGAGGCTGGAGTTTAGGAAAACTGCTGGCAAAGTCGGCAAGAGTCAGGCAGGCCCAGGGCAGCAGGGCGGGGGGCGGGGGGCATCGAGGCCTCAGCCTCCAGCCGTCCTGGAGGACTTGGTGGCTCCAGGGGGATTAGAAGCCCCCCAGTTTTCCATCCTTGAGTACAGGAGTTCTGGAATGCAGGTGGGTGTGGAGGGTCTTGAATGGCTGCCTCTAGGCCTTCAAGAGGGCTGCAGGGGCAGAGGGCGGGCAGTGCTGGAGGCTCCTCTAGCCAGCACGCTGGTGGCTGGCACTTTGTACAAGAAGCAGCATCTTGCCTGCCCCCCACCCCACCCCAGAGTATTTTTTAACCTTCTCTGGGGCCTGGGGCTAGTTGGCCCACTCTCTTTCTCCCTTTACCCTCTCCTGAGCCCAGGCTTTGCCATGGCTTTCTCCCTGGCCTTCTGGCCTCTAACCATCTGGTTCCTGCTCCTCTGTCCATCTCTGGGCAAAGGCCACGGCCTCTGAAAACGGCGATTTGGGATTCTGAGGACTGGCTGTCAGAGATTAGAGAGAGAGCCTGGAGTTGGCTTGACCGTGCTTTCTGGGCTCAGTTATTACCCACACTGTGGCTGACCCTCATGCGGTGCTGGGTGCCAGACATGGTCTGTGTGCTTTATATGTATCAACTCATTTAATTTTCAGAACTCTGGGAGCATGTCAAACTTTGCTGTTTTACAGATTAGGAAATTGGGGGCACTGAGAAGTTAGATAACCTGCCCAAGATCACATGGCTCCTGGGAGGTGGTGCTTGGGTTTGAATAAAGCTGCCGGCTTCTGGTCTTTGTGTAACCATAAGGCTTTCTTAATGTAGGGCTTTAGGTTCATGGGTGGGTTTGAGGGCATGAAATCTGGACTCCTTAAAATTGTTTCAAGATTTTCCAGCATATATGAATATTTTTTATAGGAAAATGTTGTCAGAGTCCCACAGGGGTCTATGACCCCCAGATGCCTGAGACTGCTGGTTGCATCATTAACAGTAAAAGTCTGTTAATGCAATCGACCAAGGGCCAGTGATCACAGCACCCAGGCCTGCAGGGGAAGCACGGTTGGGTGGCCGGAGTGGCCAGGTGCCCCCAGGCATGGCAGACAGATAGGGCATCATCCAGGTGGCTGTACCCCTCTACCCACTGTGATCAGGTCCTAGCCCCAAGGCCAAGAGGTGGGGCTCACTATGGCCACAGGGCAGAGGGCTACCCTTATCAGTGGGAAATAGGACTGCAGTTGCAACCTGGGGATAAACAGGCCTGTCACCTCAACCCTCCAGCCTCCGGCCAGGAAACCTGTCCCTTCTTGCCCTGCTCTCAGCTAGAATTGCAAGGAGTCCCTGGAAAGCTCTGCGCAGTCCCTTATCTCCAAGTTGAGGCATGTACCCTTCCCCATTCCTACCCCTGGCCAACTAGCACTTGTTCTTCTGGTCAGTTCAGGTACCACTTCCTCCAGGAAGTTTCCGTGATCTTCCCCACTTACAACAGTGTTAAGTGCCCCTGAATTCTCTCAAATGCCCTTCCCCCACTATCACATTCATCCCGCTGCATTGTAGGTGCTTGTTTTCTTGGCTGCCTTGGGTTCCCCATGTGCTGGCACATGCATAGTAAGGACTGAATTGAAGAATATCAGCAGCGGAAGAGCCCCCTGAGATTGTCTGGCCCAAGCTCCTCCCAAACAGGCTGGAAGCCCAGAGGGGTTAGGGCGTGCTCCTCATCACATAACATGTCATTGGCAGAACTGGGAGCAGCACTGGTATCTGAGACATATCCTCATCTCATTTCACACTCCTGCCTCTTGCTTCTGAGCACATCCTTTTTTTTTTTTTTTTTTTAAGATTTTATTTATTTGGCAGAGAGAGGGAGAAAAAGAGAGAGCATGAGCAGGGAGAGTGGTAGAGGGAGAGAGAGAAGCAGACTCCCTACTGAACAGGGAGCTGGACATGGGGCTCAATCCCAGGACCCTGGGATCATGCCCTGAGCTGAAGGCAGATACTTAACTGACTGAGCCATCCAGTGCCCCTGAGCACGTCTTTTAAAAACATTTGTTTCCTTATTTTCACAAAAATAGTAAATGATTATGGTAGAAAATCTAGGAAACAAGAAGAAGAAAAAAATCATTCAGATATGATAATTTTTAACGTTTTGGAGTTTTGTTGTTGTTTGGATTTAAAACCAGTTTCTAGCTTATGCATAACAATTTTAAGCAGAAATATAACCATGCATTCTGTTTTATAAATGTTTTCTACGGGGATCCCTGTGTAGCTCAGCGGTTTAGTGCCGCCTTCGGCCCAGGGTGTGATCCTGGAGTCCCTGGATCGAGTCCCACATCGGGCTCCCTGCATGGAGCCTGCTTCTCCCTCCGCCTGTGTCTCTGCCTCTCTCTCTCTCTCTCTCTCTCATGAATAAATGAATAAGACTTAAAAATAAATAAATAAATAAATAAATGCTTTCTACTTTAACAACATGTATGGCAATTATATTTCTATGTCAGTAAATGTCCTTCTTCCATATCTTGTAAAAGTTGTAAGCAAGCAGCTGCCGGGGATTCTAATCTGGTACTTGCATCATAATTGCTAAGGACAATCTCCTGTTGTTGAGCATTCGCTATTATAAACAGCATTGGGATTTGGATTCTTGTGGGGAAATCATTACACACTTCTGGAGTTACAACCTCTAGGATAATAAGTTCTTAGAAGTGCAGTTTTGGGTCTCTGGTATGTTGCGCCAACACTCAGTGCAGTGGATCTTGGGCCTGGGAGGGATTTTCAAAATCTTCACCCCCAGGTCTGGGTCTGAGGCTTCCATTGTCTTCCTGGCTGTGCCTGCCCAGACCCTCGTGCCTTCTGTCCCTGTCCCCATCCCTCTCTCTCTCCTGCTAGCCTCCAGCACTCATGTAAGGGAGACTGGGGGCTGCTATTTGGGGTGAGGAAACTGGGGCCTTAGTATAGTGGATGTGGGGTGCAGTCTTCATTTACTCCCCAGTGAAACCAATACAGGTGGCCTGCTCTGGGTGGGGGATGGGGCTGAGCAGGACCCAGGAACCCCAAGTTCTGGCTGCCTGATGAGGCTGCTCGGCCCATTCAGAGAGAGAAATGTGTGGGAAAGCACTGTGAGAGAGGAGGAGACGGCAAGGGTGGGGTGTTCAGCTGCAATTTAGAATTCCACCTCTAGCTCCCAGGCCTTGCAAAGGTTTGTTTCACTTTGTCCTCTCTGGACCTGGGATTTGCTTGGCCTAGTCTTGGACTCTGATAATTATAATAAATAACAACCACCGTCATAGACACCATATGCTTGGTATCGCTCTAAGTGATTTATACACATCATACGCCTTAGAGGTAGGGACATAAGCCCCGAACCTCTTGCGAGGCAGGTACTATTGTCAGCCCTTTTTCACAAGTAGGGAAACTGAGGCTCAGAGAGATCATGTGAAGCTTGTGTGAAATCACACAGGCTGGGCAGCAGTACTTGAGCATGGACTCGTGAGCTCAGGTCCTGTGTGTCCACAGTCGGCAGACCCCCTGGAAAGCCCACACTCCCAACTTTTCACCTGTGGCTCTCCTCTTCTCTCCACAGCCTTGGCCCCGAGGGCCCCACTGAGTGAGCGGCATGTGGCATCCCCGGGCCTGCCCAGAGTCCTTCAGCCCGCTGCCCAGCACCCTCAGGAGGCCCTGACGCCCTGGGGGCACTTCTGCTGTGCACAGGACCACGTGGGGCTTTGCCATGGTGACATAAAGGGGCGCGGAGGAAGGAAGGAGCGCGACCGGCCTGCGGACTGTGCCCCTGGCTGGGAGGAAGGGCCGGGGGCCCGGATCTTCCCCTCCTGCTGCCCACCGAGGGCCGTGCTTGCTAAGCGTCTGTGAATTTGTTGGCCAGTGGACGACTCTGGTGTCTCCTCCTGCGTGGGGCCTGGGGGTGGCCAGGGCAGGCGGGCCCCCGGCGGCCGAGGTCTCGGGGGCCAGGATGCCCGCCCTGGCGCGCCTCCGGAGGCTGTGTCGGCACGTGTCCCCGCAGGCTGTCCTTTTCCTGCTGTTCGTCTTCTGCCTCTTCAGCGTTTTTGTCTCGGCCTACTACCTGTATGGCTGGAAGCGGGGCCTGGAGCCCTCGGCGGACGCCCCCGAGCCTGACTGTGGGGACCCGCCCCCCGTGGCCCCCAGCCGCCTGCTGCCGCTCAAGCCCATGCAGGCGGCCGCCCCCTCCCGCACGGACCCGCTGGTGCTGGTGTTTGTGGAGAGCCTCTACTCCCAGCTGGGCCAGGAGGTCGTGGCCATCCTGGAGTCCAGCCGCTTCAAGTACCGCACGGAGATCGCGCCGGGCAAGGGCGATATGCCCACGCTCACCGACAAGGGCCGTGGCCGCTTCGCCCTCATCATCTATGAGAACATCCTCAAGTACGTCAACCTGGACGCCTGGAACCGGGAGCTGCTGGACAAGTACTGTGTGGCCTACGGCGTGGGCATCATCGGCTTCTTCAAGGTACACAGGGCTGGGGTCCCCAAGCGGTTCATAGCTCTGGCTGATTCTGAGTCCCATTTCTACACTCTATAGCCAAGTGTCTGACTTTTCCCATCTGTGAAATGGGTATAATGGTAGCGCCTACCTCCTAGGATTGTCGTGAAGGGTCAGTGGATGAGTATGTGTAAAGCGCTTGGAACACACACGCCTGATGTCTAATAAGTGCTTTTTAAATATTAGTTTTTATGCATGGCATAAAGTGCATGGCAGGCGGATTGCCTGCTATGCATGGGACTTGGCACACAATAGTCACACGCCTAAAGGAAGCCCTGGGAATGGGTGTGAGCTAGGAGAGGCTTGGTCCCTTAATTGTCATGGCAGTCTTCCTAAGGGACAGGGTGTGTCCTCATTTTGCAGACGGGAAAACCAAGGCTTAGGAAGGTTACGTATTTGAGGCTAGGTAGCCTTTAAGTGGGAGAGCCATGATTTGAACTCAGACTTAGTCTGGGCTCTGGATCCCAGACTCTTTCCTCTTGGCTATGGTGGGCTGTGGCATTTATGGATTTCCTGAACAGAGCCGTGTTGCATTGGAAGAAAGAGGAGAGAGGAATCCCAACAGCAGGTAAGCTGCTCTGGGCTCTGTGGGGCACCCATAATGACTGCTGGGATCAGAGTCTTTGCTGAAAGTGTCATGGAGAAGCTGTCCATGGGGAGGAGAAGGTTGGAACAGCTGGATCGGGGAATCTAGAGGCTCTGACCAGAGGACTCTCATCTTCAAGATGGGTGGTAGGGACTCTAGGTAGGTGCCTGGAGACATTTGTTTCTTCATTCAGCAAATATTTACTGTGTGCTTATTGTGTTCCAAGTCCTTTGCTAGGTACCAGAGACAGAATGGTAATCAGAGAGTGCAGAGTCACTCCTGTCACGGAGCTGACATTTCAGTGCAGTGGGGTGGAGTGGGTGACAGACAGTGTGAACAAGTAAACGTACCATGTGGCAAGTGGTGATAAGTACAAGAAGGAATAAAGTTGGGAAAGGGCATAGGGAGTGATGGGTATGGGCAGTTGACACTGTTTTTGCTAGCCAAGAAGGATGTCTTTGACAAAGTGACTGGAATGATGTGCGATGAGGAGCCGCATGGCTCTCTGTGCAAAGGGCTTTCCAGGCAGAAGTAACAGTAAGTGAACAGATCCTAAAGCAGGTTCTTGGTTGGCATGAGCTGGGAGAGGAGCAGGGGTGGGTCAGAAGTGGCCCGTGTCCGCTGACGGGTGCCCATGTGTCCCCAGACATTTGTGGGCACCCCTGTGCACGGGGCCCTGTGCTTGGTGTAGGGAGGAGCCTGGTCCAGGCGAAGGGTTCCCACCATGTGTTCTTTCATGCATTAATGCAGCAGGATGCTCTGCCACCAAAAGAAGATTTTATGGGCCAAGAAATTGAAGGCCCTTAGAAGTCCTGCAGTAGAGCAACCTGGTGAGATTTGTTCCCCAGCTGGTTTGATCACAAAGCCCTTTATTTCACAGAGCATCCTCTGGGAAATGCTGGCCTGGTTTATGGCTTTTCAGTAGCATAACCTCAGACTGCCTTTATTGTCTGTTTTTTCTTTTCTCCTGGACTCTTCCATTCCCTGCCATGAACTTCATTAAGTTTGATTCAGAGCCCCAGGCTTGAAGAACATCACAATGGCTGACATTTATTGAGTGCTCACCCAGCACCATGCACTGTCCTTGTGCTTTGTGTGAAGAATGAACTCACCTAACACTCACCCTCCATCCTCTGAGGCTGGTGGATATCATTCTGCTTTAAGAGAAAAAGAAACTGAGGCAAAGAGGGATGAGGAAGTGTGCCTCCCCTCATCCTCTAGTAAGCACAGATCCAGGATTTGAACCTGGGCAGTCTGGCTGCAGAGGCTTTAGTTGTAACCACTTTGTGATGAGTCCAGGGCCTCAAATGTGGCTTATGGAGTAGAATTTACATCAGCACCCAGAGCTTCCGTAGTCTTTGGAGACCAGACAGTGGGCTGTGGTCACTGGGCACAGTTGGTACACCAGAGCTTGGATCCCATCTAGCCCCAATTCTTCACTCTACAGAAGGTGAACATGAGGCCCTAGGGAGCAGGGACAGGCTCACAGTCTTACTGTGAGGTTAGTGGAAATTCCAGTCTTCATGTTCTTCCTACCATATTGCTTAAGACCAGACCCCTCCTTGGTCTTGAGCAAAGGCCTGTGACTTTCTGCTCAAACAGAGCCATCTGGTGGTTAAGCTCCATCTTTTGGCTCTTTCCACAAGGCCCACGTCTGTGCTGTGCATTGGGCTTGTCAAACCCAGAGGGTTTGTGGACTCCAGAAGCCTGGAGACCCACACTTTCCAATTCCCACCGGTGCTGGATTCCCAGGTCAGTGTAAGAGCAGGGGCTGAAAAGTCCAGACTCCGGTTCAAATCTTTCCGACTGGGGCAGGATATTAAACCCATCTGTAAAGTGGGCCCTATCATAGCACCTCCCTCACTGGGCCATGTCGAAGATGCAGTGGGTGGTACCCTGAGCCACCCAATGAATGGAAGTGTCTTGCTTTGTCATCCCATGTTCAGCAAACACAGCTGGTGGTCACTTTTGTCTGTCTTGTGGCTCTAACATGCACCCCTATGAGGTCCTTGGGGCGGGGGGCAGATCTTCCTTGATCACCCTGGTTCCTGCAATTGTCCCAACCTCCTGACTCCAGGACCCCTCTGCCTGCATGAATCTATTGGGAGATTTGGTGTCTCCGGAGTGAGTCCTTGGTGCTGAGGAGCAAGAGGGGTTCCTTTCTGGTGGGCTGAGGCCCACTGTAGGGGTTGGTCTCTGGGATGCTGAGGCATACTCTCCATTCCCTTCCCCAACTGGCTCCTTCCATTGCCGACTGGGGTGGGTGATTAGCAACTTGGCTTTCTCCCTTCCTTCATGTCTCCCCACTGGGCAGCTGGCTGAACCGCCAGCACCTGGCAGTCAGCTCAGGAATGGGGCTTTGAAATAGGATCCCCTAGTGCCTGCAGTCCAGTGTGGCCTCCCCGGCCACAGCAGGTGATGGACAGGGCCTGAAATGTCACCGGACCCCACTGGCTCTGCCCCCACATAGCCCAAGTGCTGGCTTCGTAGCCCAAGCGCTGGTTTTGGGATCCAATGGACCCTGGGGCCGGGCGGAGTGACCTCTCGGGCTGGCGCTCTGCATTGGGTCTTAACACTCAGGCTCAGGAGAGGGTGGGGCATGGGCAAGTACTGGTGTGTGGAGGATTGAATGCACGTTCTTTCTGGCGTTTTACAAAGCCAGAGCCCTGCAGAGCCTTTGTGGGAATTTGAAACAAGCACTCCTGCGTGGTGGATATTAGCAAAAGACACCATCTAGGCAGAGGCAGCTCCACTTGGGGCATGTGGCTCGGCCCTCAGCTGAATATCCTTGGGCAGTGCTCACCTGGCCGGCTCTCCTGGATGGCCTGGTATAACTCTCCTACCTTTCTCTCCAGACTCCTTTGGTGCCCTCCTTTGGTCCCCTTTGCTTTGCCCCACCCCAGTCATTCTCCACACGGAAGCCAGATGGATCTTTTTAAAATGCAAATTGGAAGCTGTCATCCCTCTGTTTGAAACCCTTTGATAGAGTCTTTGATGGCTTCCCGCTGCCACTCCAGTCCTCCGGGGTCCCAGGTCTGGCCCTGCCTGACCTTTCTGGCTCATCTCCTCCTCTCCTTCTTGGTCACTCCGCTGGCCTCTTGCTATTCCTTGAGCCCCCTCCTTCCTCAGAGCCTTTGGACTTGCTGTTTTTTGAATGGGACTCCTACTTTTCCCTAGTTGATACTTATTCTTTAAATCTTAGTTCAAAAGTCCCTTCTCCAGGAAGTCTTTGAGCCAGCTGACTATGGCCAGTTATTGACTCTTCAGGATCTATGAACTTGCTCTATGTAGCATGTGCCACATTGAAGTTTTGTTTTTTTTAAGATCTTATTTATTCATGGGAGACACAGAGGAAGAGCCAGAGCCATAGACAGAGGGAGAAGCAGGCTCCCTGTGGGGAACCCAATGCGGACCTTGATCCTAGGACTCTGGGATCACGACCCCAGCCAAGGGCAGACACTCAACCACTGAGCCATGCAGGCATCCTGTCATATTGAAGTTTTATATTTATTTCTGTGATTTTGATTGCTGCCTCTCTTCTCTGCTTAATTTTAAGGTTATGGGGGCAGGAGTCACGTCTATATTGCCTTACTATATCCCTGGCACTTAACATAGTACCTGGCACAGTAAATAGCTGTGGAATGAACAAATGAAACCCGTATTGAATATCTGTCAGGTGCCAGGTACTAGGGAACTGTTCCTTTTTATTCTTTCTAAAACTCCAGCTAACTCATGGCTCAATCTGTTAAGCATTCAACCCTGATTTCTAACTCAGGTCATGATCTCAGGGTTGTGAGATGGAGCCTCTCACCTCTCTCTTCTCTCCCTCTGTCCACACCCCCCCCCCCCACTGTCAAAAGAAAAAACAAACCCAGTTAGCTCATCAAACATGTGTTTGCTCCCACTGGGTATCAAGCCTGTTTAGGGCACTGGGGATCCAAAGGTGGAAATGATACAACTCCTGCCCTCAAGAGGGCAGACTGGTGAGAGAGAGACTCTGAACAGAAGATAATGCAGTGGCCAAGGTGATAAGTGCTGCAGATGAGGCTCTAACCTGGTTCCAGGGAGGTCAGTGCAAAGAAGAGTGTTTTTGCTTTGGGTTTTGAAGGATGAACAGGAGTTTGTCAGGCCAAGAAAATAGAATGGAGCTGACACAGGGACAAAAACAAATTGTGCTATATTCAGCAGCAGGTGGCTGGGAGGGGGAGGGATGGTATGAAGGAGCAGGAGCTATGAGCCTAGGGAAGACGACAAGGGGGGAGTGCCATGGGTACTGCCTGCAGATCCCAGGGAGCTGGGTAGCACCAGGCCCTGGGAAGAGAAGGGAGGTGCAGCGAGCTGGGCTAGGTGCTAGGTGCATTTGGAGGGTTGGGGACACTGTGGGCCAGAGTGGCTTTGGTCCTGCACCCCCAGCAGACACCTCCTCTTTGCTGTCTTCTGCATTGGCACCCACCTAAGATTTCTCCTGAGGAAAGGATGATGTGGTAAGAGCCGGTTGGGAAAGCCCAGCAGGGGAGCCTGGTGGCCAGGTGTGTGGGCTCCAGGGGCAGATCATCTCCAGGGGCATGGCTCTTCCTGACCCTGCCCGACCGAGGACAGCCTAAGTTTCCTCCCCCATGAAGTGGGATAACACAGGAATTGCCTCCTGAGACTGGTATGGGGACCAAAAGAGCAATTGGTTCTGCCTCCGGCCCCGTCCTGAGCACTTTGCCCGGATGAACTCTCATCATCGTCTACCATCCCATGAGGTACATTTTACAGCAGACAAAACGGAGGCACTGAGAGGTTGCAAAACTTGCCCAAGGCCAGGCATTCTGGCGGTGGAGTCTGGACTCACAACCGCTAGACTTTTCTCTGTGTGATTTTGGGCAAGTTACATAGCCTCTCTGGGCCTTAGTTTCCTCATCTGTAAGATGGGAATGACAGTGACACCTCGGCTGTGGGGTCACTGTGAGTATTAATAGCACCCCTGCATGCCAGGTGGGTGACCTGGGCTTCTGGCTTTGATCAGCACATGGTGCTAATGTATTATTGTGCCGGGCGGAGCTGGGTTTGCACCAGCGCGGTTAGGGTTAGCACGGGGCCCGGGACGCGATAAGGCTTCCGTGAGCGTTAGAGAGTACTGTTGACATGACTGTTAGCGGTCCCCACCTGAGGGTCTGCGGTCCCTCGGGGCTTCTGGATCTGACAGCTCTGCTCCCTTCTCCCCACCCTGGCTGCAGGCCAACGAGAACAGCCTGCTGAGCGCGCAGCTCAAAGGTTTCCCCCTGTTCCTGCACTCCAACCTGGGCCTGAAAGACTGCAGCATCAACCCCAAGTCCCCGCTGCTCTACGTGACGCGGCCCAGCGAGGTGGAGAAGGGCGTGCTGCCCGGCGAGGACTGGACGGTGTTCCAGTCGAACCACTCCACCTACGAGCCGGTGCTGCTGGCCAAGACGCGCTCCTCCGAGTCCATCCCGCACCTGGGCGCGGACGCCGGGCTGCACGCCGCGCTGCACGCCACGGTGGTCCAGGACCTGGGCCTGCACGACGGCATCCAGCGTGTGCTCTTTGGCAACAACCTCAACTTCTGGCTGCACAAGCTGGTCTTTGTCGACGCTGTGGCCTTCCTGACGGGCAAGCGCCTCTCGCTGCCTTTGGACCGCTACATCCTGGTGGACATCGATGACATCTTTGTGGGCAAGGAGGGCACGCGCATGAAGGTGGAGGATGTGAAGGTATGGCCAGGGGAGGGGGTGCCAGACAGGTTGGGGTGAGGGGTGCCTGACAGCCTTCGACCCTGGGGATGCCCCATCGTGGCTTCCCTGTCTGCCTCTCCCCAGTGCTGTGAGCACCCCCATCCCATTTCCTCGGCCAGGCAGTTTTAGTAACTGTTTGACTAGACAAAAGTGTCACTAGACATTACATAGAAGTACTGAATATAGAAGAATTTTGCATCTGCCAGGTGAAGCTCAGAAATGTACACGCAGAGGGAGAGACCCGGTCACTGAAGCTATGCAGGGTTGCTTATCTGCCTTTTAATCCAGAGGTGATTTTTCACTCTTGAAAATGTTTATGTCAGTTCCAGAGCTCCCACAGAACTTTTGAAACAAGAATTAGAGCTTGAATCATACACGGACATATTTTCACTGAGGTCTATATAAATAGTGGAGTGCATGTGTTTATTTAAAAAAGTGTTTACCAAACTAAACTGCATGTAAAAGCATTTTGCAGACCACGAAATTTTACACGCATGCAGCACTACTAAAGAGAAGCCTACAAATTAAGACCATTAAGTCGGCTTTAAAATGCAGTTTTCATCTAGTCTCTTATTTTACTGCAAAGTTCTTTGCAAAGAAAAAGACATAACTAGCGTATGCGGGAGGGGGTGTGTGTGGGGGAAATCAGTACTGGTTGCCACAAACAGAGGGCAAGGACCACAGTAGATCCAAGGAAAACAAAACCAAGGGATTAAATTCTGTAGAGATACTGCTGCCTGTTGACCCTGTCCTCCCTTAGGAGATTAGCAAGCGTTAGGACATATTAACACCGACTCCTCTTTGATGTTAGGATTGCAAAAGAGACTTCTAAGAGGAGGGCTTTCCTCCCAAGTGAATCTGGTTGTGGGTACTGTGTCCCATGTCCTCCTGAAGTCACTGTTGGGGTTCGCCCCAGAGCCCAGGAGGAAGGCCATGGGAGCGTTAGTCCTCCTGCCTGGGGCAGGAGTGAACACACCTCCAGAGGAGAAGAGTGTGGCAGGTGGTGTTGGGGAGCAGGCGCTGTCTGGAGAGTCAAGATCAATTTGACCCTTAATTAACTGGAACTCTTGGCCACATCCCTTCCCATGTCTGAACCTCAGTGGTGAACTGACAAGAGGGGCAGATGGGAAGCTTTCAGGCTGTTCCTCCCCATCCCACCCCGGGGCCAGGCTTTGAGTCCTCCCAGCTCCCATCTTGTGGGACAGGGGAGTGTCGCTTTGATCTGCTTTACACGTTGTGTTTGCTACTTGAGATTTCGCTTCCTTGAGGGCTGAGGGCCGTCCTGTTGAGTGTTAAGACTGTTCCTTGTGGAGGCTCTCCAGTTCCTGATGCTTCATGCGATGCCATAGCCCACGTCTAACAAAGCAAATTGCTCTGTTTTCTACTTCTACTAATGGGTGTGCTTCCCATTCTCTCCTGCTGTAACCTCAGTGTTTGCTGCCTGTCCAGCGAGTCCTTGATACTGGTTCAGGGTTGATCCCGCAAGGAAACCAGGCTACCAGGCTCACTGTGTCCCTCTTGGGGCCTGAGGTTGCCTTGCTTAGTTCTTCTTTTCCTCGCTTTTACAGTGAGAGGGATGAGAGCAGTTTGGAGCTATCTCTGTAGAAGAATACTAACAGCGACACCCTCTTCCGTATGCTCGGCTCAGGGTAGACTGCCAGGTGCTCCTCCAGCCAGGGTCCCATTCACCTTAAACATCCTTGTGGGTCTGAAAGGGAAGAGATTTTTCTCTCTCCCCTGTCCCTTAATCCCAAGCACAGGCTGCAACTAAGCCTTTCTTTCAGGGACATGAATGTCACCTCCTTAACTTGTACAGTACTGTCTTGCACTGCAGTTTAGGCCATAGGGGCAGCAGGTGCTTTTTCAGGGCTGGCAAATCCAAGCTCTATGTTTAGCCCTCTCTGTATTGCCTCGGCTGATCCTCAGCAGCCCCATGAGGTGAGCACCATTGCAAGTCCCATTTTACAGAGGAAGGCACTAAGGCTCAGAGAGGTGATGTAACATGCCCAAGGCCACACAGCTAGAGCATGCCTGTCTGTTAGGTAGTGCATGGCCTTGGTAAGATGCTGATGGTGGCCCCAGGAAGGCCAGGACTTTCTATTTGCAGACTTAGAGTCTGACGCTGGCTCTTCTTGCAGGTTTCTTGGCAGCCTTGTGCATTGTGTGCAGGGTGGGAACTTTTGGAGTCCTGACTCCAGAGTACAAGTGTGTGTTTGTTCTACAAGCGTCCACATCCCTTCTTTGGCTTGCCCAGCATGGCCTGTGCCATGCACGGGGACATTGCGTGGCTGGGTTCGCAGTACGTCTCTGGAAAAATCATGATCCTGGGACATCAGCCTTGTACTCACTGGGAGAGACCCTCCATGTTTGCCAGACTTAGATACAAGGCTCACAGTGGCCGTGACCACGCACCCAGCCATGCCACCATTTCACATTACTTACCAAAATGTCGGGCAGTTTGACACGCAGGGTCTTGTTCAAGTACCCGGAGAGAAATTACCATCTGCATTTCATACTTGGGGAAACTGAGGCCTCAGGCAGTCACAAAGCTTTCCGGAGGGTGCATAGCAGAGCCGGCTGGAGCCAGGTCTTCTCTGGCCAGGGACCTGGTGCAGGTGGCAGCCCAGGGCTGGCTTCCTGGATGTGGGACCCTGCACTCAGAAGGGGCCTGCACGAGATTAGCGCTCTGCCATGGGCTTCTTGACATTTAAATAGTTTTGGAGCCAGAGCCCACATTTTTATTTTTTGTGGGGCCCAACAAACCTTGCAGGTGGTCCTGCAACAATAGGATCTTTCTGGGCCTTCAGTGGGAAGAACAGGGAGCTCCTGGCTTCCGCCTCACCCACTTCCTCCTCCTCTGCCTCTCCTAGGCCCTGTTTGATACGCAGAATGAACTACGCACACACATCCCAAACTTTACCTTCAACCTGGGCTACTCAGGGAAATTCTTCCACACAGGTAAGTGGGCCTGGCTCTGACCCCACGAGCAACTTCCAGGGGCCCTCAGCAGCTGGATTCTTGGAGTGCTGTGCCACAGGGGCAGCAGGTGGGCTGATGGACCCACATTAGGGCCACATTGACCCAGGTGGCCTGTCCCTGATCCAGAGCCCACAGAGCAGTCACGGCCCCAGGCAGAGGGCATTTCAGGGCAGCAGTAATGCAACAACAGCCCTCACTCATCCCTCCCTGTCCTTCAGCCAGTACTGTCTTTTGGGGTTTTTTGTTTTGTTTTGTTTTTTATTTACTTGTATTTTTCTAAAAGATTCCATTTATATATTTGACAGAGGGAGAGTGCACAAGCAGGGGGAGTAGCAGGCAGAGGGAGAGGGAGAAGCAGGCTCCCCATGGAGCTGGGATCCCGATGCAGAACTCGATCCCAGTACCCTGGGAGACAGCAGACACTTAACCATCTGAGCCACTCAGGTGCCCTGGACTGTGCTGTCTTTTGGGGGCATCCTTTTGTCGCCCCCTCTCCACTGTCTTTTAAAATTATTTGTCCTACGTCTGCTTTAAAAAGTAATTGATTGGATTTGAAGAGCATTGCAGAAATATGTAGCATAGAATCAGAGAATGCCCTATAATTGTTCCTGCCCCAGAGATGGCCGTTGCCATTTCACTTTCAAGCCTTAAGGGTCAATGTTGAGGGTGTAGGTTGCCTGGTTCGTTGCCTTCCCTCCTGTTTTAGGCTCTCCCAAGTTCCTCACATGCTGCCCTTCTGGACGGAGCAAGAGGGAAAGACCCCTGAGTCGTCATCTATAGGAAATGTTCCCTGTAGCTGCCTTCTGTTTGGGTCACAGTGTGGAAAGCCTCTCTTGAGTTCTGGGAAAAACCCTAATACTCTGCAGTTGTGGGGAGAAAGGGTACAACATGGCACCAAAGCCAAATAGGACCAATACTGGGTCATCTGTATACATTTTTCACATTCTCGGCCCTCAGCCTATCAGAGGTAGTGTTAGTCACAGTATGAGACAGGATCAGACATCCCATATATATATACACAAATTGCTGCTCAGATTGTGAAGTAAAAGACAAATGGCAAATGGCCCAATAGGAAAGCAGGAATAGTATTAGAGAAGGCATGTGAGAGTTGGGAGAAACCTCTGGGATTGTTGTCTTTGAACCATGGATGGCATGCATGGGTCCCCAGGGCCCAGAGAAGAGAGCGACTTGGCCAAAGTCACCCGTTGAGTGAAGGCCATACTCTAGACCAGAACGCAGGGCCCTGGACCAGACGCTGCTCCCATGCTGTAGTTCAGGTACCCCTCCCTAGCAGCCCATGAGTGGGCTGTGCCCCAGTGCTCTGGTCCCCGGGCGCCAGCTCAGGCTGGAGAGCCTCCCGGCGGGTGGGCTGGGCTGAGCTGCCTGTGGTGCTCTGGTTGCAGGTACTGATGCTGAGGACGCCGGGGATGATCTGCTGCTGTCGTATGTGAAGGAGTTCTGGTGGTTCCCCCACATGTGGAGCCACATGCAGCCCCACCTTTTCCACAACCAGTCGGTGTTGGCCGAGCAGATGGCCCTGAACAAGAAGTTCGCTGTCGTGAGTAAGATTCTCTACAGGGCAGAGCTGGGTGGGCCAGGGGCTGGGCTGGGGGTTCCGGACTGCTGGCCTCTCGCTGCTTTTGCAGTTCCGTCTGACAGCATTTTGTTGACATCTCTATAGCCACTGTCTCTCTGAAGCCTCGCAGAGACCCCAAGAGGTGGTTGTTGATATTCTCACTTTTAGATAAGAAATTGAAGCTCAGGGAAGACCACGCCTGCTGGGAGGAGGTCCAGCCAGGCTCTGTCTCCCGGCCTGGGCCGGAGTGGGAGGCTCAGGAAAGCTGCAGCTGGTACTCAGAGAAGAGGGAAGGAGGCCCCAGTACGGGCTCAGCCTGGGCCCACCAGCCAATCAGAGGCCAAGAAAGGCAGGGAAAGCCCCTGTCCTGGCCCCTCACGACTGGGTGCTGGAGGGCATGGCCACAGGCGGTGCTGAGGGCCAAGAGCCCCCCAGCTCGGTCAGGTCAGGCCCTCCCTCCGATCGGGGGGCTCCTTTCCCTCCCCTCGCCTCAGCTTTCATCTGTAGCACCAGGGCAGTCTAGCCTCTGATTTCTCTCCCATTCTACAAAGTGGAAACAAGAGCCAGTGGGGGAGGACCCGCATACTCACCCAACCCTGGCTTCCTCTCCCCAGGAGCACGGCATCCCCACAGACATGGGCTATGCGGTGGCGCCCCACCATTCGGGGGTGTACCCTGTGCATGTACAGCTGTACGAGGCCTGGAAGCAGGTGTGGAGCATCCGCGTGACCAGCACAGAGGAGTACCCCCACCTGAAGCCAGCCCGCTACCGCCGTGGCTTTATCCACAACGGCATCATGGTGAGTGGGCCCCCGAGAGGCACAGGTGCGCACGCTGTCTGGGGAAGCACGGTTTTGGTGGATGGGTTAGGGGTTTCAGGCCAGGCTCTGCTGCCCCTGTCCGGCATCCAGGCTCTCCCCATTCCAGGGAAGGTGGGCTGCTGGTCTGGCCCTTTCATGAGCTCCTTTTTAGCTTTCATGATGGGGGATCAGGGGCTGATCCTTTTTAAAAGGGCCTCTGGGAACAGGCCTCTGTCTCGTTCATTTGCTTGTTTAAACATTTTTAATGAGCTTCTACTGTGTGTCTGACCCTTTTCTAAGCAGTGGGGATACAGAAGTGTACAGAACCAACAGAAGTCCCTGCCCTTGTAGGCCTGACATTCTAGTGGCAAGAGGCAGACAGTGTGCTCATAAAAGTGTGGCATATGTAACGCATGGTCAGATGGTGTGATGATGGGGCCATGGAGAAGAGTCAAGCAGGGAAGGGAGGTAGGGAGTGCCAGAGGAGAGCAGAAGCTATTTTAAATAAAGTGATTAGAGGGCACCTGGGTGGCTCAGTGATTGAGCGTCTGCCTTTGGCTCAGGTTGTGATCCCGGGGTCCTGGGATTGAGTTCCGCATCGGGCTCTGCAGGGAGCCTGCTTTTCCCTCTGCCTATGTCTCTGCCTCTCTCTGTGTCTCTCATGAATAAATAAAATCTTTAAAAATAAATAGATAGATGGTAGATAGATAAGGTGATTAGGCAGGGCCTTCTTAGGAATGAACCACGCTGCTATGTGAAGAAAAGTATTGAAGGCAGAGAAAACAAGTGCAAAGGCTCTGAGGTAGCCTGTGTGTTGAGGACCAACTAGGAGGTCAGTATGGCTGGAGGGGACAAAGTGGGAAGCAGGGAGACCAGTTGGGAGGCCACTTCAGTCTTCCAGATGAGAGAGTGGTGGCTCCATGAGGGTGTAATGTTGGGATGTGATCAGATTCTGGACTTATTTAGAAGGTTGGACCAACAGGATCTGCTGGTGAGGTGGATCTGTGGTGAGGTGGAGGTGGGGTGTGGGGGAGAGAGATGAGTCAGGATGACGCCAGGGTTGGCCTAAGCCACCAGAAGGATGAACTGTCGACAGTCCAGATGGGATATGTGTGGGAAGGCCAGATTTATGCTCTCATCTGTCCATCTATCCACGTGTCTGTCCATCCATCCATCCATGCATCCCTCCTTCCACTGGCCTCCTCAATATCAGGCATTCATATTTTCTCTGGGGATGAGGTGTGGTGACCAGACAAGCAAGTTCCCTGCTCTCTCGGAGGGCAGTTTTATGAGAGGAGACAGAGAATCAACAGTTAAACCAGTGTGTGACTGGGAGCGTTCCCAGGCAGGTTCTAACGCTGTGAGGGGGTTGCAAGTGTGACTGGGAGGACTGCTTTGCAGAAGGTCAGGGACCCTCACTGGGCAAACATTCTCGCTTGCCTATCTCTGTGACTTTTGGGCCTGCTCACTTTGTTACAGAGAATAGTGTTGAAGTATGTAAACTGGCAAGGGCCGTGAGCTCACTTGAGGGGATGTCGCAGGCTGCAGGAGGTCTATGGGGGAGAAGACCCCCAAGAGTGGGGGCTGTGTAGTCACACAAGAGGCTGCCTTTCTGAGGAGGTACCCTGGCCCTTCTCCTGAGGAAGGGTCTTCTACCTCCACCCATGGCTGGAGATGCCACAGCTCTCTCCTGCCCCATCCCCAGGTCCTCCCGCGGCAGACATGTGGCCTCTTCACACACACCATCTTCTACAATGAGTACCCTGGTGGCTCCAGTGAGCTGGACAAGATCATCAATGGGGGCGAGCTCTTCCTCACCGTGCTCCTCAATCCTGTGAGTGCTCCATAGCCCTTGGCTGGTGGTGAGGGGCTGGTGCTGGGCAGCTGTCTGTGGCCGAGGCTGGCTTTCCTGGGCCCGGGGAGAAGGGGTGGCAGCAGGTATGAGGGCTGGGAGTCAGGAAACCCACTCTGCACCCCTGGCTGTGGCCCTGCTCTGCTGCGTGACCTTGGGAAAAGAATCTGAGTTGTCTTTTCTTTTTCCTTTCAGAATCTCATACTTCAATGCAATAGTGTGAGCATTTTTGTCTGTGTTCTCTTTCCAGTCTTTGTGTATGTGTATAAATATATGGTTGTTATATGCTCATATACACGGTGAATCATCAATCTGTAAACTATATATATATATGTATATATATAATATATATTTTTTAAACTATTCATTTGAGCTTTCTGGCTCTCTCTTTCCTTATTTGTGAAATGGAAATAATGATTCATGCTTTAATAGTATTAAGTAGATACCAAGTGGTAATGTTATTCAGCTTTATGTGATAACTGAGTACTCCTGTCTTCCATGAACACCCCACCAAAAAATACAAAAGAACAACAAAATGACTGCACAGTAGGTCAGCTTCCTATTTCAGGGTTGTGATAGTCGGTGGTCCGTCAGCCCCTGGGTTCACCAGGCTGTGCCTTGGCCAAGGTCACACAGCGAGTTTGTTAACGGCCCCAGTGAACCTTGGACTGGTCATAGAGTGACTCTGTAAGCTGCAGCAAGACCAGAAGAGTCAAAAGTGGGGTGGGGCTGTGACCTCCAGATGCTGACCAGCTCTGTCCCCCCACCTCCCCTCCCCTGGAGCAGATCAGCATCTTCATGACACACCTGTCTAACTATGGGAATGACCGCCTGGGCCTGTATACCTTCAAGCACCTGGTGCGCTTCCTGCACTCCTGGACCAACCTCCGGCTGCAGACGCTGCCCCCAGTGCAGCTGGCCCAGAAGTACTTCCAGATCTTCTCCGAGGAGAAAGACCCACTCTGGCAGGTGGGTGGGTGGGGTGGTGGGCCGGGTGTCTTGTTGCAGAGATGGAATGCCCACCACTCGCAGGCACACATGCTAGATATGGGCTCGGGCCTTACCCCCTCGTGCTCTCTCTTGAGCGTAAACTCAGGTGCGCACTTGCTCACCAGCATGGGCACACTCACTTGTTCTCACACACACAGGTATGTATACACTTCCCACACAGACCCACGTGCATGCACACTCACACATACCTGAAAAAGGACTACAGAACTATATGTGAACATAGTATAGATCAAGTGCAGGTGAAAGCAACTGTATGGCCCGGTTAGACTCTTAGATCATCCTTTTTGTCCCTTCTCACACTAGTAGGCTCTGTACCATGGAAAGGGGGCTGATGGGAGGGTTTTGGCAGGCAGTTCTTGAAGAAGTCTCCCCTGGGGCTGTCAAAATCTGGAAACTGAAGCAAAGCTGGAATTGAAACAGTCTCATGCTTCAGACCAGGAGTCCATAAACCATGGCTCATGGGCCAAATCTGGCCTGTAATCGGTTTCTGTCAATAAAGTTTTATTGAAACCCATCCACACTCATTCTTGTATGTACTGTTTATGGCTGCCTTCATGCTGCAACAACAGAATTGAGTAGTTGTAACAGAGACCCGATAGTACCCCAGCCTCAAGTAGTTACTAAGCACTTACCAAAAGATTGACTGAACTATACAGAAAAAGTGTGCTGACCCCTGGTCCAGACACCAGCTTATCCAGTTAAACTCAACAAGGGCCCATGAGCTTCTGTTATGTGCTAAGCACTGGACTGAGTATTTTTCTGGGACTAACCAGAAGTGGTCCCTGCTTGCTGGCAGCTCAGTGTCCTGAGGTGGGGATATGTCAAGGACACATGTAGTTATTCCACCTGGTAGTACTGTAAGAACCATGTATCCATGTGCAATGAGAATCCATTCATTGGGTTTGCCCGTTCCCCCAACATTCCTTCCACTATTGTTTTAGGACCCCTGTGAGGACAAACGCCACAAAGACATCTGGTCCAAGGAAAAGACATGTGACCGCTTCCCAAAGCTCCTCATCATTGGCCCCCAGAAAACAGGCAAGTCTCTTTGCTCTTGGCCAGCATCCCCCACTGCCTGCTGTCTCAGCCATAGAATTTTGGGGACCACCTTGCCCTGGTTCTACTCCCCAACAATCTACCCCCTTTTCCCCAGGAAGTGAGAGTGAAGTTGGGATGAACATGAACTGCCTATCAGTATGGAAATGGGGAGGGGGTGGAGGTGGGTGTAGAATATTCCTGTCTGTCCTGAACCACAACCTTAGGGAGTTCTCTTCTTGGGAGTCTCTGAGTCTAGGCAAAGAAGCCCAGATCAGCTGTTCTGCACATTTGAGCAGTGCCAGGCAAAACTGGTTCAGTGCAAAGAGGACTGTAATCAATTAGTCATGTCTGCCAGAGGTGCAAGAGGGAGGAGTGGTGATATGGTTGCTAAGTATTTGCTGTCTAGACACGCTGTAAAGCATGACTGCGTAATCCCATTTTACAGATAGAAAACTTGAGGCTCAGAGAAGTTAAGTGACCTCCCCTGACACATTCAGTTAGAAAATGACAGATCTGAGTCTTGAACCCTTATCTCTCTGACCCCCAAACCTTATACTCTTAAGGAAACTAAACTCTATAGTCTCCTTCTCTTCCAAGACATCTCATTATGCCATACAAACCATAGACTCACACACAGGAAAGGAATCAATTCTCTAAAGGAGGGGGTAGGTTCTATACTGTCGAGTAAGGCAGAAAGTGTAGGTAAGGGAAGGATGCCCAGAAGAGAAGGCAATTGAGCCAAATCTCTTAGCTCTTCACGAATTTCACATCCACAGACTGCAGGGTCTGGGGCAACCTTTTCCCTGAGCTCCTCCCACATATCAGAGGACAGAGGCCCAGACCTGGAAACCATCTAGTTCTGAGATTATGAGATGATACTAATGAACTGGGCATGGCTTCTAGAGTACAGGGCTGGGAAGGATTCTGAGGCCAATTTCTTGTGTAGTGTTTAGAAATGCCATGATTGATTAGTGATGTCTACAATGGAGCCAGGAGTGGGAGGTGCCCACACCCATGCCCCGTATTTGCTGTCCTGGCTTTCGTAAAATTCTTTGGTTATATAGATGAAGAAACTAAGCCCCAGAGAAGGCAATGGACTTTCCCAGGATCTCCCAGTGAGTCATGGAGAGCTGGACACAGAACCCAGGATCTCAGACTCCCATCTTTGTGTTCTGGGCTGGGCCTTCCATCTGCCTTCCATCAGCTGCCTTCCATCCTTGCAGGCACCACGGCCCTCTACCTGTTCCTGGGCATGCACCCGGACCTCAGCAGCAACTACCCCAGCTCAGAGACCTTTGAGGAGATCCAGTTTTTTAATGGCCACAACTATCACAAAGGCATCGACTGGTGAGTGGCCCTTTCTGACCAGAGCTGGATGGGAAGGCTGTCATGGAGTCTGCCCTGGAGAAGGTCTTCTGTGGACACAGCAGGAAGCAGCTGGCACTTACTCTCACACAGCTAAAGTTCCTGTAAACAGGGACAAAGCTCAGTGACCCTTGAGTCATGATGTTGGAGCCTTGTCACAGGCGGGACATTTGATGAGGAAGCCCTTTGCCCTTTTTCATCACCTCCTGGGGTCAAAGACTGCTGGAAGTGAAAGCCAGCCCATCCCTTGCTTGCAGGAAAATAGTCTGAGTCCCAGAGGAGGCTAGGGACTTGCCCAAAATTGGGGACAGAGTTGGGGACAGAGCAGGGGCTAAGATCCAAGTGTTCTCACCCTGAGAGCTGGCTGAACTTTGTCTGACCACGGAGCAGGAGGTGTTCTTGTGAGTCCTTCAGAGGCGGCTTACTAGCCTTTGAGGAGTTGCCAGAGGAGGTGGTGGAAATTGCAGCTTCCCCACCAGAGCCTGTCACCCAAGGATATGGAGGGGCGGCTTCATGGGGACAGTTTTACACTCCACTTATTTCAATTTGCATCTTTCTCTACTATTCACCTCTTTTTAGCCTATACGTGTATTACTCTTCTTTATTATTTTCATGTCAGTAGTTTACCTGGGTAGAGAGATTAGAGAGATTATGGGCATTCTTCTGTTTGTTTGTATTTTTCTATACTTTTTTCTCTCTCATTTATCTATCATCTGCCTACCTAGATGCCTACCTGTCTGTATCTCTAATATGTCTACTATCTCTTGTCTAAAACCAGTGTAGCCAGGTGTATCACTGGAAGTCACCATCTCTCAGATTTTAGGGAGGTAGTATGCTAGGACACTATACATTTAGCAACACTTCCAGCAGCACCCCATTAGCAGGTGCCCCACTAGCAAGTACATGCGCTAATATGTCTATAGAAAAGTCTGTGAATCCTTCCTCTAAGATTAATACATCAAGTTTTGCTGCCAAATGGCTTTGCTATAAACTTGAGGGGGAAAGCTTCTGTTTTTAGAGCTTTCTCAATTTAGGTATCACAAACAATGGACTGTGGGCATACAGATGCTATTTCATAAAGAAAATTCAGAAATACACCTGAAACTAATGTAACACCATATGTTAATTAGCTGGGATTTTAAAGAATAATAAATAAGAAAATTCAGACATAGGAGAGAGCGAACAATTCCTCAGCTCCATTCCCGAGATTTTGATTTTGTAGATAGGTGTAGGGTGGGGTGAGGAATCTCCGAAGCCCCAAGGTGGTTCCGATAAAGGGGTTCCTGGTACCTCCCTAGAGTAGCCCTGTCTCCCAGGATATAGTAGGGATCCTACACCCTTACCTAAGGTGGGCCAGCAGCCTTTGGCTTCCATGAACCCCTGAAGTTGTACCACTATTTTGCATGAGTAGGTGCCCCTGGGAGGCTCTGGAGTGTTCATTTAGCTTTCCGAAATGAGCCAAAGGATTGGTGTGGAAGTCACTCTGGGTGGGATATGGGAGGCTCATCTGGAAAACCGTCAGGCTGATCCACATGAGGCCAGTGGAGAAGTGTGGCTGGCCGAAAGTGACACACCCACACACCCTATTCCCCCACACCCCCCACCCCTGTCTCCTGGTCCACAATGACAGTGTTGAAAGCGCCATCCTAGATCAGGAAAGAAATCCTGTACTCTAGAGGCAAGACAGGGCACCCCTCAGGTCCATGCTGGCTCTTCCTAGGGTCAGAGGTGTCCCAGTTCTCCTCCTAGAGGCAGTGAGTTGAGGCCCTATCACTTTAACTGGGAACATCTGGTTTAGGATTCAAAGACGCTCCACACTGACCCCATCCCATATTTTTACAACTCATATCACTTCTATAAGTCTTCACATCCTCCTGACTCCAAAGTACCCCCTGAAAAGCGTTGGATTCGAAAAAGTGGTCATCCATCTAGAATCCCTGCCTGAAGCAGGTCCTTGGGATTAATGCGCCCTGCTTGCTTTCTGAAATGCTACCCCCACCGACCCTCACCCTCTCATGATGCGTTCCTCGGACCCCCTTCTCATGAGTCTTGCCTGTGAGCTCTTCTCTCTGGGCTTCCTGCAGGTACATGGAGTTCTTTCCTATCCCCTCCAACACCACCTCCGACTTTTACTTTGAGAAAAGCGCCAACTACTTTGATTCGGAAGTGGCGCCCCGGCGGGCAGCTGCTCTGTTACCCAAGGCCAAGGTCCTGACCATCCTCATCAACCCAGCGGACCGGGCCTATTCCTGGTACCAGGTGAGCCGGGGCTGGGGCGGAGCCCTGGGTAGGGGCATGGGGCTCTGTCCACAACTCAGTTACTCATGTGTTCATTCAGCAGGTGTTTACTAAGCACCTACTGTGGATCAGCCCTAAGCTAGGCTTCTGGAATGGGGTGGTGGGTAAGACCAGAGTCCTACCTCCACAGTGCTTCTAGCCTAGTAGAGGAGACAGGTGGAAATCCACGTTGCATCCCAGCCTACAGTTACCTACTTACCCTGCCAGCTTCACTGGGGGTTCCGCCTCTGATTCTGACACCAACAAGAGGTGGAAGCTCGTTCTACCTTGATGAAAGTGAGATTTGGTGAACAGTGATCATACTAACTGGCCTCCTCGCTAGATTCTGGGTGGGGTGAGGGTAGGGATTCAGAGAAGGATAAGGCATAGGACTCCCCATTTATAGTAGAGGATGCAAACACCTGATCAGATAAAGAAGTTACCTGACTCTTGTCTGTGCTAGAGAGGGTATGACTCCTAACTCCTACTTGACTATGTAAGAACTAGAAGTTTCTTTAACTTCAATGACCTGACTTAATTTCATCTGAGCACCATTCTACTAGGCTTATGGAAAATCCTAGGCTCAGGCCTTCTGGGGGTTTCCTACCCTGCCTGCCAATCTTCCTGGCTTTATGATCCAGTGCCAGGGTATAGGGGGAAGACCTCCTCAGTATGGCCACTTTCAGCACCTCCCTGCCACCCTCTGAGCCTGTCACTTCTTCTCCGGAGCCTCACTGCTGTCCACAGTGCCGGCAGGGGGCCGGGTACAGACCCTACTTGCTCTCTTCTCTCACTGCCCACCCGGAGCTGTGTGTGAGCGTGGAGGCTCAAGAGTGACCCCTGCTGGGCAGGCTCCTGGTCTCTGGATGCCAAGGGCCTGTGGCATTATTGTAGGTGCTTCAAACATGGCATTTGCCCCTTTCTGGCTCTTTTCTTGTCCTGTCTTAGTCTGTTTGGACGGCCATAACAGTATGGACTGGGGGCTTAAACAAGAGGTTTATTTCTTACAGTTCCGGAGGCTAGAAGTACAGGATCAGGGTGCCAGCGGATTTGGTTCCTGGTGACATGGCTCTTCCTGACTTTTATTTATTTATTTTTTTTTATTTTTAAACATTTTTTTATCTATTTATTATAGTCATACAGAGAGAGAGAGAGGCAGAGACACAACAGGCAGAGGGAGAAGCAGGCTCCATGCACCGGGAGCCCGATGTGGGATTCGATCTGGGTCTCCAGGATCGTGCCCTGGGCCAAAGGCAGGCGCCAAACCGCTGCGCCACCCAGGGATCCCTCTTGCTGACTTTTAAACAGTTGCCTTCTCACTGTGTCCTCACAAGGTAGAGAGGGAGAGGGAAAGGGAGAGAGAATGCAAGCATGAGAGAGGGAGAGCACCCGCTCTCTCTGGTGTCACTTCTTTTTTTAAATACTTTATTTATTCATGAGAGAGACACAGAGAGAGGCAGAGGCACAGGCAGAGGGAGAAGCAGGCTCCATGCAGGGAGCCCATGTGGTACTCGATCCCAGGACCCCGGGATCATGCCCTGAGCCAAAGGCAGACGCTCAACCGCTGAGCCACCCAGGTGCCTTCTGGTGTCACTTCTTGTAAGGGCACTGACCTCATCATGGTGGCCCAACCATCATGACCTCAGCTACCTCTGATTATCTCCCAGGCCCCACCTCCAAATACCATCATATTATGGGTTAGGGCTTCAGCATATGAATTTTGGGGAGGGGACACAAAGAGTTAATCCATAAAGGACAAATTCTCACTTTAGTGTAAAAGGCTCTTAAGTCCTTTCTAATGTTGCTAAGCTCTACTTTCAACGAAAAGAGTACAAGCTGTGAGCTCAGGACCTAGAGCAGACATTGATGTCTGGCTGGCATTTGAGAACATTGTTTTATTTTTATTGTATTTATGAATGGTTACCTTCCTTATGTGACAACTGATTCTGGTTTTCTGTTTATGGAGGCGATAGTGAGTTTGATTTTGAAATAAGTTTTATGTGAATAAGAGAGATGAGTCAATATAAATCAAAGTACGTTGACATTGGCAACACAGGTGGCTTGTGGGGGTGGCAGAAATAGGAGAGGCAGTGAGTGGATGACCCACATTTGGAAACTCTGATCCAATCCAACTCCCATCTTGCAAAGATGGAAAAACTCAAGCACTCAGGGACCATGACTCTCTGAAGTCAAAGAGGATGAGAGGCAGATCCGGGTCTTGAACTGAGGGCTCCAGTCCTGGGTCTTCTGGCCATTTCACAGCTGCGGCCTCAAGACCTTTGTGCCTTCCATGTGGTGTACTGACCGTCCTGTCCCTTCCCCGTAGCACCAGCGCGCACACGATGACCCAGTGGCCCTGAAGTACACCTTTCACGAGGTGATCACGGCTGGGCCCGACGCGTCCTTGAAGCTGCGTGCCCTCCAGAACCGCTGCCTGGTCCCCGGCTGGTACGCCACCCACATCGAGCGCTGGCTCAGCGCCTTTCATGCCAACCAGGTAGCCACCTGTCCCGGACCCTTGGGAGGGCACTCACAGCTCTGGCTTGTGACAGCTAGCAGAGAGCTACAAATCTCTTTTGTCAGCCACGGGGCCAGAAATGCCCTCATTGGCCAGCTAGACCTTTGGGGTCTTTGAAAATTTCATTTGTGTTTATCCCAAGGCTGATGGATGAGAATCCCCTCAGCCCTTGTCCCATCATAACAGGTTCTGTGTCCCTAAGGGGCCCCTGAAAGTCCCAGGATAGGCTACCTTCCTGGGAAGGGTGTGGTGACTTAGAGAGAGCCTGATCCAGGAGGTAAGCAGGGCCAGATCACATGAGGCATTTTAGGGAAAGCCTTGGAGGGTTTAGGTAGGAGAGTGATGTTGGGCCAGAGGCTTGGAGGGAGGCAGAGAGGGATATGGTAGGATTGTGAGGGGCAGACAGGATTGGGGTGATAGCTACATCTCTAGGAGAGGGAAGCTGGCAGAGAGCAGGGAGTTGGATTGTGGAAGCCTGAGGTGTGGGGACTGCTCAGAAGTGGAAGAGGAGGCGGAGGCTGTAGAGTGAAGAGTCCCCAATTTGTACCGTGGCTGCTGACCAGGAGACTGGGAACCTCTTCGCCACTAACGTGAACACTGGAGTGAACACAGATCATCCTTTTCCCTTTTCTCTTTTCTCCAGATTCTGGTCCTGGATGGCAAACTGCTGCGAACAGAACCTGCCAAAGTGATGGACACAGTGCAAAAGTTCCTTGGGGTGACCAACACTATTGACTACCACAAAACCTTGGCGTGAGTATTGCCTTGGCTTTTCAACAGGGTGATTTTCTGAGCAAGCACCTGGACCAAAAAGCCAAAGTCTTGAATGATGGTGGGAGAGACACAGATAAATTAGAGTTAGCGAGTGTTAGAAAGTGTGTATGTTCCTGATGGCTGTTTAGCAGAAAAGCTAATATTAATATGGTTTGAGTCACATTAACAAAGGTATCAATTCAAGAAAAAAAGAGGTGATAAATATGTGAGTTCCACCTCTGGGGTTTTCTTTTCAGTCTGTCCTGAACATGTTCAGAATCTTTTATGGAAGTAAGTTAGATTAACATTAAGCTGCCCCAGTTCCCACAAGGGTTTCTTAGCATTAGATTATGATCTAAATATAATTTCAGGAAAAGGAAACTATAAATATTGTCAATGACTGATAATCCCACTCACTCAGAACCTGGTACAAGCGCACTGGGAATGCCCTTCCAAGATGAGTAGAGGCCAACCTGTGTTGCAAGAGCTCAGGGCCGGGGAGTGGTGTCTCCTAGTGCCATATTATATGGACAGGTGACTCATGCAGCTGAATAGGGAAGGGGGGTCTCAAGAGGGAGGAAAAGAGTCACCTTCCCTGGCTACCTTCTTGAGAAAGTCATGCAGCAAGAATGTTCCCTTCTCACTATCTTGGAAGTTGAAGGTGAAAAAGAGAAACAGTCCTTTCTTTTACCTTGATGCAGACAGGAGCAACAGCTAAAGGTGTTGGGCTATGGTATCAGAGATGCCTGGTTAGGATCCCAGACCCATTACTTCTTTAACTGTGTGACCTTGGACAAGTGTTTTAGCCCCTTCAGACCTCACCTTCCTCATCTGCAAATTGGGGATAAAGGTGATAGATAACTCCTACCTCCCAAGGGTGACTGTATTGAATGAGGCATGCGTGTGCAGCTCTTAGCTCAGTGCCTGGCATGTACTGATGCTCAAAAATTATCATCTTCATCATCATCATCACCATCATCTTCTTCCTCCTTTATGCCTACCCTGTGACCCATTCAGAAATCCCTGTCTCCCACACCTGCCAAATGTGAATTCTGTTTTTCTGGCTGTCCTCACGCCCAAGAAGCTCCTACTGGTTCCTGATCTGGGGTGGAATTCTGATGCCAGTGTGCCTCCCCTCTCCTTGGCGGCTTCAGATCTCATCTCCTCCCACAAAAAACCTTTGACTTCCAATCCTGAAGGCAGTCTTGCTCTGTCACTTCTGAAATTTACTCCCAAAGCTAAAACTTCCCAGTGATGGACATGCTTAAGTACAACTGCAGACACTGCATTTCTTGAAAAATAGATAATTTATTGAAACACGCACCCAGAAAATACCACGAAACTTTTTTCCCCTTTTGGGTTCTTGGGTGAAAAACGTTGCTCGGCCCTGAGTAGGAGAATGCTCAGGGAAGATTTCCCCATATCCTGAAGGATGGCACGTGTTCGTGTTGTGGGGTTGCTAAAGGGACTTGGGCTGACCAGCCAGAACAAGAAGAGATTCAGAGCATGCAAGCTGTCTTCGGCGAGGAAGAAGGGGGCAGGCGGGTTTAGTGTAGCCCATGGGCAAACCCCAGCCCCACACATCCATCTATCTGTGGGTTCCAGAGCATGCTTAGGAGAGTGGGTTTCATGGTCTAGGCACTGCCACTCTGTGAACATTGCCTTCAGGTTGGAAGCGGATGGGCTGGACCAGCTCCCATCCACAGGCTTTCCCCACCTCCACAGGTTTGATCCAAAGAAAGGATTTTGGTGCCAACTGCTTGAAGGAGGAAAAACCAAGTGTCTGGGCAAAAGCAAGGGCCGGAAATACCCAGAGATGGACCTGGATGTAAGTGGACACACTGCCTGTGGCAGCTGGATCACTGGAGGGGCTCCCTGACTGGCGGGGATTCAATCTCCCCTTTACCCTGCACCCAGCACCTTAATGGCCTTGGCATTCCTTGGCATGCATGTGGAGCAAGGGGGGAGCATGGAGTTCTTTTTTTTTTTTAACTTATTATTTTTTAATCTTTTTTAAAAAGATTTTATTTATTTATTCATGAGAGACAGAGAGAGAGAGAGAAAGAGGCAGAGACATAGGTAGAGGGAGAAGCAGGCTCCATGCAGGGAGCCTGATGTGGGACTTGATCCTGGAGTCCCAGGACCTGGACAGAAGGCAGGCGCTCAACCGCTGAGCCACCCAGGGATCCCATTGGATGGGGTTCTTAAAAGGAGGGAATATCAGCTGGGACATGCAGGTTAGAAATGATTTAGTCAAGTGAGTATTTATTACCTTGTGCCTGGGGCTGAATGCTGTGGGCTTTGAGGATGAATGGGGCATGTTCGTTGCCTTCAAGGGACTCTTAGTCTAGGAGGGAAATAGGTCACACACACCCATAAGAATACAAGACAGGCAGTAAGAGAGTCGCGCTCGCGTGCTAGGGGAACTCAGAACGCAGAGGTGCTCCTTGTGGCTGGGAGGGACTCTGGAGTCGGGGTGCAAGGACAGGGCAGCATTGGGACCGAGGCTGGAGGGCTGGGTGTTCTCGCAGGAGACAATGGCACGTCCAACGTCCAACGATGGAGGAGTCACACGCTGTGACTTTCAATTGTCCTGATGTTAATCGATTCCCCCTTGTCTCCCCATCACAAGGATTTTGACCTTGTGTCCTGCTATACAGGAGTTTTCTTTCAGAGGCCACCTTTTTGAAGAAGATGGTGAATAAACTATAGGTGGGTGGGTGGGCGCTGACAGAGTGGTGGTTTCACAGAGAGGGGGGATCCCCCTCGGATCCGCGCCTCACCGAGACCCGAACTTTCCTTCCCGTTCCAGTCCCGTGCCTTCCTGAAGGACTATTATCGGGACCACAACATCGAGCTTTCCAAGCTGCTGTACAAGATGGGCCAGACCCTGCCCACCTGGCTGCGGGAGGACCTCCAGAACACCAGGTAGCCACGGCCGCCACAGCCAGACTGAACGTTTGTGCCGGCCTGGACGGCCTGCCGCACGCTGAGCCAGACTGACCCGCAGGGTGGGGAGCTGGGCCTGGGCTGGCCGAGCACTTAGGAGCAATACTCAGCGGAGGCCCAGGCAGGGCCAGGAGAAGAGGCCAGGCGGGTCCGCAGCGCCTCAGAGCATCCAGTGCTGGGTCTGGGGCCTCCAGGACCTCCCTGGCCACCAGAGGTCCATTCCGTTCTCGGCCCTCCCTGTTGGTGGAAGGGCCGCTTCCTGGTAGGAGGGAGTCTGCGAGACTCCTTTTCTGTCCCTCACTGTGTTCTACCAACCACGCCCTCCCCTTCACCCCGTCAGCCCCTGCCCCGGCAGGGTGTCCCCTCAGTATTAGCTGCCATATGTTCCCTGTCCTCCAGACAACAGGGGGAGGAGCCCCACGGGGCTTTTTGCCAAACAGGGGAGAGAGAGGGGCCGCTTCCCCGAGTGTTTCGAGCCAGGCACTTCGGAGGGGTCAGCTGGGTACCCAGAGTCACGAGGCTGGATGTGGGGGTGGCAGCCTCTACACACATTCTGGTTAATCCCTTCCCATCTCACCTGCTCTTTGGAGGAAAGAATCGCTGAGTCCTACAGCATCGACCCAGTCCTCAGGGCCTTCGTCGGGACCCTGGGGCGCTGCCGTGCCATCGGACCCCGAGACCCAGGCCTCCTTACCCCTGTTCCTCACCCTGGGATAGGACGTGTGGTATTTCCTGTGGTAAAAGGCTGAGGCGGTTCAGGAGTCTGCCAGTATCCATGTCCCAATGTACATATGTCCTCCCCATGCCCACCCCCAACCTTGGCCCCTGGCAGACCCTGGGCAGAGTGGGTGAGCCTGCCACCCACGCCTTTGCCCCAGCTACCTGTGGCCAAGGGCTCCTCGAGACCCACCCCCATTAACCCCCCAAATACTAAGAAGCTAAAGTATTTTAATATTTTGTTTTTTTTTTTTTCTTGGTGCCAGAGTTTATACCCTGGGTGCTGGGGTCGCACTGTGTTATATATATATATAATGTGTATATATATATATTATATTTTTTTTGGTTGGGTTTGTTTTTAATTCAGTTGTACAAAATGGTGGCAAGCCCCAGTGTCCTATCTCAGTGCTAGAGAACGGGATGGCAGGGAGGGGAGGGTGAGGTGCCCCTGGAAGAGGTCTCTGTTCCCTCCCCAAGTGTCGTGGCTGCCCTGGGGCTTCTGCAGCTGAACAGAGGTGGTGAGATGTGCAGGGAAGACCTACTCTCTCCAGGAAACCTGGCTCCATGAAGCGCAGTGACCCTGGAGGAACTTCGGCCAAAGGAAACAGCAGGGCTGGGGTGGGAGGCTGGGGGCCAAAGGCAGGCCTGTCCCCTCCCCCTCACATGGTGCTAGGTTGGGAGCTGCCCTGGGAGCTGGGCTGCCCACTGGGACCCACAGAGCTGTCTCCAGGCCCCCTGCAGACCATGGGATCTCGGGGCTGTCTTCCGGTTAGGGTCTGCTCCTACCCCCTCCATTAACAATGTGAAGTGACTAAGGCTGGGCGCCTCTCCCCAGCCCCTCCCACTGCCAGTTCAGCTTCCAGCCGACATCCAGGAAACCCTTTCTGGAGAGCCTTGTCTTGTGCAGAAGACTCTAGCATCTTGGGGCTGGAAGGGTCCTTTGATGGGTATGGAAACAGGTCCAGAAAGGCGAGGCGGCCTCTCGGGCCAAAGTCTCGGAACTGGGTGCGAGCAGGGCCGAGAATTGAACTCGAGGCTCCTGATTCTGAGTCCAGTGCTCTTCTTCCAATGCCACACTGCCTCTGAGCCCATCCTGGGGACCCTGCTCTGTGCCAGGCTCCTGTCTCTCCCTCAGTCACCCCCGTGGTCATTCCAGGATAGGGGACAAACCACTCCTTCCCAGCCAGGGTGCCTTTGAGCCTTCTCAGTTCCTGGTCTGCGTGTGCAGTCCTGCCTTGCTCTCCCTGAGAGGTCCTCCCCCGTCTGCACGGGGCTGGCTCTGTCTGACCTCCGAATTCGTCCCCTTGCCTCAAGTTCTTTGCCAGCGGTGGAGAAGAAAGGCGAGTACTCAGTGGGACAGCTGCATGTGGGTTCATGGTCTCCCGAGGGAAGCCTTCCCATCGTGCTTCTCATCGGGGCCTTTGAGCCTGAGAGCCCAGTGTCAACCCCGCAGGGGATGAGGAACAGAGTGTCTGGGGACAGGGTGGCATGCCTGCTTGTACACTCGGGAAGACTTGCCAGTGCCGTGGAACCAGACTCACAGAATGGGGCAGCGACTTCCATAGTGCAAACCCCGGGCCTCATCTCCCGTCTTCTGGTGAAGGGCTTGGGCTCTGTGGCCTGTGCAGACCTTACAGCTCCCTCTGTGTCTGGACACCTGCCCCCATCTCTGGGAGTTCAGAATGGCTGGTGGGCGAGGAGCTCCATTTCTCTTTGCCTCTGGCCCGAGGAAGGAGCAGGCAGGTTTGAGACCCCATGGGAGTAAAGGAAATATTGGAGAATGTTGTACGGGCCCTTCTGGGAGGCTGGGGTCTTGACCTGCCACATGTTCTATGTCTCTGTGGTCACTGCTACTTATTCCCTTCCCACTAATGAATCTTGCTCGTGGACCCACTGCCAGGACCTGTAGATATTGGGGTGGGGGGACAGACATATCCCTCTAGGGGCTCAGCTTCTGAGCACACAGATCCTCCTCATGAGAGGGGCAAACCAGAGGGCAGTGGGTACAGCATCTCTGCATCTTCAATGTTCACTAATTCACTGTACTTGGCCAAAAAAAAGAGAAAGAGAGAGAAACAGCTTAAATCATGTAGTAGTCTCCACCATCCATTCTCTCGTGCCTCCCATGAGCCTTTGCCTGGGGCGGGCACAGGTAGGATGGTCTCCTGCAGCTGCCTCAGTTACTCGGTGTTCTAGAACTGCCCGTCATGCAGGCATCTCGTGCTTGGAGCATGAGTTTAAAGATGGGCCTCTCTCAAGCCTGTGAGTAGAGCAGCCAGTGCCTCTGGGGCCCAGCTGAGGAGCAGCCATCTGTTCCCAATGAGGACAACTAGGCTGACCCCCAGAGATTGGTGGCCTCAGTAGGAGCAATCCCCTTGGGTTCGTTATTGAAAGAGCAAGTGAAAACATGTTGTACCAATTATTTTATTATGAACGTTCACTCTCCTCCATCTAGATTTAAAATGAACATTTTGCCACATTTGGTTTCTCACTCTCTGTATTGTTTTTTCCGAGAATTAGTTTAAAAATAAGTTGCACATACCACGAGACTTGACCAAAATGCCTCCACCTGCATCCCCTAAGAGTTAGGACATCGTCCTACGTATTGGCCTGTATCACACCCAAGACAACAGTGATTTCCTAAGAACAGCTGCTATTCAATCTATATTCGCTGTTCCCCTCAGATAACTTTTACACCTGGTTTTGGAAGCAGGATCCAATCTAGGTGCATACGTGACATCTTGTAACTTTGGTTTTCGTTCAATCTCTTAAATGCTGAAAAGTCCTCTCTCTGCTCGCTTTGGTTTTTTAAATGATGTTATTTCTGAGGAGAGCAGGCCTGCTGTCCTGTTGAAGTCCCACATTCTGGATCTGGGTGATCATTTCTTCATAGTGTCACAGAATACATCTCTCCAGCCCCTGTCTTGTCAAGGGTTATTTAGGCTGTGTGGATTTCTGCCTTTTGTGCTGACTTTATAACTTCGCCCCAGCCTGAGATGCCCCTCTACCATCCCCTGTACCAAGTGCCAAACCAACATGAGGGCTAGGTGGAGCTCTGGGAGCTCAGGGGAGGCAAGGGAGGCACCTGTTGCAGCTGGCCTGGGCCCCTCTAGAAGGAGGAGGCTGGGCTGGCAGTGCTGGGCCTCCTGGGAAGGAGATGCCTCTGGCTCAGGAGAGCCTCTGCTGCCCCTTCTGATCCTGGCAATGGACCACAGGGCACAAATAGCATCTCTTTCTCTCTCTCTCTTTCTCTCTCGTGGCCTCCTGGTTTTTACTTCCTGGAGGCCAGTGGTCTGTGTGCACTGGAACAGAGCCAGGCCCCTGGGATGTACCAGGGAAGGGCCTCACTGGGGAACTGCCTCTCCCAAGCTGTGGTGTAAGGAGAAGAGCCCTGGGCCGGAGGCAGGAGATGTGAAATTTTGTCCCAACTGGGTACAATTAGTAGCTGCGTGATGGTTTTCCTCCCAGGGCCTTGACCTCCCCATTTGTAGAATGAACAGGTGAGGCTAGAGCAGAGGTTTTCCAATGTTAAAGAAGAAAGCAGGTCTGCTTTAGCTGAAGGGAGGGTGGAGGGCCCAGACCCCGTCCTCTAGGCAATGTTGGGTGCCTGGTTTGCAGCCCTGGGCTGGCTGCTCCCCAGGGCCTGCCCTTGCCAGCTCAGGCAGCCAGAGATTTTTTTTTTAGTTCCCACAAAGGGTGGACATGGGCTTTATGAGGGGTCAATGTCAAGGGCCTAGGGAGACTCTGGCTGTGTTTTATCCTAATAAGTTCATCCTCCTTCTCTCCTTCCTCTCCCTGGCCCTTGAGGAGAATGAAGGAGGAGAGGGTTTTCTATGACTGTGCTAGCTTTTATTATCAGCAAGAGGGCTCCTTTTGTAATTTGTGCATGAAATTCATGTCATTTCCTGGGGAGAGGAGAGGGCTGCCTGGAGAGGGTGGGGGGCACGCTGGGGGAGCAGACAGGTTTCCTTCCCTTGTGGGGGTGGGGAGGGGGAGAGAGGGGGTGCTACCCAGCTCACCTGATCAGGGCTCTCAAACCAGCCGTTTTGGGTTGTGTTAAAAGTGGGAACCTTCCTCCATTAATGTACAATCTCGAACTAACTGCTAATAAAGTGGGGTTCTATTTGTACACACTGGTCATGTCTGTCTGTCTGAACTTTTCGAACGACCTGCCGGGGAGGGTGGAGGTAGGGAGGTTTAGACCACAGGCAGTCTGGCCACCCCTGGGTAGTGGTGGTGGGGGTGAGGGATAAATCATCTTGTTCCTCAGTTTCCCTCGTCTTTCAGGGGTATGTAAGAAGTTGGACTCAGTGCCTATTCCAGGAGAATTTGCTTAAAATGCAGATGCCTGGGCTGCACTTCCAGAGAGTCATTTCTGACATGTGGGGTAGGGCCCAGCCATCTGCATTTTAGCCTCTCCATGCTGAGGCACCCCACTGTGGGAAACCCTGGCTTTGACCCATCAGTCCTACAGATTCTAATTAATTCAGAGCCCCGCCATCCGAGGAACCAAATCTTTAGCTAAAGTACATGACTCTAGCCCTCCTAGCCTGAATGAGGGCCAAGCTTGAGATTTGGTGGACGGGGCAGAGCAGAGAGGCCCCAGTCTCCTGTCTGCCACACAGACCTCTGGACCCTGCTCCCTCAGAACCCTCTGTGAAGCTTTCAAACAATGTAAATTGCTGGGCTCTCCGAAATCCACTCATTCAGAACCTCTGGGAGTGGGACCCAGCAAAGTGCATCTTAACAAACTCCCTGATACACAGGAAGGTTTGGGAATGCTGAACCGGGCCACTGAGTGCGAGCCAGAGAAGGTCCAGAGGAACGTGGACAGCTGCTGAGGGGCGTGTGAGGACACAGCTGGGAACAACTCAATGCACGAGGGCAGTGCTTGCAGAGACTTTTACGGTTTGTCAGCTGTGTACCAGGGAGCTTGGTACAGGTCATGTGGCATCACCAACAGTATATGGCTGGAGGGTGTGTTAATGGGAGCAGTTCCAGAAGGTGTGATACGGAGATTATCAGTGGGTCAGTTAAGGGGTCCGGCCACATCAGAGATTTTTGAATTTTAAAATAGTCAATATTTGTTTTTAAAAGAGAAAATTGAAAACCAGGTAAAGGGGTGCTGTGGTTGGGGTACAGTCAGGGTCTAGACTCTCCCCAGCTAATTCCTCCTCTCTGTCCCTCATATTATCTTGGAACCCTAAAATTCTTTGAAACACATGGTGAAAATACAGCCCGCCTGCTCTCAGAGGTCCCAAAAGTCTGCATTTCTAATAGGTTGAGTGAATAAAGGCACATTAGACCTCTCCCCATCCTCTAATTGAGGAGTCCACTCAAGGAATCTTCTACTCCAGGAGCAGTCTAGGCTCCCAGAAGTAGGCATTTTCCTAAGAGAAGCCCCGGATCACATGCTTAGGGCAGTGTGTTTCATAAGAGCTAAATGCTGGAAACAACCTAGATGTCCATCCATAGGGGATCAGCTAAATAGCCTCCAGTATAGCCACAAGCTGAAACAACCTGATGACATAGTTGAAAATAATTGGCTCAGTCTTCAAGTCCTGCCAGAGAAATTTCTATGAGACTGACCTACTGTGTGACCATTTTTGGAAGGAATGCTATATAGTGTGTATTTTTCCTGGGAGTGCAGATACATACCTCTCATACCAAACTGGCAACTGGTTACTTCTGGAGGAGGGAGAAGAGACTGGGAAAAGGGTGAGGGCTCAAAGAGGACTTCAGCTTTGACTACAGCACTTTTTAAAAAACAAAGATAATCTTGTGCATCACTTGTGAAATGAAAGTCTTAATAACAAATAACTAGAAATGGGTGAAGCAGAAGGAGAGCTCTGGGCACCCAGATTGTCGTAGGGGTGATGCCATGAAGGCGATATGGGTGTCCTTGGCCAAGCCCTTGGGCTCCCATCAAAGCTCAGGGCAGTGGGGGGACGTTCTTGCCTTGCTGCAGTTTCCCTGAGCTCTCGTCAAGATCCTGAGCTGAGGACGCTGACTAGCTGTGAGACCGTAGGCAAGTCTCCCCGCCCTCTCTGACCCTCAGAGCTCAGCTCCCACGTGCTAACAGATGGGGGAGTTAGAGCCCACATCATCAGAATTGGACAACTGACATGGTATGAGACGGACCCAGCTGAATGCCTGTGAAGTTTCTGACAAAAGCATGGCATGAATCTAGCCGGCAGATACATCTCTGTTGAGAGACAGTTTGCAAAATAAACCGGCCTGCACTCTAAAAATGTCACGGTCATGAAAGATAAAGGCTGAGAAATGGTTCAGAATTAGAGGAAACGGCATCTGGCAGTCACATGTCATGTGTGACCCTGGATGGGTCCTGGACCAGGAAATAATCAGCTCTAAAGGACCCCAGAGGGACCACTGACAAAATGTGAATATGGACTGTGTGGATTGGATATAGCATCATATCAATGTTAAATTTCCTCCTTTTAATAATTGTACTGTTATTTAAGAATATATCATTTTTCAGAAGAAGTTCACGCTCAAGTATTCACAGGTAAAAGGGAGGAAATGGAGCTTCGATTTGGACTTATTCCGGCGCAGTCTAGCACTTGTCCAGCAAGGGGCAGTGTCAGCCCAGCTTCTCACTGCTAGAGGCCCTGCGAACCTCTCTACCCAAGACTGGGCTGGGCTGATGGTTACTGACGGCAGGGAGGGGGGCGGTTGGAGGGGAGGAATAATATTGCAAATACTATCTATTAAATTATATGAATACAAAAAAGTGTTTCTCATGTGTCAGGCCCTCTGCTTGTCAAGGACTAGCTCTACAACTCGCTGAGGTTAAGTATTAGTATCACTCCCATTATATAGATGAGGGATCTGAGGTTCAGACAGGTTAAGTAACTGTCCAGGATCACACAGCTGGGAGTCCTTGGTCTGTGAGACTCCACAGCCTGAAGCCCACTGCTTCTGAAGCTGTACTGCACGAGGCAGGGCAGGAGAATCTACCCTAGTCCACATTCTATCTCCAGCCACTGGGAACGCCAGACCCCAGGTTCCCAAATGCTCACCTGTGCCGGACATGGACACTTCTTGCCTCAGAAATCAACTGAGCAATCTTTAAAATTCAAATGCCTGACCCTGTTGCTCCTGATTCTGAGGCAGGAACTCTGGGAAGGGCCCAGGAATCTGTGTTTTACCAAATTCCCCAGATGTTCTGTTGTGTAACCAGAGGCTGGCAAGTCTTGGTCACTCCAATCCAGCATGTTGTTTTCCTGCCCTCTGCAGCACCAGGCTATGTGCTTCCAGGGTAGAAGACAGACGTGGATCCCTGCCCCAGATGACCCCCACAAAAAGCACCATAAATTCCCTCTCTTTCGAGACCTCTCTTCCCCTCCATTATGACATTTTTGGAGGCATATTTCCTCTGCCTGTCGAATCCACAGCCCTTCAATCCTACTTCGTACAAGGAAGTCTTCCTGGCTTGCCTCTACATACTCTCTGATCACAGATATCCATAGATGGTCATTAGAAAAAAAAAGGAAACATAATATTGGAGTATTTTATAGTAATACATAATATGATGTATGGATTTTATTGCAGATAATGTTATACTCTGTTTCTATTATCACATGGTAGATATTGTTCTTATACTACAGTTAGGTATATTGTAGGCATTTAGTCCCAGTGCATACATGTAGGCCTGATGGGGTAGCAAGAAGACCCATTGAGGGGACACCTGGATGTCTCAGTCGGTTGAGCATCTGACTCTTGATTTCGGCTCAGGTTATGATCTCAGGGTCATGGGATTGAGTCCCATGTTGAACTCCGTGTTGAGCCCCACGCTGGGATCTGTACTCAGCTCAGAGTCTGCTTGTCCCTCTCTGCTCCTCCCCCGCTCACGCTCTCCTCTCTCCCAAATAAATAAATTTTTTTTTAAAAAGGCCCATTTAGTCTCTTAGCTCTTCTTTCCCCCATTTTACAGATAGGCAAATTGAGGCCCAAGGGCAGGTAATGGGGCTCTGGGGACCTTAAAGGTCCTTGGTCCCCCATTCTATCCATGTGGATGAAGCTCACCCAAGACACCTCTTCCCCCCAAGTGTCTAACTGCCTGGCAGTTAGCAGCCTGTGGTCTAAGGAGCAGAGGCAGAGGGAAGACCTCAATGGCCAGCCCAGCCCCCTATCCAGCCCGTAGTGTGAAGGAGAGCCAGGACCATCTGCACAAGCTGGAGTCAGTTACCCAGCTGTTTATGGGTCTCTGCCTCTGGTGTTTATAGTTCCGCCTTTGGGTCTGCTTTGCGTCCCCACTAATTAGAACAATACTCCAGGAGGCAGCGCGGACTGGTGGGGGACCACTGATGGGGAGCAGGGGGCTGGACCTGTGCCCTGGCTTGTGCCTTGCTTCGCTCCAACAAGGATTTCAGGCCTTTCTCAAGGACACAGAAGGGACAGCAAGATGGCGTCAATTAAAATCAGGTGAGAAAACAGGCGGATGGGGGGGTGCGGAGAATGTGGAGGCAAGATAAAGGCTCAGAAATGCAGGCAAAATTTGGGGCAAGATCTTTCCTTTTAAGAAAATGCATTTTTAAAAAAAATCACAAAAATTGTAGATGTCCATTGTGGAAAATTGAGAACATACAAATGAGAAGAAAATTTTTGAAAGTGTATCCCACCACTCAGGATAACCACTGTTCCTATTTTAGGACTTTGCCCTTCTGTCTGATGTGTCAAGTTGTTCTTGTAGAAATGGGAGTGTACTGACATTCTGTTCTGCAAACCTCTTTTTAATCCTAATAAATTGCCAACATTTTTATGTGTTATTAAATATTTTTCTATGACATCAAGTTCTGTTGTTTCCATTTTTATTGTGACAGGATTGTTGTGAAAGAATTGGGATCACCAGTGCAGTGCACGAAATCTGAAGCATGAGTGTCCCTGTTGGTCCCAGTGGTCCCTGGGGTAGCACTTCCAACTCTTTGGTGGGACTCCTTCACACATTGTCCTATGCACACGTAAAGCTGGGTCGTAGTTTATTTAAATGATCCCCTTGCACTGGACATCAAGGTTAGGCACCCAGCTGTGGCCTGAAGCCCACGGGCAGCCCATGTGTTCTGGGAAACCTCCTAATACCAAAAGCAGATTAGTTTCTCCCAGAAAATCTCATCAGTGCATCAAAGTGAGTAATGTCCTCAGCAACATGCTAGTGAAAAATTCAAGAATGAATTCTGTGGGGCTGCTTCCTTATGCGGTCATGTTTATTTATATTCTTTTAATTAATACAAGTAATTTACATTTGTTGCAGAAATTTAAAAAAATACAAATAAACCAACCTAAGAAAATTAAAATTACTCAACATAGCAATAAATACCGCCCACGCTTTGGTGTATATATAATCAGCAAAGCCCATGTCTATTGGATGCCTGGTCTGTGCCAGTCTCACTGTGCTAAGTGCCTAGTACATATCATAGGACCGGTGTCTTCCTCACTTGGAAAAATGATACAAGCCCAGCTTTTAGGTTTGGAGTCTGTTGTCTCCTGGGTACAGGGTGGCAAAGTCGGCCCTTGGACCCAGGCCTTCTAGTTTCCAAGTCTATATCCTTATCCTACAACCTTGCTTCTTTTACCTATCTGCCCAGAGGCTGGTTTTCCTCTTCCAACATAATGTTTCCTAATCTTTTTTTTTCTCTTAGTGATAAATTATGACTATCTTCAGATGTCATTAAAAATTCCTCCTCATGGGATTTAGTTTGTGAATGTACCACACTTTATTTAATAGTTGAATACATGCATTATTTTAGATTTTTAGTATCCTAAACAAAGCCACACTGGACGTTTTTGCTGCTTAACCCTTGAGAATGTCCATAGTTATTCCCACGGGGCTGCTTTCTCTAGTGGTCCTCACTGACCCATCACACCAAAGGGCAAAGGGGTCAGGGTGGTTGGGATATGTGAGATGTGCATACCCTGGTCCTGACTGAGCTGGTGCTACTTGAGAGGGACATTTTATCTATAGAAGAAGATGGTAGAAAAGGCTTATTCTTTATTTTATTTTTTTAAGATTTTATTTATTCATGAGAGACACAGAGAAAGAGGCAGAGACACAGGCAGAGGGAGAAGCAGGCTCCATGCCGGGACCCTGATGTGGGACTTGATCCCGGGTCTCCAGGATCACACCCTGGGCTGAAGGCAGCGCTAAACCGTTGAGCCACGGGGCTGCTCAAGGCTTGTTCTTTAAATTGTGCTCCAGAGGAGCACTGGGTAGCTCAGTGGTTGAGTGTCTGCCTTTGACTCAGGTCGTGATCCCTGGGTCCTGGGATGAAGTTTGGCATCAGGATCCCTGCAGGGAGTCTGCTTCTCTCTCTGCCTCTCTCTCTCTCTCTCTCTCTCTCTCTCTCTCTCTCTGTGTGTGAATCTCATGAATAAATAAATAAAATCTTAAAAATAAATAAAATAAACTATGCTCCAGAGATAGTTTCTCATTGGAGCTCAGAGAAACCACTGAAAGGCTAAGAGCTAGAAATGAACCGCTCAGCAAATGATCCGCACTTAGTCACATGAGTGCATCTCCCTTGACTCCATAGACATTTGAGTCAGTAAAAGAAGAAGAGGGACACCTGGGTGGCTCAGCAGTTGGGTGTCTGCCTTCGGCTCAGGGTGCGATCCCAGTCTGGTCGTCCCGCATCGGGCTCCCTGCATGGAACCTGCTTCTCCCTCTGCCTATTCTCTGCCTCTCTCTCTGTGTGTCTCTCATGAGTAAATAAATAAAACCTAAAACAAAACAAAACAAAACAAAAAACAGAAAAGGAAGAAGAGAAAACCAGTCTGAAAAAGGTGATGTTCCATCTCCAACAGAGGGGAGAGGAAGCATCTCCTTCCTCCACAGAGATAGATTAGATTCTGAATTTGGGGCCAGTCCCAGAGAAAGTCCATGAGGCCCTAGGGAGGGCCCTGCTCCCAGAAACACCTGGGAGGATACTCTGGAGCCCAGGGGGGCAGATTGGGCATCCTGGCACAGAGTGCCTGGCTGGCTTTTGGAAGACTACCCAGCCAGGGCGGGAAAAGAGGGGTGTCCCAGCAGGTGAAATCATGAGCAAAGCCTGGAGGTGAGGGACAGAGAGCCAAGGGCTGCTGGGCACCTGAGGGGCCTCAGCCTGGAGAGTAGAGAAGGTTGGGGGGGAGGGAGGGTGGTTTAAGGAAGGAAGGGTGATAAAGCTGGAGGCTTTTGCAGGGTCTGTAGGGCTTTGTTCAAGGGGAAAGGATTCTGCACGTGACTGTCTGCTGGCAGGACCCGTGTACTGGTTCAGTACAAAGAAACATGAGTTTTTCGCCTCTCCCTGACACTTCCTCCCTCCCTCCCTCCCCTCCATTCTCCAATGCCCAGAGGCTTCTTCTCTGTGAAGTACTCAGCCTGGTGGTGGTAGAGAGGTGGGAAGGAGGACATGGGTCCTTGGGCCCTGGGTCCTGGGTCCTCGGAAACTCTGGGCGGAGAAAGAGGCTGAGCAGCGATGCTCAGGAACGCGGCCCCCACCAGCCCTGTGCACTGGAGGCCCTCAGAACAGGAGCTCTCAGCTGGTGGATGGGTGTCCTGTGCCCACCACCAGGGCAGCAGGTGGAGTGGAAGGCAAGAGTCTGGGCTCGGGAGCAGCATGGCACCCGGCCTCACACCCTAGCTCTGCTTCCCTGCAGCTGTGTGGCTGCAGCCCGAGTGCTTTCCCTTTCTGAGTCATGGTTTTATTATGTGTAAGATGGAAACATTAATAGAAGGAGGCGGAGGATGAAATAACACGATGCCCCTGACCTGCAGAGCACAGCACCCAATAAGTGCTCAGTAAACATTAGTTATGGCTGTGCTGGCTACCCTGAAGCTGTCCTGTGTTGGGGTGCTGGCTCTGCTCCCTTGGGGAGCCCAGCCGAGGGCTTCTTCTATGCTCCCCTCCCTTCAAAGCATGGAGGGAGCCGGTGGAAGCAGTTGATTTCACCTTGGCAAATGAAGTCGCCTGCTCTAAGCAAGGTCCTCTCCCTTCCCTGGCCTAATCTAGTCTGTGAGCCTCCTGCCCTGGCTCCCCTGACAGGTCCAGCTGGACCCCAGGAAGAGCGCCTGCATGGTGCCCCTTACTGCACACTGGGCATCATCTCCTGGGATTCTCACCCCCCCTTGAAGGGGGCTCATTACTGCCCTTCTCCTGGAGCCGAGGCCTAGAGATGTCTGGTGAGTTGTGGGCGCCAGGGCCAGGATCCCACTCTTCTCTGTCTGACCACAGGGCCTGGCTCCTCAGTGTGTGCCATTCTGCACCCTAGCCCATCCCCCATCAGAGGTCCCCTCACACTCCCACCTCCCCCAGGAGGCCGGCCCACCTGGCTGCCCGCTTATGTTTGCGTTTGCGAGGTGAGCCCTGCAGGGCTCTCACAAGGCACCATTCATCCCGCAGGCTGCTGATTGAAACCATGTGTGGTGTAGCCGGCCAAGGTGGCGGCAGCTCCGGAAGCCAAGCCTGGCCCTGGGCCTGTGGGCCCTGGGAGGATTGGGGGAGGAGGGCCAGCCGACCTACAGGCCTGCCGGGTTGGGGGGAGCTCCGGGGCAGGGCTGACCTCCTCCCCCCACCAGTGCACAGTGCACACGCCCAGAGGACCCTGAGCCCTGGGCCCATACTGGGGACCTGGGAGGCAGAGAGGCCCCTCCCAGGTGAGGGAGGACCTGGGCCTGCAGAGTCTCAGGGTCCTTTCAAAGGCTGTCCTTGGCAGGGCTGGCTGCTAAGGAAGGTGTGTGTATGCACGTGCATGTGTGTACACACATGTGTGTGCCCATGCATGTGTTTCTGTGTCCTGAAATCTATGCAGGGCACCCTGAGCCCTGGGACTTATTGTCACCTGGGGATTTCTAAAGCGCAGTTTGGTGCCATGATTAAGACCATAGGCACTGGAGGCTCACAGACCTGGGTTTGAATTCCACTTCTGCTGCTTCCTAGCTGTGTGACCAGAGGCCAGCTGCCTAGCCTCTCTGAGCCCTTCTCATTCACCAAATGAGGACTAAGGCTTGGTCAGAGGGTCTGAACAACGACATTGGTTGGGGTGGGGTTTTGGGTGTTTGTGGCTGGTTCTGCTGAGGTGCCATCTTTAGGGCTCCTAAAGTCATTCTGGCCCTAACTCCTGACCTCTGAGCTGTGGCTTGTCTGGGAGTCTGGAGGGTGCTAAGTGTGGGGTGTCTGTGTTTCCTCTGAGGCCTAAAGGCTCCAGTTAGTGGAGGTGAGCCGAGGAGCATTGGCTCCCCAGCTGGTGTGAGGTGCGGCTGAACTAACCACCCCCTCCCAGGGCAAGAACAGAGCAGAGCATTGTTCACGGGGCTGCCTCCCTGGCACTGAGGGCCCCTCAGGAAGGGGTGTGCAGGCCAGGCTGGGGCCAGCAGTGACCACAGTCTTGGCTGAGCCAGGACCCTTCAGAGGCCTGGTGTCCCAGAAGGCGCTCTGGTTTCCCAAGGAATGTGCTTTCTACTGGGCCACTCAGGTCCTGTCCAGTCTGAGGCTGGTTACAGAGATACTTTGAGGGCATTTGGTCCTGGCTGAGTGTCTCCCACAGGATGGACTTGGGACATCCCCGAGGGTGGACTAGCCCCAGAATAGGAGCTCCCTGGAGACAGGCGGCCCTGGCTCCACCCTGTGCTCTAGGGCATCCAGACCCTCCCATGTCAGACCCAAAAGAGCCTCGCCCCTCCTGAAGCCCGGAGGGAGAGGGTTCCTGTGACACGTAGAGCATTCAGGTGCAAAAGCTCATCCATCATTTTCCTTTGAGGTAGACAGCGGAGGTAAGGGGACTGAGAAGGTGGCTGTTGAGAGGAGGGGAAGCTGAGAGGATGTGAAACAGCCCTCCACTTCCTGGCTGAGCGACCAGGGTGGTCACCTACCGTCTATGAACCTCTCTACCTGCTTCTAAAGCAGAGAGAAGAAGTCCACAGAGGGCTATGTGAGGGCTGAGGAGGAGCAGGTAGTGATGCAGAATGGAGGAGGTTGGGGGAGGCGGTGGTGAAGAGCATGCACTGGGAGCAGCTGGCTTCAAACCCCAGCTTCCTCCTTCTCTGCTGTGCAACCTTGGGCAAGTGGCTGGCTGGCTGGCTTTCTTCCTTCTTTTCTTTTTAAGATTTATTTATTATTTTAGAGAGAAAGAGGGAAAGCATGAGTGGAAGGGGCAGAGGGAGAAGGAGAAAGAACCTCAAGCAGACTCCTCAATGAGCACAGAGTCCGTCACAGGGCTCCATCTCATGACCCTGAGACCACAACCTGAGCGGAAACCAAGAGTCTGATGCTCAACTGACTGAACCACCCAGGCACCCCAAGTCACTTTCTTCTAGAAAAAAGAGTCTTAAAAAAATCTTCCTCATGAGACTTTTAGAGAAACAAATTAGTTGACACGTAGCCATGGGCTTGGTTGGCGTCCCACTCGGCCCTCACTGTATTGGTCAGTGTTATATGCTGCAGTGCCCAGCTATCCAGTCAAGCACCTATATAGGTGTTCCTGGGAAGGTGACTAATAGATGTGATTGCAGTCCACAATCAGTTGACTTTTAGTGAAGGTGATTATCCTAGATAATCTGGATGGGCCTGATTGAATCAGGTAGAAGGCTTTCAGAGCAGAGCCCAGGAGTCCCTGATGGATAGATTCTACTTGGGCCTGACAGTTCCAGTGTGCCCTTCCTGACAGCCTGCCCTGCTGTAGGAGGCAGGGTTTTCCCAAAAAAACAGAACCCATAGAATGTCTATGTATGCAAGTATATATACATTCTACTGGTTATACATGTGTGTATGTATATACATATGGGTGAGCTGATAAGCTGTTGGTGTAGTTCCAATTCTAGTCCCAAGACCTGAGATCCAGGACAGCTAATGTTTCAGTTCAAGTCCAATGACAGGAAAAAGCCAATGTGTCCATCCAAAGGCAGCCAGGCAAAAAGAATTCTCCCTTATACCCAGGGGGGTAGCCTTTTTGTTTGTTTGTTTGTTTGCTTGCTTGTTTTAAAGATTTTATTTATTTACTCATGAGAGACAGAGAGAGAGAGAGAGAGAGAGAGGCAGAGACACAGGCAGAGGGAGAAGCAGGCTCCATGCAGGGAACCCTGACGTGGAACTTGATCTCGGGTCTCCAGGATCACACCTGGGCTGAAGGTAGCACTAAACCGCTGAGGGTAGCCTTTTTGTACTATTAACCCCTTCAACTGCTAGGATGAGGCCCACCCACATTAGAGAGGGAAATCTGCTTTACTCAGTCTACTGATTCAAATGTTAATCTCATTCAAAAACATCCTCAGGGAAATACCCAGAATAATGTTCCACCAGATATCTGGGCATCCCGTGGCCCAGATAAATTGGCATAAAATTAACCATCACATACAGATTTGACTTGCCTAGCCAGCCCCTACTTTGTATAAGCCAGTTCCTTGCAATAAATGTCTTAATGTGTTCTTCCTACTGATTCTGTTTCTCTGGTTGAACCCTGACTAATACATATAGTAAGCTAAAATAAGAATAATGGTCATTATTCTTGTCATCTTCTCTGAGAAGTGTCCAGCAGTGGTCCTGGATATAGTAAGCCCTTGGCAAACACCATGGGAACAGAAGTCATGTCGGTTTCTTCCATGACTCAAAGGGATCCAAGCAGCAAGGACAAGTCCCTTCCCAAGACCCCAGCATGGGCAGCCTCATAGCCCCCCACCTCCCTGCTTTCTAGACAGCCAGGCTGGTGTCTAAGGGTGCCAAACACACAGAAGAGGGACCAGTCACACAGCTCCAGTACACACCTCTTCTAAACATTTCACATATTAACTGCTTTGTTTCTCACTACAGCCCACTGAAGTAGCTACTAGAATTCTTCCCATTCTGTGGAAGAGTAAAATAAGTCACAGGGAATCTCACTGTGCACCCAACATCCCACAGCTGGGAAGCAGAGGAACTGAGGCCCAACCTGAATCAGACTCTATCCTGTTGCTTTTGTGACAGCTCTTGAGCCTGCCACTTCTAGAAACTGAAAGAGGTTTTGGTGTGACAATAATGTTTTATGTTTCCCCTTATTATAAGATGACAGTGCAGGTCTCCTTGAACTTTGAGCTCAGTTTGGATTCCAGCTTTTAACCCTTCAGTGTCTGATTCATCTACATATCCTGGGTATCTGGTACATAGTAGGTGCTTAATGTTGTCACACCTTTTTTCTGGGTGTCGGTTTTCTCAGTAGGAATCATGATGTATTCCTTGAGCTTTCAGATATTCAATACATTGACTTCCTTCTTTCTCATTTTATTCTTGTCACTTACCTTGTGTATATTTCTCTCCTAATACCCCCTACTCTCATCCACTGTTTGAGATAGAAGATGAGGACAAGGAAGCATGAGAAAAGACAGAGAGAGATGTAGGACAGGAAAAAGAGAAGGGCCAAGACAAGCATGTCTGCTCTTACTTCTTCTCTCAACATTGTAATGGGGATTCTAGTCAGAATTACAAGACAAGAAAACAAAACAAAACAAAAGGTGTCTAGATTGGAAAGAGAGAAGTAAAAGTAATCTTTATTTACAGGTGATATGACTTTGTACATAGGAAATCCTAAGGAGCCCACTAAAAAATTATGAGACCTAAAAAATGAGTTCATCAGGGTTGCAGGATACAAGAGTAATATACAAAAATCAGTTGTGTTTCTATACATTTGCAGCGAGCAATCCAAAAATGAAATTAAGAATTCTTTCACAGTATCACCAAAAAGAATAAAATACAAATAGATTTATCAAAAAAGGTACAAAACTTATCTCTAAAAACTACAAGATATTGTTGAAATCGACTGGGGAAGATCTAAATAAATAGAAAAGTATCATACATTCATGAACAGAAGACTTCATGAACATTATTAAGATGGCAATATCCCCAAACTGATCTACAGATTCAACACAATCTCCATCAAAACCCCAGCTGACATATTTGTACAAACTGACAAACTGATTCCAAAATTCATATGGAATTTCAAGGAATCCAGAACAGCCGAAACAACCCTGAAAAAGAAGAATAGAGTAGGAGGACTCACATTTCCCAATTTCAAAACTCACTGTAGAGCAACAGTACGCAAGACACTGTGGTACCAGCACAAGGCTAGACATTTAGATCAGTGGAATAGAACAGAGAGTCCAGAATTAAATCCATATCTCTGTGGCCAACCGATTTTCAACAAGGGTGCCTAGATCATTTAATGGAAAAAGAACAATATTTTCAGCAGGAAGAAAAGAGCAAGGAAAGAACTTAGGTCCGGAGCTGAGGCAGCCTCAGCTTGCATGTGATTCTGTGTAAGCGAGTTGACCTCTCTTGAGCATACGTTTTTTTCATTCGTTAACATGAAGATAATGAGAAAGTGCTCATTTCCCAGATCCAGGTACACAAAATCCCTACGTGAAGTGCTTAACTCAGATCTGGCCCCTTGTGCAAACCCACTGGCAGGATGGAAGAGCAGGGTGGGACATACTGGTGAGGGTTAGGGTTTGGTGCTCCTCCCAGATCCCCCATGGGGAACCCCTTTCCTCAGGAAAAGTCAGCGCTGGTGGGATTTGAATCTGCAGACTGAGCTTGGCGGAGCTCGGCGGGTTGGTAATAAATAGACAGGAAAGGAGATTCCATTACGCAGGAATGTCTGGGGAGGGGGCGAGGAAGGAATCAGCTCCCCTCCTAGCACCAGCCAGCCCTGCAGCCTTGATTGATGTGCCTTGCAACCACAGCAGCAGGGCTTGGCGGAAGGAGGCCCCTCCGCCGCCACTCACCCCTCCTGGAATGAGGCCAGCAGCCAGATGTTCCTGGACTTTGGGAAGCTGGGATGGGGGCAGGGAAGGCCGGCAGTGGGCCAGGAGCGGCTGCCCAGATGTTGGACCTCTATGTCCTTTTCCTCCGCAGCTGCGCTCAGGTGGCTTGGGTTCTGTTGTTGACCTTTGGCCTGTGGCCATGTCTTCCTGGGTCTTGACTCTGTTCAGAATTGGGGATGGTGGTCCTTAACCACTGTGTCCTGCTGGGTGAGGTGCAGCTGCCCAAGAAACAGCTTCAAGCTCCAAAGAGGAAAATGTCTCACCTACCTCAGGTCCTTGTGTTATTCTGGCAAGAGCCATAGGCAGAGGTATGACCATGGCCTGGGCCCTCCACAGGGTGGAAAGATCCAAGGAGGCCCCTGGATTTGTGGTCTAGGGAATAGAGCTGAAGGCAGATCCTGGGTCAGAAAGTGATGCTCCACAGCAGGTGCTAAAATCCACACAAGGTTTATTGCCTCATATACTCCTCTTAAGAACCATGATTGTAACAAAGAGCAGAACATCATCTCTGGCCTCCTAATGATTTTAGTATTAAATGGATCATAATGGAAAAGAAAACAGGAAAAAAATATATATAAGGAACAACAAAAAGAACTAAGCATTACCCCTAAGATTCACCATGTATGATGATTAACTGCTAACATGGTGTAAATTCATTTTTACTTATGTTCTGAATCTATGGATATAAATATTTATGATGCATATTTTTCAAATAAGTGGGCGCATCATACATGTCTAGCTTTGTAACCTGCCTTCCTCCACTCAGCAGCACGCTGTGAGCATCTGCTCACATTCAGAAATGTAGATCCACACGAACCTTGGTAGTGCCTTTTCATGATACGTCTGGTCCCATGTCGTTGGCTCTTGGGCAGTCAGTTTTCAGAATTTCCCTCAAAAGGACAATGCAGCACTGAGTCTCTCTTGTACCTTTGTACACATGTAGATTATTTCCTTAGGATACCTTCCAAGAAGTAGAATCAGGTGGTTGAAGAGTATGTCATATGGGGGCTTAGAGGGACAGATGACCAAACCGAACTTTAGGAAACCTGAACCAATTTAATTCGCACACGTAAAACCTCATTCCCCCAACTCAGCTCATGTGTTTCACCCTGGAGGCTCCGTCCCATGTCCACCCTGCCCTGGCCTCAGGGAGGAAGGTGGAGAAAGGTGGTTGGTACCCACAGGGTCACCTGGCAGTGACTGCAGGGACACATCTTTCCCCGAGGTTCCCTAGAGGACACCAAGCAGCGGAGAAGTCCTGGATTGGAACTGAGGAGAACCTGGATAAATCCTGTCTGGTCCTCACGTTGCCCTTCTGCAAACTGGGGGAGCCTGCATCACGGTTCTCTCCAGGTCATATGGTCCGTGAATGATTGCACCTCTTCTATGATCCCACCTAGCTGGCGGGCACTTCTGAGACTGGCGACTGGTGTGGGGACTGTGGTAGGCACGTGGGCTGGACATCGCCTCCCGAGCACTTACCACAGGCACAGTTCTGTGCAGTGACAGGCCTACTGACCACTGGACGGACTCAGGAATACTTGGCTGGGGTGAGGGGCACAGCCTGAGAGCCTCAGGGGCCTTGCCTCCTTGGGTCCCTGGGAAGAAGGATGTGTGACAATGCAGCCTGAGTTGTGACCTCTTGGAGAAGTGTCAGGGGAGGGGAACACGCTTGGAGGTGACCTCCCAAGGATTCCTGGAACTTAAGAATCCTGTGAACTTCATGGAACCAGAACCTTTCATGACATTCAGTTGTGCACACTCTCATTCAACTTCACCCGCAAACCCACATGTCAACTGCTCCTGACAACATCCCAGCATCCTCTTTCTTTCCTTCCATACATCCCACCCAAAACACACAAACACAAACCGAAGCCTGCACTTTGCCTCACACACACTTGGTCATACTCAGATACATAGTAATAATAACAGGATAACAAGAATTGTAATAGCACATGTATTGAGCATTTGCTATGTGCTGGACCCTTCCCATGTACCATTTAATGCTCTCAGGAGCAGGCAAGATCATTAGCTCCATGGCCCAGGGGAGGTGAAGCCACCTGCCTAAGATCACAGAGGTGGTAAGCAGAGGACCCCCGCCCTGGGCACACAGGGGGCCCCTCTCCCACACTCCCACACTCGTTCTCCAACACACCCTGGCCCATTTTGGCTCCTTATGTGCTGCCTTCCTGCCCAGTCTATAGGGGGCCACCGAGTGAGTGCTGGCCATCGGAGTCCCTCTGAGCCTCACCCAGACCTTGGTACACAGTTGAACAGACCAGGCTTGTCCAGATTCAGGCATCTGGAGACACAGTAAATCCAGACTGTAAACCACCGTCTTGTAGAACCAGAACATTCCCCAGACCGGTGCTTCTGAACTGGAAGGGGTGGCACCCACCCATCCTTGGTCCCCTCCCCGTCTTCCTTCATCTCCCCTCTTTCTCCTCCTTTTCCCTCTCCAGCCAGCCTTGAGAACCTACTTATGTATGCCTGGCACTGAGGTTAATGCTGGGCTTTGGCAGGGAGGGTAGCCCAGGCTCCCATCCTCGAGGGACTGAGAGCTCAGTCAGTCATATGAGGCCCAGAGGACAAGCTTGCTCAAGGTCATGCAAGGAGTGGGTGGCAGAGCCAGGCCTAACAGCCAAGTCTCCTAAGCCAAGGCCAGGGCTTTTCTGGGGGAGACAAGCTCAGACCCACCGTGAGAGCTAATGTTGTGCTGTACCCTGTATACGTGGCTCAGACATGGAATCCTACAGGAGTTCAGAGCAGCATGAAACATTAACTGTAGCGCCAGTGGGCTACAGGGGGTGCTGTGTGCACCACACATTTTGTATGTCTTCTCTTCTTTACTCCTGACAACCCAATAAGGTAGTTCCTGTTATTACCATCTTTCTCCCATTTTACAGGTAAGGAAACCAAGGCTCACAGCTAGTCAGAACTCAAACCCTGGCCTATTTCTCCAAAACCCAAGCTCTTTCATGAGGCCATACTGCCTTGGTTGAAGAAGGGACTGTGGCACCCAACACATGAAGGCTTTGGCAAGCTGGGATTCGAGCAGGCTTTTAAAAGGATGGGAGGAGAGAGGGGAACATCGTGGGATGTGGATGCAGCTTAACACTAAGGTACCTGGGAGCCCCAGCACCAACAAGGGGACAGACCAATGTGAGGGGAGCTCTCCCCATGTCTCAGATCCTTTCTTGAAGGAGGGACTAATGGGTGAAGCTGGCCCTGCGGCTCTGGTCTGGAGTGCTCTTGAGGACCATGCAGGGCTGGCCCAGAGAAACCACAGGAAACCTTGAACGGGGCAAAGTTCTCCGTGGTGTCATTAATTAGGTGCCATGGAAGGAGGAGCCAAGAGGCCCCTACTGGCGGTGCCATCCTTGAAGAGGGACCCAGCCAGGTCAGGTGCAGGAACCAGACTCTGAAGGTCCTTGGGACCCACTGGCATCAAGCTCCCTGGCGTGTGCGGCGACTACCAACCATTATGCCAGGCTGGCAGAGGTGAGTGCCGGGCGGAGGCTGGCAAGTGGGGGAGGAAGTGCCACGTGCCTCTGTCTAGGGTGGGCAGGGCAGCTGAGACCAGCACTCCGACGTGCTCAGTCAAATCCCCAAATCACGGGGAGTTAGGATCCAGCACACTGTACAAGAACCAGGGAATAATTATGCCAGGAACCTCCTAACACACAACGCTCCACGTCCCACCCTAATTTCTGGTTCACGAACTCCTCCTCCTTCAGTTCTCAGCTCAAGTGACCCCTCCTGGGGGAAGGCACCCCGATATCTACCTTCCAGTTTCTACCACACACTGGAGGTACAAACTCCTTCAGAATGGCATTTCTAGAACTGGGATTTTTCCTAGCATAGCTTGTAGTTATGTTCTCATTTGTGGGATTATTTGATTGATATTGTGCCCCCTTCTGGCTGTGAGCTCTGAGATGGGAGGAGGTGAGTCATTCATGGTCATCAGTGTCCACAGCCATGGCATATAGTAAAAATCCAAGAGCTATTTGTTGAACAAATGAGTGGGCAGGTAGGTATATATGTGTGCGCGCATGCGTGTGTGTGTATGGACAGATGGATAGGTGATAGAAGGGTGAATGTGTGGAAGGATGTGTTCTTGAATGGGTGCCGGATGGGTTATGAATGGAGGGGTGGAGGGACAGATGCACTCGTGAAAGGATGGGTGAGTAGAACTTTGGAATGTTAGACTATAAGAATATTAATAACCATGAGACTCTAGGTTGCTAAAGTCATACTTTTAAAAATTGCATTACACTGTTAGAACAGCTCAGCATCATAATTAGAAGAGGCAATTACAGAGCTCAGCTCCTCCTATAAGATATGAGCAGAGAGACTCAGAAAAGTGAAGAAGATTTATCCATGATCACACAGAAAATTAAGTACTCCCCGCTCCCCATCCCTGTTTTCTAACCATTGTGCAAAACAGCCTCTGGGGAAGGGATCAAAGTCCTGGGTTCCAGTCCCATATCTTCCATGGCTTCTATGTGACCTGGGACAAGTCATTAGGCCTCTATTTCCTCTTTAGAAGAAAATGTTACAAAATCTAGAATTTCCTTTGCATTCTTGGAAAGGCCAGCCTCACTGGGCTTTGCCAAATTTGGGTACAGATACCCTCCCCACACCCTTCTCAAAGCCCAACGGAGCTGTTAGAGTGGACGCTAGGCCTCTGGGGTGGAGGGCAGGGAAGGCTCCAGGTCTGGAGTGGGAAGACCAGCCTCCATCTCCCTCTTGAACTAGCATGGCCTTCAGCTGTATCTCAGGGCATGGTTTTGCAGTCTCAGCTGTGCCCTCAGGAAGGGAGCTGTAGGGCCCCTCTGTGAGTTTCTGGCTCCACCTGCCTTGTCTGGAGCTTCTTCACCTACCTAGACACCTATGATCTCAGCCTCTGAGGCTAGGGAGGGGCATGTTTCCTCGTAGAGAATCCCCTCCGAGTCAGCCTTGGGCTGTTGGTCCCAGCCTCCAAGAGAAGGGGTTCCAAGTGTTGGCAAGGAAGGGGGCTTTGTGGTGACCCTGGAAGAAACTAGGTGCTAAGTGTACACAGAGGCCCCAGACACAGGATTGTGGGAGTCCAAAGAGAAGGCGATTCTGGAGGGTGTGTGTGTGTGTGTGTGTGTGTGTGTGTATGTGTGTGACAGAGACAGAGACAGAGACAGAGATAGGCAACAGCCCCGTGGCAGAGGTATGGGGTGGGGTCCAGGAAGGGGGCAAAGGACAGAAGAGAAGACTGGGGTGGCAGTCACAAGGATTCCTGGGGCCATAAAGTAAGGCTGAAGCCTTTGGACTTTATCCCTAGAAAGCAGGGAAACTTCTTCTTTCGCTTTTTTTTTTGACACTAAAGAAACTCATGTTGCATGTTCATTGTAAAAAAAAAAAGAAAGAAAGAAAGAAAGAAAAAGAAAAAGCATATAGTACAAGTGAATTCTCAGTAAAATCTAAGTTTCCCTTCCCTTATCCCAAAATCCCTCCCTAGAAGTGACCCTTGGTACTAGATCTTTTCTATCCTTGAAGAGATACTCTTCACTCTATTTATTCAATGTATCCATCCCTCCTTTTAACACAACAGAAGCATATCCAACATACCGTTCAGTTGCAATGTATGCAGTTCAGGTCATTTCTTAGCACGGATTTTGCTGCGGAGTGCTGCTCCCCTGTGTGGACTCTCTGCACTTCATTACCCGGTCCCTGCTAATGAGCAGTGGCATTTTTTTTAAGGCTTTTGGTTCCACAGACAATCCCAGGGTGAATATATTCTTGGGCATCCACCTTTGAGAGCAGGGGCTGGTGCACACCGGATAAATTCCTAGAAGTGGTATTGCTGAGTCTAAGGGGGCCGGCGCTCAGCACTCAGGTGACATCACCAAACTGCCCCCCTGGCAAGTCTGGAACAGGGGGATGACCGGCTTCTGAGCTCTGGTTGATAGTTAGGGAGGGAGGGCGTGGGATGAGCAAGGTATATGATTATGGGTCACAGAGTCTCAAGGTGGAGGGAGGCTAAAAGATCCCCAAAATTCAGAACCCCTGTAAACTCCCTGTTCCAGGGTTCTCTGCGATGCCTCCTGGAGGCTGGGAGGAAGGGGAGCAGTGGACAGGTTCCTTTGCTGTGGGGGAGGCCCCCAGGCCCAGGGCCATGGCCACGCGCAGGACCCGCATCCCCCGCTGGGGCCGCAAGCAGCATAGTGGAGAGAGGACAGGCTGTCGGCAGCTGTGAGGGGCCCGAGTTCAGCCAAAACCCGCGCAGACGGCTGCCAAGAGTTTCTTCTTTTCATTTCTCCAAGTCTCGTGCTTTGGGCTGGGGCACAGTGTCATCCTCATGTTTCCTATTACTTTACAAGACTCCCATCAAAGCGCCAGCCATGCAGGCCCTTTGATGTCTGGGCCGAGCCTGCCCCCGCCTCGGGGAGAAGCATCTTTGCTGAGGATCAAGAGGGGAGTCAAGCTGAGATGGTCCCCAGGCCTTTCCCCACCTGATGTGCTCCCCCTGGCTCCCCTCCTGTTGGGCCCACAGGCTCCTGGAGGGGAGTGGAGAGACCATCTCTGCTTGGCCCAGAACCCAGAAGGGAACTCAGAGGCCCAGAGAGGGCAAGGAGCTACCCCTGGCCACACAATGAATTGGTAAAGTGTCCCCTCTCAGATCGTGCCCAGACTTGGGGGGGGGAGGCCATGAAGGGGATTTCAACTGTAACTGAACAGAACCTGGCAGCCTCAGTTGGCATCTCAGTTTCCCCCACCTTGTTTCCTAGAACCCTCCTGGTGCTCACACCCTCTAACGGAGGCAGGAGGGGCAGTTCCTCTGAGAGAGTTCAAATCCCGGGCTCTTTTAGCTGTGCGACCTTGATCAAGTTACTTAACACCTCTGAGCTTCAACTTTCTCCTCTGTGAAACAGGGTGGAGACATTCCCACCTCAGAGGGCTGTTCTCAGGGGAACTAAGATTCTTGCAAGTACTTAGCATAGTGCCTGATGCAGAGTCTCAAAAAAATAGCTCCTGCCATTGCTGTTGATGATGGTGATAGGGAGTCTCTAAGCAGAGGGGGCTGGTGTGGAGCAGCCCTGTCCAGTCAGGCTCACAGGAGGGGCCAGACCATCACCGCCTCCAGGGAATGAGATCCTTCTATGCTCCTCCCCTAACTCTCCACCTCTGATACCAAGCCTCTTCTTCTGGGCCTCAGCTGGAGGGCGTGGGGGCAGATGGAAACCTGGTACCAGGCATGGGGTGGGGCACCCACGGGGTCTGGGCCAGGAGGCTCAAGAGCCAGGGGAGGGGCATCTGGGAGGATGTGGCCCTGCAGCCCTCAGTCCCGGAGGCAGCCAGGGTGGGAAAGGGGGGTTGGTTTCCTGGCAAAGCTGAAAAGCTTTGGATTTGACTTGGAAACACATTGAGAAGTCCCTGGCGGCTGCCTCCTCAGAAACAGCCTCTCTGAAGTTGAGCCCAGGCTGGGGAGGCTGTTTTATATAAAGGGGCTCGGGGGACCTCAGTGATGGAGGACAGGCTGTAGCCTCCCCCCAAGAATTGCAACACATGCCCCCTCCGCCGAGCCTCCTCCGCCTCTCTGTCTCCAAGGGCTTGCCCTGAGGGCTGGAGACTTCTAGGGGACAGGGGACCAAGTCTGAGAGGAAGGGGCCCTGTCCTAGGAGCTCACAGGTGGGGAAGGGGGGAAGCACCTTCTCAGGAAGTCCCTTGGGCTCTACTTTCTTGGTTTTTTGTCATATCTGTGTTCAGCATGTGATTTTACTTATATAACGTTTTTCTTTAAATTGACTCCTTTTCAAAACATGAATCCATTTCTTTAGAAAGGAACTTCATGGGCAGCCCTGGTGGCTCAGCGGTTTAGCGCCGCCTTTGGCCCAGGGTGTGATCCTGGAGTCCCGGGATATCGAGTCCCATGTCAGGCTCCCTGCATGGAGCCTGCTTCTCCCTCAGCCTATGTCTCTGCCTCTCTCTCTCTCTCTGTGTCTCTCTCTCTCTTTCTGTGTGTGTGTGTGTCTCCTGGGAGTAGATAAATAGAATCTTAAAAAAAAAAAGAGGAAATTGTTTAAAAAAAGAGAAAGGAACTTCATATTGCTACTGTAAATGGAAGACTTCTGTCACTTCCCATGCAGAACAACCATGTTAAAGAAAATAAAAACAAAACAGTGTTCAACTCTAACTAGCCTGAGACTTGCTCTCTCTTTGATAAAAACAAACGAGATGAGCAAATGTGAGAGAAAGACAGGCTGGCATCCAACTAAGACTGCCTCTTTGATTAGAGCTGTGAGACAAAATCCATGATGCTCAGTTAAACTTAAATTTCCAATAAGCTATGAATAACATTTTAATATAAGTATATCCTAAGTGGGCACCTCGGTAGTTCAGTAGTTGAGCATCTGCTTTGGCTCAGGTTGTGATCCCAGGGTCTTGGGATCGAATCCCGCATCGGGCTCCCTGCAGGGAGCCTGCTTTTCCCTCTGCCTACATCTCTGCTTCTCTCTCCGTGTCTCTCATGAATAGTAATTTAAAAAGTATATCCTAAGTGTTGCATAGGATATCCATATACTGAAAAAAAATTGTTGTTTATCTGAAACTCAAATTTAACTGGGAATCCTGTATTATTATTTACTAAATTTGGCAACTCTCTCCTTGATGAATGAAAGACAATTTTTAAAGGAATAAGTTTCTCACTGCTGGGAGATTAGATGTTTCCATGCAGTATCCCTGTGCCACCAAAAATAATCTTGAGACAAGCTGTTTTGATTCCAGGTAGAATTCTAATTCTACAAGCAACAAGCATGCTGGCATGGGGATTTGGAGGTGGGGAGGAGCAATGCACTTGGGGAAATTCTGAAAGGCTTCATGACGGAGAGGGCGGTGTGGGGTCTGGGTCCCAGTCAGCGACCAGTGAGTGCAGTTCTGCACACCCTTCCCCCGTTGACCCCCAGGCCTGGAGGGACAGAAGACACTCTACAGGGATGCAGTCTTAACCCTGCTCTCAGACTACAGAGGGGCATGTGTTTGAGTAGCTGTGGCTTGTGAGCATGAGAGACTGTGTGTGTTTGCTCAAATCACACCCTCTCAGGACACAAAAGGGCTTTTGAGGGAGTCTCCTCCAACACCTCCCCCAGCCCCTGCCTGCCCTGTGTGGAAACCTGAAACTTACTTGCACTTTGCCAGTTGACGGGGTGCTCACTACCTCCTAAGGCATCTCTTTCCATCATTAGGCAGTGTTGACAGTGAGAAAGCCCCTCCTTGGCCTGAACAGAAATCTGCCTTCCTGCAGAGTCCTTGTAGATTCACTTTGGCCCTCTGAACACAGGGTACCCCTCTGGCCCAGGACAGTCCTTCAGAGATCTATCAATCATGAGGGTAGGCCTTTCACATCTAGTCAGACCCATTTCTTTGAACCTCAGACAGTGTGATTTCAGACGTCCTCTATTACAGGGAAATGGCTTAGGGAGGGCCTGGGACAGGGACATGGCTTGAGGTGGCCCTGACTGGTGTACTGCCCTTAGTCAGAGAGCAGGAAAGAGGCTGCCATGGAGAATGCTGGGAATGGTAGAGAGGATAGGACCGGGATGGGAGGGAAATTTCTTTCTTGCAGATGCTGGCAGGAATTGTAGAAGAGCCTGGGAGACCTGGGGTCTGTCCCTGCTCGGCCTCTAATTCACTGTGTGGCCTCAAGCAAGCCGCCTCTCCCTCCTGGGCCTTAGCTCTGCTCTATGCCCTGTGAGGGACTTGATCTGTTCTTATAGAGGGTAGGGTGAAAACACTTGTGCCTGTTCTGGTTGCTGGGTGTTCTGCCACCCAGGGTTCCACGAGGGCAGGATCTTGGGCAGGGTCTGGGGTCAGAGGGAACTTGGGCAGCACGTGGACAAGACGGTGGCAGTCTGGGAATAAAGTCAGGTATGGGGGAGGCACTCTGCATGGTCAAGCTGGCCCTGGCCGTGGGTTTCTCCAGCCTGCAGACTCGCACACGTGTGTTAGCCCACACCCTGCCACCCAGACGGCCAGAGGACAGAGGTGCTCTGTGGAGTCCTGTGAGCAGGCCAAGACTCAGGGCCTGAGGCTGGTGTAGAAGGCGAAGGCGGAGGTGGGGCAGGGGGGTGGGGGGGCGGCTGGCCGGGCGGGGTTAGGGGTGCAGATGGGGCTTCTCTGCCAGGGGGAAGGTCTTTAGGAAACAAAAACACGAGTCAGAGCTGGGGCCTGGCTGCTACACAAAGGGGCTTTCTCCCCGGCCCTGCCCTTGAGTGAGGGGAAGCTCAGAGGGCTCGTACTCAATCTTCAAGCTGGGCATGGCCTCCAAAACCAGCCAGCCCGCCTTGGGACAGACTGTCCTCACCAAGGACAGATGGTCAGGAAAGGAGGCACTGCCACCTTCCCGGCTCCCTCCGGCCCCTGTTTCTGCTGCTATCTTGTTGTGTGACCTTGGCTCTACCCATCTCTCTGGACCTCAGTTTCCCCCATTGCGTGAGGAAGGACCAGACTAGATGGTCACATTTGCAAATTCTCAACAATAAGAAGCTCTTACAGTTTACAGAGCACTTTCTTATTTCCTGCTTAGTTTATCACCCGACAACCTGGTGGTTAATGAGGTGGGCTTGGTGGGCACTACCCCTCCAATTGTTTTCAGATGACAAAATGGAAGCTCAGAGAAAGGAAAGGGTCTTCCAAGTTCACACAGTGGGATAGTGGCTGAGCCAGGCTCCTGTGGCCCCGTCCAGACCTCCATCCACCGCCCCGGTGGTTTACATACTCCTAGAGTGTGGGGGATGGGGGCATGGGCCAGACAGGCACAATTACTTCGTTTGCCTGTTTTCCACATGGATTTCTATGTAGGAAGCATTTTGTGGGAAAAATATTTGTATCGAAAGAGAATTGAAAGCCTTGTGCTCGCCTTGGACTTCTCAGGTGGGAGCTGAGGAGGACCTCCTTATCAGCTGTACAAGCTCTGGGTTCCATAGCTCTACCTGGGCTTTAGGCAAGAGCTTCAGGTGTCTCATGGAAATGAAGGGGATTTGCACATTTAAAAAAATGTTTTATTTAAATTCAATTACATTAACATATAGTGTATTATTAGTCTCAGAGGTAGAATTTAGAGATTCATCAGTTGCATATAACACCCAGTGCTCATTTCTCTTTTTTTTAATATTTTATTTATTTGTTTATTCATGAAAGAGAGAGAGAGAGAGAGAGAAGCAGAGACACAGGCAGAGGGAGAAGCAGGCTCCATGCAGGGACCCTGACATGGGACTTGATCCCTGGTCTCTAGGATCATGCCCGAGGCTGAAGGTGGCGCTAAACCGCTGAGCCACCCGGGCTGCCCTTTCTTCTCTCTCTCTCTCTTTTTTTTTTTTTTTTTAATTTATTTATTCATGAGAGACAGAGAGAGAGAGACAGAAAGAGAGACAGGGAGGCAGACCTAGTGCTCATTTCATCTAGTGCCTTCCTTAATGCCCATCACCCAGTTTCCCCATCCCCCCCACCCACCCCGCATGTTTTTTTTCTATCAGAGACATTTAGCATGTGATGGTGTTTGGGTGGAAGTTGGAAATTTTCACAACACATAGAACTACAAAGGATGAACATATTGGTATCACAAAGTGTTCATGATGGAAGGATCTTTAGAAACCATTTGGTCCCATGCCTCCCTGCCCTTTACGGAAGGGAAACTGAGGCCCAGAGAGAGGAAGGTATTTGGCCCAGGTCACACAGCCTCAGTGTGTGACCAGCAGAGACAGCAGAGACAGGACTACAACTCGGGTCTCCTGACTTCCCCCACAGTTTCAGCACAGGCCGCTCTGGGGATGCAGTGGGGTAGAGGGCCAGGGAAGGGGAAGAAGAGGGGGGTAGGAGCCTGGGGATAGTCAGACAAGAGGTATGTGGGGTCCAGCTGCCTGCTGATAAGAGGCCCACAATGCCATTCCAAAAGGATATTTTATCAAGATGTCATTTTTCCCGCTACACACTATTTTCTTTCTTGTGCAGACTCTGCTGGCCTTTGCGATAAGGCGCCTAGACATGTTCACACTAAGGCAGCCAAAACATGAGGCAGGAGGAAAAAAATTCTCTTCTTAATCTGCCCCCCCCCCCGCGCCTCACTCTGTCCAGCCCACTACACCCCCCCTCGTTTCCTCTCATTCTCTGCAAGTTCTCATGCCCCCCCCCAACCTAACCCACCCGGCCGTCTGGCCCCTTCCTGCTTTCCAGTAAGCCAGCCCAAAGGAGCCAGGAAGGTATGTGGCCCAGAGGAGGTCAAAGATGAGGATGGAGGGGGCTTCCCCTGGGAAAAGAAGGCCACACCACAGACTCTCCCACTACCAGCAAGGGCCAGGTAGGGTGCAGGGGGCATGTGGTTTCCAGGCTTGTCCTGGGAGCCCTCTCCCTCCCCGCCCCCCAATCCCTGCAAATGGAATACAGAACTCTCTGGTTGGAGGTTTAAGATTGAGGTGATTAGAGTTTCCCCCACCTGCAGATTCTCTACTCTATGACCTCCATTCCTGACCTCCTCATCCAAGGGCTGATGGGAAACTCTGCCTCATTCTATCAAACAAAAAACTCCCAGACTTAAGAAATCTGGCCAGACAGGAGACCTGGGACCAACCAACCACTGTTGATCCAGTCTTTTCTCCTCTATAAGCTCTCCACACCTCAGTTTCTCCATCTATTCCGCTAAGAGAGGGGGTTGGACTCATATCCTGGCACTGAAATCCTACCTCTGGCTTTTTCATAAGACGATGTTCTAGCTCAGGCCTCCTGGGTGCTTGGCAAGTTGGCTGCATTGCCCCCATGTATCAGTGCCCCGCCCCTGCTCTACTCAGGAAGTCTGCCCCGCCCTCCACATCTGGATGGAATTTACCCCCCAAAGCAACTCAATTACCGGTGATCTGATCAGGACGGCTCATGTGTCAGAGGGGGCCCCGGTGAAGGTTGCTCGGCCAGAGATGAGAGCTCCTGGACGTGTGGTCCACCCTTCTCACAGCCCGAGGTGCCCTCCCAGGGCCGCTGGGGGGACAGGCCTGGTGAGCAGTGTCCTGCTGAACAGGGGGTTGAAGACACAGAAGGGACTGGAACCTCCTGTTCTGTCTCAGGCCCCCTGTCCATTCAAGACCTGAATCAGCACCTAGAGGCTGGAAGGTGAAGGAAGATGGTGATTGAATTTTAGACCAACAGGTCTGGCTAAGGCCCAGCATGGAATCTGTGAGGGTAGTAACCCTTACCAATTCCCCTTATATTCCGACCCCTAGCAGGAAGCCTGGATGGTAAAGGCTGGTGCTTCTTGCAAGGCTGCAGTAGTGAGGGTCGGGGATGGAGTGCTGTGTGTTAGGATACCCTCCTTGGGAAATTAAAGTGATCCTTGCTGTCTTTCTGCAGCTTCTCCTAAGCTGGGAAGTGAGGGCAGTGGGCTTTAGGGTTTTCTGTTTCTCCAAGTCTGCATTTAAAACCTCTTATGCTGAGTCCATTGCTAAAGAACTATTTTCCTCGATATCAAGCCTCCCCATCCCTCACCATCCACATTCACAGGAGGGTCACTGAGCCCAAGAGTTCTGGGGTGTAGTGAGCTGTGCCCATCCGTTTAGTAACCTGCCAGGAGTCTGGGGCCACCAGATTGCCCAAAGGACTGGAAACAGAGCGAGTCACGCTTCTCAGCAGTGGAATCATGCCTATGAGTGCCTCCTGTCCTCCAAGTGACCCACCATGGTTATGGGCTCCGTGTGAGTGGAGCTGGGTTTGCCAGGCTGGGGAAGTAGTGCACGCAGGTGCACACACCCTTGCCCTACCTCCTTCCATCACTGAATATCACCAGAATTGCTCCAGTGTTCAATCCAGCAAATATTCACTAATGCCAATTAAGATCAAAGCACTGTACTCAGTTCTGTGCAGAGAATGAGAAGTCTGAGGCCAAATCTCACTCCCCCAGGGGCTCACACTGTCAATGGGGATAGAAAACACTGACCTGAAAGCCAGTTTTATGAGCATGAGCTGGAGCCGGGCGGGCCACACTTGAATACCAGCTTTGCCATGGATAGGTGTGGGGGCTTCAGGGAAACAACTTAACCTACCTACCAGCCTCAAACAGTTGTAGGTTGTCAGGAACAAGCAGACAATGTATGTTAAATGCCAGCATGGTGGGACCCCTGGGCGGCTCAGTAGTTGAGCATCTACCTTTGGCTCAAGGCGTGATCCCGGGGATCCTGGGATCGAGTCCCGCATCAGGCTCCCTGCAGGGAGCCTGCTTCTCCCTCTGCCTATATCTCTGCCTCTCTCTGTGTCTCTCATGAATAAATAAATAAAATCTTTAAAAATAGATAGATAGATAGATAGATAGATAGATAGATAGATAGATACTAGCAGGGTACCTGACAAAAGACTAAAATGCTCCACAAATGGCTGCTTTATTATCATCTTATGAAATAACTAGCATTAAGACAATAACTTCTCACTCACCTGGAAACCCTCCTACCTTGCAGAGCCCAGCCAAGGACTCATATGAAGCTTCCCTTCTAAAAAGGCCTCTGACGGGCGCCTGAGTGGTTTAGTCGATTGAGCATCTGCCTTCAGCTGGGGTCATGATCTCAGGGTCCTGGGATCGAGGCACAAGTGGTAGGGCTCTCTGCTAAGAGGGGAGTCTGCTTCTCTCTCTTCCTCTGCTGGCGTATTCTCCTCTCTCTCTCTCTGTCAAATAAATAAATAAAATCTTTAAAAAAAATTAAAAGTCCTCTGAGCTTTCACCAATAGAGTCGCAAGTTTGTGTACCAAAGCTCACAGGGCCTTTCTTATCAGTAAGTTAGTTCAGATCACTTGGGGACAGAAAGGCTTCCTGAGGCCTGAGGATACCAGACTGACATGGGTAGAGGGTCTGGACTGGGAAAGAGTTGGGAGGCTGAGGTGGGGACCAGGTTCCCAGGAGTCTAACTTGTTGGCTGCCCTGGGGAAGTGGGAAACTGCCATGGGGGGTGGCAAGATGTAAGGCCTTCTTCAGGAAGCTGACTCTGGGGGCTAATGCAGGTTACAGTGAGGGGCATTAACTGGCCAGGAGGCCAGTGAGGGCACGTTGGAACCCAGACAGGATTTAATGCCAGGATCCATCCACAGCATGAAATTCCAGACAGGAAAATCACCACGTATTTGGCAAAGCCCCCTTTCACATCCCTTAGATCACATGATCTTTAGAACTCAGCGAAATGGTTATCTCTACTTTACAGAGATAAAAAGTCATGTCCTGGGATGCCTGGGTGGCTCAGTGGTTTAGTGCCTGCCTTTGGCCCAGGGAGTGATCCTGGAGTCACGGAATCGAGTCCCACGTCTGGCTCCCCGCACGGAGCTTGCCTCTGCCTGTGTCTCTGCCTCTCTCTATCTCCCTCTGTCTCTCAAGAATAAACAAATAAAATCTTTTTTTTTTTTTTTTAAAGTCATGTCCCTAGAGAAGGGACCTCTCATAGCTGTCAGTGGTACAGCAAAGCCAAGCACCCAGGCCTCCAGCTCCTGCATCAATGCTCCTTCCTTATGCAGGGTTCGAGGTGGCTCTACCTGCCTATGCTTACTAAATGTAGAGGCTTTCAAGAACAATATAGCCCTGCAGTCTTGGGACCAGGGTGGCGTCCAGGCAATAAAAAAAAAGGCAAAAAAAAAAAAGTCCTGGGGGGTTACAAGCACTGACTCTGGAGCCAGGGAATCCTGGTTGGAGGCTAAGCCCCATTATTTACCACCAATGTGGCCTGGAGAAGCATCTGAACCTCTCTGGGCCTCAGTTTCTTCTCAATGTGGAGCTGTCTGCCACAGGGGATGCTCTTTCTCTTCCATGAGCCCTGGGAGGAAGCCGACTTGTCTCATAGTAAATGTCACAGCCCCCACGCCTGGTGCAAGGCTCGGTGCACCACAGAAGCTCAGGCAATGTCATGGCAATCGATGGTTCATGTTATGGTCAGTCACCTATGGGCACCTACTAAGTGTCAGTCATTGTGTAAAGTACACAACTAAATGGATGGTGAGACAGCTGGTGAGGAGGGACTGAATTCTAACAGGAGTGGGGAGCAGAGACTGCTGCTGGGGGTGAATAAACATCAGTGGGAGGTACTACAGACCAGGAGATGGGGGCCCTGACTTGGGGAGCTGGGGAATAGCTTGCCAGCAGAGCATGCCAACAAGCACAAGGTCTGAAAACCCCGCTCAATTTCCCACCCGGCCGTCCTCTTGCCATGTGACTCTGGCCAAGGCCCAGCCCCCTCTAGGCCTCCGTTCTTTCCCCAGGAGAACAGATGGAGGGCACAAGGGACTGGAACCGTGCTGTCAGGGAGGGAGTCTCCCTCACCTGGGGCCTCCAGGCCTGTTGGGATCTGCCGGCCTGAAGGGGATTTCCTGGGGCCGGCCCAGTTCCCAGCCCTGCTGACGTCTCCATTGGATGCGTGCCCAGAGTTGGGGGGTGAGGGGTGCCCAGAGCTGCACTCCGGTGGGAAAGGCAGGCGGGTACTCTCCCAGCCCATACCTTAGCCCTCCCTCTGGGGCTCCTCTGGGGAGCTTTGGGGCTCCCCAGAGCCTCCCTCTGGGGCTTTGGGGTCTCCCCATCCCCAGCCCGAGGCAGGGCAGTGAGGGATCCCTTCTACTGAAAGAAGAAGGCACTGCCCCTTGGCTCAAGATCTTGATTTGCTGTGTGACCTCAGGCAAGTCCCTGCCCCTTTCTGGGCCTTGGTACCCTTTCTCTGAAAAGAGGAAGGCAAAGATTTCCAAGCTTTTTTGGGAACTCCGACAGTCTAGGATCTTGCTGGGAGTTGGCTGGGGGAGGGGGCGGGCAGTCCTGGGACAGAGAACTGGGATGGAGGCTGGATTCCAGGGGCTTGCTTCCCTGCTCTGAAGCGGAAGGTAGAGGGCATGCAGGGCGGGGGGTGGGAGAAAAGGAGCCCCAAGGCTTCCAGGTGGCTGTAAGGGGGGCAAGGCGAGCGAGAGGTTTTGGAAACATATTTATTTTAAAGTGTCCGGTGTCACTGGGGGCTTTCTCTTTGGGTTTTGAAATGCTCCAGAAGTCAGCGCTCTGCATGTGCGTGTTTGCTGAGTGGAATATGGGCTGTATTTATTCATCCTTTAGCCGGAGCCCTTAAAAATATAGACGGCTAATGTCTTCAGTATGTATGAAATATCCCATATGCTCGGAAACAAAAGGGGCTCTGTTATTAAAGTTTCATTTCCACACGCCCCCTCCCCTCCCTCCCGCCCGCCCCCTGACACCCTGCCCTCCTTCCATCCCGCTCAGCCTGCTCCGAGACAGCGAGCGAGGAGGCAGGCGGGCAGTCGTGGCCGGAGGCCCGGGCACAGCTGGCCCCTGCGCGAGTGGGTGCGGATTCCGGCTCCAGGTGAGGGGGAGACCATGCGAGAGGAGAGCAGGGTCTTCCAGGGGAGAGAGCCCTCTGGGGTGCCCGAGGTGGCCAGTGGAGGAGCGGGGGGCGAGGTGGCCCTTCTTGCGGGCGCCTGTGGGGCCGGGGCCCTGGCAGGGCCCGGCTGTCTGGGACGGAAATGCCCGCTCTGCTGCTAACTGAAACCACATGTGTCTCCCAGGCAGCGGGACAGAGACGCCGCCAAGCCTGGGGCTGGGGACTGGGGGAAGGAAAGAGGCAGGCTGGCCCCCGCTGTGTGCCCGGGCTGGGTGGCGGGGGCAGGAAGGGTTGGGGTCATTTGCATCTGCACGAATGAGAGCATGTCAGAAAGTGCGTGTGGATGTCTGAGTCCTGCGTGTGTACATGCTGCATGGATGAGTGTGTGCGTGTGAGCGTGTCTGCAGGTCGGTGTGGTCCTGTTCACAGGGTCAGACTGGCCTCCCTCTTGGCCTCCTGTGGCCAGCGTCCTGGGCAGGCTCCTCCCTATCTCCCAGAGCCCGGGAGCTGCTGGCTGCCTCCCGGAAGGGTCCTCTGGGGTGACCCCAGCTGAGTCGGCGCTGGTCCTTCTAGGCAGGGACACCCCCTCCTTCCTTCCTTTTCCTCCAACCCAGTTGAGCCTTCTCACACTAGCAAACCTCTGCCTATTTCCCAGAGAGAAAGGCTGAGGCACAGAGCAAGGCCTTTTCTCCCACGTCTGTTGTCATCTTTTTCAAAGCTCTCACTTCCAGGCATCTTCACTGAAGCCCTGGAAGGTGAGGAAAGCAAGCCCAAGCAAGGGGACAGCTTTCCCACAGCATCAGGGAGACAGCAGTGGGGGCTGGCAGCTCCAGAAGGGGTCAGGCCTCAGGGAAGAGGCTGGAGGCTGCCCTCAGATTCTGGGGCAAGCAGGGGTACCCGGGGGCCCCAGTGACCTGAGTCCTGGGTCTTCTCTCCATAAGGAGTGAGACTTGCTGGGAGCAGGGATCGGGGTTCTGGTGGGCCCCACCACTACCTTCCTGTGGATGTTGGACAGGTCTCTTATGGAAGAGACCCTTCCTCAGCCTCAGTTTCCCCATCCCTACAATGGCAAGTTTGGGCCAAGTCAGTATTTCCCGAAGTGCGGAGTGTGCCGCCCTGGTAGCTCATGAGATGGTGCCACGTGGACTACTAATTTTCATTTTAACAAGGCTTGTGTGTTATTTTTACTGACATTAGGGAAAAATACATAAACATACGTTAGATGAAAGCATAAACTACTCAAATGAATGAAGACAGGGGACTGCTAGCAGGTCCCTGGGGTCCACTCCAGCAAGAGTGTCCAACAGGTGCTCTTGATGCTTCTACCATTTTAAATGCCTAGAAGAATGTTGGTTCTGGCTGTCTAGGACTCAGTGTGATCTACTTGTAAACCATCTTTTGGCCTCCACAAATGAGTAGTTTTATTATTCCGTGATTAGAGTGAAAAGCCCAGTTGTCACACCGTGTGTGAGTGTGCGTGTGTGTGTGTGTGTGTGTGTGTGTGTGAAAAGACAGAGGATGGAATTGGCAGAGCCGGGGGGGGGGAAAAAGATCAGCCCGTCCCAAGGTCAGGGCTGGGTGCCCAAGGTCAAAGGCAGGGAATTTGGGAAAAGAGATTGTTCCCTGACTGACATTTTCAAGTGCTTTATCCGGCCTCAGCCTTGCTTTGAATCACTGGGTTGGACGGGTAGGCGAGGGGCCACCCTGGCTTCAGCTTTCCTGCCATTCAGCCTTGGCTCCCTGGCTACTTGGCTGTGTTCTATGTGCCAACCCAGGACCGCCCCTAGGAGGATGCAGGGGGTGTGAGGAGCCCCTGATAGAGCCCCTCGGTCCCTTCTCCAGGCTGTGTCGTTAAGGATGTGCCCCCTGCAAATCCCCTCCTTACTAAGAGGCTGGTCAATGCTGTTATTGTTACTCGTGACAATGACAGTTTACCCACGGATCTTTATTTGTGATTTGTCACATCACTGACTGGAGGCGAGCACGACCCTGCCCGGCTGCGGGAGGCATGGCTTCTGAGACAGTCCCTTCTTATCTCATCCTGCAGCAGGCAGAGGGCACCACACGTTGGCTCAAGGATGTGGACAGCATCTTTGGGTGGGGATGGATTCAGGACCCCTTCAGGTGCAGAGGTAGTTGCCCAGGGCAAGATCCCTGCACTCCCAGGACCTCCGCCTCCACACCTCACCAGCCTCAGGAGGCATTGTGCTCAGCAAGGCTACAGTAACTCCCTGGCTCTGTCTGAGGATGGAGCAATATCCATCTGCTTCTAGGGAGTTCTTGTTCCTCTAGGAGGTTGTGAAGTTAGGGGCTGGGCTCCCTGGAGCAGAGGTGGACCAAATGAAGTGTCCACACTCCTTGGCACCAGGTTCCCTTGGGGCCTGGACCAGCTGTTTCAAGTTCTGGAGAAGCAGCTGGCCAGGGTCAGGGGCACAGTCCCTGCTTTCAGAACTTATCACATTCCAGGTGGCCTTCAGTGGCTTTGTGGGTCCTGCGGAACTACCAACAGCTACACCCAAGGCCAAGGGCAAACAGAAGCCTGCTTTATAATGTGCTGGACAGCTGTCTGGGCATCATTCTAGAGAGATCTTCCTGACCAGGGTGCGGGAGGTAGCACTGCTCAGTTGGGAGGAGCGGGCTTCAGAACGCAACCCCTTCCTAAAGTCACATTCCCATTTAGAAGATGCAGCTGTCCGTACAACCAGGGTCCACTTAGCCACGTAACGCTTGCTGTGCTAAGCAGTGGGTCCTGACAGAGGCAGAGGATTCTAGTTGAACCTGGCCACAGTGATGCCCTGGGCACTCCGCTTCCTTAGATTTCACTTGGATTTCCTTTTCCTGGGTTTGCAAAATGTAGAGCGTGGAGCGGCAGCAAGGCACTTTCCCCATAGAGTCACCCCCGGATCTACCAGTGACGATATCAACTTCAGGCCAAGGAAAGCTGGCATTTGCTGTGGGGTTAGGAAAAAAAGAGAGGAAAGAAAAGTGGTGAAGTGGACCCGTGCTCTGCTCCTGCTGCGGCAGAGGGACCTGCCCAGATCGCTGCTCATCTCTCAAGCTCTACTTTCCTGATCTATAAAATGGGTTGTCACAAAGCCCCCTGAGATGATGGTACAGGAGGCCGAGCGCCCCATAAACAGTAGCTCAACAGTACTGGGCCTGTTAGTAACTCTGCTGACGTAAGTGGAGGGTGTCACCACCACCTCACGAAGGTGAGAACAGGATTGTGACTGCTCAGAGATGAGGGGAGAGTACCCACTCTTTCTGAGCCTCGGGCTCCAGGTCCAGCCCTGCTCCTCTCGGGTCTGTAGCTTTAAGCAGCCTACTGACCTCTCTGAGTCTCAGTTTCCTCGTGTATAAAATTGGGGCAGGGATAGCACCTGCCTCGTAGGGTGTCTGTGGGGGTTAAGTGAGCCAACTTGGCAGGTAGTGAGTGCTCAGTGAACAGTGCCCTGAATGAATGGGGACCTGGAGGCCTGAAGCCCCCCTGGCTGGCCTCGGGGGTCCTCGCCCCTCAAAATGCTCCCAAATAATCCCTCTTATCCCCAGGCAGGGCCACAGCCTTTACAGGTAGAAGGCTGGTGGTCAAGAGCTCAGGGAGTCCAGGGGGGCTTTTCCTCTGGGGACTGGTTTTGGGTCTAGCCACAGACACTACCAGAACCACCTCCTGGAGGAACACTGCACCCCATCCCGGGCGGTAGGTGGGCATAGCAGCGCTCTTCAGTAGCATTGCCAGCAGGATTGTGGGGCGGCTTCCTCCAGGAGGGAACCAGGAGGACAGAGAACCCCTTCAGAGAGGAAAGGGGCCTGCACGGGGTTGTCGCAGGGAAGCAGGGGCTGAGAAACCTTATGAGGAGGGGAGAAGGGGAGGGCCCTGTACCTACCCTGCCAGGGCCTCCCTCCAGCTCTGCTCCCTGGAAGCAGGAACCAGTTAAAGGGGAACCGGAAAGGAGAGAAAGAAAGCAAACAGAGTCAGAGAAAAGCCTGGAGCTTGGAGCACTGGGGTTGTTTGGTCTGGCGGAGCCACCTCCTGGGCCACTCCCAGCAGTGTTGCACACAGACTCCACAGCCACCCCACACACGTGCGCGCGCACACACAGATACACAGACACACATACACAGCTGCACACAGGCATGCGGATACACACACAGAGGCACAGATAGACACACAGAGACACACACAGGCATATAGTCACATGCAGAGAGACATGCACACATACACACATACAAGACACACATACGCCCACACGCACACACATGGTGCGGCAACTCTGAGCTGGAGGGCAGGTGCTGAGATGGAGGGTTTCTGGAACCCCTGGCTCAGCCCTTCACTGCAACCACAATAACACGTACCGGGTATTTACTGGTGAGCTCTAAGCCCTTTACTTACATGAACTGGTTTAATCCTCATTGCAGCGCAATGAGGTGGGCACTGTAATTAGCCCTGGTTTGCATATGGGAAAATACACTAGAGAGACGAAGTAACTCTGCCAATGTCATGCAGTTTGTCCAGCGCCCCTCACCCCCACCCAGCAGGCCCCCAGAGCACAGAGCCCACTGGCTGAGGGCTGCCCCTCGCTATCTCTGGGGGTGCCAGGCTCCGGCTCTGTGCTGCCCCCAATGTCTGTGCCCCATGAAGCAGCACCCTGAGGCTGCCTCTGTTTCTCAGGCCTGGGGAAGGGAAGCGCCCTGCCCATGGTCACAGAGAGCAGAGGGAACGGGGCTGGGTGTCCTTGCGTGCGCTGGGCCAAGGCTTCCATGGAGAGGAGAAGCGGGGGTCAGAGTCAGACTCAGCACCTCCGGCCTCCTCCTTCTGCACCTGCTGTTACAACTCCCTTTCCCCCACCTGCCCTGACCCCCAAAACTGAACCTCTATTTCCTACACCTGTGTGTCTGGTGCCACACACCTCACACTTGTTCAGCCAGCCAGCCATTGCCTCGATAAGTCTGTTCAGAGTTTCCTTAATAATAGCTTTGGGTAACTGTTGACAAAACATGTTTCCCTTCCATTATTTTATTTTATCCTGTATGTGTGTGTAAGTGCGGGCAGGGGGCAGTGGGTGTCGGTGGTGATAATTATTTTCTTTTAACTTGACTCCACCACTCACTGGGAATCCTTTCCATAGAGGGTCAAACTAACTAAAATGCAGATCAGAATCTTCCATTGGGTTCGAAATGCCAACAGCACAGATACAGGATGTGAGGGATGTGGCATGAGAGTAGCAATTATACAGCGAGGCCTTTGGGGGACCACACGACCCAGCAGAGACATGGGCATTGAAAGAAATGGGGGGTCCCCAGGGGGCCTTGGGTATGTTCTCTCAGTCAGGTGTCTCCATGCTACACAGCCTCCCCATGCTGCTCCCCCACCCACTGCCCTCCGGGACCAAGACACAGAATCTCAGGTGAGGTAGATCCACAGACTTACCAGAGTTGAAGGAACTCTTGGCAAGCATCTTGTCCAACTTCCTCACTTTATGGAGGGGTAAACTGAGGCAAGAGAGGACAAAGGGCTTGCCTGAAGTCAGTGGCTTGTAGGACATGGCAAATCATAACTCTAGTTTGAACCCAGGTCTCCAACCTGGGTGCCTGCTCCCCTGTCCGACCAGGTCGCTGATGGAGTGACAGTCTGATTCCTTCTCATGCCCCACCCCACCCCCTGTCAGAGAAAATTTCCATGTGGAACCAGTCCACTCCTTTTCCACATCCCACAGTGTCTCTCATTTGAGATCTGTGCAGCATGCATTTAGTGAGCACCTACTAGGTGCCAGGCGTGCGGTCCTAGGGATGATAGCTGCCGCACTAGAGCAGGGTGTGTCTCTTCCCTCTGTCACTTACAGAGTGCTTCTCATGATCTGCATTTACCTGGCTTATTTATTCATCTACTAGTTTATTGTCTGTCTTCCCTGTCCTACTAAGCCCAGCTCTCAACATTACCAGTGCAGGGGAGTGACTTGTCCCAGAGAACTCCCAGCAACCAGAGCAGCCCTGGCTCACAGCACATATTCCAAAACTGCTTGCTGATTCAATGAGTGAGTGAATGAATAAATGAATGAATGAACAAACCATCAGTGAGCAAAACTGACATGATGCTGGCACTTGTGGGACCAGAATGATGACCAGCACTTCCTGAGCTTGGCCGGGTGCCTGGCATGGTGCAGAGTGCTTTTCCCCTGTGATCTCATTTAATCCTCCTCACGAGTCCTAGAAGGTGGTTCTGTCATTGGCCCCATATTACAGGTGGAGAAATCGAGGCTTGGAGAGGTTAGGTAGCTGCTCATGGCCCTTGTCACCTTCTGCCTTGTATTATAAATATCTAAGTCGCTGCCTCATGCCCTCTGCCCATGCCAGACTGCTTGCAGGCAGAAACCATATCTGCTTTATCTTTTTTTTTTTGAGATTTTATTTATTTATTCATGAGAGACAGAGAGATAGAGAGTCAGAGACACAGGCAGAGGGAGAAGCAAGCTCCCTGTAGGGAACCTGATGTGGGACTCGATCTCAGGACCCCAGGATCATGCCCTGAGCCAAAGGCAGATGCTCAACCACTGAGCCCCCCAGGCGTCCCTACATCTGCTTTATTTTTGTTTTCCCCAAAGGTGTTCTGCAGGATGCTGGCTCCCAGTGGCATCTTTAAGTGTTTATTACATTCAGTTGGGTTGAGTGAAAATCTGGGAGAGGAAAGGAAACAGTGGAGAAGATTCACAGTGAACATTAAGCCAGGGGCAGACAGCAGCACAAGCAGTGTCACCCAGAGCCATCTTCAAAGGCCATCTCATCAATGAGTCCCCCGCCCACATTCAATTTTCTGACTACCTCTAGAGCAGCCTGCCAAGGGGTTCCCCAGGCTCCACTTGTTCACTGCCAGTGACAGGGAGCTCGGCACCTATTGAGGCATGACATAATCCAAGGAAATCACTTAGCGGTGCGCCAGATGGTCCCCCGATGGCTGACTTTTCATGGGTTCTTTCTCTGTGCCAGGACACTAAATCCACACCAGAGCCACAAGAGATAGTTACTATTATTATCCTAATTTAACAGATAAGGAAACCAAGGCACAGAGTTATATAATTTGCCCAAGGTCTCACAGCCAGTAAGTGGCAGAGTGGAGAGTGCTATTCAAAGCCCAGGATCGAGATGCTAGAGAGTATGCCCTCCTGACCTCCATGCCAGCACTGTTTTATATTTTTATTTTTAAAAGATTTTATTCATTTATTCATGAGAGAGGCAGGACATAGGCAGAGGGAGAAGCAGGCTCCCTGAAGGGACCCTGATGCAAGACTCGATCCCAGGACCCCAGGATCATACCCTGAGCCAAAGGTAGATGCTCAACCACTAAGCCACCCCGGTGCTCTGCCAGCAGTGTTTATTGAAATAATGCGAGTACATGTAATTTTAAATTTTCTAGCAACTATGCTGAATAAGTAAAAAGCAAGAGGTGAGGGAAAAAAAAGAATTTAGGGAATTTATTTTAATAATACATTCATTTAAGTCCAAGATAGCATCATTTTAACATGTCATAAATCCTTAAAACATTATCAATGAAACATTTTCCATTTTCCTCTGAGTACAAAATCTTTGAAATCCGGTGGTATCCTTCATTTACAACGCATCTCAGTCTGAACTTGCTGCAGCTCAAGTACTCGGTAGCACAGGCAGCCAGCGGCCACTGGATTGGAGAGTGTGGCTCTATACTAGACTGGCTGCCAAGGTGCTTGTGTGGTATATGCTACTGCACATGAAGAATCCAATATATATTGGCCACTCTTACACTTATTTTTATCACCAATTTTCATTGGTGGTGGTCCAGTGCAAAGGGGGGCTGAGGCCCCAAACCTTTGGCACAAGCACTGATACCTCTATTCTTAATCTGCGTCTTCCAAGCCGGCAGCTTGCTGTCTCCCAGGCTAAGCCAAACTTTGTGGATCCTTGGCCTGTGGGTTGAGAAGAGCCAGCCTTACTCTCTCTAGGAGGGGAGGGAGAGGCCTGGCTAAGGCCTCTTCATCTCCCAGCTGGCCAGCTGAGTACCAATAAGTGAGGCCTCCTCGGGGTGTATAAGCTTGTGCCCATCTGCTCTGGAGCGTGTAGGGTGTCCAAGAGTACATCTGGAAGGGAGGGCAAAGACTCCCTTCTGTGGTCCCTGGAAGCAGCATCTCCTGCACACTTTAGGCAGACTGGGTCTTTAAATAGAACAAACAAACAACCCCTCCCACCACTGCCCCCTTCTCTCTCTTCTTCCCTGGACAGCTGCCCAGTGCTTGCAAAGAGGCAGGCAATGTGAGCCAGGGGTTCCCAACCCTGTCTGCATGTTGGAACCACCTGGGAAATCTCCAAAAACTCTGATGCCCAGGCCCTACCTCTACAGGTTGTAATTGAATTGGCCTGGGGTATGGCCAGAGCTTTGGAGGTTGTAGAAAGTCCTCCAGGCATTCTAACATGCAGACAGTAATAAGTAATAAGTTTGGAAACCCCTGTGCTAACCCTTAGGGGTACAAGCTCAGTTAGCCTCACTGCAGCCATGCTGTAGGTATGACTATGGTTCCTACTTTACCAGTGGAAAAATGGAGGCTCACGGAGGTAAAATAACTGGCTCGACTTCAGCGAGCCAGGCAACGGGCATAGTAGGGATTCACTAGCCATGGTCATAAGCAGTGGCGTGCTGATAAATATTTAACAACTGGCTCTCCGGCAGGGGGTGGGGGGGGAGAAACAAAAGCTTGATTTGTAGCATCTGCCCATCTCTACCGTGTAACAAGTCCCACCATGGCCAATTTCGAGCTCTCAGAGTTACGTCACCGAGTGCAGACCTGGGAAGAAAGTCCCACAGTGGGCTGTTGGGTCAGGATGGCAGGCCTCAGCACGCAGCCAGGCCACCCCACATGGAGGAGAGTCCTATTGAGCGGGAGTTTAGATATGGTTAGTAATTTCCTGACGCTTTAGTCATTAAACTCTTTCTCAACTGAAATTTTTGAGAAACCCAATGTATCTTACGGATAAAAAGCAGTCTGTTACTAGTAGAAGCTTATTTTATGAACTTGAATCATAATATGCATTTGTTCAGCCCAGGAGAGCTGTAGGGTTGGGGCGAGGTATTTAGGAGCCTGGTCAGTAGGCAGCGTGAGGAACAGGCTCTATTCAGAGCCAGGGGCCTGGTGCTCCAAGCCCACCTCTGACCCTTACTACCCAAGTGGCCTTGGGCAAGTCCCTGCCCCTGGAGCTTCCATGCTCTCGCTTCTGCAGGAGACTGACCGAGTGCTGGACCCCTGGGGTGTGGTCTTTCCAGGCTGGCCTTGACCCTGCGGGCATCCCCCACTTGACCCCAGACAGCCTTGGCCCTGTATTTATAGCCATGACTTCAGTCTCTCCGATTCTGTCGAAGCTGGTTCCCAGGCCCACATATTTATAAACCCAGCAGGGCAGAAATAGATGTGACGTGCATGGGACTTGGCTGATTTTGTGAGCAGGCTGGATTTGGCGAGTCCGTTTGGAGCAGCTAGAGTCCTCCAGCATCCTGGGTGCAGGGATTCATGGGCAATCCGCGGCAGGAAAGCCACTTGGAGCCCCCAAGCTCAGCCCTGTCATTGTGTGAGCTCCAGGAACAGAGGGCTATGGCCCAGGTCACAGAGAGCATGCAGAGCACCAGCCAGAATGAAGGGTTCTTTGCACTGACCCCCAGGTGGCTAGCTCAGGTCACAGGCACCCTCAAGTCCCGGCTCGTTGTTTTCCTGCTCTGGGGCCCTGGGCAGACTCATGCCCCTGGCCTCCATTCCTCCCTGTCTGTTAAATGGGGAGAGTAGTAGGTACCTGCCTCATAAAGTTATTGTGGAGAATAAACAATATCATATTTGAGAGAATGTATTGATTCAGTGCCTAGTACACAGTCAATATGCAATAAATGGTAGCTTTTGTTCTGGTTATATCCCAATCACCCCTTAACAGAAATAATAATTTTTTCAATAGCTGCATCTTATCAAGTACCTATACATGACCTGGTCTAATCTTCCCAACTATATGACATCAGTATTATTATCCTCAAGTTCACTGTATGGTGTGTGTTTATATTGAGGAGATGGTGTCAATTAAATGAACTTGGAAAAGAATGCTTTCAAAGAGAAAGCATGTTTTTATATCCAGGATTATAAAAATACTCAATCCTGAACAGTAGATGTGTTCATAGTGGAAGATGAAATGAACAAGTGCATAATCAGAATATTAACATAAGAAATAAATCTCCCAGAGGTTTGCAGGGCTTATGTTCCCAAGCTTGCCACCTAATGTTGATTTTATGTATTTGTAATTGCATATGAGAATTTAACACAATTGTGAACTTGAAATACATATGCCATAAAAACACAGGATGGCATCTGTCAAGGTTTTTCATATTAGTATCACTGTTTTTTCTGTCCTAATAATACACAGCAGTCCCTGGTTCCCTTTCCTGCTTAATTATTTTTCCATTGTACTTATCACCATCTGACAGACTTTCTTATTTATTTATCATCCACCCCCCCACACACACACCCTAACTAACATGTGAGCCTCACGTGGGCAGGGCTTTTTTTCTTTTTTGTTCACTGTGTACCACCAGCTTAAAATAGCCAATGGCACATAGCTGGCATTCAGTGAGTACATGTTGAATGAATGAAGGAATAAATGAATGACCGAGTAGCCACTCTACCAAGAAGGCAACTGAAATCCAGTGAGACGATGTGACTGGTGTAGTCATCCAGCTATTGTGAGGCTGAACTGAGGTTCAGCTGACACTCATCTCTCTTGAGTGTGCCCAACTTGGGGAGCTCTTCCCAGCACCTCACTCCTCACCAAGGGATGGTTTCCTGATGCCTCCAGAGCTTCCCCCAGCTTCACATGATGCCCACTTGACACTGGCTCCTTCTGGCCCAGGAAGTGGACAGGGATGGGGGGGGAGGAGAGAAGTAGAGGGAAGGAGGACGGGTCAGAGCAGGCTGGGCAGCCAGGGCAGTGATGGCTGGAGGCTGAGGCAGGGAGGAAGGAGGCCAGGATTGGTCAGTCTGTCCCGCAGCCCTGGAGGGAGGGGTCAGTAATGTGTGGACACGCTTGCATATCCCTCTGGAACTGACTTCACTCACTGGAAAATGCCAGGACAGGGCAACTCCAGGGAGGATTCAGGGATAGTTTCTTTTCTTTTCTTTTTTTTTTTTTAATGTTATTTATTTATTTGACACAGAGAGAGTACAAGTAGGGGGAGCTGCAACAGGAGAGGGAGAAGCAGGCTCTCTGCTGAGCCGGGAGCCCCATATGGATCTCCATCCCAGGACTCTGGGATCATGACCTGACCGACTGAGCCACTCAGGCATCCCGGGAATACTTTCAGTCTTGGCTGCTTCTACCCCCACCAACCATTCTGCCCAAAGCCTTTTGCAGCTGGGGAGACTGAGGCCCACTGTAAGGAAGTGACTCTTCTGAGAACATGTAGCAAGATAATCGTGAATTCTGGGCTTCCTCATATTCACCTGTTCTAGAGGTTGGAGGGGCTTGAGATTCCTCCTTTGGAACCATAAGGAAGAAACCCCCCACCTTGGCTCCCATCGCCTCCTTGGAAGAGAAGCACTAAGGCAGGAATATACTCTCAGCTCAGGCTCTTGAGAACAATAGAAGCTCTCTTCCCAGTGACAGGGGGAACTCAGCTCTGAGCAGGCCAGACACCAGCCCCCACCCCACTGATGCTGAGGTGCTGTCAGGGTATGGGGAATCAGGGGTGGGGTGGGCAGATGTATCCTGAACCATCTGGACCAGTTCTGACTTACATCCTTTCTCCACAGGAACTCCATTTTTGCCACTAGGCTGTGTATGCAGTTTATGCCTCACTCTGCACTCATTATTCCACTTGATGAATATTTATTGAGTGACTACTATGTGCCAGGCAATGTACCAGGAGTTGGAGATAATCTCCCTTTCTCCCTTCCAAACTTCTTTCCTCCCATCCTTCCTTCTCATTCATTCATTCATTCATTCATTCATCAACTAGTTACACTATTGAGGCAGTATAGCCTTGTGGATAATAGTGCTATTTGGAGCTACACTGTCAGGATATGAACCCTGACTCAGCCACTTACTAGCTGTGTGAGCTTGGCAAGTCACGTAAGCCCGACTTCCCTATCTGTAAAATGGGATAATAATAGCACCTTCCTTGTAGGGTTGTGATGAGGATCAAATGAGTTACTGCACGCTAAGTGTCTGGAACAGCACCTGACATAGTAAACACTTCATAAACATCAGTTATTATCATTGTTATTGTTATTATGTGCCTGGCACTGTGCCAGATGTTGAGGAAATTGCTCCAAAATGTTCCTCTGGAGAGATCCTTGCACGCCAGCTCTTGACATAGCCTCCCACCTTCTCCTTCCAGCCCCACCCCCAATAACTGAGCCTTGCAGCGGCTCCCCTAGTCCCATAGGGCTGCCCTCTGCATCACCTCTTGAGCCAGAGGAGGGAGTCCAGGTAACTGAAGCCTGCCATGATTTTGTCTTCCAGCCTTACCTCACTGTGCCCTACCACACAGGGCCAGGCCTCAGCCTATACAGGCCCATGTGTTTCTCTCGATTCATCCCCAAATGCTCCTGCCTTCTTGCCTCCACTGGGACTTGTTGGATGGAGTACCTTCCATCCCTCAGAATGCCAAGCACATCCTGTCAAGGTTCTTCAAATCCAACTGAAGCGTCATCATCCCCAGGAAGCCCTCCTTCCTTCCCCTCACCCGAGGATCATGAGATCTGCCTTTGAATCTGCATTTCCCTTTGTTTGCAATTGTTTTTGTTTTATTCTGTGAGGAATGGGGAGCCATGGAGGGTCCTTGAGCAAATAAACAATACATTTAAAGCTGCACTTTAGAAGAATGGAGTAGACCCTGTAGAAAGAGACCACAGGTGGGGAGGCCAGGTATGGAGTCTTCTGGGGGCAAAAAGGCATTCAGAGGAATGAGGGTCTAGTCTTTCTGGACTGCTTCTCCTCTCTCTGCCCTCTTTAGCTCCCCACTGTAGAATCAGATCCTGTGATTTCCCCAATATGACTCACTAAGTCAGTGGGAGAGTCAAAACCGGGACCCCATGCCCTGACCCCTGCCATGCACCTACTTAAGCTCTATCCTCACCACCCCTCAGTCCCTCTACCTTCCCCTGCAGCCACAAAGCAGGCTGTGGATGGGGAATCAGGGGAGGCCAGACTGAGCTGTACACTCACCTGGCTACACATTCATCCCCAGAGCCCAGCAGGTGAGCGACATACAACAGTGCCCCCTCATTCCCTGCAGGGTGAAGGAATGAGCCTGTGCTTTTCAATTAATCCCTATAACAACACTTTGAAGTGGGCCCTATTTTAACGCATTTTGCAGCTGGGAAAGCTGAAGCTCAGAAATATGAAAAGATTTGCCAAGGGTCAGGCAGCCACGGAATGATAGAGTCAGAATTTGAACCCAGATCTGATTCCAAAGCCAGTGTCCTTCCCCCATCACAAAGGAACAGCAGAAGGAACATGAGGCTCCCAAGGCCATGTTTCCTGCGGCCCACCCAAAGGAGGTCCAGGCAGGCCCTCGAACTGCATGGATAGGGACTCAGAGAGCGTCTGACACTCAGCTCAGCTCCAGGCCCTGTTTGGACTCCTGGAGGTCAAAGGAGGGAGGAGGGAAAGCTGACCCCTTAGGGCTTAGCTGGAAGCAGGTGCCTAGGATACTGGGTCCTAGTGCCAGGCTTGCATCTGACTTGCTGGACAACCTGGACAAGCAGTCCCTGGCTCTGGGCTCAGAGCTGCCCTCTCTGAAAAGAGGACAACAGGTTTGTGCCTTCTGTGTCAGCTGTTCCTGCCGAGGTTCTGTGCCCTTGGAGGCTGCGGCCAGATAAGGGATGTGGATTTGGGGGAACCAGAATTAGAGGGCCCCCCTCCTGTTTCTGCAGAGGTCCACTGGCTCTCTCCTGCCCACACTGGAGATGTGCTCACACAGGCAGGCCCCCTGTGGGGGTTTCCAGAGTTAGTCTGCAGCCATCGAGAGCAGAGGTTGAGAGCACAGAGCCCAGCGGCTGGACTCACCTCCTGCTCTACCCCTCAGCACTGGGGCACCTCTGGATTTGAAATTTACCTCTGCTTGCCTCAGCTTCCTCATCAGTAGGCAGCACTCACACACCTGCTGCCCAGGAGTGTTGGGTAAAAGGCTTGGCCGTGCACTAGCAGATGCTCAGTAAGGGGCAGCTATCATTCCTCTTGAGGGTCCTGATCACCTTACCTCTGCCCTGGGCTCCTGAGCTCAGTGGGTGTTCCAGGGCTCAGACCGCAAGGGGCCTGCCCAGGCCCCCCAGCTGGGTTGTGAGTCCTCCCTCCTCCGGAGGGAGACTTGCATTGGAGTGCTCCTGCCAACCCCTCCCTCCTGGCTTGGCAGCGTGAAGACAGAGCCGGCCAAAAATATTTGTGTGGGTGGCGGAAAGTTAACTCTTCCGCCTCTCTCTTCTTTCCTGGAAACCGTGGCCACCGTCAAATACAGCAAAACAGAGGCAGAGATAGAGTGAGGCGAGGCCCCTGTCGGGTGTCAGAGGGAGCCCTGCCCCCCCACGCCCACTCCTGCCTGTTGCCATCTGGCTCTGTGATGGTGTGGGTGGTGGCAGTGGTTGTTGGTGGTGGGTGGTGGGGAGGGAGGCTCCAAGGCCTTAGAATCATGGCATCCTGCAATGCCAGGGTTGGATGGACCCTCCAGCATCATCTGGCTCAACCCCACCATTGTGCCTTTGGGCAAACAGACTCAAGAGTACAGAAGGCACCTGTCCAAGGTCACATGGCTAGTGAGGTCTTTTCAGAATTCTGGTGGCTCTTCATGAGAGTTTAAGATTCTGTGACACTCTGGTGTGGAAATCTGGCAGCAGCTGGTGAGTGAGAAAAAGCACAGGGAGGAGAGAGGCCCCGGAGCCATCTCCTCAGTGTCTCTGTCTCCACCATCACGGTCAAGGTGTCAGAGCTGGGTTCAGGCAGAAGTCATTTTGTCTGTCTGAGCCTCAATTTCCTCACTTCTGAAATGGGATAACAACAGTACCTCTCTCAAAGGGTTGTCGTGATGATCTATTTCAACAACTTAAGTGAATAAGCCAGTATGGAACAGGTGTTCAGGACTGAGAGTGCCCGTCGTTCTTCTCTGGGCAGAAGGTTGGCTTCTTTGTGCTCATTTCACTGCCACTGAGGCTGCTGTAACAGGTGCCTTTTATCTCTCTGATCCCGACGCTTGTTTGCCTCTCTCTGGTTGGCACTGATTTGCCCCAGGGCCTGGGAAGGCACTTCACTTTCCTCTTGCCTACCACACACTCCTGGCACAGCTCCAACCAGAAGCCAATGCCTTGACCCAGCTTGCTGCGGTGAGGGGGTGGGGGTGCTTGACCCCACCTGGGGGCGGAGGAGTGACCTTCTGGTCAACCACCACAGCAGGTGAGGTCAGTATAAGCCCGGAGGTCACTAGTGTCCACAGACTTTCACACTGTGGATTTTCACTATCCATGGCCAGCCAGTGTGTGTGTGTATGTTTGTGTGTGTGTTTTATGTGTGTGTTGGCGGGGGGGGGGGGGTTATCTCTCCCCATTTCCCAATAGGATAAGTGAGATTCAGAGAGTGCATACTTGCCAGAGTTACGCAGCTAAGCGGTGGCCGAATCTGTGAACCAAGATCTATAAATCCCAGGGTTTCCTCCCAGTGTAAATGGCCACTGGCCCTGTCTTAAACTCTATCGGCCCATCCTGGGGCATCTTGTCCACCTCCACCCTGTGGCCCCACCCATGATTTTCAAGCCTTTGTCTCCAGCCAGGAGCTCTCCCTTGCTTTCCAGGCTCCCTGTGTGGAGCTGACCACACTCCTCTCCCTTGGAAGCCCCAAATCAAACTCATCTCCTTGTTCCTCTGGACACCTGCTCCTTCCCATGTACTCCTGATCTCTATTCACAAAATCACCCTGTCACCAGAGCGACAAACCTGGCTGCAGCCTAGACTCCTCCCTCTTCCTCCACACCCACTCTCCATCTGCCTCCCAGCCCAGCCAGTTCTTCCGCCCCACTTCCCCTCCCACGCATCCCCTCTCCGCATCCCGCACACCCTATGGGAAGCCTCGTCCCCTCTCTCCGAAATTCTCATCATTGTTAACGTTTATAAATAATCATACTGTTATTATTGTGGTCCTTGTTATCATTCACAGCTCCCCCCACCAGAGTTTAAGACTTCACCAGCCAGAGTACCCATAGCTTCTTCATCCCCATTGTATGCCCAATAGCTTTTATGGTGTTTGCCAAGCAATAAAAGCTCAAGACATTTTTGTGTAATAAAGGAAGAGCCAATGTGTATCAAATTACATCTCAGAAACCCTACGGAGTCCTCTGCATGCATTCTCTCACTTAATCCTCCATGCAACACCACACTGGAGATGTTACAGTTCCTATTTTACAGATGGGGAAACTGAGATTCAGAGAGGCCATGTGACTTGCTGCCAGCTTCACAGGTGGCAGAGCTGGGGTTCTAGCTTAAAGCCTTGGCACAAAAGCACACAGCTGTGCCGTTCCCCTTGGTTCACATCCTCCTGGCAAGGAGTTTGGGGGGGAGGCGTCCTTGACCCCAGTGTTGTGTCCTCCACCCCATTGTTTCTGTGATTCCTGTAGTGTATGTACCTTTGCTGGCATATGAGAGAATTCTTTCTAGGCGGTGCCCAGTTAAGTATTTTTAAATAACTAGATGTTTATTTAATGTGTATTGGGGGGAAACGACTTAGCACAACATACTTGTGGTTTTCCTGCAATTATTGCTTAAGATAAGTCTGAAGTAACAGGAGTAAGTTATTTAAAGTTGATTTATGGAAAAATATTAAGCAAATAGCGCGTCAGGTGGCATAAGGATATGGTGAAAATTTGCGATGTCAAATGGCTGAAGATTGGGGCTTTCCCATGAGCATGTGAGACCTGTACCCCAAACCCTAGCCAGTTCTCAGGGCCACCTCAAGGTGGGCAAGTCTCAGAAATCCAGCCCAGGACATCCAGCAGACTGTCTCATGTGCTGTTTCATCTCTCCCTGTGCAGGTAGATCATCGTAAAGGAGGGCCTCACAGACCAGACACGGGTTGAGAGAAGGGCTTGGGGGCTTGGGGTCTGCCACCCCACCCAGCCCAGGAGGGCCCCACAGTCGGACCTTGCCCCAGCTCTGTGACTTGGCTGAGGAAGACAAAGCTGCAGAGAGCCAGAGGAGACCCCAAGAGGAGCAAAGACCCGGTGCTCACACACACAGGTGGCCGGCCAGGCCCCTCCAGGCCCTGGCTTCTCTGCATCACTAAGGAGAGGCAGCACCATGCTGGGTCCCCACCTCCCACCTCCACCCCATGGACTCAACGAAGACAGGCCTACCCCCTTCCGGATCCCTGATGGGAGCTACAGGTGTCTGGCCCTGGAAGCTGAGGAGAGCAGCAGTGAGGAGGGCCTGCAGGGAGAGTCAGGGCTCATGAATTTGCAGGAGGACAGGGTGGCCAACAGGAACAGGGACAACTCTGCCTGCAGAGCCACCCAAGGGGCACCAGAGCTGCCCAAGGCCCTGGGCACCCAGCGACCTGCCTGCTCCAGGGAAGCACGAGAGGGGCCCCAGCGAGATAGCAGGGCCAGCCAGGACTGGGACGCAGCGAAGGCTCAGCAGGCGATGACAGCCAGCCTCAGCCCCCGCACTGGGCCCAGGGTCGCCCAGAAACCAGGTAAGTTCACATCCCTTTTCTGGACTGCCAGAGCCCATTGGGGACCCCCCGGGGCTCCTGACCATACTTCCCCATGATGCATAACAGTCCCCCACAGTCCCACGGACACGCCCCAATTAGCAGCCGTGGGGGGCGAGGCAGGGGAGGCCGGAGTTACGTGCAGTTCCAGCTGCACCGCATCTATGCCCACTCTTTTCTCTGCCAAAGAGGGCAAGTGAGAAGTACGCGAGAGAAAGCCCTGCTATCACGCTTGGTTAAACAGAAGTCCGTCTCTCACTCTTGTCTGCCCTTAATCATTCATGGCAACAAATGGCCTCGGTCCCAGGCAATGACAGGGCAGGGGTGCCTCACTGAACCTGCGGAGTGGCGGCTACTTGAGGGTGCTGGACATCGAGGGTACTGGATATAGCGCCGGGCAGAGCAGATGAGGTTGCTGCCCTCGTGGAGTTTTCAGGGTACAGACTGAATGAAGCCTTTGATCCCATCTGACCTCCTAATTTTACAGATGGAAAAACTGAGGCCCAGAGTGAGGAAGAGACTGCTCCGAGTCTCTTGGCCCATGGGCGGCTGAGTTGGGGCCACATTCCTCACCCAGGCCTCAGTTTCTCTGTTCGGGATGACAGGGGCAGCATCTGTGTCACCTGGGCTGCAGCGAGGACCCAAGGATGGTGTATAGGGAAGAGCTCAGGGTGCCCGCCTGGCAGGAAAGCCAGGAGGGAGGGAAAGAGGAGGAATGAAGGAAGGGAGGGAGGAAGGAAAGGAGGGAGATCATCCCCCCCAACCCCACCCCGCAGGCTCAGGAGACAGCAGAGCAGAGCAGGACAGGGAAACCCACACTGAATCACCTCCATTGCCCGGGCCCATGGAAACGCTGAAGTGGGTCCAGATGGGGAGGACGTGAGCCCAGCCATGCTCGCTGAGGCAGGAGCCGCCGCCAGCAGATGCTGGGGGCACAGGGCGTGTGGGGGACACAGGCCTGGGAGGGCTAATGCGTCAGGAAACTGGAAGAACACCTCGTGTCTCTGCCGCCCTGGCTGCCATCCCCCGGCCCCCCCACCCACTCTCTCCTCTGAAATAATTCTCACCGGGCTCTGACCACCCCCCACGGCAGGCAGCAACCACCCCCCACCCCGCCCCACTCCCCCACGCTCGGGTCACACAGGGAGCTGGGTGGGATCCAGCAGCTGCCTTCAACGCATGAAGGGCCCGGAGAAGGAGGACCCCAAGAGGGCCCAGCAGCCTTGAACTTGAGATGGGCCCTCACACCAGAGTCAGCCCACACTCGGGTCCCGAAAGCCAGGAAGCCCCAGGGCCCACTCCCTTCCCTCTTATAGACCCTGGCTGAGGGTCAGGAGCCGTGGGTGCCGGTCCCAGAGCTGAGAGCAACCGGCCAAACCCCAGCAAATTGCTTTCCCTTGGTGAGATTCCGTTTCATCATTCATGCAAATAAAATTAAAATAGGAGCCCTCTCTACCTCATAGAGCTATTGTGAGGGTGCGATGATCTTAGATCGGGGTAGTGTTCTGGAAATTTTAGAGTGATCATGTGGCGGACATTAATAATTATTAAAACAATCATCACTGACTCAACAGTATGAAAGCTGTTATTCCTTAAGCCCTTCTGTGCCAAACCCACGGTGCTAGGAGCTTTACGTATGTCATTTCACTTAACCTCACAGCAATGTCCATACTATGATTATTTCTGTTATACGGATGAGAAGATTGAGGTCCAAAGAATATAAGTGACTTGTCTAAGACTCCTGACTAGTAAGCTGCTCACTCACTCAAAAGACCAGCCATGGTCTTTTGAACATGGGGCTTTGTTCTTAGCCACCACCGTATTCTGGATTTACAAGGGGAGAGTTCTGTCTGTGACCTCCTGCAGTGGAAGAGACCACGGGTGAAGGGAGGAGAGGGGCCCCTTGAATGAATCATGTTGGCTCCTCACATAGAGCTAGATCATTTCTCGTCCATCTCACTACATAGCCTTTCGAGGCTCCACATTCCACAGAGACCTCAGTCCCTTGCCCCAAGTCACACAGTCAGTGCTGGAATCGAGACTATGATCACATTCTTCGTCCTGACAATCAGGTTCATTTCTTCCTTTAACGTCCAGCCAGATGGTCTCCAGTTCCATCCTGGACATTTCTAGGGACGGATGGGGCGGGAGTGACCTTAGGAGGATGTCTCTGGGAAGTCTTCCTGGAGGTGGAGGCAGGTAGGAAGCTGGATCTTGTAGGAGAGTAGAAATCCGGGTGGTCTTGGGTCAGAGCCCACACTGGCCTTTCTGCTCCCTCGGGAAAGGGAGGGGCCAGAGTCCTTTCTCTGCCTGGAGATCCGGAGGGAAGAAGCCTGTGGAGTTGCCAGGTTATTAGTGGATTAGGGCTTCCTTTTAAAGCTTCCTCTGAGTACCGCCAAAGGATTATAAGCATCTTCAGACAATTACACCCGTCCTTCCACAATTATATCTGCTTCTCTTGAGTGCCCCCTGGCAGTTTTAAGTATGGGTCATGGCATTTTCTGCCTTGGGCACCCACCACCTGGGGTGGGCAGGTGCTGGTGCCATCTCTCTATAGCCTGAGTACCAGCCAAGCAGGGCAGAGTAGGGTCCTTGGCAGGCTGGGGTCCTTGGTTGGAGGGGCAAGGGGTGCAGAGAGATGAGGTGGGCAGCAGCCTGCAGCTCCAGTGTCCTGCCATCAGGAGAGAATATATACGGGCAGCCAAGTGTTGGGTAGGGCACATGATCGGGCTAGGGGTAGTTGGTCCAGAGCTCACCAACAGAGCCCTGAACCTGAGATTATTGTGGAGATAATCTTGTGGAGACTCTAAAGCCCAGAGGTGGCAGGCAGATGGCAAGCAGCCTGTCCAAGGTCACACAGTATGTTGGTGCAAAGCTAGAGTTGGAGCTTGGGGCTTTTGCACCTCAGTTCAGCTGCCACACATGCTATCCTAATTATCTTGTATGGGTTTCTACATTTCATCCTCTAAACAACCCTATGAAGTTCATACTGTTCTTAGCCCTGCTTCACAGATGAGGAAACTAAGGCACAATGAGTTTAAGTGACTTGTTCACCATCTCAGGCCTGTGGGTGGAGGAGCAGAGATTTGAACCCCAGGAGGTCCGGGCCCAGGCTTTCAACCACCTTCTGTGCTGCCTTGTCTCCATGGAAACGAGGCAGCAGGCTGTGTTCTTCCACCCACCTAGGGCTGGAAAAAGGTTGTTCAAGCTCTGGAGGATGGGAAGGGGGGGTAATTCTGCTAAGCCATATCCCTCCACCCCAATACACTTAAGGAGACTTGGGATCCACTGCTGATCCAGCCCCTCCCGCATCTGTGGCTTTGGGAGAGAGGGTAGACAGAGCAGGAGGCTGGGCAGGATGCCAGCCACACTGCTTCTCACTTCCACACTCCACAGTGACCAGAATAGGAGGGCAATGGTGTGGGGAGCAAGGTTCACGTACACCTCACATGTGCACTCACACACACGCTTGCACTCCCCCCAGATGGGTGCACATATGCGTACATGTTCTTATGCAAACACTCACGTGTACATAATCACATATCTGCACACACGTGCACACTGTGCATGCCCTCAGACATCTACATGTCCATGCATGGGATATGCACTAGTAGCCACACACACACCTGGCACTCATTCATGCCTACGTTTCACATGTGGACACATGTATCAGATTTGCATACATAGCTACATCCCACCTGCACGCATATTCCCTTCCTTAGATACAGGTTAAAAGCATGTTCTTTTCTCCATTTTCTTTTGCTCACATACTTACACTTCAAAATCTCTCCTGCACGCACACATTCTCTCCTACAGGCATATCCACTCTTGCACACCCACTGTCACACACCTACGTACAGACTGAAGCACTTTCTCTGTCCTCTTCCCCATCTCTTTCTCTTTCATACCCACCCACACAGTAATTCTAGCTTCTCTCCTCCCTCTCTCTCTCCTTCTCTCTCTCTCTCACCCACACAGTTTATTTCCTGGTTTCCCACAGGCTGGGCGATAGCCACTTTTCTAGCACATGTACTCCTAAGGCAGGCAGTACCTTACCTGGTGCCAATTCCCAGGACCCCCTCCATGTTTCCCACCTCCCCAGGTGACAGTCCCAGCACAAGAGCAGCCAGAGGGTCAGAGGGATTCTCTGCAGACCCTGAGGCCAACCAGAGGGATGGGAGCGGCCAGGGAGAGTTTGTCCCTCTGTCACCTGACCTCCTGCACTCTGAGCCCACCCACTGGGGACAGGGGATGTCCCAAACCCAGGCCACCTGCAGTTCTGTGTTTCACAGGACCTCTGGTTTGGTGGGCTCACATCAGCACACTTCTAACTTCCTCTAGCAGAAATCTAAACACAGAACCTTGATATGAAAGTGGAACCACCCTGGTTGAAGGGGTGGAGTACTTGGAACCCGGGGAAACTTTGGTGAAAACCCAGGCCAACATTTTTCCAAGTGTAGTTTTGTTTCAAAACTGGTGGGAGTGTGAAGGGTGCTTGTTATCAGTACTGTTTCCAAGCCCACCGCCTCCTCACCACTGGGAGGGTGTGTTAGAATGTGGGCATCTCGACTTCTAACAGCATCCCCACTTGACTCTGATGCACACTGACCACTGCCATGGGGCTCTGCTGAGCTCCATCTAAATGGCGTTAGGTTCACTGAAAAGATGTGGAACTGAAACCCAAGAGCCGCACAACATCCCTGCCGGGCTCTGCTAACCCACCAGTTAAATCAGGGGAGGGTCCCAGGCCAGCAGGGAAGCTGCAACCTTCCTCAGTCCCCATTTGTCCGGGTCCTACCAAGGTAGACAGTTATTCTAGTCACCGGGGCTGTAAAGGGGGAGGGAAGATGGGTCTAAGGGGTACCGCATCTGGATCTGAAAGGGAAGGGGCTGCGGAGGGGAGGGTGATGTCAGTTATGGGGACGGAATCACAAAGATTTAAAAGAAGAGGGGTCGGAGGGACAGAGAAAAGCTGGGGAGACAGAAAGAAGTGAGTGAAATGAAAGCAGAAGGATTTGGGGACCGACCTGGAGATACAAAAGAGGAGGAAACAGACACGACGAGGCAGAAGGGTGCGGCGCAGGGGAGGAAAGCGGGAGCGAAGGGGGCCCGCCGGGATCCCGGGCCGAGCCCGCGGGGGAGGGAGTCGCCCCGGGGGGGGGGGGGGGGGGGCGGGCGGCGGGCGGGGCGGGGCGGCGCTAGGGCCCCGGGGAGCGGGCGGCAGGAGCGCGGCTCGCCCTCCCGCCCAGCGCTCCCGGCTCCCGGCCCCGGCCCGGTCCCGCGCAGCCCGCTAGGAGGTGGCGGCGGCGGCGGCGGCGCGGAGGGGCGCCCGGGGCGGAGCGGGGGCGGCGGGGGTCGCGGGGCCGGGCGCCCGGACGGACGCGGCCAGGTGAGCCCGGGACCGCGCGCGGCCGAGGTGAGTGGGGGGCGCTGGCGGGGCAGGGGTGCGGGCGCCCGGCGAGCCTCGCCCCTGCCCACCTGCGCTGTTCCCCGCGCCGCCCGGGGGCAGGTGGCGCATCTGGGCTCCGGTCCCCGCGCGCAGGGTGACCTTGGCCGAGTCCCTGCGCCCCCGTGGGCCTCAGTTTCCCCATCTGTACCGTGGCGGGGGGCGGAGGTGCTGGAGAAATCCGGAGTCCGTGGAGCAGCCCCGACGCGGGGAAGCGGCTTCCCGGGGCTGCGCGGGGGCCCGGCCCTCCAGCCCCAGCCCGCAAGCCCATGGGTGGGCACGGGGGGGGGGTGCTGCGGCCCTGGCCGGCCGGGAGCGGCGGGCTGGGCTCGGCCGGGCTGACCGACAGGGGGGCCGCGGGGCAGCGGAGCGCCGGGTGCTGGCCTCGGGTCCCCCTCCCGCGGGCGGGGCCGGGACGCGGGGACCACTGGCCGAGCCCCCGCCCCCCGGGAAGTCGGGGTCCTGCCTGAGCCCCCGGGGGCAGAGGAGTCACTGTCCCAAGGGCTCTACAGCACATTCTCACGACACCCGGACCACTACCCGGTTTGCCCAGGTGAGAGGCCGTGGAGGTGAAGTGAGTGGAGGGTGGGGCGCCCCCCCCCCCCCATCCCTACGCTGCTGCTGCTGCTGCTGCTGCTGCTGCTGAGGAGTCAGGAGCTCCAACCAGACTCTGACCCTCTTTGAGGACTCTGGGGAAAGGGTCTCCCTTGCTCCCTATCCCACCCCAAGTTATGGGCTGACTCTGGATTGGGATAGGGAACCCTCTGTTCCCCGTCTGGGCTGTCTACAAAGAACAAGAGTGAGCAGGGAAGCACCAGACACCCCATTTCCCACCCTCTCCTGGGTGACAAGTGGCACTGGAATCAACCAACTCGCTGTGGGATCTGGAGGCAAGCCCTGTCCTCTCTGGCTCCCAGTGAGAGGGTGGGCAGAGTGACCCCTGAGGGGACAGCTGCATGGGAGACTGCAGTGACCGGGCGGGCAGTCCCAGGGTGCCCCACCCCTGCCCTGATGCACGGTGTAGGATGAGATTAGATGCTGAGCAGAGGAACTAGGGTATGCTGGGATAAGGGACTGGAAGTCTTGCTGGTGCCTGTCAGCCTGTCACCACCCCCCTATCCTGTGTTGGGGGACAGAGCCACATACAAAGCACTGTATTACCCCAAGCAGTGGACTGGGAAAATGCCATTTGAAGTGGGGTCCCCTGCCTCTGTCTCTGTGAGAGAACTTGGTTTGTTTTTTTTCTCCTCTCTGTCCTTAGTTTCCCCATCTAGACAACAAGGGGGGATGGACTAGAATCACTCAGAGTTTGATATTCAGAGAACTTCTCAAAAGCAAGATTTTTGCTGCTGTGCTGCCCTGGCTCCCATTTTTTTCAGAGTGGCCCTCACTTTGCAGGCAGTGGGCTAGCTCCCCCCATCTCCCAAACTAGCACCTAAATTAAGTCGTGGGTGGAATCAGCATTTAATGGTTAAAATAAGGCTTTTAACCCCTTCCCTCTCTTGTTGGCTATTGCCCTTCCCCTAAAGTGAGAAAAAGGACAAAACCCCGTGGCACCCAGGTGCCTGTTTCCCAGCTGATCCCTAACCTCTTTCCATCAGCGTTCTGTTCCATCTCCCCATACTAGAGCTGGGGAGACTGAGGCTGGGGAGGGGATGAGATCTGACCAGGATAGTGCTGTGAGTAGAAGGCAGCGGAGCCCCCTTTCCTTGGAACAGAGGAGCTCCTTGATAAGGGAGGGGGCAAGTGGCAGAGGTGCATCCGGAGAGATGAGAGAAGCATGGGAGGAGCCTTCTTTATCTACATGTCCTTTCCCCGCTGATTGTGCCCTATCTTCACGGTTGGCACATGAGCCTACTTTACAGCTCTAGGGGTGGACCGGGCAGGGGTCAGCACTCTCCCACCACCTGCCAGCGCCCCCATGCCAAGGGGTTGTACACACCTGCAGGTCTAGGGGCCTGGCCTGGGAGGCACCTCTTCCTTCAGGGCAGCTCCCAGGCTTCCAGACATGAGCTCATCAGAGCTGCTGATGCCAGGAAGGGAGGGACCAAGGGGGGAAGCAGGCAGGGCTGCACAGCTCAGGGCACTGCAGGCCCCAGGGAAGTGGAAGGGCGCCTCCATTGTGGAGGATTTGTAGGCTCTAGCCCTCATCGTTGTTTGGAGGCAGAGACAAGATAGGCTAGCAGAGGGTCAACGGGGGTGGGTGTGGGGATGGTCAAATGCCCTGGGCTGCAGGGCAGGGACCTGTGTGTTAAGCCTATCTCTGTGGCTTGCTTGCTGTGTGATCCCTTGCTCTTTATGGACCTCAGTGTCCCTGGCTAGTGACAGGATGGGTGGGTCCTTAGGTGCTAGGGTTACAATAGTGAACAAAACAGGTGGGTTCCTGCCCTCAAGGAGCTTGCATTTTGATTGGAGAGGTAGATAAGAAAAAGGGTGGCAAAAATAAACAAGATATTTCCAGATAGATTAAAAAGGTATGTATTTAAATAATAAATAAATAAATAAATAAATAAATAAATAAAATGTATATAAAAGCCTTGCTGCTAAGATGGAGAACAATCTGGAGGGACTACTTTGTATTGGTGGCTGGGGAAGGCCTCTCTCACTCCATTGGAGTGGAGACCTGAATGTTATTTGAAGGGGTGATCATGGCTGGCTTCATGGAGGAGGCATGTCCAGAACTCAGGTCCAGAAGAATGGGAGGGATTCGGCTGTGAGGAAGGGTGTTTCAAAGGACAATAAATAGTTTAAAATAGGAGTTAGGGTGGGGTTATGGGTGGGGGTGGCCATTGGCATAGGTTCTGAAAATGCCTTCGTCCCTCACGGCTACAGGCTGCAAACCCAAAGGAGCCCCAGGCCTGTGATCCAGTCAGAGGAGTGGCTGGGCTCTGCTGAGTTAGGCCTGTGTGTGTGTGAGCTCATAGTCCTTTGTGAACTGTCCCTGGACACTGGGTCTCAGTCGCTACTCAGTGTGGCCAGAGGAGGAATCAATGTGGGGACAGCCTCCAGGCCCTGTAATTCCAGAGGCTTACAAAAGCCCTCTCTCTCCAGAATGAAATCTTTACCAACTGGCCACTGCCTGAAATTCCACCATCCTAGCTTCATCTTTTCCACTCGGTGAGGCGGTGTAGTATAGGACTGTGGCAACCTTCCCCTCCCCGGCCCAGCCTCCCAGGGCCGTGGCAGGTGAAGCAAAACTCAGTCTCCTCCTGTGGGACCTGCTTCCTGTATGGCCAACACTCGGATTCTGTGGCTGGACCCCTGGGTTCTCCTCCTGGCTAGCCGGGAGATCTGAAGCAGATTATATAACCTCTCTGGACTTGTGTTTCCTCCTCTATAAATAGAAATAATAATAAACCCTATCTTTACTGTTGTTTTGAAATCAAATGACGATACATGCTAAAAAAGATAACTATCACTTATTAGATAATATTGTCCTGTTTTGATCTCTGTTAAAATGGCAAGCCTTTGAGAAAGTGGACCCTAGCTCAAGACTCACAGCTCAGTATAAGTTACTTTTTGATGTTTGGCCAGGAGCAGGTTTTGAAGGCAGGAGGATGGGCACAGCATAGTAGAGAGGAGCCTGGACCGCATGTTAGGAACAAATACCTGAACTTTCAGTCTTAGCTAACTAAGTAACTGGTGGTCTTGGACAAATCCTTTGTTTCCTCTGAGGTTTGGGTCCTGGTTCGGAGTTGCGATGAAATGGGGTAGGAAGGATGTGAGGGGATCGTGGCAGTGAAAGAGCTCAGTGAACACCAAAGACACGAGGCCAGCAGGAGGCGCTGGGAAGGGGCAGGCTGGAGGAGCCCCACAGACAGGAGAGTAGGCTGACCTGAGACTCACATATCCAACCTTCTGGAATAATATCTCTTGGAGACTAAAAGTGTTCAATAGATAAATACCAAAGTTCTTGGGAAAAAAGTCAGTATTTATGGTTATTTACTACGTGCCAAGGATATCCTAAGTTCTTTACCTGTCAACAACTCCCCGAAGTAGGTGCTATTATTAGCAACATTTTATATGGGAACCTGAGGCACAGAGAGGTTAAGTGAGCTTTCCAAGGCCACACAGCTGGTAAGTGGCCACATTCAAACCCAGGCAGTTTGGCTCCAAAGCGTGTAAGCTTGACTTCTGTGCGATCTCTCCTACTTTAGATGGCTCGGAGAGCCCAGGCCACCTGCTTAAGAACACACAGCATTCCTCTTCAGTCCTTCTTATCTCTGTTCCTCAGGTCCTGGAAAGAGGAACCCAAGGTCTGGGGACTGGGGCTCTAAGGATGGCCCTTGAGCCAGCTCAGCCTTTTTTCTCCCCACCCCGCCCCCTCCCCTGGGAGTAGGTCAGGGAGGATCAAGTGTACCCTGGAAGTGCTGTGGGCACAGAGACTGCCAGGGCGTGGCGAGTGGGTGTGATTAGTGTCATGGAGCCTGAGAGGATCCCAAAAGCTTGAGTTGTAATGAACTCCTGTGGAGTCTGGCATGCCTCCCCTCACTGTACAGATGGGAGAAACTGAGGTCAGAGGGTCCAGGGAGCAGCCCAAGGTCACACAGGTTGGAGCTGCTCCTCGCCAGTCCCCCTGTCCTGCCTCCTGGGATGCTTAGTACTTGTAGGCTCCATGAGGCCTTGGGACTTGGGGACCCTCCCCCTGATCCCCAAGGTGGCTCTGGTCTCAGCCAGGACATGATCCCTGATACCCGGCCCTTTGGGGGAGGGTACATGAAGTTGAGGGGAGGGTGCTGATTAAAAAATAGACTGTCACGCGCATGGGGAACAAGCATGCCACCACCCAGCGGGTGCCAGTTGGCTCCCCCAGGCCCAGCTGCTAGGCCCCACTCAGGGCTCCCGCAGGGGGCTCCACCCACCCCACCCTGGCACTGGGCCTGAGGCTGAATGCTCTCCCTCCTCCACCCCTGCCCAGCCTCCAGGCAGATGGCGCTCTCACTGAGCCTGGGTGGGCCTGCAGCTCAGTCGTAGGCTTTAAGCTGTGCCAGTGGGCTCTGGAGTCACCTCACACTGGCTGTGTGGCCTTGAGCGAGGCTCCTTCCCTCTCTGGGCCTCAAACACGCCATTGGTAGCCAAAAATGCTACCAATGAAAGCTCTTTACGGCTTCCAAAGTCTTTGCCAGATTCCATCGCTCATTTCAACACAACAGAGGGTGCTAGAGACCCACATCGGAGAGTTACGTGCCCTGCGAAGCCCACTCGGCTGGAAAGTAACAGAGCAGAGGACTGGAGCCAGAGAATCTTGCAAACCCCAGTCCCGTACACCTTCTCCAGGGTGAGCAGGGCCAGAAACCACAGAGCTGGGAAGCTTTGCGGTAGTGATGTGAGCCACGTTTTTATCCATTTATTCCTTCATTCAATCAACAAATATTTACTGAGCCCCAGCCACGGCCTCTGCACAGAGGCAAGGACAGAGCAGAGAAATGACAGCCAAGGTCCCTGTTCTTCAGGGCTGCTTACCATTGCCGCAGATTGGCGCTTAAGAAAATATGATGGAATTACAGATCTAATGAAAGTTTGGAGGAGAGGCAGAGGAATGTGACCTCCAAGGGCAGGCAGCCCTCCCTGAGACCCATAAACAGACTTGAAGGGTGAGAAGTGTCAGAAAGGGACAACCCAGGGGGTAAGGAAGAAAGCATTCTAGGCAAAAGCAGCAGCCGATGCCAAGGCCCTGGGGTGAGGAGGTGCCTGGGCCCAGTCTGAGCACTTGAAGGAGGGCCAGCATGGCTGGAGTGTAGGGCAGTAAGACACTCTGGGGGGAGCTGCAGCGGGGGCAGTGGGGCTGGTCATGCAGGGCCTGGAGCCTGGCAAGGGGTTTGAGGCCCATCCTGGGAAGGAGGAGAGGCTCCCAGGGCTGCTCTGGGAGGTTGGTCTTGCCTTATCTCTTCTTTGCCTTGGATCTGTACCCTGAGGGAGCTGCTATGGGGTCCTTCCACACTCCCCTAGCCACCAGATCTTGTTTGCAGTGTAATGGCCACCTGATGCATTATGCCTTCCAGGAGGTTCTGGTGGTCCATCCGGCCTCAAATGCAGGTTGGTGAGGGCACATTCTTAGCGCTTCACTCAGCTGAGTGCCTCTGTTCAGGATAATTCTTATTTCCTTCTATTCCTGGGAGAGCCTGTGGACCCAAGGAGCTTTGGCTGGTGGCCTCCCCCTGGACTGACTGCCACGGCCTGTCACTGCTGCCTGCCCCCTGTCCCCTGTCCCACTCCAAGCACCACCACGAAACTGCAGAGCCCCTCAGGGCCAAACTCTAGGAGAAATGGGGGGGCCTGTGTTCGGAGCCCGAGTCTGCCGTATGCTCTTGGGCACATCCCTTCTCTCTGGGCCTCGGCTTCTCCATCTGTATTGCAGGGAAACACTCTAGCTTTCTGTGCTCTGTGTGCGGGCCCTCCCCCACGCAATATCAGCATTGCCCTGAAGCTTCTTAAAAACGCAGACTACCACCTCCCCCCTCCTGAATCTGAATCTGCATTTTAATAACATCCCTGAGCAATTACGTTAAGTGTACATTAGAGTTTGAGAGGGACTGTTCTAGGTCGTCACTTTTAAACATTTTCTTAAATTAAAAGCTATAGAATCTTCTTCTCTCTCTGAAGTTTCCCATATGAAACACATAAGAGGGGAACCACCCACTCTATATTTATTCCTCGTATGAATAAGGAGGGCGAGGCGTGTAGAGGGCGGGGGTTGAGGCCGAGCGTATTAGGCTGGGCATCAGAAGGGACGAGGAAAAGATAACAGGAAGAGGGTGGGGGCTGGGGTTCCCCATCTTCTCAGGCTTCTTCTTCATCCCTGGAGAACTCCTGACCAGGTGCCTCTAAGAGCCTTTTCAGCTCTGCCATCCAGGGTCCTTTCTTTCGCAGGTTTGGAAAGATGGGCTTGGGGGGAGGGTACTTGACCATCCACAGCCTAGCAACCTTGTCCCCATCTTGGTGTCCTGTTCTCTTCCCTGTGGAATTCCTGAAAGGGTAGCCGGTGCTATTCTTAGCGTGACAGGATAGTGAGGAGAGAACATGCTAGTGCATTATTTATGCCTCTGAGTCAACAAGATTACATTCAGAGCCCCAAGAACACCACCCTCCCCGATGGCCATCATTGTCACTGCCTTGGCAGATGGGGGAGGGGGACGCTTCCCATGACCCATAACGCTTCCCTTCTGGCCCTGACCATTCCTGCTCAGAGCCTCACCCCCTAAACTGGGAAATGGGTCATGAAATAGAATGGTAAGCTAGCACTAGGACAGAGTTGCTTTGGAGATACCGGTTCATTTCTGCATTCATTCAGCCCATGTTTATTGAGCACATAGTACACGGGGTAGGTGTGGGTACGCTGGTGAAGGAGATGAATCCCTGCCCTCCAGGAGCTCCCACTTGGAGCCTGTGAGTTCATGGTGCTGTGACCTCACAGGAGCGTCTGTGCCAGGCCTGATGTTGGGTGCTTGGCACCTACGAGACCTAGTTTTCATAATCACGCTGCAGGGTAGGGATGAGGAGACCCCTTACAAAAGGGGAAGCTGGGCATAGCATGTATAAGACACGCTCAAGGTAGGGATCTGCTCAGCTGGCGTTTGAACTCAGGTTGACTAGAACAGAAGGACCACTTCGGATCAAATAGTAGCATGTAATGTTAGGAATTTGGGGGCGCCCCTGCACTGCCCACTGAGAGGGACCCCATTATGGCTAGAAGGAACTTAACTGTTTGTGGTTGTCCTGTTCTCGGTGAACCCTGAGTTATGGGAGAAGTCACATGTGTCCAGAGTCTTTGTAAAGCTGGAGTGGATGACAGGTATGCTGTGGGCCAGAAGTCAGAACCATTTGGGATGAGGCGATAAGGCCCCCGGGCAGCACATGTCATGAAGCTGAGCTGAGGTCTCTGGTTGGCTCTGGCTGCTGAAGACCTGCATTCTGGGAGATCCTGGCCAGGCCCCTTGGTCTTTCTCTGCTTCAGTTGTAAAATAGTGTGGCAATCCCTGCTCTGCTCCTGTCTTCTGATGGATACAAAGGTGCTGGTAAAACTTTTATAAGTGCGCATAGCCAAGGGATGGCATGTTATGTAAATAAACATATTTTCTTAAGTGCATTTTTGGTGAACAGTATGGAGTCTACTATGCACCAAACTATGTTCCAGCACTTGCCCCTAAGTTAATGGGAACACATTTAGAAATTCATGTGCTCTAAAGTCCAGTGGGCCCCCAACTTGGTTGCACTTCAGAACCCCTCAGGGGGACTGTTAAAGTGGATAATCTGTGGTCTGGGTCTGGGGTGGAGCCCAGGAATGTGCATTTGGGACATACTTCCTGAGGGATCCTGGAGCACCTGCAGCTTTCTGATCTGGGCCAGAGACAGGATGGGACTTGCTCAAGGCCTCACGATGAGTTGGGGACCAAACTGAAACTAAAAGCCAGTTCCTCCCGCCCCCTTCTGGCCTGGCTCTTTCCTCCTACTCTTCAGCTCTCCACCCACCCTCCACCCCCACCTGCAGCAACCTAAAGGGATGAAGCCTGGAAGGAGGATTGTGACATCCAGTGATGCTGCTGGCAGCTGGTAACATTTACAGTGCCGTGCTGGGCATTTTACATGGCTTTTCCATTTAATTGCAGTAGAAAAGGGGACATTCTCCACAGGGACACAACCCACTGGCGCATTTGAGGATCAGGCTATAGATTTTAATGTATCCCTAGAAAGAGGAAGCCATGACTGAGGGGCAGAGGGTGCTGGAGAAGCGAATTTGAAGTCATGCCAGGAGTGCACTTAACATTCCACGGTAGCATATGCCCTCCAGGCGAGGGTTGGCTGGTAGCTCAGTGACCTGGAGACAGGGCAGGCTGGTGGGAGAGAAGTGCACATGCCTTCCCACAAGGTGGGCGTACGCGTGCTGCATGTGCATTGGTGCCAGTGGGCCACCCGAGACCCTGTATGTCACGCTTGCATGCCTGCAGGTACACAGTGCATACACATTCACGTGTGTGGGGTCTGCACACATGATGCTCCGTAGTGCAGGTGTGAAGCAAGCGGAACATTTCTGTGTTGGTGTGCGTGCAGAGGAGGAGGTGCTGCTGCTGCAGGCTAGGCTCTCGCCAGCATTAAGAAGCTATTGAGGATGTGTGTATGTTGTCGGGTGTGTATGTGTGTGCACGCCCACATGTGTGCGTATACATGCGTGCACAAATGGCTGCAATGCACGGGATCCCTAAGATCCTGAAGGGCAGCGGTAGAAGGGCCATTAGAGAACTTGGTTCCTTCATCCGTGTCCCACCTCCACATCATGTGCCCCATCCCCAGGCCTGCCAGGTACGAGGCTGCCTCAGGACCTTCACACAGCTGTTCCCTCTGCCTGGTCTCTCTTCCTAGACATGCACGGGCCTCACTCCCTCACCTTCTTCACCTATTTACTCAGGTGTGACTTCTCAGAGACTTTGATTACTGTGTTTACCTTTGCAGACCACCCCCCACACCCCATGCAGTCAGTATATGTCCTGTCCCTGTTTCATCTCTTTTCTATGACATTTACCTTCTGGCCTGCTGGTATAGTTACTCATCTATTTATTATCTTGCTCCCCTGCCAGAATGCAAGCAGGGATCTTTGTTACTCGGTCATGGCTGTGAACAGGCCTGGCTCTTGGTTGGTGTGCAACAAATATCGGGTGAATGAAGGAGTCCGTGCACCACCTATACTTATTTCCTGTCTAACTTTCACTACCGAAATATCTACTTTTACCTCTCCCTAAGCAGTAATATGCCTTTCACAGGTTTGATGTGTTCATCATACTCCTTTGCAAGTACACATGTGAAATTCACCTATTAGGATTTTGGGTATCAGGGTACCACTTAGATCCTTGGGCTTCCACTGGAGGTTTGGGGGCACCATACTCTAGGAATCACTGCTCTGGTCCAGTCCCTTCTTTGAACACACGGACAAACTGAAGCCCAAAGAGGGTCAGGAACTGGTCCAATGTTTCACCCAAATTGTGACAGGACAGGTACTGGGTTCAAATCTCTTGGCCTCTAGTCTTTGGTTCTTGCAGTTTGAGGGACCAGGGATGGGCGGGGCTGGGTGATCCAACTTCTACTCTGGCAGCAGACTCCTCCTTCTGGAGGGGAGCCAGACAGGCCTGGTAATTGGTGAATGGCATAAAGGACTTGGCAGGGTCAGCAGCCTCCAGCACGCCCAGGGCCATGATGTCCTCTTGGCTGCAGGGCTGTGCACCGTGGCTGCACCTTCCCTCCTAGGAGTCTTGGACCTGGGGGCCTCCCCGAGGGGCCTGGGCACTCATATCTAGCAAGGGCCAGACCTGGGATTCAAACCTGCTTCTCTCTGCTATAGCACATTGGCTAGAGATTGACACCGGGGTGCCCTTGCAGAGAGGATGCTGGACGGCGGGGGTACTAAGAATGAGGGGAACTTGGGCTGTGCTCGACTGTGAGCAGAAGAGCCACACCAGCCTCAGAGATGGCCAGAGAAGGGAAGAAGACAGATAAACATCCTGAGCCCAGCAGAGTTATGCAGAGGTGGGTTTGTGCAAACTGCTAAAGTTAAATCCCCCTCAGGCATGTACAGTACTTTATACTGTAGGAATCATTTCTGCATCTCATTTACGCAGCAGTGACTCTGCAAAGCAGATATTATCATCCTTGTGTCACTGATGAGGAAGTCGAGACCCAGAGAGGTGAGGTGCTTTACCAAAGGTAGCCCTCAAGTAGCACAGGATGCCTTGTTGAACAGGGCGTGGGAGGAGAATGGGCCGCGCCTCTGGCTGGACTTGGTAAAGAAAGGCTTTCTGGGAAGGGCAGCCTGGCTGAGCGGATGTGGGAGTGGAGACCGCATACCACTCACTGGCCAGATAACCCTGGCAAATCCCAAAAACCTTGCTGAGCCTGTTTTCTCATCTGTCAAATGGGTATAATGGCCCCCCAGGCCACAGCTTGTGAAGAGAAAATGAAATAACATAATAATGTAATGATAACACTTAAACCAAATGCCTGGAATATAAGAAGTGTCCAATAAACAGCAGTCTGATAAAAGTGGAGTGTGTCTCACCGGACAGGTTTGCCCTCCGCAGTCACCTGCCCTGACCAAGGGATTCCCAGAGCCTTCTTTGGCAGATGTGCATCTAGCCTGAGACCTGAGAGTTGGCATGGCTCAGGGAACTGCCAGGGGAGGCAGGTGAGCAAGCCTCCAGGGACAGGAGGTCCCAGGGTCAGGCGGCCTCCGGGGATAGGCAGCCTCCGGGGACAGGCGGCCTCCAGGGACAGGCGGCCTCCGGGGTCAGTGGGCCTCCAGGGACAGGCGGCCTCAGGGGACAGGCGGCCTCCAGAATCAGGCAGCCTCCGGGGTCAGGCGGCTTCCAAGGACAGGCGGCCTCCGCGGTCAGCGGCCTCCGGGGACAGGCGGCCTCCGGGGTCAGTGGGCCTCCAGGGACAGGCGGCCTCAGGGGACTGGCGGCCTCGGGGTCAGGTGGCCTCTGGGGACAGGTGGCCTCCGGGGACAGGCGGCCTCCAGGGACAGGCGGCCTCCGTGACTAGGCGGCCTGGGGGGGTCAGGCGGCCTGGGGGGACAGGCCACGGGTGCACGGGGTCCACGCTGGTGGCGGCTGCAGGCGCCCAGGCTCCCTGCGCTGTTGCCGAGCGGCCCGGAGTGGCCGTCATTATCATTCCTGCTGCGTTCTTTCTCCGGGGCTATTTATTTTTCTGTGAGGAAGGAATGTGGGGAATTTACCGCAGGGCGCTGGCCTTCACTCTCGCTGCAGCGGCCTCTTCTGTAAGAGGGAAGCAGCCCAGACAGCCGGCTGAGGAGGCCGAGGCGAGGCCCAGGCGGAGGAGGGTCCCGGCCCAATCCGGGTCGAATCCGGGGCCAGGGCGGTGGGGCGGTTATGTAACCCACCGGAGGCCCCGCGCAGGTACCACGTAATGCACGCAGCTCCCGTGGAACTCTCCCCGGATCACCCCCTTCACTCTCAGGCTCTGCACAAGCCCCTCGGCTCTGTTGCTCTCAAAGGTGCCTTTCTCTCCAGCTGGTCTTGATTTGGGGTAGGGGTGGTGGAGGGGCAAGGGGTGGGGATTGTCCTGAGCCTTCCTCTGGCCTCTGCTGGGCTGGCCTTGTGGCTTAGAATGCCTCTACAGGTCCGCCTTTTCAAGACCTAGGGCATATGCCACCTCTTCCGGGAAGCCTTCCAGGATTCCTTTGTCCGAATTAGTCTCTTTTGGGCTCTTTATTCTCTCAGCATTTAATGGAATATTCTGCCTCTTAGGTCTATCACTGCCACTTGAGGCCTCATCTCCCTTGTCACCCACAAACATGTTGCTCCTTCCCTCCTTCCTTCTCTCCACTTCTTCCAGGAAGTACCCTGTAGATGTCTGATCTAGAATCTAGATGAATATGACACCTAGACAAATCCAGAAGTTGTCTCCCGGGACAAATGGCAGGGCAAACTGTGAAGGTGGATTTGGATCATGGGAGGCTCCCTTCAGTCATTTATTTCTTCAACACTTACTGAACTCCCGAGTCACGGCCTCTGCTGAGTGTGGGGGCATTTAGAGAGGATGACACCTGCTCTGGCCCCAGCTTGCTACAGGGCCAAGAGAAAGGGCTGCATCTTTGCGGAGGGCCCAGCGTGCCAGGCCCTAAGCTGGGTGCTGGAGACGCAGAGAGGGACTAGGCCCACGCACACCCCTGGCAGAGGCAGTTTAGGGAAACCGTCTCTCGGCCCTGGCTCACCACCTTTTGTCTCCTGGATTAAACATGTCTGGAAGGGCAGGGTGTGGCAGTCCTTTCTGTCCCGAGGCTCCCAGGGCTGGGGTGATGGAGGCTGGTGTGACAGGAGAGGACGGGGCTGGGCAGGCCTGGCTTACCAGGGCTGTTCTGGGAAGTGGGGGCCTGAGGCTGAGCATGGTTCTCCATGAACCAGTCCTTTCCAGTTGGCCATGCACCTGGGACTGAGCCTGCCTCTCTCCGGGTCACCATATTCAAGTCCCTGAAAACGACCATACAGCAGAGGTCTAGCAACGAGCAGTGCTTGTGGCCTAAAGGATAGCTGTCAGCTAAAGCCCCTGCCGACTGGAGAACCCAGAACCCAATCCTTTGGTTTCCCCCCATCCCACCCACCCTGCCCTGCCTGATGCCAGCCCACTTCCAGTAGAGAGATACCAGGAGTTGGGCCAGGTCTGCTTCCCCTCAGGCCTTGGTCCTAAGCTTTCTCAACTTGTCATTTCCTCTGACCCCTTCTGCCCTGAGGCCCCTGGGCCAGCTTGAGCGGGAGTGGAGCACTGATCTTGGGAGTCCAGATGGATTGATGAGGGCTTCCTGGAGGAAGTGGCAGTTGGGCTGGGCCTGGAACAGTGGATGGGGAAAATGAGCTCTTCAGAAGGAGAGGCCCAGGCCTGGAATCAGACTCCCAGATCCAGCTCTGCTCTGCCTGCCGCTTGCTGGCTGTGAAGTCTGGGGTGAGCTCTCTAAATCTGTGAGTCTCTTTTTCCTCCACAGAGGTCAGGGAGCCTCTCTCATGAGTTGCGGTGAGGTTTCGATGAGAAAATACATGCTAACCCCTTAGCTCAGCAGTAGCTGGGACTCCTCACATGTTGGCTGCTGTCATCCTCATTGACTTCATTGTTATTCTGCAAGCACGCGTGGAAGGTGTGGGGGATGGGGGGAGGGGGACACAGAGATGAAGCCTTTGAGGCCCCTGCCCTGGAGGCTTCTGTAGTCTGCAGGGAGGTGGGAATGGGGGATAAGACCGAGACTGTGATTGCTGTAGAGCAAGACCTTGGGAGGAGGCAGTGTGGCCGGTGTGATGGGCCCTGGCCTGGGCGCTGGGCCACCCTGTTTGAATTCCAACCCTGCCTCTACCTGGCTGTGCCACATCGAGCAGGTCACCTCACCCCTCTGAGCCCATGGAGACGAAGGTACTGCTGACCTCAAGGGTTGCTATAAATGAAGCAAGGACCTGGCAGGTGGTGAGCACGCCCCGAAGGGTAATTCTCACTCATGTGAATAATATGCAGAGTGATGAGGTTATGATGAAGTGGCGCAGAGAAAACATTGGTGGACCAGGCGAGGCCTTTCGGAGGGAGCGGCGGCATGTGAGCAAGGTGGGAAGGCTGGGGCAGGTAGAAAGGATGTGAGACAGAGAAGGTTCCAGGTAGAGGGGTCGGGTGCAAAGCACACTCGGGAGGCGGGAACTCACAGGGCGCCGATGGGAAGCAAGAGCCATTGGATCTTCTCTGGCCGCTGCTGAGGGCACAGGGAGCAGGTTAGCAAGCTCTCAGGCGAGCCCCGGTGTCAGGGGCCCTGAATGCCAGGATGAGGACTTGCTGTTCGATCCTTCACATCCTGGGGAGGCAGGAGAGAGAAGTGAGCGAAGCCAGGCAGAGGGAGATGAATCTGGCAGCACGGGGCGGGTAGATTGGCGGAGGAGAGACTGGGGGCGGAGAGGCCATTTAAAAAGCTGTTGCAAAATCGCTTTTCCTGATAAAGAGCTGGGCTGAGTCATCTGTGGAGGAGAGAAGTCACATCCAGCTCCTCCGTTGCCTTCGAAGTGGGATTTTCCTCTCTTTGTCAGCGAGGCAATTGGCTGCCTTTCCCCGGAGGCTTTGAGAACCGAGGCCGGCTCAGCATCCAGGGGGAAGCTGGGCTGCAGGAAGGAGCCAGCTGGAGTGAGTAAGATGAGCACTCGGAGGTGCCTTTGTGCTTTGGGGTGTGTGACTTAGGGCCTCTGGCATCCCTCTCTGGTCTCAGTTCCCCTCCGGGCCTCAAGAGAAGAGGCCTGTGGTGGCTTCTGACAGCCTGTTAGCAAGGCTGGAGCTAGGTCTGGGGCTCACCATTTCTGTTCTTAGGCATCTCCCATGTTCTGGCAGTCCTCCTCACCTTAGTATGAATTATTCTCCTCCTGAGAGGAAGGCTGGCAGCCTGCCGAGATTCAGTCAGGTTGCACTCCCTGGGACTTGGCGTGGATGGAGAACTCCCTAGGGAATAGAGGCTGTGTCATTTCCTCCTTTTCCAGCCTAGAGGATGGGGGGCAGGGGCTGGCAAGGCGGCCAGGCCATTACTCAGGCCCAGTTCATCTTCCTGCCTCCAGCCAGGCCAGAGGTTGTGCACCGGGCAGCCATTGGTTCCTTCCTGACCCCGGCAGGGGGGCAGTTTACCCAGCCTGTTTACCTGTCCCATTGCCAAGACTCCCGGGCGGCCACAATGGGCTGCCTCCAGCCAGTCTCTATTCCCACCTCTGGCTCCCTGTCCCACTCCACCCTACGTGGGGCCTGGGTACTCCCATTGACGGCAGCCGTGTGAAGAAGCATTTCCTTGAATTCTCTCCCTGTCCTGACCTTCTGCTCTGGCCTCCTTTCCCCTGCCCCACCTCCTTCCTTCAGATCCTCTGTCCAGACTGGCCTGATGGTCTGGCAACTGCCTGCAGAGGTGATAGGGGTGGGAGAAAGGGCTTATCCCTGCCAAAGCACAACTGGAACTTAAGTCTCCTGACTCCCTATACCAGTCTCTGTCCACTCATACCAGTCTCTGTCCACTCAGAGCCTGTTATCGGGAGGTCCTTCATCTCCTAGCAGTCATTTATACCTTAGTAAGAATTAGTTCTAGCAGCCCTTCTCCTGAGAGGAAGAAGGGTTGCATGAGTTGTCCTAGGCAGCTGGGGACATGGACTATGTGATGAGGAAACAGGCTGTTTTGCAGACCCTCATCCAAAAGCTCTGGAGCCTCCATTGGTGTCCCCTCCCTCCACAGCCTGGGTCTAGAAGGCAGAATGGTTAAGAAATGAGACTCAGCAACTAGACTTTGAGTTTGGAATCCCAGCTCTGCTACTTACAACATGTATGGCCTTGGACAGGTCTCTCTGAGCTCCAGTTTCATCTGCAAACTGGGGAGAATAATAGGGTTGACCTCTTGGAGTTGGGGGGAGAACTGAGTAGAGTGTGCAGCGCAGCCCCTGGGTGGCAGTGGGGGCTGCGTGGTTGCAGCAGCCATTGTAGTCATCATTCTGACAGCTGACAGCTGCACTTGGGGCTTCTCCCCCACACCCCCCTCTGAGGGAGTTAGCCCTGTTGGACCCCTTTCTCCTGACCCCGGGCAGCTCTTCCTTCTGTCTGCCCTCACCCCTTCCTCTGCTGAAGGCCTGTCTTCAGAGCTCCCGACCCATTGTCCAGGGTGGGTCACTCAAGGGCCAGCACCCCACCCCCCTGAGAAGAGGGGGCATCACGGCTTACACAGGCACAGGCTGCAGCCATGCAGGTGGGGGGCTCGGGAGGCACCTGGCCCCTGCGGCCCTCGGCCACCTCCTGCTTCTTTGGCGGCAGGGAGCACCATCCGGCTCCTGGCTGGCCGGGACATGGCCAGGGGCAACCATTCCTGAGTCTGGGGGATGTTGCGTGGAACTGCCGCCCCTGGTGCCCTGCAGTGCGGGACTCTGGGGTGCCTGTGGCCAGCCCGGCCCCCCTTCTCCCAGCTTTGTTTGTGCAGGGTGGCAGAAATCGGCTGGATCGCTGGCAGGGTCTTGTCCAAGCCTCCTGCCGGATTCCTTTTCCGTGGAGTCACTGCAGGCGGGGGGTGGGGGCACAGGAGCTCCCTCAGAGGCAGGGCTCTCTCACCCCTTGGCCTTTTCAGCTGCCCTCCTCTAGTCCCAGAACAGCAGTGGGGGGAAGTTCCAAGCCCGCTGGGGGTCAGCAGACAGGGTACTGGCCCGGGGCCTACTCTGCGATCCTCTCCCTCTCTGAGCCTCCAGGCCTGCTTAACCCAGAGGCCCTTCATGCTTTGACATTTTGAGTATTTTCTAAACCCTTGGCCTTTAGAACCAGTCTGGGGATAGGATGGAAGCAGAGAAGCAAGGGAAAAACAGGCAAGTGCAGGGGACATTGGGAAGTCTGGATTTTTCAAACACTGAAGCACTTTCTGTGAGCCCCACGCTGTGGGGACGCGCTAGCCACAAAGCTTGGTGCTCTCTGGAGTCATGTAGAGCCAGGGACGAGTCAGCTCTGTACTTTCTGGCTCTGTGACCTTGGGCAACTCACTTTACCACTCTGAACCTGGTTTTCTCATCACTGAAAAATAGACAATAGGGACGCCCGGGTGGCTCAGTAGCTGAGCACCTGCCTTTGGCTCAGGGCGTGATCCCGGGGTCCTGGGATCGAGTTCCGCATCAGGCTCCCCACAGGGAACCTGCTTCTCCCTCTGCCTATGTCTCTGCCTCGCTCTCTGTGTCTCTCATGAATAAATAAATAAAATCAATTTAAAAAAATAAAAAATAAAAAAAATAAAAGTAGATAATAATGGTTCATGCTTCATAGCATTGTTGTGGAAATGAAATAAGATAATATGTATAATCGATGTTAGCAGTTGTGTCATAAGAAACACCCGTGAGACTATGGATGTGTATCCTGACCGTGTCCCATGGGGATGTGATTTGTGTCTGTGAATCTCTGCAGGGCTCTCAGGTTGGAAAGAAAAAGAAATTTTTTTCATCTATGTGGCAGTAGAGGTTGGGGGTGAATGTAAGGTGTGACTTTATAGCTAAAGAGCCTTTGTTAGTGGGACGCAGCCTCTTAGGGCACTGAGCTCCCTGTCAGTGGCGTGTGTAAGCAGAGGCTTGTAACTCAGGGGCATGGTCTTAGCGTCACAGGAATTATGTGGGCAGTTGGGCCCAGGGACAGCCATTGTCGAGACTCTAAGGTTCTGGGGCTTGGGGCAGTAATCCCTGCCTCTCCAACAGCACTGACATCCCCTGCTATGTGACCTTAAGAGAATCTCCTTTGCCAGAAGAAGCTCTGACCCCTTCCAAGGAGCAGAGAAGGGTTACCACCGAGCAGCTCCTCCCCTGTCCACTGGGCTTGATGACAATGAGTGCTGCTGACATTCATGACCTCATTACAGCCTCTCAACCCTAACGTCAGTACTTTTATCACTTCTTCTCAGTTAAGGAAACTGGCTCCCAGAGGTGTGGTAACTTGCCAAGGTCACACAAGTAGCACATGGCAGAGCCCGGATTTGGGCCAGGAGTCCTGGTTTCACAGCAGAGCAGAGGAGGCGAACATTGTATGAGCCCAGCAACCTCTCAGGGGCCCCTGTGTGGCTGGCTTGCCCCTATCTAAGACCCCACCCCAGGGCAGTGGCCTGGCCAAACCCGCAAATCCTTCATCTTTTATAGATGGGGTGATCTAAGTAGCAGAGGAGCCCTACTAAGAGGGAGCAAGTGTCAGGGTGCACAAGGCAGGCTCTTCTGGACAGGTGGGCACGGGTGTGTGTGGGTGGGGAGCCAGATCCTGATGGGAGGCAGGGAGAAGGAGGTGGAGACCAGACAGCTGCTGCTCTGACCCTGGGGTGACTCTCTGGACCTCAGTTTCCTCATCTATACAATGGGGGTGATGATCAAAGAGCTCCTCTGTAAGGACCCTTCTGGTGCTGGGAGTCCATGAATTCTGAGCCTCGCTGGCAGGGTGCCTGGAAAGACTGTCCCTGGAGACCCATTCAGCATGTCATGGCCAGCGCTAATGAGGGCATGGTAGGAGGGAGGGCAGGGTCAGATTCCTCAAGAACTAATTAGCTTCCCACAGTAGGGAGGGGCGGGGGGAGGATGACAGACAGAAGAATTTTTCCAGCCACCGACTGTTAACCATGCCCACAGGCTATCTCATCCATCTGTCCACTGGCCCATTTGTTCATTCATTGTTCAATAAGCATATATTGAGCACCAATGTGTGCCAGCCGGGCGCTGGGGGTATAGAGAGAAATGGTTGCTGACTGTGAACGTAGTGAACGTACAGATGAACAGGGGTCTGACCCCAGCTTGATCACCCATCTCGGGTCCCAGACTCCAGCCTTAGACAGAACCTGCCCCACCCCCCACCCCATGACTGTGTCCCGTACATCCCAAAGGGACCTTCTGGAACAAGCAGGCAGCTTGAGCATGGGTTGTGAACCCAGCGAGAACTGGGTTTGACTCCAGCTTTGCAGCCCTTTGCTGTGTGACTATGGCTGAGCTGAGTTCCTTACAAAGCCTCTGGACCTCATTTTCCACTTCTGTAAAACAGGGGCAAGTAATGTTTGTCTCCTACCAATATCCTTGTGAGGACAAGATAAAGTAATGCCACGTGCTAGTAGAGTCGCTGCAGAAATTAGTCCAATGTCTTACTCTCATGATATTAAAATATGAGGAGTTTAAAAATGATTATTTAAATAAAAGCAAGAAAGTAGTAGTAGTCATAGCAGAAAAAATAAATAAATAAATAAATAAATAAATAAATAAATAAATAAATAAATAAATAAATAAAAGCAAGAAGAAACTGGTCGCAGTTGTTACTGATTTGCAGTGTGGGTTCTCAGGGGTGGAGGGACATTTTTTTTACTGAATTCTTTGTGGGTTTTAAATTTTTTTAAAGTTTTAGACCATGTGAATGCATTACCTACTCTAAAAAGAGGAAGTGTTAGTGTCATCAAATGATTGAAAGTGTAAAGTCCCCTAAGACAGGCCCATAGAAAATCTCCTGGGGGGTTTGTTCATGCATTCAGTAATGCCTACTGAGTGCCCACTTTATGCCAGGCACTATTCTAGGGGCCAGGGACAGAATGATGACCAGGTCAAACAAGGTCATTGCCCCCTTAGCGCTTACATTCTAGGTGGGGCGACTGATGATAAACAAGGAAATGATAATCGCAAATTATGGTGAATGTCATGAAGAAAATAAAGCAAAGAGACGGGATAGGAGAGGGGAGGACTCATTATAGAAGAAGACCCTTCCAGAGAGGGAACATTCAAGCGAGTCCCATGTGGCAAGAAGGAACCAACATGGAATACCACCTGGGAAAAGATCATTCCAAGCAGAGAAAAGAGCAAGTGCAAAGGTCCTGGGGCAGGAACAAACTCGGCATTTTCAAGGAATTGAGAGAATGCCAGCAGGGCAGAGCCTAGTGAGTGCAGAAGGGTGGTAGGGGATGAGTCAGGGCTGTAGCGGGTACTGCTAGGGTGAGATGTTCTTGCTGAGTGCAGTATCAACAACCTTCAGAGGGAAGCCAAATGAGGGTCAGGTTCATCCCGAAAGGGTAATCGGGAGGTTTTACACAGGCGGTGGCATTTGAGTTGGGCCACGATTGTTGGGTCAGGGATCTTTATGAGGAGAGGGGATTCCAGGAAACAGTGAGTAAAGATCAAATTCCAGAGGAAAAGATCATCAGTAGGAGGGACACAGTGGCCATCTGTCTGTCTGTCTCTGTACCCCCGTGGCTCTACATTCCCACTCGCTAACTGGACCTCTGTCCTTCTCTACAGCGTTGGGCCAGAGCACTAGCCTCACCGAGAGAGATCTGAAAGAGGCCAAGGCCCGGAGTCAACAGATCGCTGCCCAGCTGACCACCCCTCCCAGCTCCAACTCCCGGGGCGTCCAGCTCTTCAACAGGCGCCGGCAGAGAGTGAACCAGTTCACCTCGGAGAACCAGGGCCTGAGGGGCCCCAAGCCCAGCCAGGAGTCCCTCAGAACGCCGCCTGCCAGCCCTGCAGGCTATGCCTCAGGGCTCTGCTTGAGTCCCCCCTCACTGCCTGAACCAGGCCCTCCAAGCAACCCCGACCTCCGGAGCCCTGACGCGGGGGTCCCTGCTCACAGCATGGAGGGATGCTCAGAGAAAGCCAACTTGCTGCGGCACCTGGAGAAGGTGGCCAGCGAGGAGGAAGAGGTCCCGCTGGTGGTTTATTTGAAGGAGAATGCAGCCCTGCTGACGGCCAATGGGCTGCACCTGTCCCAGAACCGAGAGGTCCAGCAGAGCCAACCAAGCCCGCCCACGACAGAGGCCCACAGCCCAGCTGCAGATGGCAACCAGAACCTGTCCTCACTCAGTGCCACCCTCACCACACCAGCTCCTAACAGCAACCACAGCCTGCCAGCTGCAGACATCAACCAGAACCCACCGGCGACTGTCACCCCGCAGAGCCTGCCGCTCTCAAACAGCCAGCAGCCCTCGGAGGCACAGCTCCCTCCCAATGGCACGGCGTCAGATTGCAAACCCAGCAGCCTGTGTTCCAGCGGGCAGCCCCCAGAGCCAGCTGCGGAGGTGAGATCCAGCACACTTCTGATTGATAAGGTGTCAGCTCCACCTACCACCACCAACACCTTCTCCAGAGAAACTACTCCCATCTCCGACTCTGGGACCCCAGCCCCGGATTTCATGTCCAGCTCCCTGCTCATCGATGTACAGCCCAGTGTCCCAGTGGTGCCAACAGAACAAGAGACGTCTGGGTGGGCAGCCACGCCCACGCCCACCAAGCTATACAGTGAGGTCCACTTCACACTGGCCAAGCCCCCATCAGTGGTCAACAGGACCGCCAGACCCTTCGGCATCCAGGCGCCGGGGAGCACCAGCCAGATGGAGCGGAGCCCCATGGTAGAGAGACGACATCTTGGGGAGAAGGCCTTGGCTTCCCAGCCCCCCATCGTGGCAGACAGGAGCCCTCGGCCACAGAGACACGTGATGTCCCACAGCCCCATGGTGGAAAGGAGGTCCGTGGCACAGCGAAGCCCTGCCTTGGAGAGACGCCCCTTGGGGAACTTCACTCCACCTCCCACCTATGCCGAGACCTTGTCCACGGCTCCCCTGGCTCCCCGGGTTAGGTCTCCCCCCTCCTACTCTGCCCTTTACCCCAGCTCCGACCCCAAGCCTTCTCATCTGAAGAGCCAGGCGGTTCCTGCCAGCAAGACGGGCATTTTGGAGGAGTCAATGGCCCGCAGGGGCAGCCGGAAATCCATGTTCACTTTCGTGGAGAAGCCCAAGGTGACCCCGAATCCAGACCTGCTGGACCTGGTACAGACGGCTGATGAGAAGCGGAGGCAGAGGGACCAGGGGGAGGCAGGCGTGGAGGAGGAGCCCTTCGCGCTGGGGGCTGAGGCCTCCAACTTCCAGCAGGAGTCAGCACCCCGGGACAGGGCCAGCCCCGCGGCGGCCGAGGAGATCCTCCCGGAGTGGGCCTCCTGCCTCAAGTCACCGCGCATCCAGGCCAAGCCGAAGCCCAAGCCCAACCAGAACCTGTCCGAGGCCTCCGGGAAGGGGGCCGAGCTCTATGCCCGCCGCCAGTCCCGGATGGAGAAGTATGTCATCGAGTCCTCGGGCCACACCGAACTGGCCCGCTGCCCTTCACCCACCATGTCCCTGCCTTCATCCTGGAAATATTCCACCAATGCTCCTGGCGGCTTCCGAGTGGCCTCCCGGAGCCCAGCCCGGACCCCGCCCGCCTCCCTCTACCACGGCTACCTGCCTGAGAATGGGGTCCTGCGCCCCGAGCCTACCAAGCAGCCGGCCTACCCGCTGCGGGCCTCGCTCTACGTCCTCTCGCCCATCAAGGAGCCTGTCAAGGCCTCGCCGAGAGCTGCCTCGCCCGCCAAGCCCAGCTCCCTGGACCTGGTGCCCAGCCTGCCCAAGGGGGCCCTCCCGGCGTCGCCCGCCCTGCCTCGGGCCTCCCGCTCCTCACCGGGCCTCTACACCTCTCCTGGCCAGGACGGCCTCCAGCCCACGGCCGTGAGCCCAACCTACAGCAGCGATATCTCCCCCGTGTCGCCCTCCAGGGCGTGGTCTCCCCGAGCCAAGCAGGCCCCCAGGCCTTCCTTCTCCACCCGGAATGCTGGGATCGAGGCTCAGGTGTGGAAGCCTTCCTTCTGCTTCAAGTAAAGGATCCCACAGGAATCCCACTACCTGGCAGGGCGCCCTCTCTGAGGGCGGGATGGAGAGCAGATGTGTCTGGAAGTGGCACAGAGCTGAGGGTCAGGAGTATGGGGACTCGGGGCTCAGAGGCTGATGCTGCCACCAGCTAGCTTTGTGACTTTGGGCAAGTCACCTCCGCTCTCTGGGCTACAGCTGCCACAAGGGTCATTAGACTCCATGTCTGAGGGATCTGCCGTCCGATACTGGGTCGAGGGGGAGGGTCATGGAGAGAGAATTCCCTTGGCAGGCCGAAATGAGGCTGGGGGGCTTCCTCGGGCCTTGGTGATCTGTAGGGATGCCAGCGTCTTGCTGGGGAATGGCCTAGAAGGGGGCCCCAAGATGGGCTTCTGAAGTCAACAGAGCCGGCCAGTGCCTCTGTGCAACCAGCCAGCCAAGGGTCCGCCTCCTCAGCTGCTCCAGTTCCTGGCATCCTTCTGCCTGTCGCTGGCTTCTTACCTGCACTGGTCTGTCTCCTCCACCTCTGCCTTCTGGACACCGTTTCCTCTCCGCTGCTTCAGAGAGCTTTGCCTCGGCCGCCACGTTCTCTCCTCTCGTGGGCTCTTCTGCTGGATGAGGACTTAGCCCACCACCGCTGTCTGATGCTTTCCTCCCTGCCCCTCTGCTTCCCTGCCTCCATGTCCTCTGCAGACACCTGGCTCCCCTTTAGGGACCAGACCTCCGTCCTGGTTCCACCCGGCTCGCCCTCCGTGTGCTGGGGCGTGCGAGGTCCCAGGGCGTCCCCGAGAGGAGGGGAGCCCTGTAGAAGGATGTGCAGGGTGTGCAGTGAGACGGGCCCCTGGCAGTCCATTGGCTAGCTGGCCTTCAACCTCAGCCAAGATCTGCCCAACTAAGAGCAGCTATCTCTATGCAGTGGAGGGGGCCGCAGGGAGAGAGGCTGGGAGGAGGGTCTGGTCCCATCTCAGCCTCCCCTTGCTGTGTGAGTCTGGCCAAGTCACCTTCCCTCTCTGGACGTGTTTTCTTATTTGTACAGTCAGTGCCCTTCCAGCCGTGACAGTCTGTGAGCATTGGGAGGAGAGGCTGGCGCTCTGGGAGAAAGGCCTTGTAAGTGATAAGACAGTCCCCTGGGAAGAGTGGGGGAGGAAACGGGCTGTTGCCATAGAACCGTTGGAGATGGAGATGTGAGGTCTGTGAGGACCTGGGAGGGTGTGGCTGGAGGCCAGGGGATCGGAAGCCTAGGCTGGTCCCGCGCAGGCTCAGGGTGGCCTGGGGACCGTGGAAGCATAGTAAGGGCTGGGCAGGAGCACAGCAGATTGGTGGGACGGAGGAGGAGCCCTTGAAGCTTTGAGGAGAAGGCCGGGGTTTCAGAGGTCTGGACTCTAACAGATGAATTCCATGTGAATCTTTGGGTTTCAGTGTCCCCTACAGTGAGGGTGCTGAGTCAGGTAGTGTGAGATTCTCACCACCTCTGACACATTTGATGCGATACGGTCCCCAAATCAGGCTTGGTGGGGTGGGGTGGGGGGAGAGAATACGGACGCAAGAGGCAGCATTCAGATGGAAGCCTCCCAAGGCTGGGGGCCGAGCACCACCCACTTTCTCTTCCCCAGCCCTATTTCTGGGCTCCCAGCGGGGCGAGGGGTGGTGGAGGCGGTGCCCATGCTGGGCTGAGCCTGCAGTTTTCGTGAGCTCTGGGCTCGTCTCCATGGGAACAGGGGGTGCCTTCCTAGTGAGTTCATTCTGCCCAGAACTTGGGGGCATGCGTGGGGGAGTCGTAAGTAAGCTCAGCTTCTTCATGCCAGGCCCCTCCCAGGACGGAGTGAAGCCCCTACCCCGACCCCTGATCCCTGATCCCTTCTACCCCTGAGGGCTAGCTAGCAACCGAAGAGCCCACCCTCCATCCTGCAGCTCCTGCGGCCAGGCTGGCCGAGCTCTTCCCCCAACTTTGTTTTCTCTCCTGTTCTCAATACACTCAGCCTCAAATCTGTCTCGCTTCTTTCTTTCTTCCGCGCTCTCTGGCTGGTGGTCTGGGCTCTCCCCTTCCTCCCTGATTCTGGCCCGGGGAGCGGGGTAGGACGACTCAGTTGCCATGTGTGAGCGTGTGGCGTGTCTCTGTGAGCTGTCTGCGACTGCTGTGTGTCCGGATCTGCCGTGGGTACAGAGGTGTGGTGGCTTGGAAGTGGGGGCTCCCCTCTCCTCCTTGGGTCAGCACTTAGGGAACCATAGTCCCATGAAAATCATTCTTCTGTTTTCTCCTTCATGCAGAGTTTGGCCCAAAAGGCTATAGGGTGTGGGGGAAACCCACAGCCCCTTACAGTCCAGGTGTGTTTGAATTCTTTAAAAGTGGAATGTAAATGCCTTTAGGCAGAGCATATACTTTCTGGTTCCCTCCGGCCCCCTCCCCCTCGCCCTGTTATCTAAATCGGGCAATTTCCCCTATTCATCGCCCCCTGGCTCCTGCAAATGGTTTCTGCCCCGGGTGGAGAGGAACAAACTGCCATCAAGAGTCAGAACTGGGGAAAAAAAAAAAAAAAAAAAAGAGTCAGAACTGGGTTGTCCCAGATCTGCACCTGACTCCCTGTGTGACCTCAGACAACCCCTTCTCCCCCGGGCCTCAGTTTCCCTTCCGTATGAGGAAGGGCTTGCAGTAGGTAGCCTGGGAGCCAGCTCTGGTCTCTGATAGTTCCTCTCTGACTGCTCAAGGCTTCACCCCACACACGTGCCCTGCAGTGGAACTGGTGCTGGGTTAAGTGGGCGCTGCCTTCTGAATTTGTACCCATGTGCATTTCCAGGGAGTTCTGGCTTACATAATACATCGAGAACTTTGTCAGAAAGTGAACGGCCCTGACTTCTCACAGCAGTTTTGTATTGTGCACCCCCACCTCCCCCATGTGCACACAGAGGCAGTACCGAGACATGGCAGTTCCGATGAGGTCAGGCTCTGGCCCACCTCCAAATGATGAGGAGCTGCTTACCACTGCCCAATATTGCAACCCCGGCTTGGAAAGTCCATTCTTTTACTCCTTCCCCCTCACGGGCCCTAACCTTCCCCTTGAGGCCACCAAAGGCAGAGGTGACCTGTAGAGATTTCAGACAGGTATCATAACTGCCCCTGCCCCAGCCCTTTTCCTGGCTGCAGAGCCCTGGTCCTTTTGCCCCCATGCTTGTTGGTGGGCTGGGATCGTGAACTCTGGGATCATTTCCCACAGTTGGGCTAACTGAAAGCTTCCTGGGAGGCGTCACAGGCAGAGCAGCTCCCAGTGTCTCTGGCTCACATATACGCAACTCTGACCCTGGGAGCCAAAGCGTTGGATCCTACGCTGAGTTTTAACTTTTCAAATGGATGATTGGGGTCTTGGATGTCCCCAGGAGATCCCCTCAGGGCCCCTCCAGTATTACCACCCCGTGAAAAATCTATCCGGACGACTGCACAACATTCCTTTTTAGGTTTAAGGGACCTCATTTTGAGTCAGCTAATCTAGGAGCTGCTGCATTGTGTGCAGAAAACACACTCTGTGACTTCCTTTTGATTGGGAGGAACCCGATTCTGATTGGATGAGAGGCTGACTGGCTTGGCTGTGGCTGATTACTGATTGGATGAAAGAATGGATCTCATGAATGGCTCTAGATTTTGATTGGGTAGAAGACACTGAATGGACTGGCTAGTTCTGGACTCAGGGGGATTGACTGCTGCTGAATTTGCATTGGATCGAAGGCTGAGTGCCCTGGTTTACTGCTGGAATCTGATTGGATGAAGAGGTGGTTTAGCAACTACAAGCAGGGCATGATCTTCAAGTCCTGCACTTTCTTTCATAGCAGTTCTCCCAAGTGCTTTAGCATGGTGTAGCCTTTGAGCAGGAGTAATCTCTCTCTCTCTCTCTCTCTCTCTCTCTCACACACACACACACACACATTCTGGTGGGGCAGGACACACCAGATAGTCATTTACACCTCTGAACTTCATTTTCATCCTTGTAAAATGGGTGTGATAATGCCAGCTACCTCATCAGCATGTTGTGAGGCTCTAATGAGAGACAAAGGATGACACTGCGACTCGTAGACTGGAAAGTCCCTAAACAGGTAGGAAACGGGTGCAGTAATGTTTAGCAGAGCAGTGCTTTATCACCTCAAAGATGTACAGCAACCTGGCTTCACCAAATCCGCACTCCCTACCCCATGCTGGCAAGAAGTCCAGCCAGGAGAGTGTGCTGCCTAGGGCAGAATGACCCCACTTCCTTTTGTGTTCCCATCTGTCAGTGGGAACTTCCTCTCTGTTCAGGGCATGGGAGGAAAAAAATTAGGAGGTGACCATGGCAACATGGCAAGAGGGTTGGGGCTGAGGGCCTTCCCTAAGTCCTTGACGATTTTCTGTTAAAACTTTTTTTTTTAAGATGTTATTTATTGGGCAGCCCCAGTGGCTCAGCGGTTTAGCGCTGCCTGCAGCCCTGATTGTGATCCTGGAGACCCAGGATCCAGTCCCACGTCGGGCTCCCTGCATGGAGCCTGCTTCTCCCTCTGCCTCTGTGTGTGTGTGTGTGTGTGTGTGTGTGTGTCTCATGAATAAATAAATTTAAAAAAAAAATTTTTTTAAGATGTTATTTATTTATTCATGAGACACACACACACACAGAGAGAAGCAGAGATACAGGCAGAGGGAGGAGCAGGCTCCATGCAGGGGGCCTGATGCAGGACTCGATCCCCGGACTCCAGGATCGTGCCCTGGGCCAAAGGCAGACGCTAAACCGCTGAGCCACCCAGGGATCCCCTAAAAATTTTAACATAGATAATACATCCATATGTATAAAAAAACGTAAACTAATATAAAAAGTAGTACCTTAGAGCTTTATTTCCACTCCTGTGACTGCCTACTTTGCCCTGTTTGCCCCATTTCCTTTTTTAAAATAGTTTTAGCTCTTATTGTTTGCCCCATTTCCTAACAGCGTCCCACTTTGCCTAGTTTCATGTGTCGCCTTCCAGCATTTCTTTAAGGTCACTAACATCTACTGAGCATCACTCTCCCCCGGGGACTCTTCGGGTCCCGTGATATTCTTTTACAGGAGTTATCTCATTTAGTCCTCAACAGCCCCGTGGAGTAGGTGCTGAAGGCACGGCCCCATGGCCCCATCGTACGGGGGACGAACTGGAGCCCCGAGGGCGCCCAAGTTGGAGCATAAGCACACGGTCGGGCTCCAGAGCGAGCGTCCCTAACCGCTCCCACCTGCGTCCCCGGGAAGCGGCGGCCGGGGCAGGGCGCGGCTGCTCGAGCGAGCGGGCAGAGCGCCCCCCGCCCCGCCCCGGTCCCGGCCCAGACGACCCGGCACTAACGCGGCCGCCCTCTCTGCTCTCTCCGCAGGACCGCCGCGAGAGCCTGCCCACCTCCCCGCCCTGGACGCCCGGCGCCTCCCGGCCCCCCAGCAGCCTGGACGGCTGGGTGAGCCCGGGGCCGTGGGAGCCGGGCCAGGGCGGCAGCAGGAGCAGCCCCCCGCCGCCCCCGCCGCCCCCGCCGCCCCCGCCGCCCAGGTCCCCCTCGTGGAGCGAGCGCTCGCCGTCCCCGCTGCGGCCCGAGGCCGAGGCGCGGCCCCCCAGCCGCCAGCTGCAGGCGCTCCTGGCGCGGAACATCATCAACGCGGCCCGGCGCAAGAGCGCCTCCCCGCGGCCGCCGGGCGCAGACAGCCTGCGGCCCTTCTCGCCGCCCGGGGCGCCCCCGCCCCCGCCCGCGCCCGCGCCCCCGCCCCCGCCGCGCCTGCGCTCGCCGCAGCCCGCCCGGCCCGGCCCCGCCGCCGCCCCCGGCCCCGGCCCCGCCCCCGGCCCCGGCCCCGGCCCCGCCGCCGCGTTCTCCCCGATTCCGCGGAGCCCGCTGTCGGCCGCGCCCTCGCCCTGCGCCAGCCCCCGGAGCCCGCTGCCCGCGCCGCCCCGGCCCTTCCCCTACCGCCGCTCGCCCACGGACTCCGACGTGTCCCTCGACTCCGAGGACTCCGGGGCTAAGTCGCCCGGGATCCTCGGCTACAACATCTGCCCCCGCGGCTGGAACGGCAGTGTGAGGCTCAAGCGCGGCAGCCTCCCCGCCGAGGCCCCCTGCACCACCTAGAGCCGCCCCCGCCCCCGCCCCCGCCCCCGCCCCATCCCCACCCGGGAGGGCTGAGCCAGAGGAAGAGGCCAGGGCCTTGGTGGATCCCAGCACCTCGTCCCGGGGTGCAGTGGAGATGGGGGGCTGGCCTCTTTGGACGAGGGGTCCGGCGAGGAGCGCCCTGGGCTTGGGGCTGGGGTAGTGATCCAAGCCTGGGCCTAGCGCTGCGTCCATCATTCAGGCATTGGGTGACCCTGGGCAAGACCCTTCCTCTTCTCACCTTCAGCTTTCCCATCTGTTTAATGGGACTCTGGCCACGGCAATCTTCGCAGGTCTAAATTCTCCCTCCCCTCCCATCAATACACGTGCACACGCACACGCCTGCCTTGGAGGAGTGGGGGTGTTGTGTATACGGACCCCTAGAGTCACTGCAGTTCAGGGTTCCAGACTCCTCCCTCCCTTCCTGGCTCTGCTCTCTGGAGTCTGGCAGATGAGGGGTGTGTTCAGAAGATCCTAGGCCTGAGTTCCCTGTCCAGGCTCCGGCTTGAGCATCGCCTCCCTGGCACCGAGTCTCAGGCAGAAGCAGCTGTTTTCCACCCCTTCCCAGACAAGCTCTATTTTTACCACCGTGACCTTTAGAGAGATCTCCCAGGCCAGCTCAAGGTGCCCTGCTGGTCCCTCTGGGACAAGAGGTGGAAAGATTCCTCCTCCCAGATCTCTCGTGTTTTTCCCACCCCAGGTCACACTATCAGGGCATCTTATCTGCTGCCAGAGAGGACAGCTGGAAGGTGACAACGTCTGTCCCCAGCCCCAGGACGTGGGCCTCCAGGAATGCTATGGGTGCCTCCGACACATCTATCTTTTCTGGGCCCTTTCATGGCAGGTGCCAGGCTCAAAGCTGAGCTGGGGAGAGAGTTGCTGATATGGAGCTATCTGCCATCCTGTGGCTTTACCTGATGGCCCCGAGTTTGAGGTTGCTTACTTAGAAAAGGGAAGGCAAGAGTTCCTTGTTGTGAGAGGTATTCAAGCAGTAGCCAGGATGCACAGAGGAGATTCTAGTAGGAAAAGGATTGGCTCGGATGACCTCTGAGGGCTCTCCCAGTCCTGAAATACATTCCATGCTGTTAGGAAGGGAGCAGATAGATGGTGGTGGAGGATTGGCTGGGCAGCATTCCAGGCAGAGGAGCACGGGTGGGTGAGTGAGAGGTTAGATTAGAGTCTGCCTGTGTTTCTGGTTCCTTAGGAAGTACCCCATGGTTCAGTGTTAGGCCCCAGTATCCACATGATGCCCAGATGAGTGGGCACCATTTTGCCCCATCCCTTTCCCATTACACTGTGGCCTAGCTAGTGCCTGGTGCCCAGTGACCTTGAGGAGCCTGGCTGCAGGCCCTAGCCTGTTCCCTAGACCTGGGTGGTTCCATTCCAATCTCCTGGAGAGGGACAAGGGAGGAATGTGGCTAAATTCTAGTTTCCAGAGTTGGCTGGTGGTGCCCTCTAGAGGTTCAGAATATCACCTTCAGAATACTGAGTGCAGAGGAAAGGTAGGGGTGGGGTACTGCAATTGGCTGAGGATCCAAGCGATGTAGGAGGAAGGATTCCAGGATGTTGCTAACAGTTGAGGGACCCAGTGTGGTCCAGGGTTAGGTGTAGACTTACCTACCCATCAGGTGATGTTAGACCTGGAACCCCTAGGGAAAGCTAGGGAAAGCTGGGGTCAGGGTGGGAGAGAGTTGGATGGGGATGCTTTGGAATTAAGGAGTAATCCCAGAGGGTGCCTAGGGCCTGAGGATTGGGAACACAGGCCCTGACAGTGGGAAGGTAAGAGGGTGCTCCTGCTTGATCCAGGATGAGTGGCCACATTTACTAAAGTCCCCGTCTGCTACAAGTTTCCTTGTAGCTTGGGAGGCTGGGGCTAAGGGCCTCTTCCATAGAAGAGACGCTGTCAGGCCACTGGTCAATGCAGAGGCATAGAAAAAAACCACTCTGCCTGCATTTCCCCAAAGAACCAGCAGGAGGCAGCCCTGGGAAGCTGCAGTTCCGCCGGGCTGCTCTCGCTGTCACTGCCTTCTCCCCAGATCCTCTCCTCTAGCCCACTAGAGACTGCCTGTGTTCTGCCCCTTGCCTCCTGTAGAATTCATCTCCGGCCCTCAATAAATGCTTCTGCATCCTCCTGTCTCCAGCGTCATTTTCAGCTTCGTCTAAAGCCCCTCCCGTCCCCCCATGGAACAGTCCGAGGGACTCAGTGGGGATGAGAATGTTTGACACAGGAGGGATGGGGGCTTGGGGAGCAGCAACCATGGAGAGAGATGTGGAGCAATGGAAAACACAGAGGAGGTCCCAGGGTTGAAGTCCTGATCCTGTCATCTACGAGGCTGGGAGACCCTGCGTAAGGCCACTCCTTATCCAGCCTCAGTGTCCCTATCTGTGCAGAGCGAGCTGGGCTAGCTGATGTTTCGGGGTGGTATTGCCCAGCTCCTCACAACAAGATGCCATCACTGGAGCTGGGTCAGGGGCCAGGGCAGGTTCCTCATGGCAGGTTAGGGCTCTGTGCAGTAGAAGCCCCTACAAGAGGTCCCATCTGAGTCCAGATAACCCTAGTGAGCTTGGGACCCAGACTGTCAGAAGTGCTCCTCACCTGATGGGGGTGTCCTTTGTCCAGAAAAGGGCATTGTGGCCTCACTCCGAGGAGAAGCCAAGCCTGCCCTGGGAACATCCCTCATCCCTCTAAAAGCTCAGGCCCAGTAGAGGCTGGGAGCAGGAGTCTAAGGGGCAGGACATAGAGTTCCTGGAGTCCACAGAGCTCAGGCTTCCTCCTAAGAGCATGTCAAATACCCCCTCGGACAGTCTGTCCCCGGCACACGGGTACAGGTGCTGCCGGCCCCACCCTTCCCCAGGTGACCCAATCTTTACCTTCAGCCAGCACCCCTCCTGAGCACAGTATCCCCCACCCCTGACACCTCAAATCAAGTTCATCCCAAACTGAGCTGAGAAGCCGCCCCCACCCCAATCTGTTCCCCTTTTACCTTCCTCAGCCTCTCAAGCCAGAGTGGCCTTTCCCTCACTCCCCACATCCAATCTCTGAGCACAACCATGTGACTCCCCAGCTACCCCTCAGGTCCTTCCAGTCTCCATGGCCTCTGCCCCGGTGCAGCCTCCCCATCCTCACCTGACCACAGGATGATCTTCCTGCCTCCAGTCTGCCCCCCTCTAACTCATATGCCACCTGGCAGCCAGAGATATATTTGGAAAATGCCCATCTGACCACTCCATTCCACCGCTTTAAACTCTTAAGCACACTTTCCTTTTGAAAAGCCTGCTGTGATCTGGCCCACCTGTCCCGCCTCATCTCTCAGCTCTGTGGGCAGTTCTGGCTCTGCTCGCGGACCCCCTGACATTGTTACACACCAGGAGGCCTCTGTCTGCGGTGCCTGTGCCCCGCTGCCCACTGAACTCCCACTAGCCTTCCAGGCCCAGATCAAATGTCTCCTCTGGGACTCTCCTTCCCCACCCCCTCTCCCCAGGCAATGCCGGTGGCACCCTCCCCCGGGTACTCCCAGAGCACTTCCCATCATGCATCGCAAAGGCTTATTTACGGGTCTGACTTGGGCCTGACTGAGCTCCTTGAGGACAGAGCCCTGCCTTATTTATCTTCCATAGAGAGACACTCAGTGTGAGAAGGTGGAGGGAGGTGGGGAGGGAGGGAGCAGAAGGAAGAAAGGCAGGAAACAAAAGAGAAAAGAAGAAATGAACAAGTCAAGCAAGGACATCAGGGGAAAACTCATTCATTCACGCATGCATGCATCCATCCATTCATTCAACAAATATCTATTGAATTCCTATCAGGCCCCATTCTAGGCACTAAGGATACAATCAAGAAGCTCAAGTGACTGGCAACTGACTCAGCATTTCCAGGTGACTCTGGTGTGTGCATATGTGTGTGTGTGTGTACATGTGTGTGCAAGCCCTTCTGTCTGCAAGGGCCTGCTGCCGGGGCACCTGTCTCCCCTGGGGCCTGGTGCTTTTAGCATCTGTCCCTGGATCCTGTTGCAGCCTGAAATAAGGCTGTGAGCCACGACGAGGCAGGAACGATTCTTGATTCTCGTCAGCTGAGGCCAGAGTTGGCTGCAAGGGCACACCGTGCTCACACTGGGCCCAGGACCACTAGAACCTCCACGACTACTCAGCTCTCAGCTTCCTGACAGAGGTGTTAATCTTGAGGGTCTGACATTCCCTCCTGCACGCTGTGGTCCCATCACTCAGGTACCAGGATCCTAGGGGAGCTCGAGGAGCTATGGGGCCTGGGCAGAGGACATGAGCCGGCTGCCAGAGCCCCAGCCTCCAAGCAGAGGAAGGGCTCTGCGGAGGGTCTGGGGAGCATAGGGTCTCCAGGAAAGGAGGGGAGGGATTCTAAGCTCTAGGTCACTCTAGATTAAGTGGGGAGGGGTGGCTGGGACTCGAGGTGGGCATAGGTAATGGCTTTGTGCAGGACTTCAAGATTTTTGGGCTGTGGAGGGGAGCAGGGCCCCTGTCTGCATGTGTCTGTCAGGGGAGTGTTTATCAAGAAACAGATCTGTGCACTGTGGGCTCCTGAGTGGTCACAGTCGGAGCACTCTCCGTCGACTTGTAGCCCTAAATGCAGGCAGACACACTCAGGTCAGCTATGGTTTGTGGGGTGAGGGATTGTGGGTGCCCTGAAGCCCATCTGTGGATCCCATGATCTGGCCCAACCAGGTGGTTACCTTATATTACAGAGGCACATAAGAGGAATTGAGGCCCAAAGCTGAAGAGCCACTTGCTCACAGTTACAGAGGAAGTCAGGGACTTGGATTAGAGTCCAGGCTGCTGCCCTAGAGCCATGTGTGAGTGTGGGGTGTAGCTGGAAGCAGACTTGTTTTTTTGTTTTTTGTTTTTTTTTTTTTTCTATAGGAAGGAATGTAGAAAGACCTGGAAGCAACACACAGGAGTAGGCTGGCAGGACTGCCTTCTTTCCTGGGGACAAGTTAGGGAATCTGGACTTGGAACCTACAGGGATTCCATGGGTCTCTGGACCGCATTTTGCTTGTAAATCTCCAAGATTGCTGGAAAATGCCATGAGATGCCAATGGGGAGTGCAGGGGATGGAGGAGGAGGTAGAGAAGGGGTGAGGGAGAAGAGAGCACCCTGTATGTCCATTGAAAGCTGGAGCATAGGGAAGGAGGTGATGGGTCTCTCAGCTTCCATGGACCAGCCTTGCAGACCCCAGTGTAGCCCCAGCCTAACAACCCATGCATACCCCTCTCTCCTTGACTTAAACTTTCAACCTCTTTCAGCTGCTGATTAGAGCTCATCTGCCTCAGCGGATGACAGTTGCCTGAGGCCGCCACCTCCCCTATCCCTCATGTCCCAGAGATTATCCCCTGAAGAAAGAGTGCCTCCCTGACAACACGGAAAGCAGATCCGTGTGGCCTCCAGCACCTCCCTTGCCTCCCCTGGACCTCTGTATCCTCCTTGTCCAGCTCTGATAGCCCTTCCTTAAGAATAGGGTGGGCCAAGGCAGTTCGGGGCTGAGGCTGGGTGGACCAGGGCCTGGGAGGACATCTGGGGAGGGAAGGAGGGGGCAGGCCAATTTGCAGGCATCTCTCCTCCACAGGATGATCCCTAAGGAGCAGAAGGGGTCAGTGATGGCTGCCATGGGGGACCTCACTGGACCAGGTAAGGTGGACTCAGGTCCTGTGTGTTCCTCAGACTCATCCTTTTCTGATCCTAAAGTGCAGCCACTTGGGCCTGTTGGCCTGAGGCCTGGACAAACAGGTGTGAGTTCCAAGCCAGCCCTGAGGGAGTGCCTGTGGAATCTGCCACTTGGGTTGGGAAGCTTCCCGAAGCATTGGGAGGGGCCTTGCCCTGATGTCCACACCCCCGGAGGCTGGATTTGAATGCCTTAGACTGGGCCCTGGGCCTAAGACCTTACCTCCACTCCAGATTAAGCACTGAGGGGTCTGGTCCCAGTTCCAGCCCTAACTGTGGCCCCCGAGCTCCCCACACACTGTGGGTCTCACCAGGCCCCTGTGGCAAGAGACAATGGTCAGGGGAGAGTGGGGCAGGCTGGAAGAGCAGGCTCCCCAGTGTGGCTCAGATTTTCACTTAAAAGTAGGCTCACCCAATGAATAAATCATCTAAGATACATGTTTATCACCATATAAGTGATAAACTCTCGGCACAATTTTGGAGTCTGTTAATTTGGCCTATTTCAGATCATTTCAAATATTTTAAAAACAAATTCCACTAAGTCAGGCTCTCATCCTGTAGTGTGAATGCTAGTGAGTGATGCTGTTGGTTAAAAATGCAGATTCCCAGCATCTACCCCCAAGGATTCCGATTCAGTGGAGCTGGGGAAGGGGCCAGATGGGCACCTTTTAGACAAGTGCCCACATGATTCTGGTACACATGGACAGTGACCTGAGCACCAACAAACCCTCAAATAAGGATACCACTGAGGTTTTGCCCCTGCAGCTTCTAAGAAGCTCCACATCTAAGATAGTCTTTTGTATGACTTTATAGGTGAGTGGTCCTAATCTATTTTGTGTGTTCTTGCCTCCTTTTGTGAGCATTAAATTTCTTTTTTTTTTTAATTTCATGATTTTGGGCTCTAAAATATGCCAACTCTGTGAAGTATTGATGCTCTAGCTAGAAGAGCCAGGCAATGCATTCTCTTTTCCCTTGGCTAAGTAATTAATTAATGATAGTCCCCTAAACATGGACACATCTCATTTATGCCAGACTGGAAATTTATAAATTATTGGCCATTGCTGGGGTATTAACTCAAGACAATTTTGAAACTGAAGAAAAGTAAAAAGAAAAAAAATTTCATGGTCTTACCATTAAAAGACAATCACTGTCAGGTGTTAACAATACAAACACCATTATTGTGTACTTACTCTGTGTCAGATTCTGGGATTAAGAGCTTCCATGCTTTATGCTGTATACCCCTCATAACAATCTCTAAGTTAGATACTGTTGCCCCCATTTTGCCAATGAGAAAGCTGAGGGACAGGGGAGCTCGGTGGTCACATATCTAGTAGTTGGTAGAGCTGAGATGGGACTCCAGATCTCTTTGTCTTCCGAGCTGCTTCTATACTACATGGTTGTACAAATAATACATCCCTTTTATAAGACATTCAGTCAAAACAGACATGAATGACTTTGAAAGTGAAAGTTCCTCATAATGGGACCATCTGGAGATAACTACTGTTAACATATTTGAGTAAATCCATCTTCTGTTCATATATAAACATATTTATATAAACGCATATACAAGTGGGTTAAGTAGTATACGCTGTGTTTTTCAGCTTACTTGTTTTTTTTTTCACTTAGCAGCATACCACAGACTTCTTTCTAGCCTGGTATGATTGATTTTTCCACCCCCTCCCTTGCTCCCCCAGCATATATTAAGTATATTGATACACACACACCCTACTGGTGGTCATGAAGGCTCATCTCAGGCTGGACCCTCAGGGGCAGAGCTGAGGATTCTCTGGTCCGGGTTCAGTGGAACCCCGTGGGGGCTCCAGGTCACGAATGGCTCCACAGAACTCATCTCATCTTCAGGAAGTGGGCTGTGGGTGCTTCTGCTCAGCCGGGTAGCGCTCTGTAGAAGGGGGCAGGTGTGACCCTGAGCCACTGATGAAGGGCATCTGGACAGCACCCCCACCACTCTGATGCCTGCTTTTCACAATCTGAAACCTCACTGCAATCAACATCCTTGTATGTCTATCTTCAGGCATGTTTATTCAACTTTTCTCCTTAGGAATGAATGCCTAGAAATGGAACTGTTTCATCAAATAGATTTTATCTGTAACTTTTTTTTTTTTTTTTTAAATATCGAGCTCGATTCTTCTGGTAGTATTTGATAATATGATGCCAGGGGACTTTTTATTATGTATTTAGATATAAATAGTCTTTCATGCTTTTAAGTATGCAGTACCTTTTCTTCTTAAAAAATAGTGCAATTTCCAGCCTTCCTCTTCCTACCTCCTATAAATAGTTACTACTAATATTCGGCATATCTTTTTGCAGATTTTTCAATGTGTACATAAATATATAGTACTTATTCTTTTAAATAAATGAGTGGGATCTTAGAATGCAGATTCTTCTGAAACTTACTTTTTCCCCCTCTTAACCGACATTGGATCTCTTTCTGTTCCTAACATGTAGGAGGTCCTCTCTCCATATTTGCTGAAAGAATAAAAAAAAACCCACCAGCCCCCTTTTTTTAAAAGACTGTTTGGATTCCATTGAATGTGATGAATCACAGCACCTGCAGGGCCCCTGATGCTTCCTGGCAGCCCCACCCCGTCCATCTCTCTGTCCCCTGTCCTGTACTACTCGCTTAGAGGATGTTGGCAACCTCTGTACCCAAACTCCCAATGCCTTCTCCCTGGTCCTCCTTCTCAGCTGCTGACCTTGCTTCCTATTGCACTGAGAAGAATGAAGTAACCAAAAGAGCACCTCTACAAGCTCCCTCCTCCACATCTGGCTTGAGCTTGCATCTGTGTCCACATTCTCAGTTTTCCTTCCCCATGTGGTGGGTGACCTCTCCCTGTCCGTGTCTGAAGTCAGCCCTTCCAGTTGAGCTGGGGACACCTCCCCACTCCTCCCCTCCCCTCCTCTCCCATCCCCTCCCCTCTCCCCTACTCAAGGACATTCTTCCAGTTGGTCTGCCCTCTATCTATCTATTGCATTGTCAAAATTTCCCATCAGCTAAAAAAACATGCTTTTATGTCTCTTAAAACCAAACAACTTCTTGATTCTACTGCTGCCTCTGGTCCTGTAGAGCACAACTCCTCAAAGCTGTGGTCTATACTTTCTCACCTCCTCTCTCTCTCTGTAACATTTTATTAAGCTCATTTCCAAACACACAAAAATAGAGAGTGCAAATCCCCATGGCCCTCCTTTCATTCGTGGAGTCCAAAGCAAAATCCAAAGAGCACATCATTTCATCCCCTCAATACTTCAGGATGCACCAAAAATAATAAAGAGGACATTTCCTTACATGCCACAAAGATGTTAGCACACTAAACAAAATTAGCAACTTTGATTTAATATTACCTAATAACCAGTCCCACAGTTAACTTTTTCCAATTTTCTAGTTTGTTTTAATGAGGATCCAAAGAAAGACCACTGTTTATTTGGTGGCCACATATCTTAAATCTCCTTTAATCTATAACCCCCACTCCTATCCCACCCTGTCTTTTTTTCCAGGTCATTCACTCCTTTAAAGAACCCAGGCCAGCTGCCCTATAAAACATCTCACATCCTAGATTTTGTTCACTGCTTCCTTGTGGTGTGGTTAAAATACTCCTCTATCTTAACACTTTCCAATAAGGTTTTCACACCCAAATACTCCATAGAAACTACTTTTGTGAAGATGACCAATAACAACCCCATGACACTAAAGAGGATGGTCAATTTTCGGCTCTGTGATCACTCCATCTTCCTGGAAATGCTTTATCACTTGGTTTCCAGGGCACCACCCTCTGGGTTTCCTCCAGCCTCACTGGGCACCCCTTCCTAGCTCCATGGCTGGTTCTTTACCTCTTTAGTCTGGATGCTGGAGGCCCAGGGCTCAGGCTTCGGATCTCTTTAACCCTCATCTACCTGGTGATCTCATCCAGCCTCCTGGCTCTAAACACCATTTATAGAGCTGGAACTCGAACCTCCATATACCCAATTTTAGAGATGGACAACTCTGGCCATACTGTCCATATGTATCCTTTTCCTACCAGTGTCCTCACCCCTCTGCCACTCCTTTCCTACCAAAGCCTTCCTGTGGTGGGAAGTGCAGAAAAGTGTGTGTTTTGCCAGCGGGGGAAACAGAAAGAATAGGGATGGGTTCCAGAACTCTTAAGGACAGCCATCTTCCCTGGAAACCCTCTACATGGCTATCACAGTGAGTCCTAACTCTGAGAAAAGAAATAAATGTAATGGACTTCATCAAACAGCAACGAATAGCATTTGTAAGCTCGCGATACCCCAATTTTTACTTTCAGGTCAGTTTCTCCCGTGAGCCCTAGACTCACGTACCTGGTTCCCTCCTTGGCTTCTTCACTTCGACATCTGCAAGGCATTTCAAAATTTATATGCCCATTCTGCAGGCAATTAGAGGAATTGGAATATGGATCAGGCATTGTATAAAACAAAAATATGTCCACTTGCACAGGCAGAGATCTTTAATTGATAAATCAAGTTACAAAGCATGTATAACTATGACTTCATTTTAGCTGAAAATTCATATGTGAATATATAGTCTTTAAAAAAAAAAGATTTATTTTAGAGAGAGAGTATGTGAGCAGGGTAGGGGGTTAGGGAGAGGGAGAGAATCCTCAAGCAGATTCTCTGCTGAGTGTGAAGCCCAGGTGGGGCTCAATCTGAGAACTCTTAGATCATGATCTGAGCTGAAATCAGTGGTCACTTAACTGACTGAGCCACCCAAGTGCCCTCCTAAATGAATACATAGTCTTTGAAAAAGATCTGAACAGATATGTACTAAAGTGTTAAAAGTGGCAACCTCTGGGAGATAGAAATGGTATTTTTCTCTTTTTCCCTTATATCTGTATTTTCAAACTTCCTTCAATGCACATATATGCTATTTTTATAACAAAAGGCTATTTTAAAATTGAAAGAACACGTGTCTAACACTGAAGTCCTGATCTCTCCCCATCTCATCCTCCTCTTGCCCTCCCCGTCTCAGTGAGTGGCCGCTCCAAGGATGGAGCGGCTCAGGCCAGAAACCTCCCCTCCTCCCTTGGCATAGCTCAGATGCAGCACGGCTTAGTATCAGAAAATTACCTAGAATCTGTTCATTTCTTGCGACTCCCACCACGATGGGCAAAGAACTGCCAAGGAATAAACACAAATGGCCAAAGAACATCTGAAATGGAGTTCAATTTCACTGAGTGTCAAACACATGCAAATGAGACTCTGAGGTGTCACTTCTGCCCACCAGGTAGGCAAAGATTCCACAAAATGGTGACACCCAGTGTCAGCAAATGTGGGGAGAAAGCGGCGTTCTCACATACACTGGAGAGTGCTCGGACAAGGTTGCCTCAGAGGCCGGCAGCCCCGAGTGCCCTGACGGGTTTGGTGGTAGGCCTCACTCTGGCCTCTCTCGGCAGTCCCTTTGCTGGACCTGGGCAAGAAGCTGAGTGTGCCCCAGGACTTGATGATGGAGGAGCTCTCTCTACGCAACAACAGAGGTTCCCTCCTCTTCCAGAAGAGACAGCGCCGGGTGCAGAGATTCACCTTTGAGTTTGCAGCCAGCCCGCAGGCGGTGAGTTAGCTCCCACTGTGCTTACAGGGGAATTGGCCCAGGGAGGGCCAGCAGTTAGCCTCAACTGAGCCAGTTGAGGACCTCTGGCCCCTGGGCCGTCCCTCCAGCTCCAGCTGGAAAGGCTGTGATGTTCCCATCAGATTGAGCCCTTGACTTGCTGTGTGATCCCAGAAAAGTGTGATCTCTTTAGGTATCTCTCCCCAGATACAAAGCATAAAGTGGAATGGGCAGGGCAAGCTGTGGGGTGAAGGGATTCTGGCTCCTACAAAAAGTGCTCTGGGCTACATTTGCAGTGAGCAGGATTTAGATTAGACTTGAGCTCAGCCTAAGGAAGAAAACACAGAACTCTTTCTCTTCTTGCTCCTAGAAGAAGGACAAGGCCAGAAAACAGTCTGCTGGTAGAGACAAGAATGGTTTATCTTCAGGCTTGAAAAACTCAGCAGGAATGAACTCAGGGCCACTCCACTCATACTCCACTCAACGCCTGGACTAAACAGGAGGCAGATGAGAGGGGGTGGTGTGGTAGGATGCAGAATAGTAAAGATGACAAAACACCTACTCTGCTAGCCAAGCACTTCACATCTATCGTCTTATTTAATACTCATAGAGCCCTGTAAATTAGATATGATCATCACTCCTCCCATTTTATAGACAGAGAAACTGAGTGAGACTCAGGAAGGTTATCTGCCCAAGGTCAATAATAGAAACTAACATACCAAGAATATTTCTCTGTCCCAGGCACTGGGATTAGCGCCCTTTGCTATTCATTCATCCCCCCAGTATCCCCAGGATGTGGGCACTAAGACTATGTACTCCCCATTTTTGGTGGAGGGAGAATCCTGGCCCCTTGCCCCAGAGCCTCCCTGTGATCTGTTTGCCCCCACAGATTGCAGATGGAAGCACCAAGGGGAAGGTGCTGGGAACAGCAGAGCTGGGGACGGTGAGTGTGCAGGGAGCTCCCCCACCCCCACCCGCAGGAGGGGAAGCAAGGGGATGGGGCCAGGCAGCTCCTCCAGTGAGGCAGTCCCAGCCTCTGAGCACCCATCCCTGTGCCCAGGTTGCCAATGGCCCCGAGGGGCAGAACTTCCACTCTGAGCTCCACATCTTCCCAGCTTCATCCCGGGGCCCTGAGGACGCCCAGTCTGCAGCCTTCCCTGCAGAGCGTGCCCGCAGCCCCAGCGCCCTGGCACCAGGTGAGTGCCTCCCTGGGTCTTGGGACCAGAGAAGGGAGTACCTACCGCCATTGGGCAGGAACCAGCACCTAGAAAGTGGCTAGTCCACCTCACCCAGCCCCCTGCACCCCTCCCTAGACCTAACACAAGCCCAGAGAGGTGCAGCAATGCACCCAAGGTCACACAGTGAGCCAGAGTCTGTAAGCCTGCCCCAACCGACTGGGGATTTCCAAGTCTAGTCCTCCTTGCTTCCAGGGATGGGAAAGGATCGGTTCCCTCTGCTGGGGCAACTTTGGTGTTCTATTCCTCCCCTACCCCCATCTCAGCTCTAGGCTTCCCTCCCCTAACTGCGTCTGTGGGGTGGACAGGGTGGGGGCCAAGGGAGAAAAGAGCCCAGGTGCCCCCGCCTGCCAGCTCCACATGCCCTGCTCCCGTGTGCCCTGCTCCATCTCCAGGCTATGCGGAGCCACTGAAGGGCGTCCCGCCAGAGAAGTTCAACCACACGGCCATCCCCAAGGGCTACCGCTGTCCTTGGCAGGAGTTCATCAGCTACCGGGACTACCAGAGCGAGGGCAGAAGTCACACCCCTAGCCTTGCCGAGTACCGAAATTTCAACAAGTAAGGCTGGGGAGAGGGGGGTGCAGCTTGGGGAGAGACTGCTAGGGTGTGCAGGTGTCAGTCACAACACAGCAGTGGCTGCACTTCCTGAGCCCGTTGATGTGCCAAGCTCCCTCTGAACACTTACATGTTGCTTGAGCTCCTGCTAGAACTCAATAGCACTCTTGCCTCAGCACATAGGAGGTGCTCAATAAATGTACAGGGAATGAATGAATGAACGTGCCACACACATCTTGTTGGTTTCGCCACCCAGCAGGGCAGGGAGGTGCTGCAGTTTTTCTTATTGTGACTTACTCAGGAATAGCAGTAACCTGCCCAAAGTCATGAAGCAAGGAAGCAGTGGGACCGGGACAGAGCCCGGTCTCTCGTTCCTCCTCCCTGCCAGAGTGTACCAGCTCTTTGACGCACATTCCTCCCTGGGTGGGGGCCCGACCTCACTAGGCCTAGATCAGCTCAGCCTTTTTCTCACTTTCCTCAAAGGTCTTGAGGTGTATCAAAGTGGGGAGTGTCAGTGAAACATTGGACACCAGAGGTGAGAGCCACAGGGGACTGGCTTGTACTATTCAGAGCATGGGACCTTAGCGCGGGCTTTCGTGCAGCCTCCTCGCCTTGCTGTTTGACCTTGGGCCAGTGACTCAACCTCTCTGAGCCTCCATTTCCCCATCTGTAAAATGAGACTATTACAGTATCTACTTCATGAGATTGTTGAGAGGATGGCATGAGAAGCCGTAGGCAAAGTTTCTAGCAAGTAATAAACTCAATACACAGTAGCTATTAGTATGAATATTAGTTACAGGCTGAAATAATGGTTGGAAAAGCTAATTGGATGGGACGCCTGGGTGGCTCAGCAGTTGAGCATCTGCCTTCAGCTCAGGGTGTGATCCTGGGATCCAGGATCGAGTCCCACATTGGGCTCCTAGAAGGAAGGAGCTTCTCCCTCTGCCTGTGTCTCTGTTCTCTCTCTGCCTCTCATGAATAAATAAATAAATAAAATCTTACAAAAAAAAAAAAAAAAAAAGGAAAAGCTAATTGGGAGCACTGGAGAGGGATAAACTTAGTGTTCCGGCCTAGGGGTGCAAAGACAAATCATAGGAGTCAAGATAGGAAGGAGCCTGGCACTGGAGGAAGACCTTGGGCTGGGGGAATGCATTTCAACTGCAACTGGCTTCCTCAGTCTGATGCTATCTCTGAAAAATGCTCCTCTGGCTTGGACTTCAGTAAGCGAAAAAGAGGAGGGTCCCCAAGAGCAGGACATGGTCCAACTCTTCTGGCACCTGCTCAGACCACATGCAGAGACTGTCTGACAACTTGAGGGTGATCAGCCTTGAGAAGAGACTGCTCAGAAGGGAGGTGACCTCCCTCAAACAGCTGATAGCCAGGGAGGGCCCAGATGGGAAGAACTGTGCCCAACAGACACCGTGTGAGCCACGAGCCATTGGCAGGCATTCTGGGGTTTCCGCCAGGCGAGACTGTGTTCTCTCCTCCTGGGGGCCCTCAGCCCCCGCCTGCCCAGCTATTTAAAACCCTCAGCAGACATTCAGTCCAGGGCGCTGGCTTCCAGGCTGGCCAACTCAAGTTGTAGCCCCATCTATCTCAGGCCGCAGCTAGGACGGGCGGAAGCACATTCCCATCAGCAGGAGAGCCGTAGGGGGCCGTGAGCCCAGGGCCCAGAAGAACCCACTGAAGCTGACAGGGGGCAACAGTGGTGTTAGTGGCCAAGCTGTGCTAAGGATCCAGGGCTCTGGGCTTCCAGTCAAGGACTGGATTGTGAAGCCTGTGCAGCTTGGAAACTGCCCAGCCTGTTCCCGCCGGGCCTGGCTGTTGCCGCCACAGCCGGGGTGGTCTGGGCAGAACCGCTGTCCTGGCTGGAGTCCAGGCCCTGGCCCAAGGTCTGTCTTTCTGCCCCAGGGGAGAAAGCACTCCCCCATTCTCATTGCTCCCAGGCTTCGAGGAAAACACTATATGAGCAATACTTTTTAAGTCTTCTTAAGATGAAAATACAGTTTAAAAATAACATTTTCTTAAAACACACACACACACAAGCAACTACAAATAAAGAGAGGGCCCCTATTCACCAGTCTCCATTTCAGTTCCCTTCCCAAAGGTGACACTGTGGTCGGGTAGGTATATTTTCAGATCATTTTCTCCCAGCAGCTCCATTCCTATAGTGAATGACATTGTTTTACATGCATGTGTGTGTGTTTTAATCCTTTGTATCTCATTCTGTATCTTGCTTGCCTTTTTGACTCAGTATTATGCTTTTGAAATCTATCCTACTTAATACATACGAATCTTTTCATTCCTTTTAAGCCGCTCTATGGTATTCCACCTTGTGAATACACCACGTCTGTCTTGTCCATGGCTCTGCCACTCGACATACGGGCCTTACTGGTTTGTCACCAGTCACTGCTTATACCTGTTTCTTTGTGTGTATGTGCATGTTCTTCTCTAAGCCGTATACTTACAGGTGCAGTTGTTGGTTGACAGTTTGCACATTTTTAGATTAAAAAGATCCTGCCAAGTTGTCCAAGGTAGCAGCACCAGTTTACCTTCCAACCAGCAGTATCTGAGTGAAACTTTGCCCCATTTTCAAATTATTTCTTCTCACTAGTCTTATGGGTGAGAAATGGGGTGTGGTGTCTCTGTTATAACTTGCATTTCCTAATTCTTGGTGCTCCTTCTAACCCTCTCTTCCCTCTCTGGCCTGTGGGTATATTGTTCTAAGGGGAGATGAGCAGAGAAGGAAAAACCCCATTCCAGCTCTACTGTCTTCTGGAGCTTTACTTAGGGGAAACCTAGAGTTTTGTTTGGGACAACCCAATTTGAGCTTTGAAAATTTCATTCCTATTCCCAAGCACCAAGCCATCCCTACTAGAGGCAGACTAGGGAATGGACAGAGCTGGGGAAACCTGTTAAGGATAATATAAGGCCTTACCATATAGGTGGGGAAACGGGCCCAGAGGGAGGCAGGGAGGGGGCCTCACATGGTGACCTAAATGTCAGTGCTCTGCCATCCAGTGCTCTCCCACACAGCACACCTGTCCTGCTGCTTTTCTCTCACCAGGACCCCAGTGCCCTTTGGAGGACCCTTAGTGGGGGAGACTCTTCCCAGGGCAGGCACCCCATTCGTCCCAGAGCTCATCAGTGGCTTGGAACTTCTTCGCCTCAGACCTAGCTTCAACAGAGTTGCCCAGGGCTGGGTCCGCAACCTTCCTGAGTCCGAGGAGCTGTAGCCCCAGCCTGAATATTCAATTCCCATCTTCATGTTTGGGAGACATCCTGGAGTCGACTTCTGGACAGCACTTCATGGTTTATGAAGGGTCTTCACACACAAAATCTTACTGCAAATGGCCTCAAAGGCCGCAAGGTTCAGTAGTCCCCAAATGGGGTGTGTTTCAACATTTCCTGGGGATGATGTTTTGCATACAGACTTCTGGCCTGCCCCAGATTTGCAGTATCCAAATCTCCTGAGTTGGGGGGACTTTCTATTAGTAACCAACACTCCTAGCTGATTCCAGTGAAACTTGTTCATGGTTCACATCTTTAGGAATCCAAGCTACCAGTGAATTCACATCCATGCCTCTACTCCCCACTCCCTGCTCTGGTACTCTACTAACACTCCCCTGACAGGGAGATCCCTAGCAGCCCATTTACCCAGTGGATAACTCTGACAATTAGAAAGTTTTTCCTTTTATTGAGAAGCAGTTAGTTAACCTTATTCATGCTCTAAACATTTGCTAAGTACCTACTGTGTGCTAGTTGCCCTGAGGTGAATAAGCCTAGGCCTGGCCTAGAGGAAGAGAAGACTGTAGGAAAGACAGGTTTATAAAGCATAGGTAAATCCTTTTGATTTTCCCTACAGAATACTACCTGACATCAGAGGAACCAAGCACCATGAGTCAAGAGGAGTGGGTCCCTAACTCCTGGTGGGGATGGGTATAGGAGGGGAAATCCAGGAAGCCCCTCGGAGACTTTGGAGGTGGAGTGAGAGACATCAAGGGAAGAGAGAGTGATGGAGAGGACGTTCCTGCTGAGTGCACCAGCATGTGCAAAGTGTGGAATTGTGAATAGGAGGAGGTGTGTTCTGGAGAAAGGAGGGGGCTGTGTTAGAGGGGTCAGTGAGGGCCAGCACGGAGTGGACTTTCCTGAGGAGATGGGGGCAGCTTCTAAGCTGGGAAGTGATGGGTCTTGCTATGTGGGGGCACAGATTGGAGAGGATTAAGGCCAGAAGTCAGGAAACCTGCAGGGAATAAGGTCTAGGCTAGGGCTAGGCTAGGGAGATGGCCATAGGGATGGAAAGAAGGGGCATCTTATTGGACAGGTGCAATGTGGGGCACCTATAAGGTCTCCTCCTGTCTTTTCTCCTTGCACTTACCATCTGGTGCAAGCCTGGGTAAATCTTGTCCTAGTCTTCACCAGGGATAGTTCAGGGCTGTATCTAGCTCCCTAGGAAAAGGAGAGAAAGGAATGCCTCTTAGTTCAACTGATGATGATGAAGACAGTGACAATGATCATGTTGGTGGCTGCTTTTTATTAGGTGCCTCAGTGCTTGGGCTGGTAGTAGATTCTCCACATATCCTATTTCTTATTTTCAGGACAATCCTGAGGGAAAGGTATTGTCCCATTTTACAGATATAGATATCCAGGCTTGAAAGAAGTGGCTTGTTCAGGGCCAGAGCCAAAATGGGAATGTCTAATTCTAGCAGCTGTCCCTTGTCACTGCACTGGGTGGCCAGGCCAATGCCCCCTCACTCTGGAATCATCTAAGCATGGTATCCTGCCTTAGGGCTTAGAGTGAAAAGTGCAGGTGGAGAAGTCAGACTGGATGGGATGGGTTCTAGCTGCTACTGCTAGCTGTGTGAACTTAAGCAAGTCATTTCTCCTGGGTAGGCCTCTGTCTCTCCACCTGTAAGATGAGGACAAGGCCAGAAGCCCCTAGAGTGGGCTGTTGTGGCACAGTGATGGATGCATACCTAAGAAGTCCTTGGTCATTATTAGATTTCCTGCAGCTTCTGCTCTTGACCGGAAAAGACTTTCTTGTTCTTGAGAAGCTGGCTGCAAGATGTCATTAGGGTCTGTAAAGCTGAAGCCTGAAGGAAAGCCTCTGATTACTGTAGGACTCCTTGTGGACATGGAATTATTCCCTTTCCCCCTGCCTCCCTCTGCCTCTTCCCTGCCTTTCTTAGGGAGATGAGAAGGTGAGAGATCCAGCTAGTTCCCAGGGTACACGGGATAGTGGTTGCATTTTCCTTTTGTTCCAGACTTTCACTGCACCCCACACAGTCGTGAGGGGCCAGCAGCCTGTTAGAGTTGCCTGCCATTGATGTGTTGTCTTGAATTGGGGGGCTGCTGTTTAAAGCCATGTTTGCATGAGCTGAAAAACCAACCATTAAAGTGTCTGACACATAGAAGAGAGGATTTGCACTACCTTGGATAGACTCTGCTGTGTTCTGGAGGGTGAAGACCAACACCAGCTACAGGAGAGGAGAGCCTGCTGCACCCAAAAGCAAATCCTCATTCTTTCTTCTGACAATATGACTTTTGCTGATGTTGTTAAAAAAAAAAAAAAAAAAGGAATGCTTGTTATCTAAATAAATAAAATGTAAAAAGACTGGCCCACATAGCTCCTCCTATGCTCAAAGATACTTTCCCAGCCTCCTGCATTCTGCTTCATTTCCACATACTGGACGTAACCACTGGTAACAGTTTGGATCTTCTAGGATTCTAGAATTATTTGAATAGATAAATATGTATGTAGTGTAGTACAGGTGCAAAGGTGCAAAAATATGTCTTTGTCTAATGGGATCATACCATATGTATTCTGTATTTTGCAACTTTATTTAACAGTAAGTAAAATTTGGATCCTGAAAGAGCAGGCCATTAACCTTTCACGTAATTTGTGGGCCTTGCAAGCCCTTCATATAAAATCATTTTCTTTGCTTGTTCATATCAAATTCTCTGCTTTTGCCTGTTCTGTTCCTTAAATAAATGAAATCATACGGTGATAAGGAAATGAAAAGGACAAAGAATAGCTAGGATGTTGGGAAAGCAGACATGAGCTATCCCAGCACTAAGCAGAGAGGAGCTGCAGTTACATGTAACAGTGTGGGTGTGGCACAGAAACAAAATGGCAAGCAAAGGAAGGGATACAAACATGTATGTGTGCTGTTGCAAGAAAGTGTTAATATAAAAGTCAGGGTGGGGTTAACTTTGTGAGGAAAGGCTGGTGGTTGTGAAGGGATAAAATGCTTCTGGGGAAAGCTAGACAATTTCTGTGGCTGGATTTGGATGACTGTTACATAGGTGCTCACTTTAGAATATTTAACTTAGTGGTACATCTGTGTTTTATGCACTTTCTCTGTACATGTGTTATATTTTACCAAAACAGTCCCTCCTTTTAAAAAATGAATGGACAAATCAATAGTAGATCAGATGTACCTGATGAAAGAATTAGTGAACTACAAGTGCCCATAATGTTTCAAAAAGAGGTAAAGAGAATATGAGAGAGAAATTAAAAGATGTGGAAAATAAAATGAAAGTGTCTGACAGTACTGATAGAAATTCCAGAAGATGCTTTAAAATGACTGAGTTTTCTCTAGAGTTAATGAAAGACATAAATTCACACAATCTTTACCCTGTCATGAGAAGGGATATTAAATCTACACTTAAGAACCACTGTATCTAGATGCAGGTCATGATCCCGGGGTCCTGGGATCAAGCCCTCCATCAGGCCCCCTGCTCAGCAGGGAGCCTGCTTCTCTCTATCCCCCTCCCCACCTCCTCCTCATGCTAGCATACTCACCCTCTTTCTCTCTGTCTCTGTCTCTCAAATAAAGTTTTAAAAAAAAGAATCACTGTACTGAAATCGCAGAACTCCACAAAGTCGCAGAAAAAATTCAAGAAAATTGATATTATCTACAAAGTATCCAATGAAAAAGCTGGATTACCTGCAAAAGAATGACATTTAAAATGACAGCAATAGAAAAATATCTTCAAGAAATGAGAACAAAATAAATTCAGTCTCAGACAAATAAGTAGTATGAGAATTTCCCACTAACCCCTGAAAGAACAAAAGAACATGCTGAAGGACCCAGAAAAAAAGTATTGGATCTAAGAAGCAATGGTGAGCACAGAGATCAATTCGATAGACAGCAGGAAGGATGAAAAAGAAGCAGTTAAAGGGACATGAATTAAAGTATAAATACATTTAAATATATCAGTTATCAAAATAAATGTGAATATATAAAACTCACCACCTTAAAAATACTCACGGTTTAGGTAAAAAAGTAATTCCAGCTGTAAGCTTTTCACAAATAGCACTCCTAAAAATATGACACAGAGGTAAACTAAAGAAATGGAAAAGCATTAAGCAATTAGATACTATCCCAAAGAAATGTGATCTAGTCTATTAATATCAGACTTCCTGGCAAAAAGCATTATTGTGATAAAGAGGATCCTTACATAATGATAAGCCTACAGTCATAGTGAAAGATTTAACACAGTTCTTATTGATCTTTTACCAGACAGAGTAAGGATATAGGAAATTTGTACAACAAAATGAAAATGTGGAATCCTGCACCACCAAATTAGAGTATACTCATTATTTCCAACTACTATGAAACACTTCATAAAATGCACACACAAGATTTAAAACTTTTGTGCATCAAAGGATCCTATCAAGACAGTGAAAAGACAATCTACAGAATAAAAGATTATAACTCAAGGAATAAAATAAATAATTCACAGTGATGTAAATAAATTATGTAATAAATAAATAAATGGGGGAGAAAAGACAAACCTTTCTTCCTCGCAAAAGATATCCAAGTAATGTATGTAGAAACTTCCTCTTCAGGAGGTGAAATGTTAATTCCCATCCTATTGATTATATATAGATTGGCCTTAATGACCTCCTATCAAAAAATAGAACACAGGAAAGGAAAAACAGTAAATTTATGAAGGAGAAACCTGGAAGATATTACCTTAATCAAATGATCGAGGTTAACATTATCAATGATTTCAAATCCCTGACATAACTTCCCCTTGAGATATCTTCCCCCAAATCCGTAATCCCAGGCTAATCATGAGAAAACAAATTCAAGTCAAGAGACAGTCTACAAAGCAGCTCATCAGTACTCTTTGGTAATGTGGCCAACTGTGTTGGATTCTGGAACAGAAAAACAGCATAAGAGGAGAACAAAGTGGTGAAATTCAAATAAAGACTTTGTTTAATTAATAGTACTATATGGGGCAGCTCTGGTGGCTCAGCAGTTTAGCACCGCCTTCATCCCAGGGTGTGATCCTGGAGATCCGGGATGGAGTCTCATGACAGGCTCCCTGCATGAAGCTTGCTTCTCCCTCTGCCTGTGTCTCTGCCTCTGTGTCTCTCAGGAATAAATAAAAATCTTAAAAAAAAAATAGTACTATATGAATGTCAATTTCCTAGTTTTGACAAAAATAACACAGCTATGTTAGATGTTAACATTAGGGGAAGCTGGGTGAAGAGTGACATCTCTCTGTCCATCTTTGCAACTTTTCTGTAATCTCAAGTTATTCCAAAATAAAGGTTTAAAACTGAAGAAAAAAAAATCCCACCAAGAATACAGGCCTAGATGGCTTCACGAGTGAATTGTATCAAATTTTTAAGAAAAAAATAATAGCTATGTTACAAACTCTTTCAGAATATAGAAGAAGAAGCAACATTTCCAGATACTCGATAAGGCCAGAAGAAACCCAAAAAAGATGTTACAGAAATTTCAAGGCCAATACTTCTCATGAACATAAACACAAAAATTCAAGTGATAAATATATATATATAATATATATATAAAATATATAAATATCATATATGATATATAAATACATATATAAAATACATCATAACTGTTGGGTCATAGGGCTTCAAATGGTGAAGGTGGTCAAAAGCAACAAATTTCTTGTTAAAAGATAAATAAGTTCTAGGGATGTAACATACAGCATGGTGATTATAGTTAACAATTCTGTATGTATATATTGTTATATTTGAAAGTTAAGAGAATAGAACTTAAAGTTCTCATCCCAAGAAAAAAAATGTAACTATGTGAGGTGATGGATATGAACTAGACTTATTTTGGTAATTATTTTGCTATGTATACAAGCATCAAATCACCTTGTATACTTTAAGCTAATACAATGTTATGTGCAAATTATATATCTCAATAAGTGGAAAAATTAAAATTTTTTTTAAGAGTTTATTTTTTTATTCATGAGAGAGAGACAGAGTGAGAGGCAGAGACATAGGTAGAGGGAGAAGCAGGCTCCCTGCAGGGAGCCTGATGTGGGACTCAATCCCACACCCCCAGGATCACGACCTGAGCCAAAGGCAGATGCTCAACCATTGAGCCACCCAGGTGCCCCTAAACATTTTTTTAAAAGAAATAAATTATGGGACGCCTGGGTGGCTCAGCGGTTGAGCATCTGCCTCAGGCTTAGGGTATGATCCTGGGTCAGGGATCGAGTCCCGGATTGGGATCCCTGCAAGAACCTGCTTCTCCCTCTGTGTCTCTGACTTTCTCTATATCTTTCATGAATAAATAAAATATTAAAAAAAGAAAGATATTATGACTAAGTGGGGTGCAAGGATGTTCTGACATTTAAAAATCCTATGTTGGGGCACCTGGGTGGCTCAGACAGTTAAGCAATTAAGCATCTGCCTTTGGCTCAGGTCATGATCTCCAGGTCCTGGGATCAAGCCCCACATTAGGCTTCCTGCTCAGCAGAGAGTCTGCTTCTCTCTCTCTCTAATAAATCTTTTTTAAAAAATCCTATGTTTTTGTAGAAATTGACAAACTGATTTTAAAATGAATATAGAAATGCAAAAGACCTAACAAAGGAAAAGAAAACCTTTTCAAAAAACAAGAAATGAAGTCATTGAGGTGGGCTTGAATCCAACCAGTGTCCTGATATAAAAGGGGAAATTTGAGGCACCTGGGTGGCTCAGTCAGTTAAATGTCTGCCTTTGGCTCAGGTCATGATTTCAGGATCCTGGGATCACGCCCCATGTCAGGCTCCCTGCTCAGTGGGGGGACTGCCTCTCCTTCTTCTCCCTGCTTGAGCTCTCTGTTTCTTTTTCTCTCTCTCTCCAATAAATGAATAAAATCTTTAAAAAAATAAAATAAAAGGGGAAATTTGAAAACAGATATATACACAGGGGGAACACCATGTGAAAATGAGGGAGATACAGGGATGATATTTCTGTAAGTCACAGAATGCCAAAGCTTGACAGCAAACACCAGAAGCTAGGAGAGGGCCCTGGAACATATTCTCACAGCCTTAAATAGAATCAACACTACCAACACCTTGATCTTGGATGCCTAACCTCCAGAAAGGTGAGACACTAAATTTGTTGGTTAAGCCACCCAGTTTACGATACCTTGTTACAGCAGCCTTGGCAAACTCATACAAATTTTGGTATGCCAGACAATAAACTGGACTTCATTAAATGAGAACTCTCTGCTCATTATCTGCACATTAGGACATAGGCAGACTTGGATTAAGTATTTGCAAACATGACAGAGGACTAATATCTAAAATATATATAGATCTATGTATATTCTATAAATAAAAAGGCAGCCAAAAAATGGCCTAAATTCTTGAACAGATATTTCACAAAAGAAGAGATATAAATGACCAATAACTACTTGAAAAGGTACTCAACTTCTTTGTCAAAATGGATATGCAAATTGAAACCACAATGAAATACTATGATACACCCACCAGAATGGCTAACAGTCAAAAGAGTTTTTACATCAAATTTTGGTGATGTTGTAGAGCAACTGGAACTTTTGTTGGTGGGAACGTAAAATGGTTCTACCACTTTGGGAAAACGCCTAACAATTTCTTTTAAAACTAAACAGGCATCATCAGCCCTATGATCCAGGATTTCACTCTATTTATTCAAGAGAAATAAAAACATATATTCGCAAAAAAAAAAATGTGTACAAGGATGTCCATAGCAGCATTAATTCATGATAGCAAAAAGTTGATAGGTAAGTGATGATATTATCATACAGTGGAATGCTACTCAACAATAAAAAGGATTTATACACAACATCATGGATGATCCTTCAAAACATCATGTTGTTGGAAAGAAGCCAAGTACAGAGTTTACAATGCATGATTCCATTTATATAAAGTTTTAAAATAAGTAAAACTAATCTACAGTGAAAAAATCAGAACAGTAGTTGCCTCTGGAGATTGGGGTTGGGGGCGGTAGGTATTGACAGGGGGAATTTTTCTGGAATTATGGTAATGTTCTACATCTTGACAGGGATTTGAGTCACATAAGATGGACACCTCATCAAAATTCTTGAATAGCATACTCAAGATCTGTGCATTACAATCTATGTAAATTCTACCTAGAAAAGCTACAAATACTGAACTCTGGCTAATTATATAAATGCGTAAGTGCTTCAAAGAGAAGTATACTGATGTCTTCAATTTACTCTGAAATGCATAAGAAAGATTGACAGATGCATAAAGGAATACAGATATGTGATGAAGCAAATATGGCCAAATGTTAATTGTGGATCTAGTTAGTGGATATATGACTGCTCACAGTAAGATTCATTCAAACTTCCTGTAGGTTAGAAAATTTTTATAATAAAAATGTTAGGGAGAATACAAAGACTAGAGGAACTCTGGGGGAAAACTTATTCTAATCTTAGAAAGCCATTTCATCCTATACCAGTCTTTCTCAGAGGGTTGTCTGCCTCACCAACTTACTTAGATCCACTGAAGGAACTTATCTACTGAGGTTTAAGAACTAATGTTCTAAATCCCTATCCTGCAGGATTTCACTCCACACCCAGAGCATCAAATGCTACTTCATCACCAACGCCCAAATCTTGATCTTTCTTAAGCTCCAATTCCCTTTAGGCTGGGGATTGCCACCGGTCTCCTAGGTAACTTAAACTTACCAAAATCCACATTGGATCATTTTCTTATCCTTACTTCCCAATCTCACTCTCTTCCCCTACCCATCTTTCTGTCAGGAAAAGGCATCCTTCCACCATTTGACCAAACAAGAGACTGGGGGGTCATCCTAGACTCCTCTTTCACTTCCATTTATTTCAGGATACAGTCGTTCACTGACTTGGCTTCTAAAACATGTTACATCACTCTTTGTCCTATGAGCAGTCACTGTCATGAGCAGTTCAGTTGTCATGATGTTGTACTTTCTGGGCCTTCTCCATAAGAGGACCTCAAAATACTATAGGCAGTAAGAAGGGTTAGGAGGTGAGGCAATAGGACAAGTAAACAGAGGTTAAGTAATGTGCCCAAGGGCACAACACTGGGAGGTGCTGAAGGGAGGACTGAACACAGTAACCTGGCTCCAGAGTCTGTTTAAACCATGACTCGGTATAAATAAAACTGGGGTTTCTCTTTTTTGTGTGACGAGAGTCAACGACATCTCTGTTATAAGTAACACTAGCTGCTGTAACAGATAAACCCCCAGGTCTCAGTAGCTTACTCCAACAAAAATTCCTCCCATCACAGTGCTCTCTTCAGAGCAGTGAAGAGAACCCAGGCTCCTTCCATCTTCCTCCCTCCATGGGAGGGATATTAGCGAGATGGGGAAAGAACTCAGAGGATTAAGCAAGAGGTTTTTACAGACCTGGTCTGGGAATGCAAAGGTTACTTTTCACCAAGTGTGCCCCCAGCTGTGTACCCTGGAGGAAAAGGAAATGGAGTTGGTTAAGTACCAAAGAGTTTTTGTCAGAATCTAATTGCTCTTAATTTTGATTCACTCAAGAAAGATTGAGCAGTTTTTATACTTCAATTTATGCTGGCATATTATGCTTTTCAAAAAAATAAATATCCATAGCCAGGCAGTGCACAAAATTTAGAATCTCCTCCTTCTCAAAAAGGCAAGAATATACAATTGGAGTCATATTTACATATGTATATGTATACATGTACAGGTAAAATCAAACTTGGCAATTATTAAAACATTACATGTTATCCACATCTTATTCACAAATTGGCTAAAAATCTTTTACATATTCAAAAGTATGCCAAAAACAAACCCAACCCTACCCAAAATGGTGTCATAACACTTGGAAATAACCTCATTAGTTCACATTTGGTACTACAGAAATTAAATCAAAATTTCTAAGTCCTTCTAAATTAACTCTTAGATCTTAAAAAAAAAACAAACTCTCAAAAAACAAAACAAAAAGATGCTCAAGATGAAGTGCTCTAGAGGAAAAAAAAGTTCTCCAGAGAGGCTAAAAATGGTTATATGAGTTATGTCCATCCCATAAATATATAGACATTTTAGGTACATGACACGGAATTGGCTTCAGGAAAAGTTGATTTTTAGATAACTTTTGCTTGTTTCCCTTTAAAATGACTTGTATAGTATGGCAATGACTTTTTAAAGTTACCACTTATCAACCACCACATGGCAGGCTCTGCATTGAGTGCCCTCTGTGCATTATCTTATTTCAGCCTCACAACCATAAGTACTTAATAAAAAGGCCTGGGCTTTCTTCCCATTGTAGAATGGATACAGAGATAAAAATCAAAACAGCCTAAAGCCAAAAATGTACTGGTTTCTAACTTCTACTGACCTCCAGGTGAGCTACCAAAGGATACAGAAAACAAAAATCTAGAAATAAGCCTATGACAAGGTTTGGAAAATTGACCCGTTTTAATTTTTTAAGAACAAAAAACACAACACAACATCAAATTATTTTTACCAACTACAATTCAGTTATATCCAAACATTCTAAGACCAAACAGAGTCCCCTGCCCAGAAGCGGGGGCTGAAGACACATGAAGGTGAATGCTGGAGGTGACAGTCCCAGCTGCAGGTCACAAGTCTTCCAAAACGCGCCCATGCCTTTTGTCTCACAGTTTGTTCACGTGTTTTACAGGAAGCTCTTTAAAAAGAATTTCATCCCAGACACCAGATTCCTTCAATGATACACAGCTCCATGACATTTGTGTTTCCATCCAATTGACAGGAATAAAAAGCATTTTTTGTTTTTGCCTTGTTTTGGTAGCGCAGAGAGAGAAAACTATCCGCCAGATTCCTTTAGTAATAAATGAGGAAAGGAGAGGTAAGAAAAGATCTGGGCTGTGCTGGGTGCTGGCTTCTACTTGTCTCTTTTTGAGAATGTGACTTCTGAAGTGTTAAATCACACTCATGCCACTACAATGATTAGTACTAGTAATCTTTTTTCAGATGATAAAAAGGAAAAATACCCACTGGACATAAAAATGGTCAAAAAGATTTTACTGCAGGTCAGTTCCCCCCCCCCCCCCAAAAAAAAAGATACAAAATGAACATATAATTGGGATGGTAACTCAGTTAGACATTCCAATTCACCCGGTTGCTTGTTCACCAGAGAAATAAGGAGAACAGGCGATAAGTTTTATTAGTATGTTAGAGTAGTAACCAGATGTGTTAATGGCAGCTTATTTGAGGTCCATCAATCCTTGGAATACGTGTAGGAAAGCATGGCTATCCTTCTCCGACTGCCCACATCTGAACACATTCAGCTACCATGGAAACTACAAAGGAAGGAAAAATATATTTATTCCAAGATTCATGTACTGGGATTCTGAAGCGCCCTTTCTTCTGTAAAGCCCCGGAGTGGTGATAATGTGCTAGGGACTGCTGTGTTTCCCAGCATGAGCTCCCATCCTCTGAGGGTCCTGAGAAGGATAGTGGATTGGTCCTGGAGCCCTCATGAAAGGAGGGGGTGGTCCCATTGGGTGGAACATGTGTGGCCCAAAACCTGCAGATGGGAGAGGACAAATTTGTTAGGCTTGCACTTTCCTTGACAACCTTTCAAACCTCTGAATCTTTCTATGGTTAAAAGCACCTACACATGAATCAAAATGAGAAGGGACTTCAAAAAAACATCAGTTCCCAGACTTGCTTAGGAACATCTACCTGTAGTACTTCCTTGGTTTGAGAAACCTGTCCCCTCACACCAGACTACAAGTCCTCACACAGGACTCAAGCAAGGTATCCAATACTGTGTCATCTGAGCCTTTGGTGTTTATGGAACACACAATGCCTACTGGACAGGATTCAATCAGGATTTGGGAGGGGGAAGAAATCACTCTGAGGCAAGACCCTGTCACCACCAATATCAATGCTTTATACTAGAATGGAGGGTGTTCAGAAACCAGGACTTGGTTAGAGAGGATGAGGACTCTGCCACAGGAGAACTAGCTATTTGTCATTTACCTACACTCTTCACATTGTCACGGACAGCTTCTAGAGCAGCATGATACACTGTGCTGATCCCTGAACTGTTTATTACTGCCCCCTACTTGCCCCCAAAGATAAAGCCAAATGTAACTTGAGCCAAAATTTAACTTAATTACGAAACCAAGCACACTGTTTAGTTCATGTGATACATTTTTGGAACAAGATTTTCTTAGTAAATTTACATCCTGGCACAAACCCTGTATCTTATATCCTAGAGCAATGACACTTTAAGACATCATTTAGGATTCAGTTCAGAACAGGGAACAAACTGATGATATAGATCACTATAATATAGTAACTCCCATATCTGAGTATACATAACCTTGGCAGGCCAGGAAAAAAAAATCACAGATCAGGGATCCTAACAAATCAGGTTTACTTGCATACCTCTATGGGGCAAACTCAAAGGATTTAGACACGATAATGAGGTGTGAAGACAGGACTCTCACAAGGATTTTTCTGGGCTAAGTTAGACCTATTTACTGAGAAGAAAGATGCACGTTACCTGGGGGTGGGGGTGGGGCAATACCAGGGGGAGGTGGCAGTGCAATGTTCACCACAGCTGGAGGACCACTCGGGGGCAGGTTGAAGTAGTTGGCAGAGGCTTCTTCTTCTGCTGCAGGAGGAGGAGGAAGAGCTGGAGAACAGAAAACAGCCAACAGTTAGAGGGGAGACAACTGTGCAACACTGTTTCTACCTCCTGTTAGTCCTGGGCTCCTGCTGGGAGAGAAAGGCTGTTGCAGGAACCAGAGACCTAGCTGGTCTCCCTTCATACTGAGGAACATCAGGGCAGTGTGAGCATCCCATGTCAGCAGGCTACTGGGTAGGCAGAAAGTCTGCACTCACCTCCTGGCAGTCCCGGAACGGGCTCTAGCTTGATCCCAGAGTCTGTGGTCCCATCCTTCTCTTTTTCTTTTCCTCTGGCTGCTTGGGACCTAGAAGACACAGACACATACGACATCAACACTTGGTCCCACCTTCTCTCATACCTCTGCTTCTCATATTTCTTAGGGAAGCGGAGATCCTTTGCTCCTTGCCTCCTCTTTGGCAAACACTCTTTCCCCATAAATGCCACAGTGCAGAGTGGATAAAAGCAAATGTTTTGAAGCCATAAAGACCTAGATCCAAAATCTGCTGGAAATGTTGTACAGATGAGAAGCTACCTCTGTGTTGTTTGGCATAGCGCTAATTACTTGGCACACTAGAAGCATGGTCAGGGGCACTGCTGTTCTCAGTGATTTCCTTCCTGCTGGAAACATGTTCTCCCTTTGAACCTTCAGGGCATTTCAACCTGAGTCTCTTACGCAATCATCACTTTCAAACTTAAATAACCTATTCTTCTCCATTGGACAACCTCTAGAGGGCCGAATCTAGGTCTAAGGCATCACATCCACTTTTATACCCCGGTATCACACTTGGCCTACAATACCTAGTCACAAAAAACACAAACCTTCAAAGGAGTAGATTACCACATCAAAATCCTGAATAAACTTTCCAAGTAGGATCTTCCCAATGTCCACAGGACTGAAGTGTTAGAAAATGAAATACTCTTCTTAATGGTCCTACTGGCTTAAACCTGTTCACCAAAAACATACTAGTCCCCAGATAATGGAACACATTCTTAAAAACCTCAGTAAAGCTATTTTAAAATAGTCTAATTCTCACCTTCCCCATTTCACGTTGAGTCTACGGCCATTGACAATCAACTTATTAAAGGACTTCTCCGCAGCCACCTCTGCAGCCTGCCTCGTGGCAAACTGGATGAACGCACACTGCTGTCTTTGCACAACAGTGATCGTCCGGATTTCTCCAAACTGGTAGAAGTGATTTCTGAAGGGGTAAAAAGGCAGAGAAACAGGAGAGTTAGGGATACTCTCCCAGGAGGTTGCAATGGATGATTAATCACTTTTCCACTGATTTACAAGGCAGGGGGCCCCATGGTTATGTGTCTAATCATCTGCAGGTTAGTCCCTCCAATATCCTGCTGTATCGTGGGTGCTACTTACGGAGATTAAGAAAAATGAGTAAATAATGGTTTACAAACATGTCAGAGGTTTTCCTCATGGAGAAAAGGGAGCTCCAGGAGGTTCCTTTGGGACCCTAAACCCTATATAAGGATCTGGCAAACCACAGCCCCCCATGGCCCATGAGCCAAGAACATTAAAAAAAAAAAAAAAATTTAAGGTTGCAAAACGACAATGACAATGATGGCAAAAGGGAGGAGGAGGAGGAGCAGAGAAACATCTGCCAGTCTAGCTCACTTAGACCAGATTTAACGGAGAAGGCTACCAAGGACGTGTTATACACGTATAGGAGATTCTTCATTTTATCTCTTTGCAAGAGGTAATTCCTATCACTATCTGTCCAGATGTCTCATCTAGCCAAGCAAAATACAAGCCAAGGATAATACAAATAACACCAAATACAAATCTCTTTAAAAAGACAACAATTTAAAACATGTTTTATAATTGCCAAGTTCTCTCTCTCTGACATAATCATACTGAGATATATGCCTTATTTTAAAAATTCTAATTAGCTACTAGATCAAATAGAATTTCACACAAGGGATACCTGGGATGCCCACTTAAGCATCCGACTCTTGATTTAGGCTCAGGTCACGATCTCAGGGTTATGAGATTAAGCCATATGTTGGCTCCATGCTCAGCATGGAGCCTGTTTAAGATTTTCTCTCTCCCTCTCTGCCTTGCATTTGCATCTCCTTGCTCCCCGCTGTGTACTCTCTCACTTAAAAAAAAAAAAAAAAAGAAGAAGAATCTCATGTAATTATTATCATATGCAAGGACCAAGCAACCACTGTCGATGAACATTACTCTGGCATTGGAAAGGACAATTTTATAAAAATTCTAGTCAGCATGATACTAACTTCAGAGTGGCTAAAGAAAAATTTTTTTTTACACAGAATTATCATGCTTGTCTGTGTTTTTGCCAAGAAAGTATTCCCGGACAGTTAAAAGCAGAAAGAGCTCATAAAATTTTACAAACCTTAGATCGGTCTCAGTAATAGTATCACCCAGACCACCAACATATAGTGTGGTGATAGTCTTGTCCTCTGGCGGGTCCAGACGAGGCATTGTGGAAGCTCGCTTTAGAAGCTTATCTGCCACAGGGTCATTGATACCATAATATCGGTCTTTAATGTTCTGATCAGCAAGGGGGTCATCTGGATCTGTTGGTTTTTCATGTCTATGGTTCAAGAAAGAACAGCACATGAAGGTGCAACAAAGGAAGATAATTTACAGGTATCACCCAACAGTAGCTATATATACAGGCTCAGAAATGCCTTTTGAACTAGAAATCACCACCCTACCAAAACATATTATCATGACAGAGCTAATACTAAAGGATTCACTATAATCACACAAAGACTTGCCAGCCTCCTAAAAGCCATTTAAATAATGGCCATCCAGAGTAACAGTGTTTCCCTACCAGAGTATACTTTTTGCACAATCCGCTCTAAAACAAAAAGTAACCAAAAACATGGGTACCCTTCTCTAGGTCAATGGTTCTTAATGTATCTGAGGTCTTGCATTACACTGAGAGTCTTATTAAAGCTAGAAACCAGCCCCAGAAAAAAAGCCCCCCGCCCCCTGTGGGTGTGGAGTCAACCAACCCCAAGTCAAGAACTCCTAATCCAGATGCTTGGCAGTCTTGACTAAAACATGCTCATACACCCTTTAGCGGTCTGGCCTTTACTGGACTTCAACTATGCACTGAGATTCAAGCCAGTTATACTATGATAGTGATGACTTACCTCTCAGGTGGAAACTTCTAGAGTCAATATCTATATTATATGGCATAACAAACTTAGTTTCCCAAAGCCTGGTTACAATTAAAAGTCCCGTTACAAGTAAGAACAACAATTTAAACAAGGTCTTCTAAATGTAATAGCCCTAAGACATGAAATCTACCTCACTAGTTGTATAAACTTGTAGATTTTGAAGCAGAAATAGTTTAAGCTAGCTTCCATTTCTTAGATGACTAATTATCTGAAAGCTAATAATGAAAATGTAATTCAGCTCTTGCCTGTATGGACATTCCTCTCCTCTCTTACATTCTCCTTTTACCCAGAAGGAGCAAATGTGGGGTCGATTCCTCTTGTAGTAGGGTGTGGTCCGGGCCAGCTTGAGCAGCATGTCACTGGTGGATGTAGCTTTCCCCAACATGCCAACTGGTCGCGTTCCATCAGAGTTAGAAATCTATAGAGGGATGACAAGTTCAAAAGATAAATTATGTAGACTGTCAATCCACTAGGATTCTACCAAAAATAAAATTACATCAAGAAAGTGGCAGCATACTTCTCTCTCCATATTCTGTGTGTAGTACTCTTTGTTGACATCTGACTTTGGCATGTCATCCTTAAAAGACAATCCTGCATCACGAACCTGGATGGGCAGGCCTAGTCCAAAAGAAAAGAGGAAAAAACCCTCAAACAAACATTAAAACAAATCCATACTGAACCTGCACATGGAATACAACATCATTATTCCCTTCTCTAGCTTCCTAAGTATTGGAGGCTTTATTTTGCTTCAAAATTTTCATTACCATCAGATCAAAATTACCATAGAGAGTTCTATGAAACTGTCCAAATTCTTGAGCTGTCATGAAATTTGAAATCAGTGTTTTAGAACATATTTTAGATGAACAACATTTGCTTACAGTCAGACTCGACCTGTAATTAATAAAGTACCTAGGTTTTATTAGAACAGATTTAAAATAAATGTAAAAAGTGAGTTATTTTTAGGGGTCTTACAGATCCTCTGGATAGTCACAGGCATGTATGAATCACTGTATTCCAGAACCAGAACACTTCTTTTAACAAACATATAAATAATATTACACAATATGTGATCAGGACTCCAATCAGCAATCTTTCTGACCTTAACATATATATAAATTTATATTTTCCCTTTTATTGTATAGTAGAAACTCTTGTTGAAAAAGTATTTTTCTCGGGATCCCTGGGTGGCGCAGCGGTTTAGCGCCTGCCTTTGGCCCAGGGCGCGATCCTGGAGACCCAGGATCGAATCCCACGTTGGGCTCCCGGTGCATGGAGCCTGCTTCTCCCTCTGCCTATGTCTCTGCCTCTCTCTCTCTCTCTCTCTCTGTGGGACTATCATAAAAAAAAAAAAAAAAAAAAAAGTATTTTTCTCATGAACAAAATGTCACCTGTAGTTAAAAAAACAAAAAAGATCACCCTCAAAAGGAGTTACTCTTAAGTAGTAGCAGTTATAGTATATCAGTCCTAAAAACACAGTTGAGACAAAAACCTAACACAATTGGCTATGCTTCTGGTAGGGACTGTGGGAAAGAGCTTTGGATCTTGAAAGAAGCCCAAGGAAAAGAAATTACCTATTATATGAACAGTGCCTTTACCTCACTTTGGCTATAGGCATGTAAACGAGAGAGGTTTGGGCCAGTTCTGATGAATTCCCAACTTTTCCTTAAGCTCCTCCTGTTGTTCAGAAGGGCTCTAGAATGGCCTAGTATGATTCTCCTCTTCTAGGAAAAGGAGAGCAGAGTGGACACTCCAAAGTGGGGTCAGAGCAGAGATGGGGTGAGAAATAGGAAACAAAAAGACTGATCTGTCATCCACGGCACCTGCATCTGCATGCTTTCAGATCTGTGAGACAGGGCAAACATACCGTACTCAAGGTCCAAAAGGCAGGTCTGGCAGACATTCTTCAATTTACTACAGGTTTGGCACACTTCAGTTTTCTTGAAACGCATGCGGACCCCGGGGCACCAGCGAAACACTGTGAACGGCCTGGCACAGATCTGGAAAACAAAGTAAGAGCCACACAGTGTTAATGGTGCTGACCTGGACAAGAGATTTTATAACAATGAGAGGCTGAAAGAAAAGATCCTTGAATGTAGGGTTTAAAAAAGATCTTAGTGATCAAGTAGTCTAAACACCATCTGGTGTTTCAATCCCATTTATAACACCCTTCCCCAAGAGTTAAAAAAATTCACTAGTACAGAAATGAAATATTCAAAGTCCTCCCCACACTAGAGGTAACCACCACTAATACGACCATTCATCTTTTTGGGGGGCAATGAGGAGTTACCATATACTCCTTTAAGAATCTTGTGACAGATATGACCTTCTTCCTCTGCTAAAATCCTTATGTGCATTGTCAGACAACACTCAGTATATCATCTCAAGAGGGTTCAAAGTCCATCCACAGACACTAGGTTAAGAATCTTTATATTACCGAGCTCACTTCCCTATCTCTCACACTAAACAGTTAACAGTCAATGAGTATATAAATGACATATGATAGTCTGTGTAGCGCTGATTTTTATTGGAGAACCTCAAAGCCCAGCAAGTTGGAAAATGAAATTACATCATTACTCTTTAACAGACACACTTACTTTACATTCTTTCCCATACTTTTCTTTGGTCTGAAACAGAAAAAACAGAAAAGAGCAAGTTACAGAAAGATAAAAACTAGACGTCTGCTCCTTCGTCAAAGATAACCGCCAAGAAATGTGTCCGGAGATCCCTGGCATCCTAACGAGGTGGGGGGACCGCCAACTGGAGGTGGCAGAGAGGAGATATACTGTAACCAGCTACTGTGAATTATAATCTCCTAAGAATATTACAGACCTAATACCAGGTAAATGTGTATCTTTCCACTGCCACAATTATTAGGCTCATTTCTGGCTCCCAAGTTCTCTCCCGAAGAATTTAAATTCCTAACAGTTTCCACAGTCCCCAAATCACGGAGGACGTAGCTATGGCCATCCCGTTGTACAACGGTTAGTCAGAGGTAACTACTATAGACTCATCCTGTGCAGATACTCTGTATAGGGTCAATTAAGACCTCTGGGATCCATCACAACACAGCCCTATTCTAATCATTAGATGTTAATTACTGATTATTTTCCCCTCATCTATAAAGATGTGGTTACCTTACACTATAGAGACTAAAGACACCTGGTTAGGAGTCAGGACACCTACTATCTAGTCCTGGTTCTCCTCCTACCTTGCTAAGGTTCCTGGAGTCAGCATATCTGAATTTAAATCCAAGGTCTACTCCTTACTTGCCATATTGAGGAGACAGAGCTGTCTCTGCCTCTGGTTAACAGACCTAACTGCTAGGTAATGCTCAACAAATATTCGCTGTTCTAGTAGGACTCCTACATCTCAGGGCTGCTGCTGAGTTCCAGGGACAGAATAGTAAGCACGACAGTCCTTTGCAAACCGTCCTACGCTTTGGGCTAGGTCAGTACAGGAGCAACGCATTGTTCTGGCGTAGCTACGAGAAGCATTTCACTGGACAGCGAGCCAATACATAACACTGACAGAACCTGAGAACTCCCGTTTCACGCGCGATCACTCACCATTCGGATATATGGGTTTTCTCCTAGACACGTCTGGCACAGAATGGGGAAGTCCTGGTGAAAATGGGAAATGTGGTTGAGAGCCAGGCCCCGAAGACCCTGCCGTCTCAGCCACACTCGTGGGCACGGGGGGAGGGGAGGCGAGGAGCGGGGCGGGGGTCAGGGCAGGGCAGGAACCCGAGGTCCAGCGCGGGCCCCGCCGCAGGAGGGGGCGCGGCCTGCACTTCCGGCAGGCGGCGCGAGAAGAGACCAGCTCGAAATGAGTGGAGAGGGCGAGGATGGGGAGCGAGCCGGTCCCGGTCCCGGACCCGCGAAGCCCCGTCCCTCCCGGCCGGCGGAGGAGGGCCGCCCTCCAGCCGCCCGCTCCGTGCGAGCTAGGCCGCAGCGCTGGCTCCGTCCCCGCATTCCCTCGGCCGCTCGCCAGCCGCGGCCCAGCCTGCCCGAAGGAGGCCTGGCTCCGCCGCCTCTCTCTGTCCTCCTCGGGCGAGCGTACTCACCGCATCCTCCCAGTTCTGCCTGTTGTAGGTGTTGGAACCCAGAGAGGTCGCCATCTTGAGAGCGTCTGGAGGCAGCGGCGGCTTCCGAGTGGGGAGAGGGGACCGCCACAATCCCGGCAGGCCCCGAGGCTGGCTCCCGGCCCGCTGACGTCTTATTTACGCGTCTCGGGCGCCCTTGGGGGGCGGCGCTTGTGCGTCATGACGTCACCCGGAATTTCTTACCGGTTGGGAGTGCGGGTGGGTGGTACCCTGATGCTTGCTTCGAGTTGGTCGCTGCCTGGGGAGAAGAGCCGCCAGTACAATTGGTTTATTTTAAAGTTGAGCGAAAAAAATAAAGGAACAAGTAAGGAATGAGGGGCTGGGATTAAAACAGACACTTAACTCTGGGAAACGAACAAGGGGTGGTGGAAGGGGAGGTGGGCGGGGGGTGGGGGTGACTGGGGGGGGCGCACTGGGCGGGATGAGCACTGGGTGTTATGCTGTATGTTGGCAAATTGAACTCCAATAAAACATTTCAAAAATAATAGAACAGCGTTAGCTCCCACGGAGCGCTTACCATGCCCAGCCCTGGGCCCCCGGCTTGCTGTGCCATCTCTTAATTGTCACAAGAACTTCTCGGTGAGGTTGCCAGCTTCACCAAGCAGAAGCACAAACGTCCAGTTGAAGTTGAAGTTCAGATAAACAGCCAACAAATATGTTTGGGACACATTCATACTAAAAACGACTCGGGCATCTGAAAGTCCAGTCTAACTTAACTGGATGTCCTGCATTTTATCTGGCAACCGCTACCCTCTAGGCAAGTATGATTGTTCCTCTTTTATAGAAAAGGAAACCTGGAGTTTAGAGAGATTAAGTAACTAGCGCTTCTGGTGGTGTAGCTAAGGGTGGAACCACAGACCCAAAGACAACAGTACTCTTTTCTGACCTTATGAAATTAAAAAGGGCCTTCTGGATCAACACGTCCGTTGTCACACCATTTTTTGAACGACTCATTACTGCATTGCCAATATTTTTATGAATTCAAGCATTCTGTACCATGTCCATAATTTTAACACGCTGTTATCAAACTACCTAATATGTTTAAGTCATCACATTTTTTAAAAAATCAGTTTTAAGGTATAATTTATGAACAGTAAGTTTACCTTGGTATATAGTTATGAATTTTTACATACATTCACTACAAATCGTGAATGGTTCCATCACCCCCAAAAGTTCCTTTGTGACCAAGTAAATTCCTCTCTCCCCACAACGCAGTCCCGGCAACCACTGATTTGTCCTGTTCCTGTAGTTTTGCTGTTTCCAGAATATCATGAGTGGAATCCTATATAGCTTTTTGAGTCTGGCGTCTTTTCTTCCAATATTGTATTTGAGATTCGTCCATATTGTTACATGTATCAGTAACTTGTTCCTTCCTATTGCTGAGAATTTTTATTTTTAAATTTAAACTCAGTTAATTAACATATAATGTTATTAGTTTCGAGGTAGCAGTGATTCATCAGTCCTATATAACACCCAGTGCTCATTACATCACGTGCCCTCCTTAATGCCCATCACCCAGTTACCCCATTCCTCCCCCAGACCCCTGCACCCCTCACTTTGTTTCCTATGATTAAGAGTCTCTTATGGTTCATCTCCCTGATTTCGTCATGTCTGATTTTTTTTCTCCCTTTCCCTATGATCCTGTTTTCTTAACTTCCACATGATATCGTATAATTCTTTCTCCAATTCTTATTTCACTTAGCATAACATCTTCTCGTTCCATCCATATGGTTGCAAATGGCAATATTTTATTTTTTGATGGCTGAGTAGTATTCCATTGCGTATGTATACCACACCTTATCTTTTCATCTGTCAATGGACATCTGGGCTCTCTCCATAGTTTGGTTGCTGTGGACTTTGCTGCTATAAACATCGGGATGCAGGTGCCCCTTTGGATCACTACATTTGTGTCTTTGGGGTAAATACCTAGTAGTGCAATTACTGGGTTGTAGGGTAGCTCTATTTTCAACTTTTTGAGGAACTTCCAAACTGTTTTCCAGAGTGGCTGCACCAGACTGTATTCCCACCAAAAATGTACGAGTGTTCCCCTTTCTCCACATCCTCGCCAACATTGGTTTCCTGACATGTTAATTTTATATTGCTGAAAATTTTAATGTTTGGTTGTACCAGGGAGGTTAAAAAATCCATATGCCAGTTGACAAACATTTGAGTTGTTCCAGATTTCAATGATTATAAATAAAGCCATTATAAACATTCACATTCATGCTGTTGTATGGCCATACGTTTCATTTGTAAATACCAAGGAGTGGGATTACTTGATCATATGGTAAGTATATGTTTCCTGTATGAGAAAGTTCTTGGATTTATGTTGCCTTCTTGAATCTATGTTATCTTTTTTAAAACGATTTATTTTTTTCTTAGTAGGAGGACGGGTAGAGGGAGAGAGAATCTTAAGCAGGCTTCATGCCCAGTGGATCCTGATGCAGAGCGCAGTCTCACAACCCTGAGATCAAGACCTGAGCAGAAGAGTCAGATGCTTCAACTGAGCCATCTAGGCACCCCTTTTTCATTTTTTATTTTCAAGTAAACTTTATGCCCAGCCTGGAGTTTGAACCCAGGACCCCAAGATCAAGAGTTGCAGGCGCTGCTGACTGAGCCAGCCAGGTGCCCCTATGGTTTGTTATCTTTTGTTAGGTTTTGCAAATTCTTTTAAGTTTTTAAAATCTTTGAGTAATTTCTGCACCCAACCTGGGGCTCAATTCACGACTCCAAGATCAGGAGTTGCATGCTTTTCTGACTTGAGACACCCAGGAGCCCCTGTTTTGCAAACTTAGACATCATTTCTTTAAATACTCTTCTGTCTAGTTTCTTCTCCATCTGGGACTCCAATTATACATATCAGATATTGTTCCATAGATCTTGAATATGGTGTTGTTTCACTATTTTTGCAGGGTGTTCAGTTTGGATCATTTCTATTGACCTTTCTCTAAGTTTCCTGATTATTTCCTCAGCTATGACAAGCCTACTCATGAGCTCATAGAGGATAGTCTTCATCTCTGATCCTGTTTTTTTTTTTTTCAATTTGTCCCTTTTTTATAGTTTCTGCCTCTCTGCTGAAATGTTCATATATATTATCCCTATTTTCAAGTAGATTTTTCAACATGTTAATAGTTTAAGTCCCTGTCTGATAGTTCCAACATCTAGGTCATATCTGTATATGGTCTTATTGTCTATGAAAAATGAGTTTTTCTGGCTTGTCCGTAACTCAAATTTTTTATTAAATACCAGTCATTGCTTGTGTAACAGTAGACTGAAGCAGATAGTATTAATGCTTGGAAATGCAGAGATCTGTTAGGCTATTTAGGATTTGGTCAATCCAGTTAGAAATTGAGCTGGGTTTGGGTTTTATTGTTGCTAAGGTTGCCTTCAGTGCATTACAGATTTCATTTCCTCTAGCCTTATTTTGTGCTTTAGGATGGGGCTAAAAAACTTTTCTCAAGTGTTCATATTTCATCCTTAGCTTTTAGCTGCCTGGCACACCTGTACCATAGTGGTAAGTCTCTATGGCCTTGCATATCCCCCAGCTGCTGTTGTTATTAGCTCCTTGCTAGGCTGGTAGTTGGGAATAGGTTGGGGGTTCTTTGTTCTGGTTCAACTTCATTCTTTAGTAGGTCCTTTGTGGCCAGGCCTTGGGAATGGTTTTTTTCCCTCAACATTCTTGCCCTCCTGTCTGTGGTAGCCAAACCATGACTTGTGTTTGTGGCTGGCCTTGTAGGGGAGAGTTTCCAGTCCTTCCTGCAGTGGTACAACTTTAATGGTTTTGGTTGGTATAAAATCCTGGAGCTCAGGACTAAATCTTGTTCCTTTCCCCCAAGAGTAGAGGATTTTTCTTACCAGGCCCCTGTGCCCTTGGAAGACTCAACTTTCTGTTCCTCCCCTAGTAGTTTAGGCCTTTTTCCTCCTTATGAGGGAAGAGCCTAGGCAGGAGGAGGCAAGCTCCCTGCCTTTGCTTTTTTTTTTTTTTTTTTTTAGAAATTTATTTTTTAATTTTTAGAAATTTAAATTCAATTTGCCAATATATAGTGTAACACCCAGTGCTCATCCCATCAGGTGCCCTCCTCAGTGCCCGTCACCCAGTTACCCCATCTCCCCACCCTCTCCTGGCTTTCCTATAGTAGCAGCAGACCTCTCCTGCATGCCTCCAAACCAAGGACACTCTGAGGAGCTCCAGGATCCTCCCCTCCTTGTAGGTCTTTCTCATGAATACCCGCTGGAGGTTTTGAAAAGAGCTTATGAGTGCATGCAAGCTCCTAATGTCTTAGGCTCCCAGGGATTTTATGCTGTCATGTTAGCCTAAATTTGGCCTTTTTAACCATTCTTTAAGATTTTCGTTGATTTTCTCTTACCTATTCGTATCATGGTCCACACTTCTTCCCGTGCTGTGCTGCTCTGCTACAGGAGAGCGCAGTCTGTGTTTCTGTCTCTCCTTGAAATTCAGGCTACTTTGTTGCTTTGCAATATCAGCTCTCTGATCCAATAAAATTTGTGATTTTATCATCTATCCACCTTTTCTTTTTGAGCAGGGGGTGACACTCTTTCCAGATACCTACATCACAGGCAGGAGTCTTGGAACTCCTGAGTGACCTCATTTTGAAATACAGCTTAAGAGGAAAATTTTTGTCACTTCTATAAATGGGAAATTAGTATCACATGTTTAGATGTAGCCTTAAAAACAAGTACAGTGAAAATGAACAGTATTTTTTTTAGCAAGTAGCTACTTTGTCTGCCAAAAGCTCTGAACTAGAAACTTAGGTTTCAAAAAGAGTGTTAGATGTTACAAACATGGGTATTGATACTTTTTTTTTTTTTTAACAAAGGGGCCATTTTTTATTTTTTCAATAATATGGTATATTCCAGGACGCCTGGGTGGCTCAGCGGTTAAGCATCTGCCTTCGGCTCAGGGCGTGATCCCATGGTCCCTGGATCGAGTCCCACATGGGGCTCCCTGCATGGAGCCTGCTTCTCCTTCTGCCTGTGCCTCTGCCTGCCTCTCTGTGTCTCTTGTGAATGAATAAATAAAATCTTTAAAAAAAATATGGTAGATTCCATATTATTTAATGTTACTTGCATTTCATACTTAAAGTCATTATATATTTCTCTATAAATGTCCCTGATTGCCAGAAAATGAGGATAAAGTATTGCCATTGAGCATCAAGCGACTCAGCTGAGTTTTTTTTAGTTTGTGCTGGCTGCTTTCTCTTTTTTAATATTTTTTATAATTTTTAAAATATTTTATTTATTCATGAGAGACACAGAGACACAGAGAAAGAGGCAGAGGCAGAGACACAGGCAGAGGGAGAAGCAGGCTCCACACAGGGAGCCCGATGTGGGACTCCATCCCGGGACTTCAGGATCAAGCCCTGGTCCAAAGGCAGGCGCTAAACTGCTGAGCCACCCAGGGATTCCCCATGGCTGCTTTTTCAATGGAATAAAGGGGAGGCACATGATAAAGGGGCTCAAATTTATCTCTGAATGAGTCTGCAATCCAGTAACTGGGCTGCACACATACAAAACCCCATAAAGGAAAAGGGAAATGCCCTGGAGAGATAACAGTGCTGTAGATCAAGATCATTTCTAGATGAGAGTAAGGGAAAAATGGGAAGACAGCAGAGAAATAGTTCTGGAGAAGGTGCAGAGAGAAGGAAGAGTATTCTGGGTAGAAAAAAACAGTAGAACAAGAAAGCTCAAGGCAAGTGAGATATTTCGCTTATGACAAGAGGCTTATGTGTACTAAAAAAATAAAGCTAAAAGATCAAGAGACATATACATAAGGGAAAGGGTGGCATTATTCAACAAACATTAGGTGCCTACTATTTGTCAGGTATTCTATTCTCTGCAGCTATAGAAGCTAAAAAACAACAAAGACAAAATCCCTGCACTATAGAGTTTGTGTTCTAGTGTGATGTGTCAAAAAGTAAAGAATATATTATGCTGGTGTTTAGTGCTATGCAAAAAAAGAATGCAGCCAAGGGGAATAGGGAATGTGCTTAGGGAAGACAGTTTTCACACCATTAAACAAGGTGGTCAGGGAAAGCCTAAGAAGGAAATCTTTCAGCATAAGCCTGATTGTGATGAGGGAGTGAGTTATACAGGTATCTGGGAGAAGAGCTTTCTAAGCAGATGGAACATCCAGTGCAAAGGCCTTGAGAAGATGCCTGCCAAGGAGACTCAGGAACAGCAGAGACTTGTATGGCTGGAGTGGACAAAGCATGGGGAAATAACAGATGAATTCAGGGAGGCAGCGATGGTAGGGGGTGGGTTCATTTCATGTAGGACCTCATTAGCCATTAAAAGGAGTCTGTATTTGTTTTGCTCTTGGGCAAGCTAAAAAGCCTAAGAGTTTGAAGTGGAAAAATGCCTTATTCATTCTGGCTGCTGTGTTGAACACGGAGTAAAGGGTGGGGTTAGGTCAGACCAGTCTGGATGCTACTGCAATAACCTCAAGGTCTACAGAGCCTATGGTGATCTGGTCCAGGATAGTAATGGTGGAGTGTGTGAAGTGGTCATAGTTTGAAGATGGAGCTGATACGATTTGCTGACTTACTGCATGTGGCATGTAAAGAGTCAAGGTTGATGCCAAGGTTTTTGTTGTGAGCAACTGAAAGGATACAGTTCCATTTAGTTAGGGATGAATGCAGGAGAAGCAGATGTAGTAAGAGAAAATCCACTGTGGTTTTGAACTTTCAGAGACTATTCTAAAGTTGGTAGATGATAGATAGATAGATAGATAGATAGATAGATAGATAGATGATAGATAGATGAGAGAAAGAGAGCGAGCACGCTCACGGGGAATGGCAGGGGGAGAGGGAGAATCTTAAATAGGCTCTGTGCTAGGCATGACCTCACATGGGGCTTGATCTCAATGATCCTGAGATCATGACCTTAGCTGAAATCAAGAGTCAGATGCTTAACCCACTGAGCCACCCAGGTGCCCCAGTATGTAAATTTAATAGATAGTCTGAAAACAGATCACTAAGAGTGAGCAGAGAGAAAAGAGTAAGAAATACTTGGCACATTCCTTATGGAAGAAAAGCTTGCCAGTAAGGTAGAAGCAAAACCAGGAGGCTTTGTGTTCTGAAACCAAGTCAAGAAAGATTTTCAAGGTGGGTGAGAGATCAGCTGCCAGATGCTACTGAAAGATTAAGCAGATATGGATTGTGAATCAGCCATGCATTTAACAGTGTGGATTGTTGGAGAACTTGACATAAGCAATTTTGGTGATGTGCTGGGGTGGCAGCCTAAGTGGAAGCAGTTCGGGTAAGAACAGGAGGAGAGGTACTCAAGGTTTTTGAAGGAGTTTTGCTGTAAAGGGAGTAGAGAAATGGAGTAGCAGCTGAAGAGGGGTACGAGGTGAGTTTCTAAGATAAAAGAAATCCTAGCATGGTGATGGAAACAATGCAGGAGAGTGGAGGAAGAATTGCTGAAGTAACATCCTTGAACAGGTGACAGGATGAGACCGACTGCACTAAGTGGTGGGTCTGGCTTTAGACAGGGGCATGAACAGTTCATCTACGATAAGAGGGAAAGAAGAGTTACAGGAGTACAGGTGAAGGTGGAGGAGTGGCTACCTATCAGAGGTGGGCCACTATAGATACCTGAAAATATATCTTTGGGAGCAATGTCGCAGGATAAAAGCTGATAGAAACCTAACAGAACATTTATATACTAGTTCTGAGAATATAAGGAGCCCAAGTATCATCTCTGTTATATTGAACTAACTATATGAGGTTTCAGCTTAGTTCATTTAAGAAATGGAAGAGGGAGCATGCCCCACTGACATACTAATTCTCTTCACTCCAAGCCAGTCTTCTGACTCTGAGCCATGCTGTTCCAATCAGCCCTCCTGAATGCAAATGAAAGACACACTCAAGCTTTGTCTGCTTTATTTCACTACATTAAGTTAAGCTATAAGGCAAAACAGGAACCTGTAATTCATAAAGATCAAGGAAGTGCCTCTCATTCTCAAAAGGGACCAAAAAGGATGTTTCTTCACAAATATGCATGACATTTACTTGGCTCATTATACCTATAAGCACTTTGAACAAAACCTTAATGGGCTAATCAAACCACAAATACAAGTTAACTTAGCTTTATGTTTCCAAAACTGTAGTTTCTAGTGCTAATGACATCTCATTCGTCTGCAGTGGTGGGCACTGTCTATGCACTGACAATCTTGCACCTGATCTAATATAAAAAAGCAACAAATAAAATTCCGAATTCACCAGCTGCAGGTGTTGAACCATAATTTATGTATACTAATACACAGAATACTGGTTGCACTGAAAACTATCTTGAGGAAACATTAAAACAATGGCTCTGTTATACTTCAAATTAATTTGGCTTCTGAAGAAAAAAACTTCTATGATCAAAAGTATTTTTGTGTTTCTGTGTCACATGGGGGTGATGAGACTGATTACTTCAACATTATTATTTCTGGGAATGAGTACTAGCTACATGCCATAAATGCACAATATACAACTGTGTGTAGTACGCAAATGTGTAAACACAGGAAGCCATTCTATTCTCTACTTTGACGTTTGAGTCCTCCACCGGCAAATCTGGAGGAATGGCTTCCGAGTAGGCTCTAGCAGGTAGTGAAATAAAAACTGACACTCTGTGGGGTCACAAAAAGTTAAACTATTTCTATAGACTGCAAATTTGTCATTACAGTCTCCTACCCCAACTCCTAACAGGCTAAACCTTACTTATTATTGTCATAATATTAGAAATACGTGTATTTTTTTCTTATATTGCAGCATATATATTACTCTGTGGAACATTGTTTCATAAAGTTAGCTTGACCTTTTGAATACAATTTAGTGTCTTTCAAAGGCTTCCTAAATATTTTTACTTTCCAGAGGGAGCTAATGTATTCTAGATTACTATATATCTTAATTTTTTTTTAAATTAAAAGCTTGAACTTAAAAAAAAAAAAAAAACAAAAACAGGATAAACAGGAAATTTCTCTTTTCCCCAAAAATGTGTTGGCTGCTTGCTAACAATACATTTACGGAAAATGTGGTGCAGCTGGTGGTCTGCTTGGTCAAGTCTCATTTTAGAAAATATCACAGAAATTAAGGTTACAAGCCAACTGCCGGATACCAAAAGGAAACAGCATATGTGCTGTCAGGCAAGTATTCTGGGGGACTAGCGGAACTACTTTATGGTTTACAATCAAAATGGCCTTATTCAACATATCATATGATATAAGTCTTAAACTCAGTAAGGGGAAAGTTTCTTTATCTTAATATCCAATTTGGGATTCAAGACATTGTAATTGCTATTTTCCCCTTCAAATCAATGGAAAGACATTAGTTCGGATCATGCTAAAAATCTAACCTTTAAAATGTTTTTTGCATTCCAGAAGTGAACTTGTCTACCAAGTTTTCTTTGGGCTCTTTCCAGGTGTCAAGTATTTAGAACAACTTATTGAATTAAAGAGGCAGAGCAAAGGGGAGGAGGAGGGAGTAAGACACAAAAGGGCTGCCTCCGGATGTCAGCGTTAACCCCTGGATATTGTGGTAACATTTAAAATGAATGGAATTTTCCACCCCTTTGACATGACATGTGATTGCTTGAATAAGTTCCATACTCTAAAGAGAAAGAAATTTTAAGAGCACCTGATACATAAGCATCCTGTATTCTCTCAGAAGAAAGCAAATGAAAGTGCCTTAAGAATCTCACAGGTTTTTCCAAACACCACAAAATTAAGACAGTATGACAATTCTATTCTGTCAAATGGAAACCTCAGCAAGATGGGAGGCATGGCAGCGAGTGAAGGGATACATTAGGACTGTGAGATTATAACTAAATGGAATGCAGATAGCGGTTGGTACACTGGGACCAATGCTGGCTCATTAAGAGAAGGTCTACCTTTCAGTTATTATTTAACATTTTATCTGTGAGATTGTGATCCTTTTTGAGATCAGACTGGGAGACATGGTCAGAATTTTTCAGGTGGTAAATCCAATGCCACTCCAAAGAACAGCCATCTCCCTTTTTGGGGAGGGAACAATGCTGTTGTTATTTGACGTGCAGGGTTCAGTGAGGGAGACAGATTTACTGGTATTAACAGAAGTCAGAGCAAGAGGAACAGCAGTTAGCTTGTGTTCCCCATGCCTTGCCTATGTCCCCACCCTCCTAGGAATAGGATTCAGTAGTGCATGGGTACATTGTTACAAACAAGGCTTAATGAAGCAGCGGCTTCCACATTTTAACGTGGGCTCGTGGTGATAATGTCCTTTGGGATCTGCCCCACCAGTGGCACCTTTTAAGGAAGAAGCGGACCCAAGCTGAGTTCCACATGCTGGGTGAGCCAGATGACTTCTGTGCCCTGGTCACTTTCTTCAATGGGGCGGATGGGGGCTGCCAGGTTTTTAAAATCATGCTTCATCTTAAAGCACACGGTCACTTCACCCTCCTCACGTTGTGGGGTCACTTTGATGAAAATACCCACTTTGTTGGCCTTTCTGAAGGCTATAATGCTATGGAAAAAAAAACATATAGTATTAGGCAGGTCACAAGTCAGCCAAGCCACCAGGATTTACATTTTATCTGATGACAAGTTAAGGCCACCATCCCATTTTATAGCAAAGAATTCTTTCAGCAAAATGTCAATCTATCTTTTTAATATTACAAAAGTAAAATATAGTCCTAAAAAATTCAAATGGGAAAAAGTAAGTCTTCCCTTATTTTCCCCTTTAGCACATAGAGAAAAACTACAAATACTTTGGTTCTTAACCTACCAGATATTTTTCTATGAGCTTTTACACTTTTCTGCTTTTTTAACCAACTTAAAAGGGACACACTATTCTATTAACTTGTTTTTTTTCCACTCAGTTTATCACAAACACCTTTTCATACTGGTATATATAGATTGTCTCCATTCTACTTAATGGCCACATAGTACTCTATTATAGATTTACTGTAATTGGTATATACTGATGTTATTGCCAATTTTCCTGTTATAAACAATGGTGCTGTGAATATCCCTTTACGTTTATGTTTGTGTGCATGTGGTAATATTTCTAACGGATACAGACTGATATTAACTCAGAGCTTTAAAGGAATTTCTGGAACACCATAAAATTAGTGTTTTTATAAATAAGCTCTGTAAATTAGAAATTTTTAGAATAGGGATGCTTGAGTGGCTCAGTGGTTGAGCATCTGCCTTTGGCTCAGGGCGTGATCCTGGGGTCTGGGATCAAGTCCCACATTGGGCTCCTTGCAGGAAGCCTGCTTCTCTGCCTATGTCTCTGTGCTCTGCCCTCCGCCCTGCCCCCCGTGTCTCTCATGAATACATAAATAAAAAAACTTAAAAAAAAAAAAGAAATTTTTAGAATAGAATAATAATCTCTTTATTTAAGATTTCCAATCTGATTATCTCTGGCATGCACTTGAAGTTTGTGCTTTAATAACTTCAAACAAAAAGTCAAAGGGCAATGAAACATAATTTGATCTACTATTCAATGATACTCTAAGTTACTGGATTTAAACATTTACAAAGTATTATATAGTATTAATTTCCAAATATCTGAAAGTCCTAAAAGTGCAATATGAAGTATAATTCAATTTTTTATTAATCTGTCATGTAATCTGACTAGAATTTGATATCTCAGATGATCTTTCCAACAGCTGACTTTGGTTTAACAAATTTATATACTGAATTAATGTCATTTAAGGACACACATAAAGCAAAGATTACAGAGAATGCACTTTGTATTATATTAACTCAATGCATTTTGTGCTCTGGTAAATAAATAAACCCCTAATTTGTCCGATTCATTTAAAAAATAAAAAACTCAGTTAAAAAGAGTGAAAAGGAAAAAATTAGTGTCTTTCTTGCATAATTTCCTAATCACTGTATCTGGGAAGCTTTTTTAAAGAAAAAAATGCAGATTTTGGTGCCCCCCTACCTACATCTGCTAAAAACAATCTTGCTTTGTGACACAGGACTCTGCTGTTCATCTTTCAGCTTTGCAGGCTGGCTCCCTGTCAAATGGAGGGCTCTGAAGGAGACTAGAAACCTGGAGGGGAAAGAGCTTGCTCCTGCCTACAAGCTTCCTATTTGTGTGTGGTTCTCTGGCAGGCATCACTCCAGCAATGCTTCCTCACCCAGGAAGGGGCAGTACCTGCTGCAGTTTTAGACTGGATCCTGACTGATGTACTCCTCATCCCAGGAATGGTTTGGTTTTTTACTTCTCAGTTACTAAGTATGAGAGAGTAAAATCTATTCTTGAAGGGCAGGTGGGGAGGGATAAATAGACAAATCCAATGATAAAACTATAGGGAGGGAATACTGTATCCTGTTCGCAACTATTAAAAGTCATGCACTTGAAAATGTTTATTAACAGGGGAAAATATATTTAAATAGGAACAGAGATCAGAAACTGCTTACAGAATGATCCCAATGATGGAAGAAATATATGGAAGGGCAAACAACCAAAATGTTAATGTGCTTATCTCTGGTGGTGGTATTTTATTTTCTTCTTTACTATTTTAGGGGTATTCTGCAAATTTGTCATAATTATTTTTATAAACAGGAAGAAAAAAATCACCTTAAACAATCAAGATAAGAAAATTGGGATCGTTAGGTGAGCCTCCTCTATTAGCCAACTGCAGGTGTGTTGGGGAGTCACTAAGAGAGAACTCACTCAGGATCATCCTGAAAGTCCTGCGGTTCCGCCAACTCGTCATACTCCGCTGCTGCATCCTTGCCAGCTAGAATGAGCTCTTTGGGAGGCACTACCACCTGGAGCAAAAAACAGACAGGGTCACCTCAGAAAGAATCAATGTGTTTTAGGACATTCATTCAACATACAACACAGTAGGACACTGACTTAAACATAGAGAAGTAAGCTTCAAGTTTCAAAAAAAACATATGGTATTACTTCATTCATACAGAGTTTAATAACATACTGTTTAGGAACATAGACATTTCTAGTAAAAGTACAAGAATAAAGAACAGGTCAGCATTCTTCAGACTAAGCCTTATGTCGTGACTAGGCTTCAATTTTGCTACGTTAGAGGTTAGCTGATTGAACAATGTCAACCACGGTTGTAATTATGGATATACAAATGAGGCTGGGGAGGCATAAAGAGAGAGAAAGATAGGAAGTCTGTAAGCTGGGTGTATACTTCTGTCATTTATTTCTGTCTCATGGGAACAAGTTATTAGTGTTACTAAAAAGAACAAGGACAGATGAGTTTCATCTCTCTTTGAAAGTGATGCTAATAAGTGAAATAATTAAAAAGCAGAAAGAAAAAAGAAAAAGGGGATCGAGAAAATTCTCTAGTAAGTATTCTTTGAGTAACAGCTAAGTAAAACACAGGCACCATTTCTATCAATTCTTGCTGTATCATGCAGAATTATAAGTCAGTAACAGATTGCCCATTGAGTAAAGTTCTTGATCTACAATTCCAAGTATTACATGAATCACCAAGTAGCAAAATGAAGAAAGGCTACATTTTACTCATTCAACTGACATTTACTGAAAATCAAAATCACCTATTTTAATAGTTGGTGCCATGTATACTGCATGTAAGCAGAGGGCAGCTAGAAGAGGCATACCAGCTTTTAAAAGGACATGCTGAAAATTTTCTATGGGTCTTGAAAACTGAGTATGGTAAGACTGAGAGGTGTGGGCCTGTATGTCAGAGAATGGCACTCTAGGTAGAGAGAGTAGCATCTGTAATTCTCCAGCATGAAAGTGCATAACCATTGCATCTGCTCGGATAATACGCATTAATATGTTTGATTTGGAGAATGCTAGATTTGGAGATCTGGGGAAAGGGCATCCTGGAACAACAGAGGGGAGACCGTGGAGGACCTCTCTAGCTATGCCAAAGAATGTGGATTTCCTCCCTAAGTCAGAGGAATGCCAAATGACCAGCATGCCATGATCAGAGATAGATTTTACAAAGGTTGCTCTTGTGGCAAAACAGACAACAGGCTGGAAAGGAAGTAAGGGTGGATTCCAAACAGGTCATCCCGAATGTTACTGGCACAGTCCAGGTAAGAAAGAACAAGATCTGCAGAAGGCAGCGGCAGTGTGATTGCGCATACAGCAAAAAAAACCCTCAAGGGGTGAAATCCAAAGAATTTGATTAGTGCTTGGATGTGGGAACAGAAGACAGTGTGGAGTCCTTTAAGCAGGTCAAAAAGTCCCTCCAGGGAAAGTCAAGGTCCCTCAGGATAAGGCAAAATGCTCCTACCTTAGCAGTGCTATTGACATTATCGGGGTCTCCCTCCTCGCACTCCAGCAGCGTCACATGGGTGAGGTTCTCCACTGGATTTGTAAGTGTCAGGAGGACCTGGCTCTCCTGGGGAATAGGAAAAGCCTGTCTCAGACATGTTCCACTGCTGCCACCTAGGTCCACCTTCTTATTGCTACACCAAGCATTTCAGAAAACCATTACAACCCCAGCCCCCCTTACTCCTAAGCAATAACACCCACCTATACCTCTAAGTCACTACATCATTCTCAGAGGGCTGGCGGATTCCTATTTTATTATTTATATATTGGGCTATGTGTGCTCTGGAGCTACTTAAATTACATGAGGAAATAGGACAGATCCCACAGAAAGAGCCAGGTACTAGATTCAGAAATTCTGAGGAATGTACATTATCTAAGTGATTAAAGTTTATAACTCTTGCTCCAACCAGTCCTCCATGTAAGGACTCCTGAGCATAACTTAGTCTGCTTAGTCTGAAAGTTCTCATAAATAAAATATGGGAGCTGCAGGGTAGCCAGATATTGAAAAAAATCATTCATTAGGACTCTAAAAGACTTTTAACATTTCTTGACCCATAATTTGCTCGTTTTGTACTTTCTTGAGATTGCCAAAATCTTTCAGATGAACATGGATTACATAAATGTCTTCATAAGCAGCACAAAAGTAAAGAACTAAAGGGGCTGCTGGAGAATATTCTACAACCCCCGGGGGGGGGGGGGCAGGAGGGGGCACAGATAAGGAACTCAAAAGAAGAAGAGCTGTAGTAAAGAAGAAATCTGGTTGATTCCTGGTATCTGGCACACAGAAATGGGATGTGGAGAGTCTTCTGGCTGGAGAAGAGCTAAAGGTGTCTGTGGGGTAAAACATTTTCTCTCCTCACCCATCATTCCATCTTTATATAACGTGCACACTGCTCCTTCAAAATTTATGTTAAAGATGCTGCTGCCAAGAATCTCAGAATAAAGAAATTAAAAATCTCAAAACTTTTATGATTTCAAATTTTTTTATCCCTTGCTCCTGAATTTCATGCTAAATATACCGCCACCCACATACACATACACACACACATCTCTGATCAACCCTTAGTCTTCCTGTTAATAAGCAAAGTACTAACCTTCATGTAGCGAAGGTTGGGAATCGACATGATTCTCACTTCTGGGATATAATTGCTATGCGTGAATAAAAAATACATTAATGTTCATTGAAGTCTCTTAAAATTATCACTTTTTTAAAGCAATTGCAGCAAAGATTTCTTCCAGTTAACTAGAACATGTCACACAAAAAGAATCTTAAAGAATCATACCATCATAGTGAGATCTTAAGACATGAAACCAACTGGTAATGAGTTGTCCTGAAATCTTAGGGACTCTATCATTTATTTTTTTTAAAGATTTTATTTATTTATTCATGAGAGACACACAGAGAGGGGCACAGACATAGGAAGAGGGAGGAGAAGCAGGCCCATGCAGAGAGCCCAAAGCGGGACTCGATCCCGGCACTCCCAGGATCACACCCTGAGCCAAAGGCAGACGCTCAACCACTGAGCCACCCAGCCATCCCAGGGACACTTCTATTTAGAGCCTATGTATCTCTGTGCATTATAGTAAATATCTTCCTTATACATTTGCTAGATAATTTTTGAGATTTTATTAATTCATTTCTGTAAATCGAAAAGGCAACTAGTTATAGGGCCCATGACTGACTGGGTCAAAGTACTACTTACCACCTACTTACCACTGTTATATAGCACTATGTGCAAGGTAATGTTTTAAATGCTTTAAATTTAACTTATATAATCTTCACTGTGACTGCATGAGACAGGTGTTATTATTATCACTGCCATTACCGAGATGAAGAAACTAGGCTTGGGAGAAGTAACTTGCTGGTGAGTGGTCAAGTAGCTCTAGGGTCTTTCCCCTTAACCACTTCATGTTTTGCTGCCTCCCTAAGTAAGACAACACAATACCATACTCACATGTGTTTAGTCTGAACTCAAAACCACCCAGAGTCAAATCCCAGTTTAGTGTTTATATACCTATTCTTTCCTCCAAAGTCAACAGATCAGTGTTTCTCAACATTCCTGACTACTGTAAGGACTTATTTTTAATTACTGCGTAATATTCTACAACCTGAGTGTACCTCAATTTAATCAACTATTGTTAATGGCTAACCAGACACTGGAATTTCTAGATTTTTGCCTTTTTAAAATGTTACGATACACATCCTTACATATATATCTTTAGATATTGGTGGTTTTGCTTCAACAGAATAGATTCCTAAGATAGTACTGCGGTTTAGTCTATGTAGTTTTGTCTTGATATTCCAGGCCACTCTCCAAAAAGACTAGCAATCCACAAGCCTACCAACAATGTATGCAAATGTTTCCCCACATTCTCAGGAGTACTAAATGCTATTTATTATAGCATATATTTATAGCATATATTTATAAACTTTTCCTATCAAGTACCAGCATCTATCCCTGTATTCACTAACCATTTGAAATTCCTCTTCTTTTTTTTTTAAGATTTTATTTACCTATGCATGAGAGAGAGAGATTGGCAGAGACACAGGCAGAGGGAGAAGCAGGCTCCATGGGGACTCAGGGAGCCTGACATGGGACTCGATCCCAGGTCTCCAGGATCACGCCCTGGGCCTAAGGCAGGTGCTAAACTGCTGGGCCACCAGGGCTGCCCTGAAATTCCTCTTCTATAAGCTGCCAGTTCAAATCCTTTTGTCCCATTTCCACTTTTATCTTTCCAATTTGTGGGAATTGTCTAGGGACATTAAATTTTTATCTGTCATGGAGTAGGAAATATTCTTTCTTGCTCTATTGTCTGTCTCATGATTCTGTTGTCAATTTTTTTTTTTTAACAATTCACATATGTTAGGTTTTTCTGCTAAAGGCCAAGCTATTTTCTTCCTTAGTGGTTTCTGGGTTTGCTGCCTTACTTAGTTTCCTCTAAGCATTTCTTGCCCTGAAGTCAAGACAATATTTTCCTAATTTTTCAAAATATTTTTCTTGTTTGATTGATGGTTTTTGCAGCAAAATTCCCTTCTACTGACAAGTCCCAGTAAAATTAATACTAATGATCACTTTAATCTAATTTGATGACTGTTATTAGAACATAAGTAAGATGAGCATTGTTCCAGGATACTCTTTGATTTGCTATACTTGGTTATTTTTTACTTCAATATTTAGGATCATTACCAAAATTAGGTACTTTATAATTTGTAATCAATGAACAGTTACTCTCTGTCCAATAATCAACATAACAATCACTGTCTCACACCACACTATCAGTGTGTTTCTGATGGAAACACTCTTGATTCTAGGTCTATAAGTTGTTTTAAACTTCATGGTACGTAACTCAAAACCTAAACAGAAGAAATAGCAAGATTATTCTGATGCATTTTTTTTTTTTTTTAAGCCCAGAGTAAATACATTTCATGTTGAAAAAAGGCAAAGAACAGTAAACTAAAAACACCAATCCCAAAATACTCACACAGCAACCAGTTGGATTTTGAATTTGATAGATGTTGGATTAAATTCTGGCTTGCTCAAATTATGTTCACATTTCTAAAAATAAAAAAATTATAGTATGTATCAGAGGAAATCAAGAATATACTCTGCTGGATCCACAGAGCTGTTAAATTCAGAAGGATAGCATTTACTCAAGTTTGGTTTTATTTTGTTACAAGACCATGCATGTTTTGAAAGAGCATATGCTACTGATCTCCAAAATTTACAAAAGATGTTTTAGACATAAGTAACCACACTATCAAATATTATTATACTTTTGCGGTACTTAACTACTGAAATAAAAACTAACACATACTGAGTACATACTTCGTGTGTGGAACAACAATGTGTTCCTTAGTTTAAATGGATTTAAACATCATATTGACTTTATAAGTGTAGGTACCATAACAATTATTATCCCCATTTTACACATGATGAAAACAGGGCACAGAAAGGGTTAAGTAATCCGTACAACTCCACAGAGCCAGTGAGAATTGAAGCTGGGTCAGGGAGTGTGGGTAGCTCAGTCAGTTAAGCATCTGACTCTTGGTTTTGGCTCAGGTCATGATCTCGGAGTGGTGAGATTGAGCCCTCAGATGGAAGTGTTTGAGATTCTCTCCTTTGGCCCCTCCTCACACCTAACGCACTTATGCTCTAAAATAAATAAATAAATCTTAAAAAAAAAAAAAAAAGGGAAGAAAAGAATAGAATCAAAGCTGGGATTTAAATCCAAGTAATGTGATTTCAGATCCCATGTTTTAAAATACAGTAACAATTTTTTACTTTCTTGAATGGGTACTACATATACCTGGTTAAAAATTTCTTAACAGTACAAAACAGGTTCAGTGTAAAGGTACCCATTACTTGTCCTTTGTCCTTCTCCCCACAGCCCAATCAGTATCTCATGTGTTTTCTTACAAATAGCCTATATATGCACATACAAGTATATACACATATCATTTTTTTTACAATAACATAAAAGGGAGCATTTTATATACTCTACTGCCCTTTGCTTTTTTACTTATCTATCTTGGAATTCCATACCAGCACAAAGAGCTACCTCTATATCCCACTGTAATCATTTCTGAACTTATTCAACTATACCCAAATTGATGAATATCTGGGATGTTTCCATGATTTTGCAACTATAAATAATACAGCAATGAGTATTCTTATACATCAGACATTTCTCACATGTGTTAACTTTTGCTAATCTGGTAACTATCAAACAGTATCTCACTGTAGTTTTAATGAGACATTTCTCTGATTATTGTAGGAGTATCTTTCATGTTTACTGGCTATTGAGATTCCCTCTGCTGTGACTCGCATGTTACTATTTACTGGGTGCTTTTATACTGGAGTATCTTTTCCTTACTAATTTGCTAAAGTTCTTTACACGTCCTGGACATTAATCCTTTAATTATATATCTTACGAATTACTTTTCTCAGGCCATGGCCTATCTTTTCATTACTTACGGGTCTTCTTTGGAGTGCAGATATACATTTTACTTAATATGTCAAATATATAATAATATTGTCCATTTTACTTAATATGTCAAATATATAATAATATTGTCCTCTATACTTTGTGATTTGTCTTATTTATGGAATATTCCCCTACCCAGAAGTCAAAGATTTTCTTCTGTTTCTAGATGTTTTGCTCTTCATATTTGCTCATTAAAGTTTCTAATGTTCCAGGGTGCCTAAGTGGCTTCAGTTGAAGGGTCTGCCTTCAGCTCAGGTAATGATCTCAGGATCCTGGGATTGAACCGTGCACTGGCTCCCTGCTCAGTGGGAAGTCTGTTTCTCTCTGTCTGCCCTTCCCTCCTGCTCATGCGTTCTTCTCTCAATCTCTCTCAAATAAAAAAAAAAAAATTTTTAAATAATCTTAAAAAAAAAAAGTTTCTAAATTCCTGAAATTGACCTTGTGTATGGTGTGAGACAGAGACCCAATTTTATTTTCACGTAATTATTTGATCTAGCAAAATTTAATAGGCTATTCTTTTCCCAACAATCTGGAATGCTATATTTGGTAAATACCAAGTTTCCTCATACCCATGAGTCTGTTTATGTTATCTCTATGTTATTTCTAACCTAACATATATATGCATATTGAAAAAACTTTTTATATTTATACGCACAGATTTTCCCTCCCTTCCTTTCCTTACACAAAAAGTTGTGTACTTGTCACAAATCCTGCTTTTTGCACTTAAAAATATACCCCAAATTAGTACCTTCTTTTTTAGAATTATAGTACGCATTGTGTGGATGTACCATAATTCATATTTTGGTTTGTATTTGTGGAGGTCTATTCACTATTTCTTTTCTTCTACTTACTGTAGTATAGATTTAATCTGCTCTTTCCAATTTCCTAAGGTAAACACTTAAGATGACTGATTTTTAATCTTTCTTCTTTTTCTAATCTACAAATGTAATACTATAAAGTTCCCTCTAAGCACAGCTTTCACAGCATCCCACATATTTTGCTAAGTTGTTTTCCTTTTTATTCAATTTAAAATATTTTAAAATTTCTCTTGAGGTTTCTTCTTTGACACATGCTATTTAGAAACGTCCTGTTCAATCTCCACATATAATACATGTATTGAGGACTTTCTACTTTTCTCTACTTTCTAGTTTAATCCCATGGTGGTCTGAGAGTAGACATGGTATGGTTTCATTCCTTTTAAATTATAGGGGTTTTTTTTGTGTGTTTGTTTGTTGGCTCAGAACGTAGTCTGCCTTGATGAATGTTCCAGGTAAGCTTGAGAAAGATGTGTATTCTGCTGTTGTTAGATGAAGCAGTCTACAAATGCCAATTATATCTAGTGATTAATGGTGCTGTGTTCGGCTATGTCTTTACTTGTTTTATACTTGTTTTCTACTTGCTGAATCTGCCCATTTCTGAAAAAAGGGGTGATGACACTATGACAGTGGATTCATCTATTTCTCCTTGCAGCTCTCTCAGTTTTTGCCTCACATAGTCTGACACTATCATTAGGCACATATACACATTAAGAACTATTATGTCTTCCTGGAAAATCAACCTTTTTTTTTTTTTTAAAAGATTTTATTTATCCATTCATAGAGACACAGAGAGAGAGAGAGAGGCAGAGGCACAGGCAGAGGGAGAAGCAGGCTCCACACAGGGAGCCTGACGTGGGACTCGATCCAGTGTCCCCAGATCAAACCCCGGGCTGCAGGCAGCGCCAAACCGCTGTGCCACCAGGGCTACCTGAAAATCAACCTCTTTATCATTATATGATGTCTTTTATCCCTGTTAACTTCCTTTACTTTAAAATCTGCTCTCTCTGAAACTAACATAGCTACTCTTGCTTTCCAGTGACTAGTATTAGTACGGTATATCTGTCTCCATCTATTTACCTTTAATCTATGTGTCTTAAAGTGGGCTTTTCCTTCCTTTTAATTTATTTTTAAAAATTTGTTGAGTATAGTTGACACATAACACTACATTAGTTTCAGGTGTACAACATAGTGATTCAATATTCCCACATATGGTATGCTCACCAGTGTAGCTACCAGCTGTCACCCTACACTATTACAATACCATTGACTATATTCCTATGCTTAGCCTTTTATTCATGTCATTTATTCATTCCATAACTAGAAGTCTGTATCTTTTCCTTCTTTTTAAAAAATTTTTTAGAAAAGATTTTATTTATTTATTCATGAGAGACACACACGGAGGGAGGCAGAGACATAGGCAGAGGGAGAAGCAGGCTACATGCAGGAAGCCTGATGTAGGACTCAATCCTGGGACTCCAGGATCACGCCCTGAGCCTCAGGCAGACACTCAACCACTGAGCCACCAGGAGTCCCTTTTTCCTTTTTTTTTTTATAAAGCCTTTTCATTATAGAAATTTTCTAACATATGCAAAATACAGAACAGTATTACAAATTCCTAGGTACAAGTGACCCAGCTTCAACAATTAGCAACTTGTTAGCAACCATGGGCAAACTTGTTTCATCTATACTCTCACCCTTCTACCATGTCTTATTATTCTGAAACAAACATTGGATATCATGTCATTTCACCCATAAATATTTTGGTATACATCTCTAAAAGATAAAGGTATTTTTGAAAATAATAATACTATTATCCCTAAAAACATGAAAAGTTCTCTTAATAGCATAAAAAATCCAGGTAGTGTTTAAATTTCCCCAAAGGTTTCATAAATGTTTTTTCCTATCCCCCCCGCTTCCTTCATTTTCTTCTTAGGTTGTGTTTGAATTGGGATTTAAATGAAGTCTACACGCTGTGTTTGGTTGATATGCCTCTTAAGTCTCTTCTAATCTAGAGTTGTATTGTCAGTAGCCACTAGTCACACGTGATTATTTAATTAACAAAGATGAAAGATCTAGCACCTCAAACACAATGTCACATTCAAGTGCTCAACAGCGACATGTGGCTAGTGTCTACCATGTTGGACTGTACATATACAGAACATTTCCATCATCAGAGAAATTTCTGCTGAATAGCACGGATTTAAAAGTTTTCTTTTCCTTTCCCCCCCCTTTTTTTTTTTTTTTTTTTACAATTTATTTATCAAAGAAACTCAACTGTTTGTTTCATAAATCTATAGAGGCTGGATTTGCTGATGGTTCCTCTTTCTTCCTCTCTTTTAAATTATTTTATTACTCCTTTTTGTTTCCTCTTTACCAGCCTATAAGTTATATATTCTTTCACTACTCTTTTAGGAGTTAGTGCTATAAATTTATTAACCTTCAGGTACCTCAGTGTCCACATCTGTAGAACAATAACAATAATATCCACACCTCATAGTTGTAAGGATTTTTACCTTGAAAGCAAATTAAATTGGTACCTGGACACCTAGTACATTCTCTAAGTATTTTTTATATTTACTACATTCCAGAAGCTTTGATTGGCCAGGTACAAATGTTTATTTTTGCTTTTCTCTTGTACAAATGGCAATTCTAAAGAATGTAATAATTACCCGACAGCGCAGGGATCGTTTGATCAGAAGATGTTTGTGACGAGGATAGAGCTGTGAAGCACAGACTGGCTGGAAGTCAGGCTGCAAGAGGCGCTGCTGAAGGGTAGTCACTAGCATGAAAAGCAGAAACCAGACTTAGTTTACAATGACTCACTCAAAGTCAGACTTACATGAGATAATCACATGAACCAATACTTCCTTGGTGAATAATTCTTCAAAAAACTACAATAGAGAAATTTGACATTTTAAAGTTCTTCAAGTGATTATATCTATTTCATTTGTTACTTGATTTATTTTACCACTAACAACTATGATACCATTAAAAATCTCAAACTTGGGGCATATTAGCAACAAAAGCAGAATTAGATGTAAAGTAGAAACAAAGCAAAATAATGTAAAATATTACCCTCTGTTAAATTTACTGGTCTTGTATAGTAATCTTCGGGTAGAGGCTCCACTTCGTCTACAGCCTGAGCTGGCTCAATCTTTATCTCTTTTTGGTCCTCTCCTTCTTTAAGGCTAAAAGATAAAAAGCATTCATTTCTCAAAGGTCCACCTGATATCCTCAAAGCCTATGATATCAATAACTGAAGTATTCTTCTATTGTAGAATTCTTTGTTCAGGTCTTTTCTAAGCATGACAATCTTTTGTCATGTGGCAATTGTTTTATGCCACATTCCTTCAATATTCAGTTCAATACCTGCTTTTCTCCTTAAAGCCATTTAATGTCCAAACTTACGACAGTCCAGCAAGGGTACTGATGGTTGCACCAGCTCGTGGTCGCTGAAGTCTGGTTCCAAGACCATATTTGTCCTAAACAGAGTTAAGAAATTCCAATTACAAATCCCATATTTATATATCCTATTTACCAAAAGAAAGATTTTTTTGGGGGGGAGGGGGTGGGACAGCATGAGAAGCTCAGGGAAATAAGCAGGAAAAGAAAAAAAAAAAGCTACTTTGAAAGCTCCTTTTAAAGGAAGTAGCCCCAGATCATCTTATTCTTAAAAGTAAAAGCACCAAACATGGAGACTAAAGCTACATTAGTAGAGTAAAACTGAACTAAATGTGATTTTTAGAAAACTGTTAATCTAAAAATATCTAAGCTATGGCTTAGAACAGAACTATGTGGAGTGTGGAGTGATGTTCTTGGAACATCAGTGATCATCTGCTAACTTCTTCAGGGTTAGCAAGAATCATAAAAGAGAACTTACCACTACATGAATAGTGTGTTGCTGTAGGCCCCCAAATAGCAGCAGGTTGCAACAGAGACAAAAAAATGCAGCATAAGACAGAAGCAAACTCATACAGCAGGCAGGTTAAAAGGGAAGCTGGAAGAATAATGCCTTTAATTCAAATTCCTCTCCTAAATATACTAGTGCATATGCCGATCATACCACTCGGCTATTCCTAAAATTTCATTAAATTCACTAAAGCCTCTGCCAAATCTAGATGTTTTGCACATTTTAATGTTTTATTAAGTTCTAAACTAAGTATTTTTATATGGACCTCACCAATCCTTAGGGTTTCAATGGTTTAGCTAATTCTCATACGAAGCAGTATGAAGCAGTACAAGTTACATTTCCTCAACTGTCAATCTACCCCACAGGATTATTGTGGGGATTAAATATGTGAAAAGTGCTTATTAGCACAGTGCCTGACACATTACTGTCCTTCAATAAATGTTATTGTCAACCTCCTGGGCCCCAAGCAAGCATATAGAAAAGAAATTATTCTATGAGAGCAAATAAAACCCGAGGGACAATAACAAAAGCTTCAAATGCTAATCTTTGCTTCTGGATTGGTAGTATACAAAATAGCAGAGAATGTCTTCTGTGAAGAATTTCTATCAATTACACTGGCATATAATACTATTTATTTAACCACACAAAATGCACTGTTGTAAAAGTCAGTGTTCTTCACACTGGGGAAATATAGGAGGGTGCCAGAAATAATGTGAGCTGGGAACCCATTACTACAGGATGTCAAAGGTGGCCTACCTGGGTAATATAAATAAAATCTAAAACTTGCCCACCTTCTTCCGACTTTCTGTTTTAAGAGTTCTGTGGTGTCTACAAAATTAAACATTAGCCCTGGGGAATAATCAGAAGAGAGAGGGCAGTGATTCAAAAAGGAACACAAAGGTCCTTAAAACTCAAAAAACTCAAATAGAGTGAATGATACAGCAAAAACCTAACTGCTGGACTTAAATACCTATGATTGGAGAAACCTGTCTTTGCTACCCATCATTCAGGAATCTAAGGTCAGCAGCCACTTTCTGAAATAGTCATTGTTCTCAAGGCACACAGGTCTTGATCAATGAACTGCACATTCCTTTTTGTACCAAGTCCTCACCGAAAAAGCCAAAGGCATATAGTTTCTACGCCGTGCCAGTTTCTTGCGATCTCGCTCAACCTTCTCTTTCTGAGCAAGCTGCTGGTAATATTCAATCAGTTTGTTCATCTGCAAGAAATCAAAGATGTAGTATTTATTTTCATGAAAAAGCTAACAAGAAATATGCAAAATTAATCAATGAAACTACTTGGACACATAATGAACAGAGAAGTCAAATTACTATGGTGGGCAAATTTGCCCTTTTCTTCAAAGAGAACTTTTATTAGATTTCTCTAGATTATTTGCAGAATTAAAGTGGAAACTTTAAGCTTAAAATGGGAAGAAATGGGCAATGAAAAGGCTTGGAAATTTCATGCCCTCTTTTTACTACTCTTTTACTCCATTACATATTTCCCCTTACAGCTGATCCCTTTTTTTCTAGAATGGCCATAGGCTCATCTATTTCTAAGAATGTGACATCTCATACTCTGCCTTCTCCCCCACTCATACATTTTCATTTTTTAGAATATATTTTAATCCTCAAAGCAATAAATATTGATTGTGAAAAGTTCAAACAATATTAAACATGAAGAATAAAAAGCAACACTTCTCTTTTATCTCTTGTGTCCAAGTTTACCCTTCCCCTTACTAAAGGTATCTGCAATCATCAGCTTACAGATCTTTCTTACACACTTACAGACACAGGTATGTTACATTTTACACACATTAAAACAGAAACCCTGTATAGAGATATATAGCTTTTATATGTCTGAAAATAGGTATTTTTTCATACAGGAGAAAAAACATTATTTTATAACTTACATTCCATGTAGTACTTTTTCCTTTTTCTGAATCATAACCTGACTGCAGAACTGCAGCTACAGCTAGGTTTCTCTACTAATTTAAGCCAGACTAGAACACACAGCCACTGTGATTTAATGTTTTTTTTTTGTTTTTTTGATTTAATGTTTTATGAGAAGCACTGTCTATGTGTAACAGACACCAAAATACACATCACAGATTTCTAAGCATATGTTCTATCCACTGATAAAATGGAAGATCTTCAGTCTTTTTCTCCCTCTTTTCTTAGTTCATCCTCTCTCCGACGATACTTTACTTACCCGCTGCGTGTGAGGATTTTCAGGTTCCTGCCAACCACCACTAGCTGCAAAACAAAGGAACATTAAAAAAATTTCCATAATTTGATATTTTTATTTTCATAGAAACAGGTAGTTCTGGGCAGCCCTGGAGGCTCAGCAGTTTAGCGCCATCTTCAGTTCAGCGCCTGATCCCAGAGACCCAGGATCAAGTCCCATGTCAGGCTCTCTGCATGGAGCCTGCTTCTCCCTCTGCCTGTGTCTCTGCCTCTCTCTCTCTCTGTCTCTCATGAATAAATAAATTTAAAAAAATTAAAAACAAGAACAAAAAAGCAGGTAGTTCTGAGTTATATAGACGAGAACATTTAGAATGAATTTTTCATTAAAAATAATAATGGTTATAAAGATAACCACAACCACCACAACTAATACATGCATAGCTTCTGTGCCAGACATCAAAATGTATTACATTTCATTTTCTACAATAATCCTCTAATATGGGGATTCTTATTATTAGTCTCATTTTACAAATGAGAAAATTGAGGCTCAGAGAGGTTAAATAACTTGCCCAAAGTCACACAGATAGTAAGTGTAAAGCTAGGACTCAAACTCAAGCAGTTAGACTCTTAAGACACTGCTCTTATTTATAATACCATGCATTTTCTACATTCTATGACCTTGATTCAGAGAAAAATTTATTAGGTAAGTAACAAACTACACAAATCATAATGGAAAAGATTATTCTGGAAAGCTAAAAGTAAAACCAAAATGAATACAGCTGACTCTTAACACGGTTTGAACTGTGTGGGTCCACTAAATGCGTATTTTCAATAAATACAATACAGTACTGCAAGTATATTTTTTATTGCTTCTCTGGCCTACTTTACTATAAAACTACATCTATCTATATACACAATACATATAACATAAAAAATATGTGTTAGTCAACTGTTTATGTCATCAGTAAGGCTTCCAGTCAACAGTAAGCTATTAGTAGTTAAGTTTTTGGGGAGTCAAAAGTCACGCACAGATTCTTCACTGCACAGTGGGTCAACACCTCTTTCCTCTGCACTGTTCAAGGGTCAACTGTATATATCTCAATTAGGCTCGCCAAAAAGAGGGGAAAAGTAAATTATAGTGAGATACCATTTTACAACCATCAGTTTGGAAAAATTTGAAAGTTCGATAATACTAGAGCTGCCAAGGATCTGGAGCAATGGGTAGTCTACTCTTATTACCAGTGGGAGCAAAAACTGATAAGTTGTTTTGGAGAGCTAGATACAAACAACTTAAAAGAAGCAATTTTACTTTCAGTTATGCAGAGAAACCTTTATTCTTGGATGATTCTGAGAGCACTGTTAACAAAGGTAAAAAAATGAAAGCCTAAATAAATGTCCATCAAGAAGGGACTAAGTAAACTCTGGTAAGTCATGTATAAATCAATTATGTATCAGGAACATAATGCCAACACAGAAAAGTTGTAGCAGGATACATACAGTATGTTTCCACTTGAAAAACACTTGTTAGTGGCTGCATACATACATACATATGTGGAGAAGTATAAAGACATGCATGGATACTGATAAACACTGAATTCAGGAGTAGGATGATTACTTTCTCTCTAGGAGGCTAAGGAAGGGGAATATAGTGGAGATGGGCTACACAAGGGGCTTAAACTGTTTTGGTTATGTTTAATTTCTGAAGTTCACTGATAAAATACATGAATGTGTATTATCTGTATAAGTAAAAATAACCTTTTTTCAAAATAACAAGGACGCTTGTTGACGAGGATACCTCACCTTGCAAGAAACGGCAAAAATATCCTTTACCACAATATTCATATTTTAAAGACTGCCTTACTTAAGGCAATCATGAAAAATAATTATGTGAAACAAATGTTTTGGTTGTAGTAATATTTTGCAAAATCTAGATGTTTTACCTAATTGCTTCTTTAGAACTGGTAATTTACTCTGAAGAGCAATTTGGGAGACATAACAATCTCATTTCTCTGCACATTACAGACATAATGGCTTACTTATAAATAAACAAATAGTTCTAAAGTGGTTTCAGAACTTCTCAGACACAAATGACATCATGAAAGAAAAAATGATCTGTACTCTTTAAGAGCTCCTAGTATTCAATTATCATTGTCAAAATACTCTACAGGAGATAGATTTCTGGAAGTAAACACAGATTTTAAGCTTTGAAATACAAATTCTCCAGTCTTAATGGCTCATAATCTAAAAAGCATAAAACATTCTCTTAAGAGTAACACTGAGAAATCTATTTGGATTTCTGGGCTTTGTTTCTTTAACTTGATAACAAGAGACAAAATACAAACAGAAAAAATACACTTCAAAAAAATACACTTCAATTCAATGAGGCATATATACCGCCATCCATCCATCCTGGATGGATGGATGGATGAATGAATGGACAGATTTGTTTGTTTGTTTATTTATTTATTTCAGAGAGAGAGAGAGGCAAAGACACAGGCAGAGGGACAAGCAGGCTCCATGCCGGGAGCCCGACGCGGGACTCGATCCTGGGACTCCAGGATCGCACCCTGGGCCAAAGGCAGGTGTTAAACCACTGAGCCACCCAGGGATCCCCCTTTTTTTTTCATATTCAATTTAAATGCATAAGCAAATTCAAACAACTTACTTGCTACATTGACATTAAAACACAAATATTTACTGACAATCTAGAAAGGTGCTACAGAATCTTCCTAATACAAACCACATTTCAGGAAATATCAATCCAGCAACAAAGAGCTCAAGCATTCTAAACCAAACAACAGTATCAAGGATTAAATTTTTAGTAACAGAGTTGAATCTAAAGAAACCTGACCTATACTAACTTCCAAATTATGTAGAGTCCTTCATTTTAGTTATATCAAATGACATAATGAGTTCATTATGGGCGTCCTCATAGACTAGGAAGCTGAAATTTTAATGAAAATCCAAAAAAAAACTAAGTTGTTTCAGAAAATTGAATGACATTTTAGAAATAAAAAAGACAACAGGGAGTTAGCAATACTACTGTTTTATAAAAAAATAAATAGCAACTCAAGACTTTGAACTGACTGTACAGTTTCTCTTACGTTAACCACAAGTACAGGAAATGTAAAAATAAAGGGAGTTTCCTTTATTAAAGGTAAGTGCAATCTCTACTCTGAAATGCTCAAATGATGGAAAGGTAATTAGTGCCTTACGTGCACTTTAGGTCCAAACACAATTTTTCTGTTTCACTGATATTCTACATAAATACATGTATCTTTGAGCACGTGTTTAACGCCTCAGGGTATTTGGATATGAAATTGCTAAGCAGAAGGATAAAGCAAATTATTATTATTATTTTATTTATTCATTTTTTATTAGAGTTCAATTTGCCAACATATAGCATATCACCCAGTTTTCATCTCATCAAGTGCCCCCCCCCGTGCCTGTCACCCAGTCACCCCATCCCCCTCGCCCACCTCTCTTTCCACCACCCCTTGTTCGTTTCCCAGAGTTAGAGGTCTCTCATTTCTGTCACCCTCACTGATATTTTCACTCCTTTCTCCTTTATTCCCTTTCATGATTTTTTATATTCCCCAAATGAATGAGACAAACATATGTTTGTCTTTCTCCGAATGACTTATTTCACTCAGCTAATACCCTCCAGTTCCATCCACGTCGAAGCAAATGGTGGGTATTTGTCGTTTCTAATGGCTGAGTAATATTCCATTGTATACATAGACCACATCTTCTTTATCTGCAAATTATTTTTAATAAATGGTGAAGGAGTTTAAGAGTATACTATCATGATGAACACGGAGTCATGTACAGAATTGTGTAATCACTATATTGTACACTTGAAATTAATGTAACACTGTATGTTAACTCTACTGGAATTAAAATAAATAAAATGCCATTTATTTTGTTAAAATAAGAACAAATATAGAAAGGGGCACTTTGGAGCACCTGGGTGGCTCAATCAGTTAAGAGTCCAAATCTTGATCTCACTCAATTCTTAAGCTCATGGTCGTGAGTTCAAGCCGGGTGTTGGGCTCCAAGGTGGGGGTGGAGCCTATTTTGGGGAAATAAAAAAAGGAGGGGGCGGTGCCTGGGTGGTAGAGTTAGTTAAGTGTCTGACTCTTGGTTTTGGCTCAGGTTGTGATCTCACAGTTATGAGACTGAGCACCAAGTCTGGCTCTGCACCCAGCACAGAGTCTGCTTGAGATTCTTTCTCCCTCTCCCTTTACCCCTTCCACTCGTGCTCTCTCTCAAACAAATACATCTTAAAAAAAAAAAAAAAAGAAGAATAGAGGAGTGCCTGGCTGGCTCATTTGGAGGAGCATGACTCTCAATTTCGCGATTGTGAGTTCAAGCTCCATGTTGAATATAGAGATCACTCAAATAAATACACTTTAAAAATTAAAGTGTAAAAATAAAATTTAATTTTATTAATTTTATTAATAAATTTAAAAAATAAAAATTTTATAGAAGTTATCAAACTGCTCTCCCAGGTAGTAGCATATAAAATAACTATTTTCCCATATTTTTGCCAACACTTGATATTACCAGATTTAAAAAATTTGCCAAATCAAACAAGTTTTAATTTGCATTAATAGTGTAAGGCAATTTATGATACTCAAAGAAAGAGTTAAGAAATAAAAAGAAAGGGCTAAAAAATGTCAGGGGTGGGAAACACAAACTTGAGTCGTAAATTTATGAGAGGTTAAGGTCTTACTATGGAATTTGCAAGGTTTGGAAGAGTTTGGAGGCCAGATAAAGATCATTTTAACCCTATCATAGGGTCTTCCATGTACACATTTTGGTTATCGATCATTTTTATTTCCATTTTGAGAGCTGCTCTTCTTATCCTTTGCCTGGTCTTTCTCTGGGGCCTCTTTCTTGATTTACAAGGGTTCTTCATTTTCAGTTATTTATCTTTAGTCTGTTACATTGGATCCAAATATTTCTCTTAGTTTGTCATCTTTATCTTTTAGATTTGTTCATGGTGTCTTTCATCATCAGGACTGTCTATCTTTTAGAAAGAGCATCAGTATTTTGTTTTTTTTTTTTTTGTTTTTGTTTTTTTTTTTTTTTAATTTTTTTTATTTATTTATGATAGTCACAGAGAGAGAGAGAGAGAGAGAGAGGCAGAGACACAGGCAGAGGGAGAAGCAGGCCCCATGCACCAGGAGCCCGACGTGGGATTCGATCCCGGGTCTCCAGGATCATGCCCTGGGCCAAAGGCAGGCGCCAAACCGCTACGCCACCCAGGGATCCCAGCATCAGTATTTTGATTCTAAGGGGACACCTGGGTGGCTTAGGGATTGAGTCCCACATCAGGCTCCCTGGAGAGAGCCTGCTCCTCCCCTCTGCCTGTGTCTCTGCCTCTCTCTCTGTGTGTCGCTCATGAATAAATAAATAAAATCTTTAAAAAATCTGCAAAAAGTTTTTTTGATTCTAAGAAAGTGTTGGGATTTATCAATGCTATTTTATCAACTCTAAGAAAACTAAATAGTTTATCCAGTCTTAGATGAAACATCATAGTCCATAAATGTGAGAGTTTGGGAACACAGAAGAATTAGATCTGAATTTAGCTCCTGCCTTCCAATAAGTAACAGAAATAATAATCTGCTCCTGCCTTCCAACAAGTAACAGAAATAATAATCTGTGGGCAATTATAACACTGCCAATTTCACAAAATCTCATGTTGAAGTCTGCCTGACTCACCTACAGATTTGTCTGCCATGCCTACATCTCTAGATGTCCAGCGACAAAATCCACAGGCCAGGTAGTAGGCTTTCTTCATGGTGGTCTTGGCAGGGTCGTCTGGAAGCTGTGTGGAGATGCTTGTTGCCCGAGTGGAGAGAGTATGCATACAGCCAGGACAGTCAAAGCAGTTGGCACATCTATAACACAACATAACTGTTCAGTCATTTGACAAATATTGATCAAGCACCTGCCTTGTGCCACACGTTGTTCTAGGTATTAGGAATTCCAGAGGGAACTATAAGAGAGGAGTGTCTCTCAACTAAAAAGAAATTAAATAGTATTAAAATCTTGTTTTAAAATTTAAAAAATATATATGTATATCTATTTTTAGTAAAATACAATCATCACCAAAGTTCCTGAAGAATTAAAGCCTGACTCAACCCTACTCCAGAGAAAATCACTGTTAAACAGTCTGGATTTAAGTATTTCAGACTCTTTTTAGGCTTACACAGACCACGATTCCTGAGGAAGAGAGAGGTCACAGGACAGAGCAGCTATACAAGGAAAACTTGAGAGGCAATAACACAATAAGCTGTGAAATTGGGTTTGGAAAACAACTGCTTATTTGCTGTGTCAGAGAGCTGACACAGAAACCAAACAATGCTATCAAGCTGCAACAGTTCAGGAGCATTGCATTTTCAGGGCTTTCTGTTCTCTCCTTAGGCCCTACTCCTCCCCTTCAGGGGCCCCTGTGCCTTGTTGCTTACAACTTCCTCACTATCTGAAATTATCAAGATTTCACTTCCAGTCCTGGACTTGCTCTGAAGCTCTGTTCCACAACTCTATCTGTGATACTTTGCCATCTGGATAACATTCTCATATGAGGATAATAATGGTATCCACCCACTGTTCACTGATATTTTGAGGATTAAATGATAAAATTAGTGTGTGAACAACATAAAAAAAAAAGTGTCTGGCTTATCAGGAGGTAATTATCAGGTTCAGGAAAGATAAGTCATAGTGGTTCACATCCACAGAGGCTTAAGGGTATGATGGTAGAAAGGACTTCCATGCTAAGCTAAAAATCCAGTGGGTATGAGCACACCTACTACCCAAATCTTGTTTTTTATTAATACCATTTTTCAATAAAAGGAACCAGGGCTATTTGGAGAAATTGCAAGACTGAAGCAGAGTCCTGGGATGAGACTGGAGTATCTTGTAGGACAGAAAAGTAAGGAAATGCTCCAAGAATGAATAACCCCGGCCGCCCCCCATGCAATGATGGCAGTATGTCAAAGGTATACAGGAGTCTACTAAAAGAGCTCCCAATGGCCAAAGCTGGAACAATCTAAGCAAAAAAATAAAGTGGTACTGGATTATATCCTAATGCATAAAATCAATATTCATGCTTTAAATAAATAATTAAACAGGAGAGAAGAGAGAAAAACCTGCCATTCAAAAGAATTCCAAATAACTTATCAGAGAACCCTCATGGAGGGGGCGCCTAACTCCCAACTATTTAAGTGTCAGCTGTAAGTGTGATTTTTCCCTCCAAAGAGTACAGTATAAAAAAGGAGAAAAAAGAATGACCCTATATCAGAGAAACCTGACAAACAAGAGTTCAAGCCAGGTCATCAAAATTAACATAAACAGTGATAAGTTCTATTAATAGTATGTACCCTCGGTGGATGCAATGAAAGATGTACTTTACCTCTGTTGTCTTCCTCCCCAAAACATATTTCCCCAGCTGATGAGAAAAACATCAGATAAATTCCAATCAAGGGACATTCTACAAAATATCTTACCAGTACTCCTCAGAACTTTTAAGGTCCTCAAAACAAAGGAAAGCTTAAGAAAATGAAACAGCAAGAGAAGCCTAAGGAGACATGACTATTAAATATAAAGTGTGTATCCTAAATAGAATCCTGGAACAGAAAAAGGAAAACAGGGAAAAACTGAGGAAATCTGAATAAAACGAAGTGTTTATTTAATAATAAAGTATCAATGTTGTTCATTAATTGAGGCAAATATACTATACTAATGTAAGACGTTACTAGGAGAGACTGTATGAAGTGCACAGAACTCTCTGTACCATCTTCACCTTAATTCTTAAGTTTAAAGCTGTTCTAAAATAGAAAACTAATTTAAAAAATCAAAGGACACTTCATCTTTGGCAAAGGTGATGCTAAAAAGTGAAAACCAGCTAGTTAGAAAAGAGAGTTAATTCCATGTATTTTCTTACTAGCTATTAAAAAAAAAACAGTTGAGAAAACAGAAAAAAATGGATCACAGTCTTACCTATTCTTTTTTATTTATTTTTTAAAGGTGCTTTTTAAAGAATCTTTTTTATTTATTTATTCAGAGAGAGAGAGAGAGAGAAAGAGAGAAAAGCAGAGGAAGAAGCAGGCTCCATGCAGGAAGCCCGATGTGGGACTTGATCCCAGGTCTCCAGGATCACACCCAGGCTGCTGCAGGCGGCGCTAAACCGCTGCACCACCGGGGCTGCCCCTTACCTATTCTTTTTTAGTTTGGCTTCAGCTGATGGCATATTTTCTAAGCAGCTGGGACAATAATGGGAGTCCACCTAGAAAGAAACAAGAAACTAAAAATCAGAGAAAAAGGCACTCAGTCTAGCTTGTATATACATTTATGCCAAATAGTGAATTCTAAAATATACTGCAGCAGAAAGTGAGAAACCAATGATATGCCAAAGAACCTAGACTGTTTACAGCTTATTCTTCAACCATGTTTTTTCTTATCCTCTAGATTTTCTAAAACCATTCCATTTTTCCTTTCTGATCTTTCCTGTTCCCTTTCATCAGGGTTTTATGTAATACATGTGTTAAAAGGTGTCTATGGAAAAGAAGAACTCTATGATAATTTAGCGTAACAGAGTAATAAAAAATATAATAACCTACTTTGTGAAGCTGTGATCAAATATCCTTCCATCCTTTTTAGTGTTTAGCTTTAATGGACTGTAAGAACTTGACCACACTTAAATTGTTAAGAGAGACTTAAAAAAGTTATCTTTTTTTTTTTTTTTAATTTTTATTTATTTATGATAGTCACAGAGAGAGAGAGGCGCAGAGACACAGGCAGAGGGAGAAGCAGGCTCCATGCACCGGGAGCCCGACGTGGGATTCGATCCCGGGTCTCCAGGATCGCGCCCTGGGCCAAAGGCAGGCGCCAAACCGCTGCGCCACCCAGGGATCCCTTAAAAAAGTTATCTTATTACTAAAGTATTACAGGTTCACAAAAGCATAAATTAACATTTACAAAACCAGCTTTAGACAACTGATTAGAGATTTTTAAATGGCAAATTAAACTACTAAACTAGCAAGATAGCCTTATTGTGTTTAACTGAAAAACAGCAGAAAATTAAATTTACTGTATTTTTTAAGGTCTGAATAATTATTTTCTTTAATGTAGGTAGTAGATCCTATTGGACAATTCTAGAACTCTAATCACCTACAGATGTAAAGACAGATTTGAATATAAATACTATGATAAAAACAGGCTTCTTTTTTCATCATCTGCTCTACATAAGACCACCTTTGAAAGAATAGTTTCTGCTCAAATTATCTCCAGGAACATAAAATACAGTTTTGGCTAATATGTGCACTCACTCATCATAAAAGGCAAACAATAATTTGTTCCTTCTTGTGGCTCCTTTCAAATTACGGGTGTCCCTTCAAGTGCAGCTCTAATCCCAGGTTCTTGGTTAGAACTTTCTGGACTCCTCCAGCCCTCACTAGTCTCATCCTTCCCGAAACTCTAAATGGCCTCCACTTCATAGGTGGAGGTACCCATGAGTCTGTGAAAGACGCAGTAAGACAGAATGTCCTAGCTCAAGATATCCTTGGAAATCATGGAGGCTGAGCTCTCCCATGACCACCAAGTGGGAATCTAATCCAATAAACTCTGGAGGTGGAGGTGGAGGTGGAGCCTGAACAGGAAAAGCATGTAAAAGACAAAGGACCTGCTAAAGAGATACGGAGAAAGCACAAATGAAAAAAATACAAGAGATGTCATGTACACGATATGGCATTGATTTTTCTCTTGTATTATTTAACTGCTTTCTGTGACTATTCTTATTTTTTGTGACTATTCTTAATATGATGAAAAATATACCAAATAAAACTATTAATGATAATGTGTAAAATGGCAGATAGCATAGGGCACGTATTCATACGCATTTTTAACAGACTGGGGATCTTCAGTGAAGTTCTCTGAATCATGTTTCAAATCCTGATTTGAAAGGCTGAGGAGTTTCAAATCCTGGTCCTCCCTGTCACCTCCAAATTTTTGGCTGTGATCTAGGTCAAACATTGCTTCTGTTACCTTAACTATAAAGTTGTGTGTGTGTGTGTGTTTAAGGTATCCATTCTGTTGGGCTCTGGGATGATTAAAGGAGTTTACATAAACCCATGGCATATACAAAGTACTGAATAAGCAGTAACTGTTCCCAGCAGCTTTTTCTTAACTAGACTGTGAGTCACTCAACAACAGGATTTATGTCTTCACTCGTCGTTTAATCCCCAAAGCTTACTGAATGAACAAGTTGTACCAAGTGCTGCAGAAGTTTGAGGATTTCGTTATTTGGTACACACACACACACACA